>NC_079410.1:7733838-8433838 GCF_029220125.1 Pseudoliparis swirei | reverse complement strand
TCACCGTGTGATCCACTGTGTTCACAGCGACAGCCCTCGGAGATTACCAACTCCCGGGATTCGGTTTGAGTCGACTTGGTTTTATGTGTGAAGAGCATCACATGCAAAAATGTCAATCTGTCAACAGAGAGTGGTGAATGTACGAGAGACATAAAGAAGGAGAAAATGGAGGCGGAGAAAAGGGGAGAGGCAGGGACATGAGAACTAAGAAACGGGGCTGATAGAAAGAACAAAGGGCTCGGCACCAGATATAAGACGAGCTGTGACAGATCATGTTATTAAAGTCTCCCTCGGCTGTTAAATCTCAGAGACAAGGAATGTGTGCCAGAGAAAGAGTGGGTGAGGATTAAAGATACAGAGAAAGAACATTCTGGACCAGGGTAGAAAAAAAAGTGGCCCTCAAAAAGCCAGAAAGATAAAAAGGTTACATGCAAAATAATAGGTAAACCCGCAGAGGTAAACAAGTCAGAGATGGAGAAAAAAGACAGAAAAGAGTGTGTGGAGATGGAGGGAGAGGTGAGAACAAGAGTATGTCGGGAGGGGGAGATAAGAGAGAGATTTGTGGATTTTGTTCACTCATCGTATCACTCATGGCGATGACTACACTCTGTCTTTCATCGCTTGATTCTCTTAAAAGATTTACAGCACAGACAAAAAGAGGAGGCAAGGCAGACGAGGAGAGAAAAAGCAGCATTGAGTTCACGTGATGAAGTGAGAGAAAATGGAGGACAGGGAGACGGATAAAGACAGAGCGAGCAAGGATGGAGAGGACGGAATAGAGCGAAGACGTAGACTTCTAATTAGAGAGGAAAGTGAGGAGAACGGTGAGCGCTGATAAGCAACACAGGAAACAGGGCAGAAATGAGAGAGAGGGGGGCGGGAGGGGGAGAGAACACATTTAGAGAATCAAATGTGAGATAAAGAAATACAGATTTCAACGGACCAAGAGTAAAGCAGATCTTGAGAGGGATCCAAACATGAGGGTGGCAGATTGATAGCCGGAGCTTTGCAGTTGCATCCGAGCAAAACTAATTGCAGGAGGGGCGTCGGCATTTTGAGATGTATTACCGCCGGCCTAGACTGGTGATAGCTAATGGCAAAGGCATTACAAACAGCTTGGTGCAGCACCACCACACACACACACACACACACGTATATAAAGTCTTACACAAATACACAAATACACAGCTCTCATTTGTCATCGTCAGTTAACCGGGCTTAAATCCTTTGTGTGGTCGTAATGCACACACCTGGATAACCAGATGTGCATACCGAAACCCCAGAAGACGAAACCAGTCTGCCGCTATACTTCAGTGGGATACTTCCAACGTTTCACTGAACCCATAACTCTTCCAGCGGGTGAACATATTGGGAAAAGCCGCTCCATTTGTCTTCCGAGATGTCGGACACAAGATATATAAATTAAAAGTGAAGAGTACTTTGCATTGCAGCTACCTCTTGAAAGGTTAGCCGAGCAGTCAGTCTGTGCTGAACCCAGATTCCCTGCTTGTTATTGCTCCCGCTGTCTCTCCTGATGTCCCCGAAGCACAAACCCCTGTGGTGACGTGTATTATCCCACACTGGGAGTTTTAACTAACTGCCACTTCTCCAAATTAACATTCTGAAAACGATGAGATTTGTCAAACACAATTGCAGTCCTTGGGAAGATGGCGGGCATGGAATGGAACGAGACCAAGAATAAATGCGTCTGAGATGCATCAGTGCTCTTTCAGCACCAGACTCCCTCCCCAAGGAACAACCAGCAGTGGCTCGTTTGCTCTCATGTCGAGAGCCGGGATTGTTTAACACCTTTAACACAGCAAATCCAAGCCATAGTCAAATAATTTGGATATACAGGACTGTCTCAGAAAATTAGAATATTGTGATGAAGTTCTTTATTTTCTGTAATGCAATTAAAAAAACAAAAATGTCATGCATTCTGGATTCATTACAAATCAACTGAAATATTGCAAGCCTTTTATTCTGATTTATTGCTGATTATGGCTTACAGCTTAAGAAAACTCAAATATCCTATCTCTAAATATTAGAATATCATGAAAAAGTATACTAGTAGGGTATTAAACAAATCACTTGAATTGTCTAATTAACTCGAAACACCTGCAAGGGTTTCCTGAGCCTTGACAAACACTCAGCTGTTATAAATCTTTTTTTTACTTGGTCTGAGGAAATATTAAAATTTTATGAGATAGGATTTTAGAGTTTTCTTAAGCTGTAAGCCATAATCAGCAATATTAAAAGAATAAAAGGCTTGCAATATTTCAGTTGATTTGTAATGAATCCAGAATGCATGACATTTTTGTTTTTTTAATTGCATTACAGAAAATAAAGAACTTTATCACAATATTCTAATTTTCTGAGACAGTCCTGTATATATATATATTTATATACAACTAATTTGATGATAGACTCTTCTGTCTGACTGCTAATACAGAAAGATAATTGTTTTAATATATATTTTGTTTCAAAAATGTATTTGAATCTTTTAGAAATGTTTTTTCAATTCCTCTATGTTTGGTACATGTCGGGAAATTGAAAATAAAGCTGACTTTGACTCTTAATATATATATATAAAATATATTTAGTTAGATTAATGTATATATATATATGTTAATATATATATATATATGTGTATATGTATAAAATATATAGTTAGATACATATATATATATATATATATGTATAAATATATATAGTTAGATACAAATATATATATATATGTATAAATATATATAGTTAGATACGAATATATATATATATATATATATATATATATATATACATACACACATTTTACCACTGCATCTCTTGACTGGTTGTGTGGCTTATGCACCACCTGTTGCCGAGTAGAAAGTGTCCCGGTGTGACACTGAAGGGATCCGTCAGCACACCCCAATCCAAGCCCGTAAGACACTGCAAACAACAGTAATGCATGTAAAGCTCCTTGCACCGCCCTGTGTGGCAGCGCTTCCGCTTCACTTGGGAGGTGAACAAAGCTCTGAGTTTGGCTGTTTAAAGTGCGGTCTTGTTTGCTGTTGTTTATTATTGCAATGTCTCAAATTTAGTATCGCAACATGCCAAAAGTGATGCTTCAAAACAAATCAAATATGATCCAATAATTGCGCCTCAAACCTGACACACAGCATCGTGAAAGTGAGCCATTAGCTGACAGGAGGACGATAAAATCTGTAAAGCCCATTGTTCAATGTGTATTGCTCTGCCTGCTATTGTCACATCAGATACAAATGAAACACAGTGTGTGCAAAGCTCATAAAAACATGTCCTGCACACAAACTACGCATGCACATTCACGTACACACACACACACACACACACACACAGAAGCAACGGGAGTTAAACTGGAAGGGTACTCTTTGTTTCTGAGATGAGTGTGTGTTTTAATAAACTCACTGCTCTCAGCTGGACACACACACACACACACACACACACAGACACATTCAGTCCAATCAACATTAGAAGCGGCCAAGAAATACTGCACCAGGTATCAAGCCTGTGTGTGTATTAGTGTGTGTAAAGGGTATTTATTTTGTTTTTTTTGTTTTGTGATTAAGTATTATGGCAGTCTAGAAAAAATACACCATAGGAATCCGAGACAAAGTGATGAACTTACAGAGCCAGAGCAGTATTCACCCCACTGTCCTGGCACCGACTGACAAAACTTGACCTGTGACTACATTCGTGAGATTTATCACCTCTCACTCCAGACTTGTGTTCGGCAGTCCTCTGGCCTCGCAGTACAACATTCCTCCAGTGTTTTACACTCACACTGCCTCTTTCTTCCTCTCAACCCACTCTCCATCCTTCCTCACTTCCACTCTCAGCCCTGTAACCCCACCTCAATGGATGCTCTCAGCGGTCAGTCTTTCTCTCACTCCATCACGATTCCTTCATTCCTTACTGAAGCTGCTCTACTCTGAACCGGTAGCCATTGGTCTCACTCTTGAAAGTAAACTTTCTCCTCACTTACAAAGCCCTCCATAACCAGGCCCCCAGCTACCTGACCGATCTGCTTCACCATCACACTCCATCCCGTCGGCTCCGCTCCTCTGATGCCAACCTCCTCTCCATTCCTCACAGGACCAAGCACCGGACATGGGGTGACAGAGCCTTCTCCATTTCTGCCCCCTCTGGAACTCTCTCCCCAAAATCATCCGTGACTGCACCGAACTTTCATCGTTTAAATCACTAATCAAAACCCACCTGTTCAAAACTGCTTTTAATGTGTGATCGTGTGCTCTGAATGTTCTTATTTGCTTTTATCGTTTGTTTTTATTGTAATTTTTAATGCATAGCTTTTAGGATTTTTTAAATGATGTGTTGTAAAGCGTCTTTGAGTACTATGAAAAGCACTATAGAAATGTTATGTATTATTATTATTAAACTCCTGTGTCTGATGGAAACAGCCCAACATGAGGCCTCTACTCAAAAATAGCACTTCATTGAAATTGTATTCTGCCTAAATGCATTCACAGACATGGATGGAAAATTACAAACGATCTGTGTTACAATTTGAGACATTTCCAGTCGAAAGTTACATTAAAGGAACATTGATTTCTCTCTCAGAAGACTGGCAGTCAGACACTAAAATGGTGTGGAGGTGAGAGGCAGCTCTACTTTATCGACGTGGGTACAACTGAGTGTCGAGACAAAATAACGATTACAAGTGGACGGTCTGCATTGTGTACCTGAGGTCAGCTCGTGGGTCATGTGTGAGGCAGCAGGGAGAAGAGAATGAAATACCCAACAGAAAACAGTGGAAAGACAATGTAGGAGAGAGGGGACAAGTTTGTGATTAACAGGAAAAGGATGCTCGAAAAAAGAGAGAGAGAGTGGCAGAGAAAGTGAGGAAGAGGTGGAGAAACATGGAGGTGGATTAGATGTCACAGAACACCGTTGAGGAAAGTAAACCGCAGTGTTTGAGTTGATAACAAAGACAAGTCTCATTAAAGCTCATCTTGTCCTCTCGGCTGCTTGAGACTCTTTTGAAGCTGTCATCATCAGTGTACCGGCTATTCTCTCTATCTCTCACTCATTCTCTCACACTTCTCACACCTCCCTTGACAGCTTGGCGAGGGTAAGACTATGCTCCCATAATTATGTCTGGCTTTCTTTTCTGTGTGTGTGTGTGTGTGTCTCTGTTTACTACCTGACACCCTCCAGCAAGCCACAGCAGGAGATCCAATTTAAAAAACAGGGCTGGCACCACAGAGCGGTAATAATGTCCAGCACCCACTCTGGTGATGTACACATTGATGGATCTAAGTAAACACACAGGGGAGAGCTCCCAATCGCCTGTCTGTCTGCCTGTAATCATCCAAATTCACATTAAAACCCGAATTAATTATCTCCAAGATAGAGTCCCTCGTCTTACTCCACCTCTATGTTGCTTTTTAGATTATGACTATGGATTATTGATGTGTTTTGTTTGCTTTGGTAATTTGGTAAACATTTCCATATGTGCAGTACTATCACTGAAGCAACAATCATAGGATTAAAAAACTGTAGTTATAAACTTGACAGAGGAAACTGAACTTTTTTACATTACATGTCATTTAGCAGACGCTTTTATCCAAAGCGACTTACAATAACTTGTGGCTTCGGAAATAGTTTAATAAGTTACGCTATTATTTATCTGGCTCTCCATCCATCCGCCCTTCTGTCTAGTTGTCCCTGCCCACTCTTTCTCTCCCTCTTGCCCGTGGGCGACAGCGTTTCTTCCCCGTGCCGATACGTGTATGTAGGCATAACAGCATATGGCCGGTGATGGTACAGAAACAGAAGCTGGCTGCAAGAACAATGGTTTCACACACGGCTGACTGCGACGGCGGTGATCGCTGCCACATTCTCGCTGTTTACGAAGCCAAGTGGGCCTCGGTTGCGCACATAATTTCAAAAGAAGCACACATTAACGACAAGAGGCACATTTGGTGTAAATAATGTTGCCGAATTTCTCCACTTTTCATTTCGAAGAAAAATGTCCAGCGTTGACGGCCAAGGTGGAAAAAAAAATGTTTTGACCAGTAGACGATGACGAAACAACTTTTCATTTTAGTGCTATTGCCCAATTTACTGAACCAATAAGATGCATGAATGGAAGGTTTTAAGTCAGTTACCTTTTACAGACATGCGACAGAGTTGTGATGTCATGAAACAGTTTTGACAATTGCACTAACAGGTTAGAGAATGTTGAGACTTATGAGCACAAGCAATTGACAACAAGTTATATGACAAAATATGACACTGTTAAATATATAATCAGGGTAAACTTGTTTAATGCTTTTAAAAAATACTTTATTTCTTTATCAATGCAGCTAAGTTTTTGTCTTTAAAAGTAACCTTTAGGGCTTTAGACCTATTTACCAACTCGTACGGTGTGCGGTGTTTAAGCGGCTAACAGGTCGCTCTTCTTCTAGGCTATAGATAAGATAACCCTGACATGCTTCCAAAGTTTAAATTTACTCAGGGCTAGGTCTCAGACGACACACTGTTCCTCATGTAGTGCTCCAGTTTCATCTTCTCGGCAATGTGTGCGCTGGTGATACTTGTGTATGTGTAAGCATCTTGATTGACACAAATTACGGCCCAGTAATAACTTCTTAAAACGGTTCCAAAAATACTGTACATCCGCAAAAATAAATAAAACATGTGCTCATTTGAGTCGAGAGCTGCAGCAGAAAGTGACACGACGAGAGGTTGGATGACGCCCCTCAGTTCAGCTCTTCACCGAGCTCACCACGTACTTCTCTAAATCTGGTTTGTGGACACGGAGCCGCTGGTTTGTTCACTGAGCTCACCGGCAGCTCAAGTAGCAGAATACATTTTCGAGAAAATCTGTGAGGTTCACGGCCAACAGAAAATTGTCTGATTTATGTGAACGACGTGTCACGTCGACCAGCTTACTTGACACCAATGGTACTGTACAGTGAGCACATACAGTTGCTAGTGTGTTGAGTCGGTGCAGTGAGACGTAAATGTTATTACGCCCAAGACTGCCTGGAGAAAGTGAAGACCTCATTGAAACAGAAGATTCTTTAATAGCATTTTCATCTCCCTAGAGGGAATTGAGCCATCGTGGATGCAGTTGGTCAGAACTGTCCTGCAACTCGGACGTGTAAATCATGCTACAGTGTGCAGGCTGTGCACAATATGTGCGAGTTAGTGGACAAATATGGTCATAATCTATGAGCACACACCCCCATCTCCTACCCACCTCCCTCTTTCTCTGAGAATAGTGAACATTGGAGACAACATGGACCTAGAAATATCATAGCGCTCATCAAATATACATGCTAGATACACAGGAAAAACACATCCACACATGAGCCAATCCCTGCTGCTACGTATCTGTGCATGAAAACGCACACTGAAAGGAAAGCTGTGTGTGGATGCACAACATCAACAAGGGAGGAATGTTGCTTCATTCCTCTCTCTCAGCCTACTCTCAGTCGGAATATATATTGTTGGCAGAACTGCTGTTGTATAGCAGCCGCTTCTGGATTAGCTTTTTGCAAGCATACTGATCTGATTACACCACTAGATAGGTCAGTTTATGCAACATGTATGGCTCGCTCCATAAGTGGGATGTCTCTTTCTCGCTCACTGTTTCTCCTCCCGGTTTATTGGATTCATACACAAATGAATGACTGAAAGGGACCGCGCTGTAATTAGTTATCTTAATGGGAATGTCAGAGTAGATTAGAAGGAATAACATTAGGCTCATGCAGCCTCCTTTTCTCCCCAATGACAAACGCATATCTTTTCTCCTGTTTTATTTTGCTTGTCCCCATTTTCTCTCCTCCGCTTGCTACACCATTTATTTCTAAGTGTGTGTGTGTGTGTGTGGACTGTATGTTTAAATTGCAATTACAGTTGCATTTTTTCTTTCTGCATTTTTCTCTCTCATCGGCATTCTTACACAAACAAGGGCACATCAGTACTACAATATACAAACACAGTCTAAACTAGAATGGGCACTCGGTAGAGTGCATACCTTCGCATATCACAAGATTGGGCATTGAATTCTGATCATTTTGGCATTAGTTGCATGCCAATTGGATAAAAATTGACCGTGCTATGGTAAAAAGAAGATTTTTTTCTCCCCCCCCCCCCCCCCAAATCTTTTTAATTGGATTTTTGACAGACATCACAATAACGATACAGTAGGTATACAACGTAGAAAATATGGTCTGTAGGAGAATTGCCCTCAAAAAGCCAGAAAGATAAAAGGTTACATGCAAAATAATAGGTAAACCCGCAGAGGTAAACAAGTCAGAGATGGAGAAAAAAGACAGAAAAGAGTGTGTGGAGATGGAGGGAGAGGTGAGAACAAGAGTATGTCGGGAGGGGGAGATAAGAGAGAGATTTGTGGATTTTGTTCACTCATCGTATCACTCATGGCGATGACTACACTCTGTCTTTCATCGTTTGATTCTCTTAAAAGACTTACAGCACAGACAAAAAGAGGAGGCAAGGCAGACGAGGAGAGAAAAAGCAGCATTGAGTTCACGTGATGAAGTGAGAGAAAATGGAGGACAGGGAGACGGATAAAGACAGAGCGAGCAAGGATGGAAGGACGGAATAGGCGAAGCGTGAACTTCTAATTAGAGAGGAAAGTGAGGAGAACGGTGAGCGCTGATAAGCAACACAGGAAACAGGGCAGAAAGGAGAGAGAGATGGGGGGGGGGGGAGGGGGAGAGAACACATTTAGAGAATCAAATGTGAGATAAAGAAATACAGATTTCAACGGACCAAGAGTAAAGCAGATCTTGAGAGGGATCCAAACATGAGGGTGGCAGATTGATAGCCGGAGCTTTGCAGTTGCATCCGAGCAAAACTAATTGCAGGAGGGGCGTCGGCATTTTGAGATGTATTACCGCCGGCCTAGACTGGTGATAGCTAATGGCAAAGGCATTACAAACAGCAGTGCAGCACCACCACACACACACACACACACACGTATATAAAGTCTTACACAAATACACAAATACACAGCTCTCATTTGTCATCGATCAGTTAACCGGGCTTAAATCCTTTGTGTGGTCGTAATGCACACCTGGATAACCAGATGTGCATACGAAACCCCAGAAGACGAAACCAGTCTGCCGCTATACTTCAGTGGGATACTTCCAACGTTTCACTGAACCCATAACTCTTCCAGCGGGTGAACATATTGGGAAAAGCCGCTCCATTTGTCTTCCGAGATGTCGGACACAAGATATATAAATTAAAAGTGAAGAGTACTTTGCATTGCAGCTACCTCTTGAAAGGTTAATGAGCAGTCAGTCTGTGCTGAACCCAGATTCCCTGCTTGTTATTGCTCCCGCTGTCTCTCCTGATGTCCCCGAAGCACAAACCCCTGTGGTGACGTGTATTATCCCACACTGGGAGTTTTAACTAACTGCCACTTCTCCAAATTAACATTCTGAAAACGATGAGATTTGTCAAACACAATTGCAGTCCTTGGGAAGATGGCGGGCATGGAATGGAACGAGACCAAGAATAAATGCGTCTGAGATGCATCAGTGCTCTTTCAGCACCAGACTCCTCCCAAGGAACAACCAGCAGTGGCTCGTTTGCTCTCATGTCGAGAGCCGGGATTGTTTAACACCTTTAACACAGCAAATCCAAGCCATAGTCAAATAATTTGGATATACAGGACTGTCTCAGAAAATTAGAATATTGTGATGAAGTTCTTTATTTTCTGTAATGCAATTAAAAAAACAAAAATGTCATGCATTCTGGATTCATTACAAATCAACTGAAATATGCAAGCCTTTTATTCTGATTTATTGCTGATTATGGCTTATAGCTTAAGAAAACTCAAATATCCTATCTCTAAATATTAGAATATCATGAAAAAGTATACTAGTAGGGTATTAAACAAATCACTTGAATTGTCTAATTAACTCGAAACACCTGCAAGGGTTTCCTGAGCCTTGACAAACACTCAGCTGTTATAAATCTTTTTTTACTTGGTCTGTGGAAATATTAAAATTTTATGAGATAGGTTTTAGAGTTTTCTTAAGCTGTAAGCCATAATCAGCAATATTAAAAGAATAAAAGGCTTGCAATATTTCAGTTGATTTGTAATGAATCCAGAATGCATGACATTTTTGTTTTTTTAATTGCATTACAGAAAATAAAGAACTTTATCACAATATTCTAATTTTCTGAGACAGTCCTATATATATATATTTATATACAACTAATTTGATGATAGACTCTTCTGTCTGACTGCTAATACAGAAAGATAATTGTTTTAATATATATTTTGTTTCAAAAATGTATTTGAATCTTTTAGAAATGTTTTTTCAATTCCTCTATGTTTGGTACATGTCGGGAAATTGAAAATAAAGCTGACTTTGACTCTTAATATATATATATAAAATATATTTAGTTAGATTAATGTATATATATATATGTTAATATATATATATATATGTGTATATGTATAAAATATATAGTTAGATACATATATATATATATATGTATAAATATATATAGTTAGATACAAATATATATATATATGTATAAATATATATAGTTAGATACGAATATATATATATATATATATATATATATATATACATACACACATTTTACCACTGCATCTCTTGACTGGTTGTGTGGCTTATGCACCACCTGTTGCCGAGTAGAAAGTGTCCCGGTGTGACACTGAAGGGATCCGTCAGCACACCCCAATCCAACCCCGTAAGACACTGCAAACAACTGTAATGCATGTAAAGCTCCTTGCACCGCCCTGTGTGGCCTTCCGCTTCACTTGGGAGGTGAACAAAACTCTGAGTTTGGCTGTTTAAAGTGCGGTCTTGTTTGCTGTTGTTTATTATTGCAATGTCTCAAATTTAGTATCGCAACATGCCAAAAGTGATGCTTCAAAACAAATCAAATATGATCCAATAATTGCGCCTCAAACCTGACACACAGCATCGTGAAAGTGAGCCATTAGCTGACAGGAGGACGATAAAATCTGTAAAGCCCATTGTTCAATGTGTATTGCTCTGCCTGCTATTGTCACATCAGATACAAATGAAACACAGTGTGCAAAGCTCATAAAAACATGTCCTGCACACAAACTGCGCATGCACATTCACGTACACACACACACACACACACACAGAAGCAGGGAGTTAAACTGGAAGGTACTCTTTGTTTCTGAGATGAGTGTGTGTTTTAATAAACTCACTGCTCTCAGCTGGACACACACACACACACACACACACACAGACACATTCAGTCCAATCAACATTAGAAGCGGCCAAGAAATACTGCACCAGGTATCAAGCCTGTGTGTGTATTAGTGTGTGTAAAGGGTATTTATTTTGTTTTTTTTGTTTTGTGATTAAGTATTATGGCAGTCTAGAAAAAATACACCATAGGAATCCGAGACAAAGTGATGAACTTACAGAGCCAGAGCAGTATTCACCCCACTGTCCTGGCACCGACTGACAAAACTTGACCTGTGACTACATTCGTGAGATTTATCACCTCTCACTCCAGACTTGTGTTCGGCAGTCCTCTGGCCTCGCAGTACAACATTCCTCCAGTGTTTTACACTCACACTGCCTCTTTCTTCCTCTCAACCCACTCTCCATCCTTCCTCACTTCCACTCTCAGCCCTGTAACCCCACCTCAATGGATGCTCTCAGCGGTCAGTCTTTCTCTCACTCCATCACGATTCCTTCATTCCTTACTGAAGCTGCTCTACTCTGAACCGGTAGCCATTGGTCTCACTCTTGAAAGTAAACTTTCTCCTCACTTACAAAGCCCTCCATAACCAGGCCCCCAGCTACCTGACCGATCTGCTTCACCATCACACTCCATCCCGTCGGCTCCGCTCCTCTGATGCCAACCTCCTCTCCATTCCTCACAGGACCAAGCACCGGACATGGGGTGACAGAGCCTTCTCCATTTCTGCCCCCTCCCTCTGGAACTCTCTCCCCAAAATCATCCGTGACTGCACCGAACTTTCATCGTTTAAATCACTAATCAAAACCCACCTGTTCAAAACTGCTTTTAATGTGTGATCGTGTGCTCTGAATGTTCTTATTTGCTTTTATCGTTTGTTTTTATTGTAATTTTTAATGCATAGCTTTTAGGATTTTTTAAATGATGTGTTGTAAAGCGTCTTTGAGTACTATGAAAAGCACTATAGAAATGTTATGTATTATTATTATTAAACTCCTGTGTCTGATGGAAACAGCCCAACATGAGGCCTCTACTCAAAAATAGCACTTCATTGAAATTGTATTCTGCCTAAATGCATTCACAGACATGGATGGAAAATTACAAACGATCTGTGTTACAATTTGAGACATTTCCAGTCGAAAGTTACATTAAAGGAACATTGATTTCTCTCTCAGAAGACTGGCAGTCAGACACTAAAATGGTGTGGAGGTGAGAGGCAGCTCTACTTTATCGACGTGGGTACAACTGAGTGTCGAGACAAAATAACGATTACAAGTGGACGGTCTGCATTGTGTACCTGAGGTCAGCTCGTGGGTCATGTGTGAGGCAGCAGGGAGAAGAGAATGAAATACCCAACAGAAAACAGTGGAAAGACAATGTAGGAGAGAGGGGACAAGTTTGTGATTAACAGGAAAAGGATGCTCGAAAAAAGAGAGAGAGAGTGGCAGAGAAAGTGAGGAAGAGGTGGAGAAACATGGAGGTGGATTAGATGTCACAGAACACCGTTGAGGAAAGTAAACCGCAGTGTTTGAGTTGATAACAAAGACAAGTCTCATTAAAGCTCATCTTGTCCTCTCGGCTGCTTGAGACTCTTTTGAAGCTGTCATCATCAGTGTACCGGCTATTCTCTCTATCTCTCACTCATTCTCTCACACTTCTCACACCTCCCTTGACAGCTTGAGTGTAAGACTATGCTCCCATAATTATGTCTGGCTTTCTTCTGTGTGTGTGTGTGTGTGTCTCTGTTTACTACCTGACACCCTCAGCAAGCCACAGCAGGAGATCAATTTAAAAAACAGGGCTGGCACCACAGAGCGGTAATAATGTCCAGCACCCACTCTGGTGATGTACACATTGATGGATCTAAGTAAACACACAGGGGAGAGCTCCCAATCGCCTGTCTGTCTGCCTGTAATCATCCAAATTCACATTAAAACCCGAATTAATTATCTCCAAGATAGAGTCCCTCGTCTTACTCCACCTCTATGTTGCTTTTTAGATTATGACTATGGATTATTGATGTGTTTTGTTTGCTTTGGTAATTTGGTAAACATTTCCATATGTGCAGTACTATCACTGAAGCAACAATCATAGGATTAAAAAACTGTAGTTATAAACTTGACAGAGGAAACTGAACTTTTTTACATTACATGTCATTTAGCAGACGCTTTTATCCAAAGCGACTTACAATAACTTGTGGCTTCGGAAATAGTTTAATAAGTTACGCTATTATTTATCTGGCTCTCCATCCATCCGCCCTTCTGTCTAGTTGTCCCTGCCCACTCTTTCTCTCCCTCTTGCCCGTGGGCGACAGCGTTTCTTCCCGTGCGTCGTGTATGTAGGCATAACAGCATATGGCCAGTGATGGTACAGAAACAGAAGCTGGTTGCAAGAACAATGGTTTCACACACGGCTGACTGCGACGGCGGTGATCGCTGCCACATTCTCGCTGTTTCCGAAGCCAAGTGGGCCTCGGTTGCGCACATAATTTCAAAAGAAGCACACATTAACGACAAGAGGCACATTTGGTGTAAATAATGTTGCCGAATTTCTCCACTTTTCGTTTCGAAGAAAAATGTCCAGCGTTGACGGCCAAGGTGGAAAAAAAAATGTTTTGACCAGTAGACGATGACGAAACGACTTTTAATTTTAGTGCCATTGCCCAATTTACTGAACCAATAAGATACATGAATGGAAGGCTTTAAGTCAGTTACCTTTTACAGACATGCGACAGAGTTGTGATGTCATGAAACAGTTTTGACAATTGCACTAACAGGTTAGAGAATGTTGAGACTTATGAGCACAAGCAATTGACAACAAGTTATATGACAAAATATGACACTGTTAAATATATAATCAGGGTAAACTTGTTTAATGCTTTTAAAAAATACTTTATTTCTTTATCAATGCAGCTAAGTTTTTGTCTTTAAAAGTAACCTTTAGGGCTTTAGACCTATTTACCAAATCGTACGGTGTGCGGTGTTTAAGCGGCTAACAGGTCGCTCTTCTTCTAGGCTACCTAGATGAGATAACCCTGACATGCTTCCAAAGTTTAAATTTACTCAGGCCTAGGTCTCAGACGACACACTGTTCCTCATGTAGTGCTCCAGTTTCATCTTCTCGGCAATGTGTGCGCTGGTGATACTTGTGTATGTAAGCATCTTGATTGACACAAATTACGGCCCAGTAATAACTTCTTAAAACGGTTCCAAAAATACTGTACATCCGCAAAAATAAATAAAACATGTGCTCATTTGAGTCGAGAGCTGCAGCAGAAAGTGGCACGACGAGAGGTTGGATGACGCCCCTCAGTTCAGCTCTTCACCGAGCTCACCACGTACTTCTCTAAATCTGGTTTGTGGACACGGAGCCGCTGGTTTGTTCACTGAGCTCACCGGCAGCTCAAGTAGCAGAATACATTTTCGAGAAAATCTGTGAGGTTCACGGCCAACAGGAAATTGTCTGATTTATGTGAACGACGTGTCACGTCGACCAGCTTACTTGACGCCAATGGTACTGTACAGTGAGCACATACAGTTGCTAGTGTGTTGAGTCGGTGCAGTGAGACGTGAATGTTATTACGCCCAAGACTGCCTGGAGAAAGTGAAGACCTCATTGAAACAGAAGATTCTTTAATAGCCCATTTTCATCTCCCTAGAGGGAATTGAGCCATCGTGGATGCAGTTGGTCAGAACTGTCCTGCAATGCGAAGGTAATAATAATGATGACAAATGTGATTAGGTGAGTAAAATGGAAAGTATAAACATATGGGAATATATATTAAACACGGATACATCTACCGTTTTACGATCGAGAAGCGTGATGACAAACAAACGGAGTTGCACATGGTCCCTAACAGCAGCTGGTGGATTAAGCATCAATGTAGACTCACTGGTGGAGGGTTTGATAGCCCACTTGGTCCGGCCATTATTACGAGGGACCCTCAAAGCGAATGCACAAATGGAGTGGAGGTCTGCAGGGAGAGGGTGTACGAGCTGGACTGGAATTGGGCAAATGTGTCATAGTTACTTTGTTCCTCTATTGAGCCTCAGAGACTTCCTATTGCCATGTCCCGCTCATCCACCAGATGTCCTTGGACGTTCCCTCCTCTCCCCATCACCTGACTGCCACACCCATCAACAGACCTGCTGCCACTTCTCTCAGCTGCTCTGGCATTCCCCGCCCACCTTCTCCCCCGCATCTCATTGCATCATAAAGCCCTCCCGACTCGCCGGTCCACTTTCTTTATCCCTATAGTCTTCGTTGCTGTGTGAAGGTTTTTGTTATCTATTGCCGCCTTTCTGAATCTCTGATTCTAAGCTCATTCTTGCATTCAATCATTGTACTTCTCAAAGCTGCCTGTCTCTTTTTTTTCCGGTCCCCTGCTCCATGCATTACCAACCATGACACAACGTACTGATATTCATTTTAAGGTAGACGCTTTATTAGTAGATTAATTAACACTACAAAAACGTGGGAAGTAAGAATGAGGTAAGATATTGGGAGCCAGAAAAATACGAGTTGATGGGATGAAATAACACAGAATTATCTATAAATACAGAGAGCAGCAAATGGAAAAGAACTGAGAAAGCGACAAGAGACATACTTACAGGTTGTATCTTTTTACCTCGTCTCTGGCAGCTTGACTCAAAGCACGAGCTCAGTAAACGTGCACATCTTGTCTGAAAGGAGGAAAGGGCCAATGATGTAACCTAATGGAAGCAGGATTAGTGAATGCTGGATGCAGGATATACTGGCACACTGACTGCCACGGCAACACCACAAAAAGAAGTAGGAGAGGCAGGAACACATGCAGCCAGAGATACAGACATGAGAGTAGGTGAGAGAGTGAGACAAGGAGAAATAGAAAGGACCTATGAAGTATTAATTTGTTTATCTCTGAACAAAATAGGCCAGCAAAGTGAGACAGTGAGCCAGTGCACAAGTTAAAGACTGGAGAAACTGAATGTATTTAAATGAAAGAGGAGAGGAAAATGAAGAGGACATGAGTGGGAAATGTATGTTTCACACTGCATGCCTCATTACAATACAGAGAGTTTACCACACAGGTGGCGAGAAAAGTCATGAATTAAGTGCAGGCCTCGGCTAACGTCTAATAATATCACCAGGTCACTGCTATTTTCATAGTTTCATCACACTGGCCGTGACACAGTAGTTATACAAGGGTAGCCAATACATGGACGTACAGAGCAAATATTGTGCAAATATTATACCTATGATGAATGAAATTGGACTGATAGTGTCTCTAAGGATATGCACATGCACTCCTATGAAGACGCCATTAAAGGGTAAAATAAATCTGCATGTGCAAATAATATGGTATGCAAAAAACAGTGAGTTACCGCTCAAGTAAAATAAACTGACTATCAAAAAGGTCATTTGCAAACACCATTTTGTTTCCCTGCTGCCTGAAATGTGTTATACGAATTTACTGTTGCACACACAACATGCAGAATACTCCAGACAATGCTGACACACACACCCTCTTTCTCTCTCAATCACAAACACACACACACACACACACACACACAGGCAGACATAAACACATTAAAAGTCTCAGTTGTAGGCTGCCACCCGATCGATAATCCCATAATTGCTAAAAATGCTCTTTTATATGTTCTGAATGAGTTTGGGCGGAGGAGGCATGGTTCATGATTAACCCTCTGGAGTCTGGGGTCATTTTCTCGATTTTACACAATTTCTTAAATTCACCTTTTAAAGCAGGACTTTCTAGCTTGATGGTTAAATGGGGTGAATCAGAATGTAAGCAGCCAATTGAATTCTGACATGCAAAAACATTGCTGTGTTTACGACTGTTTAGTATTGTTAGGTTGTAGTGGATTTTATGTACACTTGCACATGTAAATAAGGAAGTCTTATGTTTTAAATAATGCATATAGAAAGATAATTTACATAGTGGATATTAGGGAGGAATATTCCGATTAATGTATTAAGAAGCATAGACAAGTATGATCACTGTATTATATGTGTAACTGTAATGTTGATTTTATGAGGTTTATTGTTATCACAACTGTAGGATGTGGACAGTATGAATGAGATTGGTTTTATTGTGGTAGAGGTGCGTTTCCCTTGAGATCCTAGCTGGTTTCCTGTTTAGGCTCTTATTCTGAAGTCTAAAACCGGGGGTAGGGCTCTAAACCGGAAGCGGAAAGCAGCTGTTACCTCTCTTGGCGCGAAGCTCAGTCTCTTTTGAAATGCTGAGCAGGAGAGAGCACGCCATCGGGGTGGTGATTAAGAACAACACACAACTGGGAGCTTTAAGCTCACTGAATGGAGACTGTAAGTACTAATCTTATTTGTGAGACATTAGATTGACGGTCTGATTATTGGAGGTCGACAGAAACTTTAAAGCAACCAGAAATGATTGTCAAATAAATACTCTTAAATGCATCCCAAGTGTTGAGACTTCTTCCACAAAACACATCGCTCCATCCAGACTCTTTTGAACCCTTTTACTCTTTTAGTATCCATCCCACAAAGCATTCGGTCTCTTCCTCTGTACCCTTCGCTTGATCCATTCCTCTTCACAACAAAGGTGTTTCCCTTCCCTACAAGGTCGTGAAGATGTGTGTGCCGATGTGTGTGATGGTATTGACCGTAACAAGGCCAGTTTCAATACAAATGAGCATGAACAAGAGCCAGAGCCTTAGTTGTACTGATCTCCAAGCAGAGTCGGAAACAACCGGCCTCCGTTCCACATGAAGACTTGCTCTGTCCCCAATGCTGTTTTTGGGTATCAGATGTAGGTCATACAATACACCAAGAGGGAGCATCCAGCTCAGTGTGGGCCGAATGTATCAATCTCTTTCACATCGAATGCAGGCATATGTGCGCTTACAGACACACACACACACACACACACACACACACAAACACACACATAGCGGGGGAGAACCCTCTTGTCTTTAACAGCTTCAGGAACAACAAATAAAAAGCTCAAAAGGATCCTTAACAGGACTAATTTGGATGTAAATTACTGTGGCATTTGGGTCTTGAATAAAAGGCTCGACTGCCATGACACAAATACACAATCATGCACACACCAAACTGTTCATGAGGCTGTCCACGCGTGAAATCAAGCGAATTTCCCGTAACAAACATAACATTAAAAAAACAGTGTGAGGAAGGATTGAAAATGGGTGAAACCCATTTCGACAAGATGAAATTGGTTTCAAAGTGCTTTTAAACGAGGCTCTTCATCTCAAATGCAGGTTCCCTTGTTGACTGAATGGTAAAGTGTTGTCATCCTGGACTCTTCTCAGAACACATGTACAGTGTGAGCACGGTGCTACACCGTGTCCCAGTTCCCTCAGGCTGTTGCTGTGTGTGTGTGTGACAGGCTGGTCCTCATTGGCATTCATGCCGCTGGCAATCACAAGACGAAGTACCTGCTGTGCAAATTGCCAGTTTCGGGTACTTGTTTGCCAAGTTTGATACAGAGCACGGAACAAACAAGTACACTGGAAGCTAGCACCAGTCAGTTTTTTAGTGCACACATACCATGATATTTTACAGATGTTACATGTATAATAAACTTCCTCAAATGCAAAACTTAACTGGCGACAAATGCCGCAGTTAAGTGCAAAGATGAAGAAACTGGACTTAATGTTAGCAGCTATATGTGGACGACACCATCACCGAACGTGGTAATACCAAATCATGTGCTTTCCGTCTGTACAGATATTTCTCTTTCTGCAAATGTTGCCACCAGGAGCAGCTTTAACAATCGAGATGCAGCAGTCAAACCTCTTTCCCTGTTACCTCAATTCCCTGCCTTGTTAGTGGAAAGTAAGCACATCTCTCCAAGAAGCGATACTGCAAAAAACGTCTGACACATGTCGATGAAAGGCTGCAGCATCCCAGGAGCTCAGCCAACATTTTATTGGAAGGAGCCATATGAAAACACCTGAAGCATCAAGCCAATTTAACACCGCTGTTAATGACTTTGAGATCTTAGAGTGACAGGCTGAATGTCTTCCTCGATCTCATCAAGGAAGTCAGTAATTGCCTACCTTAATAGTATCTAATGGTTGATAGTTTCTCTGTTGGTTAACTGAAACCATGTTAATGTTTAAATATGCTCTGCTTGCCACTCCTGGAATGACGTCAGTGCTTATGGCTCACTGCAATCATTATTACTTCAACTAATAACAGCAATTTGACACAGCATGCATTGTAAAAAACGTTTAACGCCCCAGAGGACTAGCTTTTAAATGTAATCGCGTTGAAAATGTAGCCTTGTATTTAGTGAAAAGCACTCACCCTTTAAAAAAAGTTTGGGATGAAAATGTTTAGTCTTGAAATGCAAACTGATTGGTATTATTAAATAAACAAAGAAAGAAAGACAGAGATGCATGTGCATCACTGTATACTGGACAGTGCTATCAAGTGCATTTCCACCCACTGTTGTGACTCAGAAGCTGTTTTACGTTGTGATGTATACTGCTAGGAACACAAAAGCATCAGAAAATTGTATTCTTTTTATTCTGACAGGCTCAAAAAGACCCATTCAGGCCGTTCGGCTTCTATACCTGTCTCCAGCGAAGCAATTTAGAATGACTGACAAGCTGATAGTGCCATCCTCCGAGGGCTAAGAGGCCTTCAAGTATTAAAGGAAAGGGGATTAATGTACATTGGCAGGTTTATCCGTGCCGAACTTAACAGTGTGGCGAAACATACGGTTCACATATTCACAGCTACTGATTTAACAGCTCCCAGCTGATTATGTATGAAACATGTAATTACACTGCATTACAGATGGAGTATCGTATTTAACACGGGACCAACGTCGGATTTCTTCATCTGTCTGTACACGTTTGTTCGTGTATTAGCACTTCTAATTGAATTGCGTGTTTTAAGTCTGTCTCCCTGGATGTGGCTTACACGAGATCCCGATCGTATTGCGGATTCTTGTGTAATTCAAACATAAAGCTTTGAGGTTGTTTTTGCATTTAATGACGATGCAATCTTGATCGCGGGCAAGCATATTTGCCCTTATGCTCGAGAAGTCTGATTACTTCCCAAAGCTGATGTAACACAGAGGCCATTCCTGTATTCGCTGCAGTGGATTTATTTTCAAAGAAAGAAGAATGAGCTGTTCCTTTGATTCAAGGGTTTCCTCATGAGGAGCCAACACTGGGTCCGAGAGGCTCAAGCTCAGAGTCACTGGTGGACATTAGTCATGCCCGCAGAGACTCTGGGTGCTTCTCAATATGCTAACATGTGGCCTCGATTCCTTTCCTCCTCTCCTCCTCCCCATGGGTCTTAGAGGAGAGAGGAATCGAGGCATTTAACAAAATGAGAAATACAGGCCTGCGAGCCGTCTTTTTAAAATGACTTCAATGAAATATTACATGTGGCACTGCTGTCTCAGCTGTCCACTGTTGTGTTACAGTCTACGGCTGTGTTTTATGATCCATGTCAAATGAGCCTAGTGTTCATGACAACTTATATATTTATTATCTATTCAATTCACAACGTGGCATAATGTGACAATAATCTTTGGATACAGTGTTAACTACTCTTATGGAGTGCGGAGCAAAAATAATGAAGATGACGGTTGTCAGAACCATAGAAATCGTTTGTATTTGGGATCTAACATTCACTCGTCAGCAGGCGGACATGCTGCTCCACCAGAAACAATCTCAATGGTTCTGGGAGGTTATTTTAATCTCATTTTAGTTCTGATACTAAGTTAGATAAGATAAAAACAATCATCGGTCATGCCTTTAATTGTGGATCTGCAATCCAATCAGCACCAGCCTGATAAACGCTTTATTTTGTATTATATGTCTAAGCAAGCCTAGAATTCTCTTTGTTTTCATGTATTCAACAATATTTTAACCCCTTCTTGTTAATGCCTAATTTATTACATTTTGTTGCACAGATATTATTTATCTAAATAACTCCAGTCTGTTGTATTCTCATAGTAAAGTATCAATATTGTGTTATACTTATTGAACAATATAAAATACAAATCATTGTGTCTCGTATGATTGGTTTAGACTGGGTTCAACAACATTCTATTGTCAGGGACAGAGTGTCTGATCCGGACAAGACTAATATTAATAACCATATTCATAATAATAATTATTATATTAACCACAAAATGAAGATGAAGGGAGTTAAGTTTACTCTTCATAACATATTTAGAGAAGCAAGACGTTCGTCAATGGCGTCACAGGCGGGGATAGAGCGGAGACAAAATAATTACAACAATTACTTCTTTTACTTTATCTCTGCCTGAAAGAAAGAAAAGCACCCAGCACAATCACACGTCCACACAGACATCATTAATAGCTGTGGAAAGTGAAGTGCTGTCAGCACTAATGACAGTGTTGCCAGTGAAATAAGTGCAATAAAAGCAGGGAGATGGCATAATATATACCTGCGAAGACACAAACTAATGCTTTCATTCCAGTGCTAAACTGGATGCCAAAAGCATCACACACACTCACTGCACAGTGCACATACATGTGTGAAGTCATATCCATGACACACGCATGCAAATAGACACAAATGCGGAATCACAAGAATATTCAGGCGATTGTAAAGTAGAGCACGCGTGTTGTAACCAGAGGTGTCAGTTTCTGTCTTTGAATGTACATTAGATTATATCATCAATGTGCTGTGTGTGTGTGTGTGTGTGTGTGTATGTGTGTGTGCATGTAGGTGTGTGTGTGTGTGTGTTTGTGTGTCAAACTGGGTCTAAAAAAAGCCTTAACTATAATGTATATTGTCAGTGACATGACAGAAGCTGCATATGTGTGTGTGTGTGTGTGTGTGTGTGTGTGTGTGTGAGACACTAGAAAAATGTCAGACATACACCAACATTTGGTGACATAAAAACATAGATTTGAAGCCATCAGCTGCACAAGGGAGTCAAAGTTCAAGAATGAGAAACTCTGAAATACCTCAACTTACGTTTTTTGCAATGGAAAGTTATTAAGACCCGTAACTCTAATTACTTTATTGACCAGGTATGCTGAACCACAAACACAGTGCCTGCTTTAAACTCAGTTGTAATTCTGTAATTCTGAAACAAACTAATGCGAGTAACTTCACAGAGTTATCTACATTAAAAAAATCTTTCTTAACTATAAAGCCTGTGTCTTGAATACCTCACTCAATTATCGATCCCCTGCAACCAGAATACACCTGTACCCAAATAGATAATCACTTTTCAAGTACTGTATATTACTGTATTAAGTACTGTTTCCTCATTGCATTTTTGTTCTTAGCATCCTTCTCATAAAAATACCAAATAGTCTATATGGTATTATTTTATATACTTAGAACATCAGTGAGCTGTTGGCCTGTGGAAATAGCTTTTTATTTGGTGTGTGTGTGTGTGTTAAGTTGTGATAATTGGAAGAGCATATTGTTGTAAATAAAGTGTTTTTCGCAGGATTTTATTTTTGTTTTTGAAAAAGTAATATGCAATTGGAAATTAAAAACGTGTTATACATAAAAATAAATCTCTCACCTGTTTCCTCTCTTTGTTGCCTCCTCTCACTCTTCAGCTGTCTTCATACACAAATGTTCTCCTTTCTCTGGTCTGGCCCTCCGCTCTACGTCCTCTGTGGAAACGTTCTGATGAGGGAAGCTGCTCCTAATACGAGTCGGTGGTTGAGGTTCTACACCCAAATGAGTCGGTTCTTTTGCTCTTCTTGGACTTGGTACAGGTCGTCTGTGGTTCTGCGACAGGAGACCAAACGGGCCCTGAGGCTGAAATGAAGAAAAATGCAAATAAAAAGATGAAAAACTCAACGAATTTAGCATCGCTGGGTATGTTGCAATCCAAAACATTTTTAAATCCTTATTGTTTCATTTGCACGAGTGATGAGGTAAAATAAATGCATATATGTACAGTTGCTTAATTCATTTAATTGACAAGCAATTATTTAAGTATCTCCAATTATGTTGACAAACCAGTAAATATGAGAGACGGCAGTCATGCTAATGATGAAAATAAATACCTTCTGGCAAAATATCATTAATAGAGACACATATAAATAACTGTAAATAATCACTCTGCAAATTCTAAAAGGAAGAAAAAATGCTTTGTGGATGAAAATACTTGAGTTGAGACTACAGTCAGACAGAAAAGGGTGAGAGGAAGAGATTTTCAGAAGCATACAGACTTTTCTCTGCATCATATTAAATAATACTGCTGTTAACTAACTATCTATAACGATGATAACAATGGCTGATCATGTATCAGAAGGGTACAAGGTGCTTGCTGGGTTTATAAGTGCTCCTATAACGTGATGCTTCCTGTTTCAGTCAGAGAGCAGGACACCTGTCACATCACGCCTCAAGTTGTCAAGACACAACATACAGCCTGTCTATGAATAATTTGTGCAAATAACTGTCTCAGAAACTGTCATACATGGCTCCCTTTTCTATGTCTCTCTCCCTCTCTCTCTGCTGGTCTCTCTCTTTCTTTCCTGCCTATCTTTATCTGTCTATTTCCCTCTTTTTAGTACATTCACCCTCTCACTGACAAACACACATACACACAAGCGCACAGACAGCCTGAATCAATTGGGGTGAGCCGGGCCGGCTGCCCCAAAGTGAGCTGAGCGTGACGTCTCATTTCCAGCAGTAATACTCTCCTGGTCCTGCGCCTCCCTCCTGAGTTAAACGGAGAAAGAGCGCTGCATTACACTGGATCATGACTCGGCACAGTAAGGAGACATATGCATGTGAGAAGCAAGAGCGCACACCTCGTCAAAACACATACGCACCCAGCAAAGCACACATCATATGAGCTTTCTGTAACACCCGGTTCTGTTTCTCCTGTGTTCCGTGTCTCCTATGTCTCCTCTCTGTCTTCTCTGTCTTAATTGTTTCATTCCCTGCACCTGCCCTCAGCCACTCTTGTCTCGTTACTGTCTGATGTCGTACACCTGTGTTTCCCCCCCTATATATTGTGTCAGTCTTTCCCTTGTCTGCTGTCGGATTGTCATCTCTAGTTCCGTGTCTTTTTCCCGTCGTCCTGTCTGTCGTATCTGATCCTGCCTGCTTCGACCCTGCCTGCCTGCCCCTTTTGGACCTTGTTTTTTTGTAAACTGTTTTGCCTCATTAAAGAGTGTTTTTTAGTTTTTTATATTGCGTCCAGCCTGTCTCTCTGCGCCTGAGCCTTACCCCGTCACAGAGACCTGACACTTTCACTCACGACACATTATGCACGAGCGCACACTCAACGACACGTTTTGCGTGCACCCTGCAGACACTAAAACTAACACATGCGCTTCTTTTGTAGACGCACAATAGTTCAAGCTTACTCCTGAAATAGATGAGAAGAATCTCCTCAGTGTGCTCTCTCACAACAAAAATAAGCTGAAACTCAAGAAAAGATGCACAAAGCCAGACCTCATTAAAAACCTACACATTTCAGTGTTAGCAAAATAAGCTTCACTGATAAAACTGGAGCACGCTTGAGGCCTACCTGATTGTTGTGTTCCCATTATTTTGTCCATAAGAATTCATAATATGACTAAAAATATAATTAAAGAAAACTCATCTCATTAATTATCTTTAAAGGATGTGTTTTGTACTAGAGGGGTTGATACAGATTTCCTTGGGAGATTTCCTCTCAAAGGACCACACCAGGGTTGTCAGTTGAGCTCTCAATAAACATTGTCCAAATGCAATGCACATTCACGCTTGAACCATTCCAAATTTTTTTTTTAAACCAAATAGTTTTCCTCTGAGATGACCCTAAAGTCGAAGTTTCATATTTCCATCCAAGATGTGGAAATGTAATGGCCAGATTTCTATCCGATCTGAAGGGGATATGTGAGCTCCCTAAAGAATAAATCTTAACATTTTGCAAGAAACCTCTGACCTTTAAAGTCGAGGCAGCAATCTCCAGCTGTGCACAAGCGGTCAGTTCTGAATCTGACAAGGAATTAAAGAGACCATTTACGCACCGTAGAGAATAACCTTTGACACTGAGACTTTGGACACTCCAAGTGACTATTTTCGTGACCACATGGCCTTGCCTTTGATTTGAACACTACTTGTGTAAATCTCATTTGTTCAACACAGAAAAGGCTTTATATCTTTTTTTCTCACAGTATTGGATGGCCCTGGACCTCCTTATCCCTCACAGGGCAATGCATTGAAGTAGCGTGTTTTCTATTGAGTCTCAATGGCATACTAATGGAACGGCAGCGTGTGTGACAACTCTCTCAGCTTCTAGAGTGTATTTAAAATAGGCAAATTCTGTCGAAGCTAAACACCTCCGTAATGTGCCGAACTCTAACACGTCACCATCATTCAAACACTTTTAGTCATGACACTAGCTTTAGCGACGTTTGGAGCTAGTTGACTATATTTAAGCAATAAGGTACGAGAGGCAGTACTGGTGCGCGTCGGGCCTAACAACACCCTTGAAGCAAACATTATTGATGATACAGCATGCCTTGCTCATAGGTACAGTCAGCATTTGTATCGCCTCCTGGGTCCATGGGTGGGTTTGGCAAATGGGTTACAGAATCTCAGATAAGATAAGATAATCCTTTATTAGTCCCACAGTCGGCAATCACAGCAGCGGGTACATGTTAGAGCATTAATAAAAATGTTTTACAAATATATATATTAAATATAAATATATTTAAAAAATATGTGTGGGATATCAAATCTTAACTTCATTCTAATTGCAGTTCAGAGCAGCAATTAGAGAGGAAATGAATGACAGAGCATCACTTACAATGAAATGATCTTTTACATATTCAGTCCTGTACTCAGCATGACTGTCACAACTACTGTATTAAATTACCCTGATAGTGATTGGTTGAATATTCAGCCTGTCAAAGCCAGATTAAAAAAGAAAAAGAAAAATGTTTTAACAGTTCGTCTACATGTGGAATGTTTTAAAGGACCATGAATGTCAAGCGATGCACATTTTCACCATGTGGCCTTTCTATTTAATAGTTTTTCTATTTTAATAAAATTGTTGACATTTCTGGATGAAATGTGTTGATTATTTACTGAAATATTTAAATGTGTGTCTTGATGGGTTCTCGTGGGCCGGTCTGAGTCAAAGGTTCATATAGCGGATTTTTATTTGTCCCTGCAATTTGAGTAAGTTAGGAGAAACGGAGACGTAGTTAGAGAAGAGGACCCAGCCACATGATCAGTTCAAACCTAAAATGGACACCGGTATATGCTCCAGGCCGACCTGCTGTTTCATAAAGCCAGCAATACTCCCTGGAGACGGGTCCACGGTGGTCATTCTTATCAGCATTACTTCTGTCAGCTGTGCAAGGTGCCTCACTATTCCATTCATATTTAATGAAGAAATGAAAAAAAGGTAAGTATTGAAAAGCCTTTCCCCCATTGCTTTTGCCTGTTCAAAATATTGCGAGTAATATTACGAGTGTGCAGTCACACTGTATATTATCTGATTATATGGTGCGTTGAAAGAGCAATGCAAGTTACGTAATAATACCTGAAATGCTTCCATTTTGCTGAATAAAAAGTTATAATATAATCTGTCCTCAACAGGCAAATAATATAGCAGGAAATATCCTTTACACATGAATAAATAACAATATCAGGCAGTTATATAGTGTTCATGTGGATTACAATTTGTAATTTGATTATGCAAACATCCTGCATGATAGCTGTAGCCAATTCAGAATTAATCATGAATGTATAACATTCTGTAATAATTATTTGTATTGCATTCTATGAGACACACACTATGCCAACATAGATTCCTGTTTTCCCAAACAAAATCAATATGTGTAATTATGCTGTGGCTGAATTCATGATATCAAATGTCAATATTTGATTAAACCTAAAAGATATGTAGAAACAAGATGTGGGTATTAATAGTGTTCTGTTTTCCATTTGTAGTCTGAGTCGTATGACACCAGAGCAGACTTTGGTGCAGGTTAAAAGTTTGGAGAGCAAGAGAGGCGGAACGCATGGGCCAAAATGCGAACTTTTTATTACCATTAAATTACTTGTGAAATAATCCGGTTGTATGAGTCATCTCCCAACTCCAGTCTCACAAAGTTGCTAATCTGACCGTATACGATGAGCAGTGCACAGAGAAAGAAGTCTTAGCCTGGAAATCCGCTGGCTACATTGGGAACCCAGAAACATATTGCCCCCAGGGACTTACACGTTGTCAGACCAATGGCCAATGGCATCTGATCTTGGGTTCAACCAGAAGTGCACTCCATCGGCTCAATACACCTTAAAAAATATCAGGCTATGTGTGCATTACAAGGTCCTATGAGGCAAAAGCAGCAAACACTACATCAGTGTTTTAATGAAGACACAGGTTTCTCAATCTGAGGAGAGCAGGTGTGTGATTCAAGAACCAAAGTGATATCACAAAGTCTTTAAAAGCAGGTGGGCCCAGTGAGCGAACAGTTGAGCCGGAGCCCCCGTCTGGTAAATGCGTCACTGTTGGAGAGATAACGACGCCAAAGGCTCGAAGACATGTGGGAGCATTTTTCATCTGGTTTCTGCACGTTTCACAAAACTGGCAAGACAAACTCCACATGTCTGCAATTCCCCAACTACAGAGCTGAACTAGCTTTCTCCAATGCTTTATTAGTTGGTAGCAGAGAGCTGGTAAACTGACAGTAGGCTATGCACATTAACTTTCTTGTGGTATAAAGTTCACAGATTGGAAGGACTGGAAAGGAGGGAGGACTGAAATTGAGCTTCTAACTAATAGGCATACTGTCTATCTCCATTGCCCACCCATCTGTCTTTCTGTCTTTCCTTCAATGTGTCCTTAATAATGCCTGGCAAAATCTGCCACTGAGGCTCCTCCAGAGCTTCAGGCTGGGTGAGAGAGACACAGTGACAGAGAGAGAGAAAGAAATGAAGACAAAAAGAGCATTAATGTGTCAAAAGATAACAACCTTGACATCAGATACTGCTGCAAACCAATGTTTTTGAATACTTTGTTGTATGATTGTGCTGAAGTGTGTTTTTGCATGAATATCTTCTTCCTCAAGGTAGCCTGCTGAATCCTCAGTCTGATTCTTACAGACAGAGCCAACGTTTCGTGCTGTGAACACCACGCCAAGCCAGGCGGAGGAGAAAACAACCGGCGGCTGAAACGCTAACAAAGGCCTGTGGCTAGCTAGAAATGTTAGATGTCAGTATGTCAATCACGAATATATTAATGCTCATAGCTTTCTGATATATCCACATTCTGCTCTTACACAACAAGGAGTTCAGCCGCTTATAGACATTCAATTCTGGGTTCTTTAGTCTCTTGGTGCACCCCACCTTACAGCAGCTTTCAGCCATGTGTCTGTTGTTTGTTAGCAGGTGAAAAACCTTCACAACACAAAGTCAATGGAGAGCAGCACATTGTTTTCTCCTCAGGTGTGGGCGGGACTTAATTGCGCTCCGCCTACATGTCGAGAGACCCTTCATGTTGTGCGTCAGTATATGGTTGTAAGTACAGAAATAAATAATCTGAGTCAATGTGGCTTTTGATGTATGTGTCTCCACACTTAAAGCAGCAATAATCAGAAAAGAAATTATAGTAGATTAGGTTATTATTTTATGTATTTAAGGTATTTAGGTATTATTATTTTACTTTTAATGCAAATGTTGTTTTCTAAGTCTAAGTGTTTTTGTGATAATTGATCATGCTGTACTGCATTTTATGTATTTGTATTGTATTGCAATGTTTTTTTTGCCTGGACCCCATGAAGAATAGTCTCCACTACGGTGTCGACTAATGGGGATCCTTAATAAACAATAAACAATAAACACGTGTTTAATGTGGCTGGGCGGAGTGAAATGCATGCTGGGATATGCTTTAAATATATCCAGAACACAATGCAGCGTATTGCCGTACATATAGACATGAAGACTTTTTTTTTCTCCTGCTGATGCTGGCATCTTTATATTTACACACCTTTTTGGAAGGTAAACAGCTGTGACCATTCATGTCAGATATGCCTGTAAACATAAATCAAAGGTGTTCTAGTCAGCGAGTAACCAAAGTGCAAGCCTGTGCTTTAACCAAACCATCATTAGCCCTCTCCACCTCTTTCGGGGAATGAATGACACATCTCGGAGGGGCGGTGATACTGTCAGGATCAGGTTCCATTGTTTCGTTTTTTGTTTTAGAATTTGATTTCCGAAAACAGAAGACAATAGTAAACAACGATCAGGGTCCGCTGTGAGCTTATGACAGAAGCATCCAATTAGATGGCTATAATTATGTTTGACGTTGTGTCGGACATAATGTCATCGCCACAGCACATGTTCCGAAATGAAAAGGTAATTACATTCCTATACTAATTCCTCAAAAGCGAAAGTAATTAGTGGCTTGATGCATTGCAGTCGTTAAGTGCCTTTGGATAAATCGAAATCCTCCACACACCCACATACAGTATTCCATATTTAACACATACAGTATTAGAAATCATGATATGATGGTTTAACGAGCAGCCAGCCTGCATGTTGACGGTATTTAGCGGCGGAAAGCTTAATGTTAGCCATGGTGGCGGCACGCAGCACGGCAGAAGTTTTACACACACAGCAAAAACCACAGATGATTCCTGAATGACAGCTTATGAATGGCTAGGTCACATCTTAAAGGACACACATCAATCATACATAAATAACAGATAACCATGAGTCAAATGTCGATTTGACCCCTTCCCCACCAGCCTCTGCGTCAAGCTAACGGGAGTTTACACGTTTGTGTTCCTGCCTAACACAGATGATTATGCAGCCAAATAACTGTTTTGTTTTGTCACAGTTATTTACCGTGAAAATAATTATAGATGGATAATCATTTGGTAATAGCAATAGTGAATAAATAATGGCAAATAATGCGTTAGTTATTATTATTTGGGGTTAAAGTTAATGACAGAAATGGCACATTCAGAAAAAAAGAGAGCTCTTCTTGCTCCCCTGAACCCAGTAACAGAGAGGACATATTCCTTGTGTGTATGGTAAATTAAGGTCAAGAAACATACAAACTGTTTTCAAGTTCACTCCGCTATCTGTGTAGCTCCATACAGTAACATCTGGAGACTGTGTGATATTTTAGGGGGTTGTTGCATGCACATCCATAACCATACATGAAGCAATGTGCACGGTATATTGAAACTGCTGTGATTAAATGTGTCACTGCAAATGAGGCCTCTTTTTCCACACATTATAGAACTGTAGAGATAGCTTGCTTTTGTCATGCAGGGAAGGTGTGCTGAAATAAATGCAGAAATAAAACATCATGGAACGAGGTTAGCGTAGATAACAGACATATTCTCTTATCTCTTTTGTTGCACCTGAATCAATCGTGTAACAAAGGAATCTTTGCTTTAGTTTCCAATTGACATTCTTAATTTATTTTTATTAAAGATGGAGTATTTTCCTGTGCCTGAATATAGTGACTTGTCTTTTTGAACCCTAACCCTTGTGTGTGTGTGGGGGGGGGGGGGGGGGGGTCACTGTAGTACTACGTGCACTGTGGTGTGTATTTGGCTTAGGTTTGTGCATACTCCACAGCAGTGGTCGCCAACCCGTCGATCGCGATCGACCGGTCGATCTCGGAGACGTTCCCTGTCGATCTCCAAAATAAAATGAAAATAAATTCAGAAACACATTGTTCCTTGTTTTCGAACATTTTCTGAAGTGTCTTCTGAAACATTTTCATTCTGACTGGAAGATCGACGTCAGAAAAGATCTCCGCCTGATTCATGAACGCCTGAAAACGGGTTCTCTGACAGCCGTGTTCTCAGCTGTGCTCCCCGAAAGAGGGGAACGTACCACTACAGATGAGGCGCAGGGCTAGCTTAGCGTGTACACACTTGGCGTTTTAAAATGAAAACGAGCACTTTTCCTTTTCAAAAAGAAAAACTGCATTTGTTACAAAAAAGCAGCGAGGCGGCTTTGGTGCTGATACTCCGCCTCCGACGCGTCTCGGCACTACTGACCGGCGCTGTGTCTCGCTGAAGCTGAGACCAGCAAACATGGCGAATAATAATGCTTTATTAAGTTGATTCTGGGAGTTTTTCCACGGCAGTGGTTCGGCGCAGACAGGCGCGGTTAAGCGCCATCCACGGGGCGACGACGACACGCCACTGCGCCGCCCTACGTCGTACCGGCGCTGAAGATCCACCTGGAACCGGGCGGCATATTTCAGCGAACCCCGACCACCACAAAGTACAGGACCTCGGCCTTCCTATTGAAGTCCGACGGCGCGCGCAGGCAACAGAGATTACTACACCCGCTGGGCGGGAGGAAGCAATCGCTTTTTTCCTGGCTGGGTGCGGCAACTTCAGACGTGGGAAGAACCGCAAGGGAAACGCTCTTTTAGTGGCCGTGAGTGCAGACACGTCAACCTCTCGCCCGTTTCTTTCTTACACGGGGGCTCAGAGGAGCGTCCTGCTTTTCCGCGGAAGTGGTAGACATGTTAATAGACACTAAGGGCAGGCCCCGCCCCCGCCCGTAAGACGGCGACTCGCTCCCACGAGAGAAAATCGCTAGTCGGAGTTCGCCAACAACATGCGCCTGGGCATCACATTCCCCCTAAGCCAGACGGCGGGGTGTACCGTGGGGGATTACGCCGCCTGAAACGCGCCACCACGCCCGACCGCAATCCCGCACATCCAGGGAGGGGCCGCCCTCTTCCGGTGGGGGCGATTTTTCTTTTCCGCGCACACACACCGGGGCTCCGGGAATTCCTGGGTGGTGCCTACAGCCGCCGCTTTTCCAGTCGCCCCAGGGTCGCAAATACATACGCTCGCGCGCTTCGCTCCCCTCCTTCTGGGGCGATCCTGGCGTATCCATTCCTCCTCCTCCTGGGGAGTTTGGCGGTTTCAGGATCACAAAGCCTGACGCCGTTCTGCATGTCAGGTGGCGAGGGTGGGTCGGCCCGCGCCAGCAGCAGCTGGCGACATCTATCTCCAGTACACACCCCGGGCAGCCGCCTGTGAAATTGGTTTCCTCCTCGGGCGCTTCTGGGGGGGTGGCGGCAGTTCATCGCCGGCACTTGGGCGCTTTGGGATAGCGACCCTTGTTGACCCTCCTCCGGGGTATGAGCGCGCGACGTGCCTGCTGCTTCAAGATGGCAAATAAGTTAATGGGGATCCAATTCAACAAATAATCATCTTAGAGGATTACTAGTACTAAATTATTTGAATTTATTATTTAATATAATAAAACATTAGGGGAAATAGAGAAACACCATTATTGATAACTTCACATATTACACAAGCTCAAAGTACACCGACATAAAACTAAGTCATCAATAAATAAATGTTGAAATGCCTGTACCTTAATGTAAATGTTTACGTTACGGCATTAACAGGTTACGCCTGCGCATGCGCGACAGCCGAGATTCTTGGCGACTTGCCAGGTCTTACCTCCGTGAGTTGGGCTTTTCTGCTGTTGTCCTTCAAAACAAAAGCTCAACATTGAGCTTTTTTTTCCTTGTCTGATGGAGAAATCTGGTTTACTTGAAAGTGATTGCAATTGTATTTATTCTATTATTTGAAAAAGCATCGATGCATAGATGCAGAGTTCAGTCACAGCATCACACTGACTGGAGTCACATGGCTTGATGGCATTGTGATGAGAGCTGAACTTACATGAGTTGCACTGACTGATCATGTTGTCAGTGTTGTGCTGTAATTGGATTGGATTCAATTTATTGTCATTGCTAGAGTCCAGGTACAGAGGCAACGACATGTAAATAAATACAACATTTATATTGGTAGTTCATCCAGCTGCTCATTGCAAATGTGTTTTTTCTTGTTCATATATTGTGCGGTTAACAAATATCTTACTTGTTATATTACACTTAAATTCTGTGTACCTGGTCTCATCAATTTGAACGCTGGACCAAAATGACAATTAGGCCAAATAAAAAGTCATAAGTCCAGTCTGGACCATCGTTTTCTCTCAACGCCTCAAAGGTAGATCTTGCCGGTCATGAAGGCGGAGGTCAGGGATCTTGGCCTCAAAAAGGTTGGTGACCACTGCTCCACAGCATATGTCTGCTTGTGTTTGGGATTCCAGTCTGCCGTAACACCACACCAGTGAAACTGCAGCAGAAGAAGTTTTATTTTTTCAAAGTGCCGTAAAATGAAAAAAGAAGAACAAATGAACATTCCTCGGCTTGTTCTAACAGGGGATCTACAGCAGTCAATATTAGTATTGATCGTGGGGAGAGGTAGCATGTGTTTATCGATCACTTCAACCCAACATTTTAGCCTGCATGACTCTAGACTCTCCGCCTAAGAAGCTGACTAAGGATCACACAGCAGCTGAAGGAACTTGAATGGGAAAAAGGTAAAGTAGTTTTTTACCTGTTTGTTTCTTGTAGTTGTTTTTCTTATTTTTTAAATATGAATAAAGGTACACATGAACACACTGGTTTACTACGTTTGCATTAGGAAATCAGTGGGCAAACTAAAAGCAGCTACTGAGTGCAGATGTGTGTCTGCAGGCTGTAGGTTAAGCGTGAGAGATGTTTTTCTAATCTCTAATCCCCTGGAACAAACAGACTTATTCTGCCCTCCCACCACCCGTCTGTCTATCAGTGCAACATATACATCTACTCAAGTACTGTACAATCAAGTACAATTTCGAGGTGCTTGAGTTTTTACATTTCATGAAATGCTATACTTACACTACACTATATCACAAAACCACGACCTGTATTTGACAGCCATAGCTATAAATGACTTTGAACATCAAAATGAAACACAACATGTCAAATATAACGTTTTTATATAGACTTCCTTGCAGCGTGTTCTCCCCTGTCTGTGTGCAAATACAATATTTTCTATTTTCTAGCTTTGTGTTTTTTCTGTCTGTATTTCTGTATTTGCATTAATTATTCTGGCTATACGAAGGTGATGGTATGTCGAGTTAGTCTGAACATTGTTTTACTCTGTGTCCTATTAATAAATAGTCTGCTTCAAAACCAGAACAATTCAAATTGGGCTGATTCTGGACACATTCTGCTGGCCGAGACATTGAAACATTCAGTTTCTATAAGTCATGTCACACTTGGCATGCAAACAGATGCTTCAGTAGAACACACCGTCATGTACTTATCCAACTAAACTGTGCCGATCATACACACACACACACACACACACACACAAATGGGCAAAAGAGATACTGTCTCTCTGCGAGTGGTTGACAAACCTAAAATATGTATACCCAGATCTTCGCACAGTCTCTACTAAGAGAGGAAGAAAGACGCAGAAAACAATAAGTGAAGAGAGAGAAAGAGGGAGAGATTCAATACAAGAGGCAGGCTATAAAAAAGAGGGTGATGGAAAGTGTCAGAATGTGTGTGTGTGTGTGTGTGTGTGTGTGTGTGTGTGTGTGTGTGTGTGTGTGTGAGTGTATAAAAGGAAGAGAGAGAGAGAGATGAGTGTGCAGCACAGATGCCAAATTAATCTAGGGCAGTCCAGAGAAAAACAAGGCATTATTCCAAAACCCACTTCATATGTATGTGCAAGTGTGTACATAATTGCATTTCTATATTGTGTTTAGTTTGTGTGTGTGTGTGTGTCTGTGTGTCTGTGTGTCTGTGTGTGTTGTGTGATGTACAAACAAATGTGAAAGTTTCTCTCTAATGTGATTTCAGGGGCTGAAAAACAAGTGCAAATATCACAATTTCCTTTTTGCTCAATCTTTGTGCTTCATATTCATCACCTTTAACAATTGCAGTGCTCCGTGCATAACACCCACTTTTCTTCCAGCATGTAACTCTCTCTCTCTCTCTCTCCCTCCCTCTCTCTCTCTCTCTCTCTCTCACATACCCATAGCAAGATGTTTTTTCTTCATCAACCTCAAACGCTGTAGGATGTTGTGTATGTGAACATGGGTGGGGGTTAAAAGGGGGGGGGGGGGGTTGGCACAAAGCAAAGACTGTGGCAGATGGTGTCCTTACTTAACGCACATACAGCACACACACACACACACACAAACACACACACACACACACTGAACACTTACTAAACAGATACTCCATCATACAGTAACATGCTAGCATGCACGGCTCATAATATGCACACATGCGAACATTTCTGCAGAGACTTTGTGAACCTCATCACTCAGTTCAGTTGACATGTATTTGTTCATGTTTTTGACAGTTTCTAAAAATGGTCTTTCATGTCATCATATACTGTACCTTGCTTACTTTGCTGCTACTAATTTCATACCGCTATGTCAATCTTGCCTTGTAATGTGAACTTTAATAAGTATTATATTTGGGGGTTTTGCCCATGTGAAAGCTTCCTGTACAGAACGTGGCTTGTGGTGTTGCTGCTTGCAGCTTTCTCAAGAACCCTTCCTCCAAACAAGTTCCCACTCGACGGCGTACTTCCTTGGCTCCTCAGCAATACACCTGTCATGACATAGTGGTCTCACACACCCAGTTGCAGCTACTCAGAAACACGAGTGAAACGCAGTCGGGTTCCCAGCTAGTCACGATCAGAACTAGAGGCAGAGACATCCACTGACTGAACACGGGTTCACAGGAAGAAACACTAAGGCCAGGCTTTACAGCTTAGGAAAGTGCCTGAGGCAGCGCCCCAACTAAAAGGGCCTCAAACTGCCCCAAAACCATATTAAAATACCCAAAACAACAGAGCTATTTCTTACTGTGTACTTTTTACAGCAGAGGAAAACGTCGGGGAGATGGTCAGCCTATTTGGTAACACTGCAGATTTCTACTCACAAAATATATAATGACATATTTAACTGTCCAGCATTATATAGGAATTGAAAGCTCCATCTTAAATGTAAGTGCTGATAATGCCTCACTTTCACTCTTCACTTAAAACATTTGAACACAGGACTTGTATTGTGCGGTGTAGGGGTCCGAACAGTTTGACGATTACATAAACTGTAGGGTCGGACGCCGTTACCAACGGTAACCACTTGATGAGTCCAGAGCTGAGCTGCAGCATTCAGGCAGTGTGGGACAAACAGAGGAATCCACATGCACAGGTGGTGGGCCAGTTTTAATAAGCAGTCATTACTAGTGTTAAAAAAGTTGTGATGGCAAAAGCTTACACAGTTTTAGTTACAATTGTAATCAATATTTAAAATCAATATTTGTGTACTTTTTTACACAGCAATGTGGTGTGCTCATTATCGCCACAAATACATTTCAGATGGCTCCAATAACTTTAACTCATTAAAAATAATAAAGCTGCATACTCCCACACATGTGACTTTATTTGTAATTGTCTTCCCTCATGTGATGATTTTGAGTAAGACTTGTAATGCAACCATTCCACATTACTGTGCACTGAGAACATGAGTAAACCCTTCTGTGTGAGTGTATAGTTCACTGAAGTCTGAAAATAGCAGCCCGAACAGAAACAGCTGCATGTCGTATGATTCACGCCTTCTTCCTCGGGAGATTATTAAAACCATATGTGTCCGAGTGCTTCGTTTCATCAGAGATCAGACTCGTTGAAATAACTCATTCTCCATTATCGCATCATAGAGGGGTTTTTTTGGGGGGGGGGTGAAAAAAGATCTTATTGATGTGAATTAAATCATTTTATTTGATTCAGAACTGAGAGTTTCAGAATCAATTGATTCCTCCATTCATTTATTTTTTTCAGATTGTATAGTGTAAATTAGGCTCTGATAGAGGCGGGTCAATATTTCTATTTCATCTATCCCATAAAAAAAAAAAGTGACATCTTGAGTTTGAATAATCTTTCAGGTATAAGCATCACTAACACAACATAACATGTCTCTCTGAACTGAAATGCACACGTCTCTCACTTGTGACCACAAGAGAACCGACACCTTCCTTCATGCAGACACAAATTGCTGCGACCCGTTACAACAGCTTCTCCCCGTCAAAAACATTTAGTCAATGTCAGGTCACTTTGTACCACGCTGTCACTCCAATCACCTTAAAGCGCCAAGCAGTGAATCTAATCACGTGTAAGAAGGAATACAGTATCATCGGCTGATTGCCCTCGACAAGAAAACAAAAAAATTGTTTTGTATTCCATGTTGTAATCAACCCCAGAAGAACCGACAGTATATTTACATGGCTCTACTTGCTATTGAGGTCATGAAAAATACTATGCATATGCAACCAACCGACTTAATTCAAAAGAATTAATCAACAATTTGATTGAGGCCAGACTGAGGTGGCACATGTAAAGTCTCTGCTCCTCTTGGCACTTGAACTCAGAAACAGTTTTATTGAACTCAACACTATAGGCTGAAAACACACTGGAGTCTACAGATCTTACATCACCCATCTCCCTATTATATTCACACTTAGGCTGACAGGTGTGAAACATGACCATATACCTGCCGGAAGCCATTCATAGGATTGAGGTGTTGAAGATGTGAGGTTTACTACCTTCCCATTACTGACTCTCTATTCTTTGCCTTTCTTCTTTCCGATTTTAACATTTTTGTTTCCAGTCTTCATATATTTCGTGTTTCTCTTCATTCCCTCTCCTCTTTCCAAGCCTGCGGCTGTCCACTGTCTCTACCCTCCTTTCACATGTCATCCTCCCATGGAACATAAAAGAGCGCTTTCAGCCTATCAACACTTTCCTCCCCTCAAACATGCAGCTAATGAACAAACCCGCAGTTGCTGTTGCATTTCTGACACCTCGTCAGCGAATGGCTGTCTACCATGTCTCTCAGTCTCTTGCCCGAGGGGACCTCCCGCAGGTTCCCGGCAGTGAAGGAGTGACGGTTGTTGTGAAACATGACTGTCGTATTGATTGCACAGAGCACTGCAACAGCTGTTAGGCTGAAAGAGAGCGCAGTGTGCTGTAGCCAAGGATGTGATGTGGTGGATTGAGCAAGTGTGAATGTCTCCCAAGGGTTATCCCTCTCACGATTTTAGCATAATCTCTCCAGAAATCAATTTGGAGGGTGTGGCTGGGAAAGGGAGGCCAGGGGTGAAAGTGAAGCTGGTGGGGAATGCTAAATATTTGAGATTATCAACTGTAAATCAGAGAACTGGCTGTTCAGATTTCCTGGAATACACAGGAACATATGCGCAGAGAGGCTAATTCAAGAAGATGTGCATCCCTTTTTTATACAAAATATGAACATTTGTTTGTTTGTCGACATGATCACTGAAAAATTTACCCATACAGTTTTCATTAAATCGGGAGTAGCACAGGATAAAGAAGAATCCATAGCATGTTTGACATCCGAATCATAGGGGAGCTAAATATCTTTGCACTTTTGTTAAAGTTACAAATAGGGCATTGGGTCTTGGTACACTGCCTAATAGCCTTCTACACTATAGTTATGAATGAACCGCAGTAAAATAGGACTTGCATCTTTTACAACATCGGTTTTATTAATATTGTTGTCTATATATGAATGACTCTGTCAACCTGTCATAGCAGGTTTCAATCCCGTATTTTGAATTTACAGTTTGTGCCTGTACGTTGTATCTAGAATGTGGAAATGCAAACGGCAACAACTCAACAAAGACACTCGTTGATGGTGAGAAATAATGTGGTTCAGTGACACAGTCAGAGGGATAATGAGTGACAGCCACCGTCTGATTTATCAGTCCATTAGTAGTCAAACTACACACTCTGCACATAGCTATTGCATTTTGTGTATATTTGATCAACTTAATATTTCACTAAAGGTATGTTCTGTCAAACAGGAATTGTGGATTCGGATATATGTAAATAGGTGTTTGAATGCCAGCAAACACATTTTGTCGACACTTTAATCGGTTTCTTAATATCTTTAAAATCTCACCCAACTCGTCAGCACATACATACGGAGCAGCGTTCCATCACTGTAACACATCACGTCTGGACCAGCATCCATTTGACCTGCATGCAAGTGCAAGGCAAATTAATTAGGTAAGCGGGGCTCTAAGTGTCTTGGCCTCTCAGTGCACCGAGGTCTGGAAAATGGAAAGGCAGTAATGGCTCTATGGGTGTATCAGCCATTAGAGCCGACTCAAAATCCTGCCAGTCTGGTTATCAATTGGCTCAGACTATTAGTCAATATTCCAGGTTATCTTGGCAATATGTTTAAAAATGGTCTTTCTCTATAATTCTTGTTTTTTCTTTGCTGCAGTAACACAGTCGTTCACATTGTTGCTATTTTCCTCTTATTTTGCTCACCGAGGGAACCCCCCAACATCGGTTAGCATGCCTCGGTGTTCACACAAGAGAAGCCGGCAAGAAGAAAATTGCACTTCAGATTTCTCCCAGAATAACATCCATCAGCTCTGGAGAGCAACCAACAGGCAGCGCTATGGATTCCCTGAATTATGGCAAACATAGTTCAATAGTATTCTGATGAACTGAAGATTACATAGCAACAAGGCAGTAATGCAGTGGGTCGGGGAGGTGGGTGGTCTCCCTACTGATTTCCTCTCGTCCTTTTTCCTGGTCCGCCACTGATTGCAATTGATTGGAGAATGCTCATCATTCCTCCGAGGACAACATCAGGAATCATAGACATCAGAGGCAATGGATTTAGGGACACAAACCAAATGGGACACATAAATGCAACGGGTGAAGAATGAAGCAATGAGCAGAAACCAAAGGCGGGTAACAATGTAGGGCACGTAATGTGCTGCATTGTAGTTTGGCGTGTCTTCCTCGTGTATTTTTCATCAATTCAAGTGGGTGTGGCCAATGCTTGATGGGGCCATGCAGGCTGAGACATGGGTGGTTAAGCCCCTGGGAGAGGTTTTCCTTATTGACTATGTGGTGAAAGCAATTCACTGCACTGTTTGAGGAGGAATCCACCTACTTAGCAAACCGATAGACCCCCTGCGTCATTTTCAGCAGAACCTGATGGAGCACTATTTAAGTATTGATCAATCACTGATTAGAGAAACGGTGCTTTCTTATTGCCGTGCATTTATTTTGTTTAAGACCAACATCATTTGACTGTGGCAGGTTTAGCTGAATTGAATTAAAGTTAATCTTTTCTCAAGCTATGGGAACTAATGTAATGGCACTTTATTTACATTAATTTTGAACGAATTATAGACATGTTCAATCTAAAATATATTGAATCAAAAGTTGCACTTTAATACAATTTATCTTGATGGTTTTTTTCTGCTGGTTTTCAAATACTCTACAATTAGTTCTAAATTGTTAAATAAGTGTCTGTGTCATATTCCACATCCACACTACATATGTTACGTTAGTTATTGTTTCATCACCTCAGTGTAAAAAGTGCATGCTCTAGTCTAGATGATACATGCAGATCATATTCAAGCAAACTCTTGTTCCCAGTCTGTGACGCGTCCAGACGCCCAAAGGCTGTGTGGCGCTGTCAGCACAATGCGCTGTCCGTGGTGCTGAACCACTGCGCTCCATCCACCGTGCCCTAACGTTCAGGACACACTGGAAGACACTTCCGACCGTCTCCAGACGCGGCCCGTTCATTTAACCGGCGCAGTGACGGATCGTTCCCAAATGTTGTGCACAGTCGCTGCGTGTTATCTCGGCAATCTAAAACGTGTGGGCGAGGGAATCTGTGTGGTCCATCGGTCAGTAGTGGGACACTGTTGTTGCTGCTGGTATTGGAAATCTCTCTCTCTCTCTCTCTCGTACACTCACTCACTGACTCTCACGCGCGCACGAGCACGGAACAACTGAAGGCAGATGACAGCGAAGCCCTCATTGCAGGTAAAGTGTGGCGCCTATCGTGCGGCTGAGTAGAGTCACCACTGCTGGAAAGCTGGGCCATTCGAGCTATAAAAAAAAGCAAAGGCTAGAACACACGCGCGCGCGCACACACATACATACACACACGCGCGAGCCTGTGTGGGTGGCATCACCCGTTTTATCCCCTGCGTGATTCCTCCCTCGATACTAAATCCCATCTTTCACATCTGTCCATGTCGCCTACTCTGCCCGCCCGTCCTATCGCCGCAGAATCCAGCACACATCGCAGCCTGGCTTCGTGTGGCACTTTTACTCAATAGACACCGATCTGAATGAATGCGATTTAATATAACAATTACAACATGCAAAAAAAAAATAGCGCTGCAACACTTGTAGCAAAAAGGGGAACATACTTCATAGGCTACCCAGCAATTCATTATTATTATTTTTTTATATCACAAGTCTGCTCAAAATCGTACTTAATGTCAACCCCAACAGAAAAGCCTCGTAAAATCATCCATATATATTTCGGTTGCACCAAGACGGCTCAACCCAACAGCGTTGGAGTCCGTCGTGCAGGTGCATGTTCGCTCCGCCGTCGCTTGTATCATTCATCATACTAAGGAAATCATGAATCATTTCTCAATTATTAAAATAAGTGTCAAGATGGAAACGTGCATTTTTGTACAATACCTTCACTTATTTCCTTTCCAAATTATGCGTCCGTTGGCTGAAGCAAAGAGGTTTTTTTCTTTTTTTCATCCAGTGCTATAACGTCGCAGACTCAGCAGCGCGGCGGGAGAGGGTGACTGAGAGAGAGTGTGTGTGTGTGTGTGTGTGTGTGTGTGTGAGAGAGAGAGAGAGAGAGAGAGATATGGGGGGGGGGGGGGGTGCACAGACCTCTGCTGTAATGTGGTTGAACTGCAGTGGGCATCTGCCTCAACAGCTGGCTTCTTTTTTCATTGAAGTGAATACCTGCAGATACACTCTGTGGTGCCACGTACACTTCCATTGAGGACGGTGGGGTTAAATAGAGCAGATGCCATTATTGATATTATATGGAATACATCATTTATAATTATTAACGGGAACATTCTTAGACACTGCATAAGACCAGGATTCAGCAGATGTTAAACACAAAAGACAGACGCACAAGTACAAGGACAAGCCTTCTTCATTGGTAATTACACGAAGAGAAATGAACAGATGCAGTTGTAAAAAGTGAAAAGGGGAGGGAGGGAAGGGAGTGGAGGAAGAAAGAAGGATTTTGCACCATGATAGAAACAGTTCTTGACGGATTCAGTTACATCAACACACGGGAATTATTAACATTGATGCACATTCTAATGATTCGGGACAATGATGAATTTCTGGAGGTATTGCTCCAAGCTCCCAATATGTACACGAGCCAATAAGGGTGCATCGAGACGATCAGAGAGAGAGCGAGAGAGAGAGATTATTGTCAGCTCTTATTTCTCCTCCCTGTCCCCTATATACAGTATGTTCTTCCAATATGTCCACATGTGCATTTGAAGCTGAAAAAAGAATGTACGATGGGGGGTGGGGAGGGGGGTCCGCTTGTGAACCCAGCTGTGATCATCCAGAGCTGGGACCGAGTGAGCCTGTGTGGGTGGCAGGACGGTTGATTCTGTTTGTTTCACAGAATATGTTAGAGGTGTGATCATACTCAATTAACACTCTTCCACTCCTCATTTCTCACTCACTTTTTTCCCCTCTCCTCGTCTTTCGCACTCACAAAAGCCAGTGCGCACAGACACATGCAAACACACGTGTATGCTACAGCTCATTAACTCGCTTTCTCTCCATCTCTGCCTTTTTTCTCCGTCAGTGGAGGACTATTAGCTCCAGAGACTGATGCGGCACTGAGACTCTCATTAATATGTTCTCATTATCAGTGCCTGTAGTGTTAAGCAAGAGGACGAGGACTTGTCTTGGCTCGACGCTTAACAAATGTGTTATCTATTTCTGCTGGAAGGACGTGTGTGTATCCGTGTGTTTTTGAGCTATACAGCCGATGCTTCCACACACAATAGCCACCATAAGAAGCAACACAGCTGTGCCACTCTACATATTGAGGATTGCTTGCTTTACAACTAATTTATTACTGCAGAACCACATCATTTTCCCACCTTGTCTGGAATGCAGCCATAATAATTGCCACAATAGATTAGAAGAGAAAAGAACAAGAACAGAAGGAAAGATTAGGGAGAGAAACGAGCGGGAGAGTGTTTCCTGACTCATCCCCCATTAGCATGGCTTGGTTTTGCTCCAGCTTTACCTTTCTGATATAATTAATGGCCTAAAGCTAAATGGTTGATCTGTGTGCAAGAGTTGAGCTGGAGGAAAACAGAGGCTGAGAACTGGACTGGAGCGAGAGAAGTCATGAAGGTTTGACCGTGAATGTATCAACAGGGAATTTGTTGTGTCACACAAACCATAAAGAATCCACCTGTACCAAACATCATAGGTCTAAAGCTAGAACAACACTTGATTTGTTGAGATACTCTATCTGGTGTTGTTCGAACAGAGGGCAGACTGAGTAGTCAGACCCTGTTATTATTGGGCCAATATGAAGGTTAAACGACAGCTCATGTTTCATATGCATCTTTTTGTCATGAATGTCAGGTTGTCTTCTGGGACCCGAAATATTCTAACCAGTATGTATTTCTTAATTAACAGCCTCATCCAGCTGTCTAGTCATAAATAATTATTTCCGAACTTCACTCTCAAGTATAAAGCCACTTTGATGAATGGGACTGTTTTTCTGACTGACAATCGATTAACAGCTGCTCAAGTTACTGCCAGGAACTTTAGATAGATAGATAGATAGATAAATACTTTATTAATCCCCAAGGGGAAATTTGTCGTAACAGTAGCAGCACCAATAAACTAAACACACGAGAATAAAAAATAAAATATAAAATATAAAAAACAGGGATAAAAGATATAGATGTATACAAGAAGTATACAAAGTAAAATATAAAATAAAATATATATGTATATATACAACATATATGCCTACACAATACAATTTAATTGTGTATCTCTCTTGTTGAGTGTACTATGTCATCGTGCCACTTGTTAAGGTTTGGGAGTTTATGACATTGGCTGCTTGATATCATTTCAGAGGCCATCTTTCCAGCTGCGTTCTTTCCGCTCTTTCTTAAATATACAGTATACTTTTCCTGAGAAACCGCACAGGAGCCACTCGTCAGCTCCATCTGCGTACGTGTTTCTTCCTCTTGATGTCCATCTGAGATTACATTTGGTAAAGCCTTTTTATAGACGAAAGTGTCGACCTGTTTTTTTAAATGTATGGTTAATAGTGTTTGTACGGCAGGAAAGCTCGTGTGGGTTGTTGTTGAGCGCCTGTGGCTCGCGTGTTGTGTAGCTGCTGTCTGGCTCCGTGTGACTGTCTGCTTTGCCGATGACAGACGTCTCTGCTTTTTTGAGACTTGACTGGCTGTATCGAAGTGAGTTATCAATATACTTAGACCGAAACATAACAGTATTTATAAGGGCAACGTAGGGGTTGCCATCATGAAACCAAAACGTATACAACAGAAAGGCTCCCTTTTGAAACACACAGCAGATGACTTAACCAACAACACAGGATTCGGTTCCAGTTGGACTTCAACAGTGTCGCTTTGATCTTAAAGCAGGCGAGAGGTCAAGGTTTTCATGACTTTGCTCTACTTAAAAAACACTTATCGCCACTTTGAATCGCTAAATGTGTTGAGCGGCTATGTTAAGAGGCCAATTACGTGACACACGTGTTGCCACCAGTCTCACTTTTAATCATATTTACTTTGGCTGAAGACAAGACTGGGATGAATAAATGAAACATCCCTTTTCCGACACATCCGCCACACATTATGGGGCTTTGTGAGGATACTTTTATTTGTTCTCGCTTTCAATATGATAATCCCAAACGCGACAACGTATGAATGTGTGTGTGTTTTCCATGTAATTGTGATGGCTTCATGAGAAAGGTGTCATGCACTCACCTACTATTGATTAAGAAAAGGTCATTGGCATCAAGGACTGTTCTGGTCTGCATGAAATATTAACGCGGTGCTTAATGTGCTGATGATGTATTCAATGCACACACATGGCAGTGCTTCACACATCACAGACAATGAAGATCTGTATGCCTCTTTTTTTAATAGAGTCTTAGCTACGTTAGAAAGATAATTACAGGCATGAAATGACTGCTCTTAAAATCTGCAGGCAGGACTATGCAGTTAAGGTGTAGGAGGCACAGACAGAAAAGTAAAGACGTGTCCGCTGTCTCACCTCCACCCATGGTCCTGCCACCTTTCTGGCACCCATTACTTTGGCTGACGTTGACATTTGACAAACTCCGACACATACGGCACACAGTCAGTTCAGATTGCAGGATTGTTTGCTAAAAGGGGTATCTCAGCTGGCTGGCCTCACGACTCAAGCGCTCCAAGTGTGTTTCCATAGCAACCGAGTATAGTATTGAGGAGAGGAGCAAAGAGTGAGAGACACTGAAGCTAACCCTGAGCACTGTATTCTCTCATGTTTCACTCCTGTCACTTATTTATTTCGGAGGCGGATGTAGCTTGAACACCACGTCAGTGCCGTGGCAGCATGGTTGCCTGTTACGTGTGTTGGCCATGTTAAAAATGTGTCTTGACATATAATTGCGCGTATGCAACTCTGTTTTCAATACATTAACATTATTGCCGTTTACAGCTCCACCTCGGCAAAGATGCACATATTATATATATATATATCTGATCTGTAGGTTGTTAGAAATGCTTTGACACCATTTGGCACCCAAAGAGCCTAAACCACATGGCAGGAAGCAGCGGTAATACAACTGTCTTTAAACAGATTACGGGGCGAAAACGATATACTGAGTTTGGTAAGAAGGACCCATCTAATGTCTTGTCGAGTGAATGTATACATTCAGAGCATTGAAGCCACAGGACTTAATGACCTGATATTAGTGTTGTCATGCAGCAAGCGCAGAGATGGATTAGCTTATCCGCCTGGTCGATCAGAAGTGATTTCTAAAAAACGGTATTTATGATCATGTGATAAAGCTGTTTTATGCATTTCTCAGTTGTCAGTTGAAATTTGCCAGAATGTATCTTAAATAGACTCAGTGTTTAAGACACTGAACAAATATTGAGAGTGTGTGTAGAGTGTGAATGTTGGCTGTGTCATCGGTGGCCTCGTGCCTGGGCAGAGTTGAGGGCATCGTCGCTCGATCCGACTGGGATGCAATCAGCATTCAAGCAGACAGACAGCAGAGTTCCAGCTGATCCTTACACATTATTTAACAAGAATTCAAATACACAAAACGTCTCTTCTAATTAATGTGCACACATGCAAACATACAATCACGCTCACACAACCACAAATTATGAAAGAAGAGTCTACTGTTTACACGGACTGATACACGGTGTTAATTCTAAACTGTGCAAACATATGTCATCATAAATATTTGCACAGCATATTATTTAACGTTTGTGTCTACGCTGTCTCGCTCCCGAGAAGGGGGCTGCTGTGTAGATATCATACTACGGAGCATAAACTAATATTATTTTTATATCAGGGGAAGATAAAGGTGGTGAAAAACAAAAGATAAATCAACTTCCATTGCTCTGCTTTAATGTTTATGACTAAAACAACAAGCTTGCACTGCTTAATGAGTTTTCAGAGTTGTTGTTTAATGTGAGGATGATTACACTCATGCCGATGCAAGTTAATGCATAAAGCTATCAGCACCTAAGCACTGTTTTACTATGTCAGTTACACAGTCAACAAGGGATCAAATCACCAGGAACTCATGGAGGAGCATTAGAAGCCTCTTAACCCTCCTGTTACCTTAGGGTCAATTTGACCCCATTCAATGTTTAACCCTCCTGTTACCTTAGGGTCAATTTGACCCCATTCAATGTTTAACCCTCCTGTTACCTTAGGGTCAATTTGACCCCATTCAATGCTTAACCCTCCTGTTACCTTAGGGTCAATTTGACCCCATTCAATGTTTAACCCTCCTGTTGCCTTAGGGTCAATTTGACCCCATTCAATGTTTAATGTCGGTGTTCTTTCGGGTCAATTTGACCCCAGGCTGTTTTTCACTGTGTCAAACATATAAGAAATATCAACTTTTTTATATATTTAAAGGGCTATTTAGGTAGTCAACAAACAAACATAAAGTACCTCACACTTAAACTTGGAAAACAATATTAATTCTAATAATTTTCTGGAGGTTTTAATTGCTGGGGTCAAATTGACCCCACAGGTAAAATATGTCAGTAAATATAAAGGTAACAGGAGGGTTAAACATTGAATGGGGTCAATGTGACCCTACGGCAGTGGTCGCCAACCCGTCGATCGCGATCGACCGGTCGATCTCGGAGACGTTCCCTGTCGATCTCCAAAATAAAATGAAAATAAATTCAGAAACACATTGTTCCTTGTTTTCGAACATTTTCTGAAGTGTCTTCTGAAACATTTTCATTCTGACTGGAAGATCGACGTCAGAAAAGATCTCCGCCTGATTCATGAACGCCTGAAAACGGGTTCTCTGACAGCCGTGTTCTCAGCTGTGCTCCCCGAAAGAGGGGAACGTACCACTACAGATGAGGCGCAGGGGAAATAGAGAAACACCATTCTTGATAACTTCACATATTACACAAGCTCAAAGTACACCGACATAAAACTAAGTCATCAATAAATAAATGTTGAAATGCCTGTACCTTAATGTAAATGTTTACGTTACGGCATTAACAGGTTACGCCTGCGCATGCGCGACAGCCGAGATTCTTGGCGACTTGCCAGGTCTTACCTCCGTGAGTTGGGCTTTTCTGCTGTTGTCCTTCAAAACAAAAGCTCAACATTGAGCTTTTTTTTCCTTGTCTGATGGAGAAATCTGGTTTACTTGAAAGTGATTGCAATTGTATTTATTCTATTATTTGAAAAAGCATCGATGCATAGATGCAGAGTTCAGTCACAGCATCACACTGACTGGAGTCACATGGCTTGATGGCATTGTGATGAGAGCTGAACTTACATGAGTTGCACTGACTGATCATGTTGTCAGTGTTGTGCTGTAATTGGATTGGATTCAATTTATTGTCATTGCTAGAGTCCAGGTACAGAGGCAACGACATGTAAATAAATACAACATTTATATTGGTAGTTCATCCAGCTGCTCATTGCAAATGTGTTTTTTCTTGTTCATATATTGTGCGGTTAACAAATATCTTACTTGTTATATTACACTTAAATTATGTGTACCTGGTCTCATCAATTTGAACGCTGGACCAAAATGACAATTAGGCCAAATAAAAAGTCATAAATCCAGTCTGGACCGTCGTTTTCTCTCAACGCCTCAAAGGTAGATCTTGCCGGTCATGAAGGCGGAGGTCAGGGATCTTGGCCTCAAAAAGGTTGGTGACCACTGCCCTAAGGTATAACAGGAGGGTTAAAACGGTACAATCAGTCAAATATGCACCTTTAGCAACATCTAGTGGCAGTCATAGAGAACTACACTAACATAATCTGTGACGCGCAATTACGTACTTTGGATTTGACTCACAAATTTAAAGTTTGGCCCAACCAGATGCTGCAGAAACTCTGGTAATGACATCATTAGGCTGCATTCCCTCTGCAAGCCTGTGTGCTCAATTGTGATGTTACTGCTGAGGTCGGATTACTTTTCAGTTTAAATGTGCATTCTATTATTTAATTGTGGCCGACATCAGATTCTAATTGTGCACTTGTGCACAATGAAATTTACCCGCATGAGTAAAAAATGCAATAACTAAAATGTCACTGACGGCATACTACGTCATTTAAATTGATGTGCAGTGGAGATGACGATGATGAGGAGGAGGAGGAGGAGGGGAAAGAGAAACACATGTGTTCGTGTTGATTTTTTGTGAGGCAATGGCAGCTACTTCTGTTCTGGGGGGGGGGCTTAGTCGGAGCCGGGTGCGGTGGGATTGTGAAGGGGAAGTGTGGACAGTCGACACATGTCAATCTCGCATTAATGAACGTCTGACCAATATCACGTGTGGCCCAAATCAGAATTGAAATGATCAGATTCTGAATCAGTGTTATTTCTGCTGTTCACACTGTTCAAACACATCTGATATATGCTAAAATAAATCAGGGTTGGGCCACTTGTATCATTGTTTACCTTGTTTGTATCCAGCCATAACAATGTTCCATATATCTCGCCAACATTTCAAACTGGGCCTCAATGCCTCTAATGACATAGGTGATGTAATCACAGACCTCTAAGCTAAGTGATGGACAGGTTTTACCTGAAACTGATCTATTACTTGTAAGAAATAGAAGTAGAGTAATGTCACTACGCTGAGTATTCTTTTGTTTTTGTTGTATAGAAGCAGCCGTTGAGGTTACAGAGGAGTGGCTGGCACTGTTCAAAGAACCTCCACTGATAAATCATGGTTATTTTTGGCAAATAGGATTTTACGAAGCTTCCATAATCTGTGACCCCCAGTCACTCTGATCTGGGTCTATCGGGCAATTGGTCAGTCCTCCTTATTCTGTGAAATGGATGAGACTGAGAAGTGCCATAAAAGGCTTTATAGCCTCTGTCTATTTCATGACCAGCAGTCTGAACTGGGATTGATGGCAGAAACAATAAGAACAGATATAAAGGATGCAGGAAGTGCCGTTCTATTGGGACATGAAAGTATGATTCTAACCGGAGACACTATATATTCTAATTAAATTATGTCTTAAAAGGATCCAACTGTTATTGCATTGCTTCCAAAGTGTCAACTATGTCATATAAAGCACATAAACTGTCAGGATATGTGATTAAATGCTACATCCTTGAGGCTGAATTATGGATTATACGAGCACACCAAGCAAGCTGACGCAGTGTTCTTTGCCCAGTATATCTGAAATACTGCTTCAAATGTGTTCCTAATGATGTAATCTTTAACAGTATGCTACAAGTTACTTACTTTAATGAAACTCTCATTTGATATCATGACCGTCTGAACCTCTGGTGCAAACAGTATTATGAGCAGTGATGTCCATCTTTGATTTAATTAATTTAGGAGAACAGGCAAAGAGGGCAAAGAACAGCACCTTCAGAAATTCAGAAGATTTCTGTTCCGTCATGTATATATTATGTATACGCATGTCTGATAGAGACCTGTTTGAGACAGTAAACTGGGTTGGTCCTCGCATGTTACCAATCCAAGATAAGGCATGCTTAAATACGTCTATAAATGCGTACAATGTAAATGAGAGATATGCTTGGTGTCGCCCCGGCCTTGAATGTCTCGTGTAAAGTTTGACACACCTCAAAGTGTCCCGGCTCTCATGTAAATTCAGTGCGTATTGAAAGAGAGAAAAAACAACTGAGACACGAATGTTTTTACTTGGGAGAAAGTTTGTTTCTTTAGACTGAGGGTGCAGTCGATAACATGTTGGTGGAAGCTCGCAGATCCAAGCAAATGAATCAGGTGGAGCGATGGTGACAGTTTCAACAAGACTTCTCAGTGTTTTGTGTACACCGAAGGACTTTTAAGGATATTATAATTATTTGATACATATAGTTGTGTGAGCCCTAATGTGTGTGTCACATTTATCTGTTGTGGTAATTTACTCCATGTCCCAAAGATAAAGTGTAGAAAAGACACACAAAAAACTGAAGCTCTCTAAAAGCTTTCAGATATGCACTGCATGACTTTCCAAACTTGAGGAATCTCAAACGCATTTAGCAATTCAATACAAATCAATGAAGTCAACACAACATAAATGAGTGTATTGTTCAACTAAGGACACAAATACACCTGACTACAGTAATTAGATGACGAGTAGCACTTTAGCACTTACTGCTTGAGACTTTACAACATTTTACTTTCAGTCCTGACCAAAGAAAATGCCACGCTAGAACCATGTGTCACCAATATTAATTCAAGGTTTAGAAAGTCTTGTTGAAGTATGTCACCTTTTGCATTCATTATGAAATGAATTATAACTTTAAATATGAAATAAATGATACCTTTTTGTTCCAGCTCTCCCTTCTACTACATCAGTATTTCTCCTTTCCCCCTCATCTCTTTGTCCCTCTGACTTGTCCACATTGTAAGTGCATCTCTCTGTTGAAATAAATCATGAATCAGCGTTAGTGTTGTTGAAATTGATATACAGAACAAACCAACTACTTAAAAAATCCACAGTGTTTACACCTGATTTTCACATACATGGTGGAATCCGTTGGGGCTATGTCACAAATTCATATATTTATTAGGGATGTATAGTATAGAAATAACTTGGAGGACTGCTTGAGGTGATGTGTTGCCTAGTATCTTTTTCCACAAGAGCATGTCCACCATTGTGTACTCCTCTCGCACCTGTAGCATACAAATTAATTCAAAACAATTCAATGCTGTACAAACATACACACAGCGACTGCAAATCAAACCAAAAGGCGAGCTACATCATCTACATCAAACACCATATCCACGGTTTCCAAGATTGTCGGTTACTTTGATCCCATCTGTCTTGGATCAATGAAATGTCCCCTTATCAGGAGGCAAGAGGAAGAACGATCTACCTGAAGAGTCTTCCTCCTTCTGGAGCAGACAGCGGACGATGAAGAGGAAGGTGCCCTGCTGGGAGTTAAGAATGATGAAGAGGATCTGGAAGAAAAGGTCTGGTACAGGCCTAGAATCCAGGTACAGCCCAGTATGAAAAGCAATTTCCAACTTCCATAATTAGAATACCACTAAAACACGTTTGAAGCCAACTTTTACTTTACACTCACGTGTTTTAGTCATATTGTAATACATGAATTACTTGCCTGTGGTATAAATGTCTAAGTACATATGAAGGCATCATTCTCATTTGCTAACATTTTATTCAACTGCATACATATTAATAGCACATTGAAAAGAATAGGTTGACAAGTACTCATAAGTCACAAATCCCGTCCTGCAGTGTGTGACTCAATCCTCCAGGACATCGGGCCACACTGCACGCCACGACACCACAGATAATAACCTTCTGTGGTCCAGTTGTTGGGGGTCACAGACTCAGCAGTTGGGTCAGCAAATTAAATATAAACAGTATTCTGGTTGACACACAGTCTGCACCAGGGTCAGTGGTTAACAAGAGCTGCACCATCTTTATGAACGAAATAGAGGAAATATAAATAGATATAGATGTGTTTCCATTACAAGAGCCTGCATGAAGGCAAACAGATGCAATAATGAGGACTTTAAGGGTGTTTCAATTACAGAGACGTTTTTTCCTCAAGTAAACATCGTTTATATAAGAAAAAGAATAACTAGTTACAGGAAATAAACATGAAAATAACAGATGATCGAAAGTAATACCAAATAAGAGTCTTTGTCCAGAAAAGCTTCACATTCATGGCCGCTTATATTTTTGTTCAGTCATGACACAGGTTACTTTCTTAATTCTCTCAAAAAATCCAATAAATACCGACCTAACTTTTAAAATGTTTCTACTAAGATTTGAAATAGTTTTCAAGGACACATCCAAAATAGTTTGTGGGGAATCGGACCTGATGACCGGTGTTAAGAATAACAATGCAGTATTGGCTCTTCCATCTGATGGTCTTGTTTGCTTATGTTGACAATATCGAGGCTTCAGTATTAAACTGAGAATGTTTCATAAGCAGTTCAAAGTTCCTTGGAATAACTTTAAAGCATCAATGCCTTAAATGTGGAACTAACTTATATTAAGATATGATAAATTACTACGACTCTAACATTCAATTGGGAACATCTTGTTTTTGACAAGCTTATGAGCTTCCTGCTGTCTAGTATACGCTATAGATGAATGAGACAGCACAGAAGTTCATTAGTACATTAGTTTGATGTTTCTTTTTGTTTGTTAATTCCTTAAATATGATTAGTTAGACTATTTCTCCCGAGTTGCTGCCTGTGTTATCTGCAAATTAGGTGGTAATGTTTGTCTTTGCATTACCACTTTATTTCAAAAATAGTCTGAACCCACCAAATCTGTCTGGGAAGATATGAGTTGTGAACACACTGGGTATGTCAGTAAACAACTGGGGAAACTCAGAGAAAACAACGGTTTATTTTACACTCAAAACAAAGTAACCCACAATCGTCAAAGCACTTAATATATACAGATGAGTTAACAAAATACAATGTACACTACCGTTCAAAAGTTTGGGATCATCCAGACAATTTCGTGTCTTCCATGAAAACTCACTTTTATTTATCAAATGAATTGAAAATTGAATAGAAAATATAGTCAAGACATTGACAAGGTTAGAAATAATGATTAATATTTGAAGTATTAATTTTGTTCTTCAAACTTCAAGCTCAAAGGAAGGCCAGTTGTATAGCTTATATCACCAGCATAACTGTTTTCAGCTGTGCTAACATAATTGCACAAGGGTTTTCTAATCAGATATTAGTCTTCTAAGGCGATTAGCAAACACAATGTACCATTAGAACACTGGAGTGATAGTTGATGGAAATGGGCCTCTATACACCTATGGAGATATTTCATTAGAAACCAGACGTTTCCACCTAGAATAGTCATTTACCACATTAACAATGTATAGTGTGTATTTTTGATTAATTTAATGTTATCTTTATTGAAAAAACAGTGCTTTTCTTTGAAAAATAAAGACATTTCTAAGTGACCCCAAACTTTTGAACGGTAGTGTATATGTCATCCTAGAGCCATCTGTGGAGTGATTGATGGTAGAAACACAGAGCTTACATTTGTGAAAACCTTTGGACGGCCCACCAGATCTTGCTATATTTACAAGAACATAGAGCAACCCACTGGCGCTAAGCAGAGCTAACAGCGAGCAGCATTCCTTCACTCTGATTTGAGTAAACGCATGTTGGCTCCATTCATAACAAATGAAACAGAAGTGGTCAGAAAGGATGGATCCGATGCGTTGCTCATGTCTCACACACACATAATGCAGTGGTTGTCATTAGCTTTTACCAGCCAATCATAATCTATGTGCAAAATGATTATTATTATCAGGATGTCAACAAACGTGACCTATAGAACGAACCCTAAACAAACCTTCATTCGAACACGGAAATAATTCATCATTTATTTTAAAGGTATTGTGAAACCAGAAGGTGAGGCGATAAATAATAGTTGAAACCGATGAGGTACACATGCGCACACACAAGTACATTTTATGAAAACAATAAAATAATAATATATAACAACTAATGAAAGTCATTCAAAGTGGACACGGCGTGCACGTCTCCTCGCTGCCGTACGTCTCTTTTGTGCGATGTTCAATCATCACCATGAGCCCGTCTGCTCTTCAGCCTTCTGCCATGTCCTCGGAGACCGACCGAGCATTTTTCTGTGGGAATACATTTTTCAGATTTATTTCTTTTCAATTAAATAAGGGGCATGCACCATTACACAAATGATAATTCCAGCAAGACCTGTGAAAGAATGATGTCTACAGACCAGTGAAACACACAACTTTTTGAATAGAGCCTTGTATTCAACACAGATTCTCACAGGCATTCATATACACTGAATGTCTTCGTAACTCTGTGATGTGGTTTATTATATACACATGACACATGATATTTATTGCACTTCTGTCCATCCTGATAGAGGGATCATCCTCCTCTGCTCTCTCAAAGTTTTTTGGGGGGAGTTTTTCCTGTCGTACATATTGTAATGCCAGAGTCATATGTCAGTAATTGTAATGTCTGAGGCAAATTTGTATATGCAATTTAATATGCAGGCACACCCTGGATGTTGTTTCGTCTGTTCAGCTTACTATTTTCTGTATTTGTGGCTGTTATTAAAATCAAAAATAATTTTCTAAAACAAAAACAAACATTGCACTGGTCCTGGTATCATGCATTGTCGTTGTGTCATCAAAACTCACCACAGATCCTTTTTCTTTGGGCTTACTGAAACAAAAGGACAGCCATTTCTTGTATTCCTCTCTGAGCTAGAAAATACAATGAAACACAACTTATTTAGGTGTAAGTTCATGCTATCAAAAAGAAAGATGGCTGTATTAAATGCTATCATTGCTTGTAGAGACAGGGATCCATGCATAAAGAGTCTACCTCCTTGTTGAGCAGACAGTGGACGATGAAGAGGAAGGTGCCCTGCTGGGAGTTAAGAACGATGAAGAGTATCTGGAAGAAAAGGTTTGTCTGGTACAGGCCCAGAATCCAGGTACAGCCCAGTATGACAAACTGGGCCAGGATCTTGAACACGATAACCCTGTAAACAATGTGAATGTAATGAGTGGTATACAATGACCACTCAGTACAGTATTTATAACACTGTGATTGTGTTGACACTTCCATCTATCAGTTTGCAAAATGTATATAACTATGTGAATATAAATTGAATATCAAATTATGTACCTGCATAAAACTATGAAATTCCACAGATTTTCCATTTCAAACTAAAGATAATCTGAAGCACCCATACCTGGTGTCTTTGGATTCAGAAACACCACTTTTCATGCTGATCAGTGTGCTCTTCAGACTCCATAGAGTGGCACAGAACAATATCCAATTAAGCTTAAAAGGAAACAAGCAGACACAGAAGCTGAGCTTATATAGAGCAGCATATTGCCAAGAAAGAAAGAAAAACAGACGTTTATCCACAGCTGGAAAAGACTTCCTGGCCGACCGCTGCTTAACTTTATCATCGTCACTTTTGCAATATACTCACTCCAAGGATAGCGATCACGGGGCCTGTTAGAGCCCAGTTGAAATTGCGCTTTCTGGAGAGCCAGCACCTGCAAAAGGAATCAGACAATCTTTTGAACCGAGATGCCGAGATACAGGAGAATGTGATGGCACGACGTACTGTTTGTCTTACTCACACCTCTGCTTCAGTAACACCATATCCGTCAGAAAATACCAGTGCAGAAATACCCACAATCACCAATGGGACGCCGTAGCCAATCAGGTAGAGCAGTGGTCTTGGCAAGCCGATCCTCTGGATGACCTGTACCTTTGTCAGTCTCCGGACCAGCAGGTAGAGCTGGATCGCCTCCAGCAGCATCCACACAAAACCCGCTAGAATTAAGTAGTGGAGAAGCCCCGGCATGACGGTGCAGGCAATCTGTGGACACACAGACGTACCTTCAAAACAAAGACATGCTCCTGGAAATAGCCTCAGCAAAGAAGGGTCCAGTTGGGTCACATTTAATACTTGTGGGAGAGACCCCACGAGGGTCTCGCTGTACCTCTTGTTCAACGTATTTGTCGAGCCACAGCATCAGCAGATGGGAGAAGAAAAGGTTGAGGCAGATGTGAAGACGGGCTGTGTTGTTGATCTTGGGGTTGAAGCTACACAGGAGGAAGGTCAAGATGGCCAAAACAAGGAAGAATAGTCCGATAATCACACAGACTTGGTTGAGCCAATCGAGAAAAGGATCCTCTGGTGGCGGCTGAAAAAGACACGGCAACACGTGCAAACACATACTGTCATCAACCTGGCCATGTGTGTGGGAGCATTTATTAGCAAATGCATATTCATACACACACACACACATAGATATATGTAATACCTCCCCAATCTGCATGATGAGGGCAAACGTGGATAGATGGGAGCACCTGCACAGTGTGTAGTTTTCATCTGTGTAGGCAACCCAACAGCCCTCTACTGACCAGCTCTTGGTTTTGTTCTTTTCGCCTTCTGTTATTGTTTCTTTTCCCACTCCTGTCTCCTCTGTCTTTTCCTCCCAGTACACACAGGACACCAAACCAGATTCAGGTACTGCCTGATGAAAGATTTTAAGATAAGCTGAACAATAGCGAGCCTTATTTCTATCTCAGAAGGTAGATGGGTCAATGCACTGGGCAGCACCTTCTTATGTTGGATGGTAAAGTTGACGGGCTCAGTGAGGGTGGTGTTTTTCATTCCTAATAAAATTGCAGTGATGACATCAGAGTTCATCTCTGTCTTGTTCTCCGTTTCAAAGTACTGATGACTGAGGAGACTCTCCATCCCATCTATTACCATTATGGCAGCTGCTGCATAACCTGTAAATATCCAGATGATCAACAGTGGGGTTTAGCATGTTTTTCATCATTAATATGAATATAGTAATGTTTTTCATGATGAGCTTTTTTTCTCACCGTCGTTATTTTTGGCCAAAGCTTTCAGGTTGATCTGTACGATGTTTCCATTAGCGAATAGCGAATAGCTCTCTGTAGTGTTGTCTCCAACCATGATAGTTTGAATATTTAAATCTAAGCCACAGATCAGTCATCAGATTGTGATTATCCACCCAGTACATATACAGTCAATATCTATAGTGAACTACGATGAACTTGGCTTACCCAATATTGAAGTCTTCAAAGATTTCTCACTATTTCTCCGATCTGGCCCCACGAGATTAGACACCACACGGTGTGCGATGCCCAGGATCGTACTGCCGGTGTCCCCGTCTCCTTCGCTACCCGGCTTCACTGACCCGGGATGTTGTCCAACACCTGCCAATTCCTGCAAGAATTTTAATATGATATATGTATAAACTGACCTGCCTGATGATGCAAACACAAAGAATACTTAATGAATCATCAAACGACTGCACTGTAACGGTGGCATGGGTCATTCATGGAATAACCAGTACCATAGATGCTGCGAAGACGTTTTCCACAGTCTGCAGAGAAAGAACACACAAGACAAAGAGGGAAAGGATTATGTAAATGAAGTTGCAGCGTCATCCACACATAACGTGCATCAAACTTCAGAGCATCCAACCGTGTACAATGGCAGAGTTAAATAATTGTTGCATTCATAATCATTGATTCTAAGACAAATAACACAACTTTATAGATCAATATTGCAGGAAGTGGTCTATCGTGGAAATACATAAAGGTAAACAGGTTTTCTACTCACTGCATCTGTTAAACTAACGTCCTCATTGTCTTGCAGTTGTTGATCAATACTTTCAAGAAAAGCTTTTTCTTTCGTCTTATCCTGCAGCAAATACACAAACACAACAACATCTTTCATGTGATAAGCTAAGTGTAGTTTGCAGTGTTTAAACAATAATATATGTTGGCAAATATGTAAACATTTATGCGGCATAAAATATGGAATTATGGTCATCTCTTCCTACTCACATTACAGATTGTATTGAGGCATGCGTAATTTAGATTAGATTCTAACAAAAGCCTCAAACACCTTTGTATTGTTAGAGTTTTTAAAAATCATTACTTCCTCGACATTGCCACATTCCTGGGGATATTTACCTTTTTGGGGGTTAACTCATCTAAAATGTCCGGAAGACCTGTTGAGTCAGTGCAGAAGAAAATGACAAAAGAAATGAGCACATCAGCATTATGCTAGTGCACTTAACACAGTTTACTGTAAGCAATTGCATCCTATGCTCACTTCGACAAAATGTAACGAGCGATTTCCACAAAACTCCAGTTGAAGGGTAGAATCCATTCTGACAAAAGCAATTGAAGGTCCCCGGTACATTAACGCAGCCAGTTAGTTCACCACATACACCAGGTGTGTCAGTGCACTCATCTATATCTGTACAGAGAGAGAAAACACACTGTTAAACACATAGTAGTCAAATATATTGAAGCAAAATCCGACTTATGGTGCCATTCACCTGTGCATGGGTTAACAATGCTGGCTGTCACAACTGGGTTGTTGAGCAGAAAACCAGTGAAGCATTCGCAGGTGTAAGATCCTAATGTGTTTGTGCAGTCGGCATCAGGACCACAGAGGGTGAGATCTTGGAAACACTCGTTAGCATCTGCCAAAATATGTGATACACAAATGAAATAATAAACCAGGCAGCTTTGTGTGTGGCTCTTCACTTCTGCTATAAATCAATAAATAGTGAGTTGCAGTTTTCCATCTGCTCCTATAGTTGCTGAAAAAACATCAATTTCAAATACCAACACAGTCGTTGATGATGTTGGGCTCCAGGAGCGGTTGAAACGGTGTGTATCCCAGCTGACATGTACAGGTATAATCTCCCAGTGTGTTGTGGCAAACTGAATCAGGGCCACAGACGGTCAATCCGGCACACTCATCAATATCTGAGGAAGGAACACGTAACACAGCTGGCATGAAATTGTGAAAATACATAAATAAATTGAAAAGAGTGATTTTACTCACTAACTAAATGCGCTGAAGAAGGGGTTTAACAAAAATATATCACTCAAATAATGTTTTAATACGAATTAATGTTAAGTGTGAACCATGTTTTTCTTGTTCTTCAATGAGAGCCACTGTAGCTGCGTTGTGACACTAAATGCTGTTGAGGGTGGACATCGCAGTGAAGCCTTGCAATACCTTACTTTACATGATCTTGCTTTGTTGGTGGTATATTTTGACAAACGTTCTGGCTTTGTAACATTTAGAACTGCATCTGTTCATAGCTTAGAGGACACGAGAAAAGGTCTGGTTCATTCGGTGGTGTGTCACATGTAAACAGACCGGAGCAAGCCGGAGTTGCGTCGGGTACAAAGTCGTATCCGCTTTGGCATGCACACTCATAACTTCCGGGTAGGTTTAGACAGACACCATCAAGGCCACAGATATCGTCAAGACACTCGTCAATATCTATGAAGGAAGACAAAAATCATGAATAGCTTATCAACCTGAACCTAATAATGTGACCACAGCTCAAGATTGACAGTGAGACATTTTGTAAACGGTACCTGCGCATATGTCGTCATTAGAAGTGGATACTGCTGCAATGAATCCATCCATACAGGTACACACGAATGATCCGAGGGTGTTGTTACATTTGGCGTCGTTAGGACAAACTGAAAAATCCAGGCACTCGTCTCTGTCTGCCAAAAGATGTTACAAACAGGAGTTTAAGCTGCGAAGTACGGTGCATGTTCACAAAATGAAACATAATTGTGTGATGAATTAAATGAATGGGGGGGGAAAAGATAATTACGGTGAATACATTTATCCAACTGTGATTGTCTACAGTTCAGATGGAATACATTTACGTACCAACACAACCAAATGAATCTGATGTGGGTTGGTGAATTGAGGGTATAAAATACCCAGCAACACAAACACAGCCTCCATTTCCTGTACACTCAGCAAGGGGTCCACAGGAGTCTGAATTACACTCATAGTGATCTTAAGAGAAGCAAAACACACACACACACAGAATCAAACAGACAAACAATATATTATTAGTGAAAAGATAGACGTATCTCTAGATACACTAAAGTTAGAATATGGCAAAGGATGTGAGTGAGTAACAACTCCTTACATGTAACAAAACTCATTTGGGAATTTGGGAGTGATGATGGTTTGTATATGTAGAATCCTTCAGGACAGAGGGCCACCGATAGTTGAAAAGAATATGATGTGCAATAAGAGCCAACACCAAATGCAATTTCCGTTTTGAGCAATCCCGTTTCATTTGTTGGAAGGTCAAAGGGAACATAGATAGGTATGTAGGCTCCACCATATTCGCCACCAAAGCAGTTTTGGAGAAGTCTGTCTCCACCAATCCCTGTGAAGCGCCACCAGCTACCAGAAAGACCGCTGTCATCATTTGGATAGCCAGGAAAATAAGTTGACTCAAAGAAGTAATTGCGCCATGTGTCGGTTATGTTCGTGTATTCATCACAACCATCTGTGTGGAACAGAAAAGTGTACATATTTCAATTATAATATATCACCAATAACTAGAATCTTGTTCTGATGTTTGCAAGTGAAAAATTCTAACCAGGAGGCGATTCACAATGGCCAAGGATAAAGAAGGAACCTACAAAGCACAAAGATAGAGAGAGTTATTGTTTTTAGAACCTCTAAATAAATGTTCACATCATTTATATAATCTTAATATTTGTGTGAGATGATATGCAAGTCTTTTATATAAATGAGCTTAATTTTGAACAGGTGCTGATGATCTTGATACAAGACATCATTTATAATTATAACAGCATTTGGGACAACAACATACTGCCAAAACATTTTCTATATTAATTTGAAAACTCAATTTAATTGTTTTAGTCTTGCCGCATTTAGCTACAAAATTAAAAAGCATATGTGCATTCATCGTCTCTCACTCACAGGTCTGAATCCAGATATTAGATATAAATAAATATACTGCCTTATCAGGGTTATTATCCATAAATAAGTTTCATTTATTGTAGTAATTCATTGTCACACATCATCAACGATATAAAACATGAATTTACTCACCCAGGAGCAGTGAAAAGGCACAGCAGTTCATCATGACAGGTCAGACTCCACAGAACATCAATCATCACGGTTTAAGCTCTGTATACGTACATTTAGCTTGTTGACACAGCATCCAAAAACTGTTATCACAAGGTTTGGCACCAATGCAAAAAAACAATGCAAATGTGTTTACGTGTGAAGGAAAAGCTCAAGTCAATTTCTCTTGTAAAACAGTCGTCGTAGTGCAGCCAATCTGTATGTAAATAACTCACAAATCCCTGCAAATACAAATGGAGACAAATAGCCTGCTTTTTTGGGCTTGTTAACTGACATTTTTAATCCAAAGAAAATACTGCATTGAGATCAAGGTTGAAGGAATGAGATGAAAGAAATAAGTTCTTTATTTAGAAATGATCGTCAGTGTCTATCACCATGTAATTGATGAAAAGTATTAATTATATTCAGAATGTATTGATTAATTAGGTTAAACTAGATCTACCACCGAATATTACCAAAAGACTAAATGTTCTGTGTAATGCATTCCAATAATCACATCTGTAATATCTGCGTACAAATCTGGTGGTGGACAGAATAAAAGAAACACGACTAAAAGAAACACATGTCTCGGTTGTTTATCCTTTTTATTCCTGTATTTGTCATGTCGAGTCAGACGAGGTGGATTTGACCTGTATATGTAGAATCATGAGTGTCCATTACCCTCCAGTGGTCAAACTGAGGAACTACAGTACTATAATTAAATTCAATATTACAGTGATTGTTTTTAACAATTCAATTCAATTCAATTCAGTTTATTTGTATAGCCCAATTTCACAAATTACAAATTTGTCTCGGAGTGCTTTACAATCTGTACACATAGACATCCCTGCCCCAAAACCTCACATCGGACCAGGAAAAACTCCCAAATAACCCTTCAGGGGGAAGAAACCTGGAGGAGAGCAACAGAGGAGGATCCCTCTCCTAGGATGGACAGATGCAATAGATGTAATGTGTACAGAAGGACAGATTTAGAGTTAAAATACATTCAATGAATATGACAGAGTGTATGAATAGTTCATAGTAGGCATATTCCACGATGGAGACCTCCACGATCCATCAGGCAGATGGCGGTGGGGAGGAGGAGTGGGCGGAGTCTCAACAGGACAGTGGCGTAGTCATGAGCAGGAATTCCACGACCCAGACGATCCATCAGGCAGATAGGATCTATGCCGTCTCATAGGGTCCGATGACCCCATGAGACGTAAAGTCAAAAGGACTTCCGGGGAGAAAGCAGAGTTAGTAACGTGTGATTGAGAGATGAAAATTCATCCTTAAGGAGAGAAAAAGAGGAGATAGGTACTCAGTGCATCCTAAAACGTCCCCGGCAGCTATAAGCCTATAGCAGCATATCAAGGGGCTGGACCAGGGCAAACCTGATTCAGCCCTAACTATAAGCTCTGTCAAAGAGGAAGGTCTTAAGTCTACTCTTAAACGAGGTGACTGTGTCTGCCTCCCGGACTGAAATTGGAAGCTGGTTCCATAAAAGAGGAGCTTGATAACTAAAGGCTCTGGCTCCCATTCTACTTTTTAAGACTCTAGGAACTACAAGTAGTCCGCATTTAGTGAGCGTAGCTCTCTAGTGGGGCAATATGGTACGACAAGCTCCTTAAGATATGATGGAGCATCACCAATCAAGGCTTTGTAGGTTAAGAGAAGAATTTTAAAAGTGATTCTTGATTTTACTGGGAGCCAGTGCAGAGCAGCTAGTGCAGGAGTGATGTGATCTCTTTTCTTAGTTTTAGTGAGAACACGAGCTGCAGCATTCTGGATCAACTGGAGGGACCTAAGAGATGTATTAGAGCAGCCTGCTAATAAGGAGTTGCAGTAATCCAGTCTCGAAGTAACGAACGCGTGAACCAATTTTTCTGCATCTTTTGAGACAAGATGTGCCTGATTTTTGAAATATTACGTAGATGAAAGAATGCAGTCCTTGAGATTTGCTTTACGTGGGAGTTAAAGGACAAGTCCCGATCAAAGATAACACCAAGATTCTTTACAGTGGTGTTGGATGCCAGGGCAATGCCGTCTACAGAATCCACATCACCAGATAATTGATCTCTGAGGTGCTCAGGGCCGATTAAAATTACTTCGGTTTTGTCTGAGTTTAACATCAAGAAGTTGCAGGTCATCCATGTTTTATGTCTTTAAGACATGCTTGAATTTTACAGAGTTGGTTGCTCTCCTCTGGTTTTATCGATAAATATAGTTGAGTGTCATCTGCATAACAATGAAAGTTTATGGAGTGTTTCCTGATAATATTGCCCAAAGGAAGCATGTATAAGGTAAATAAAATTGGTCCAAGCACAGAACCTTGTGGAACTCCGTGATTAACGTTGGTGGTTATCGAGGCGTCATCGTTTACAAATACAAACTGAGATCGATCTGATAAATAGGATTTAAACCAAATTAGTGCTGTGCCTGAAATGCCAATCGACTGCTCCAGTCTCTGTAACAGGATGTCATGGTCAATGGTGTCGAATGCAGCACTAAGGTCTAACAAGACCAGGACAGAGAGGAGTCCTTTATCTGCTGCCATTAAGAGGTCATTTGTAATTTTCACCAGTGCCGTCTCGGTGCTGTGGTGTTTTCTAAATCCTGATTGAAATTTCTCAAATAAACTATTATGATGTAGAAAGTCGCACAACTGATTTGCGACCACTTTCTCAAGGATCTTGGAGAGGAAGTTGTTCTAATGACAATTGTGTAGCCAAGGGAACACATTTACATAGTTAATGATGACAGGCCTCATAGTCCTTTTAGTCTTTTTTTAAATCAATACATGTGTCAGAAAATGTCCTTTGTGTTTTTCAGGAAAATGTAACTTTCACAATATGGCAAGTATTTGTCATTATTATATGATATAAATACTTAAAACAATGTGTAATAACCAAAAAAAGTTAAGAAACGTAATTTGAATTGTTATCAGGTTTCTCTTTATAAACAAATTGTAAATTGAAACAACACTCGGAAAAAATACCAATACTATTATTTACAACACCAAAGTATTATTTATAATGAAAACGCCACTCGACCCCCACCCACTCAAACTTTCTCTCCCCGCTCTCCTGCTCTGCTCACTTCCACACCTCCCCCACAGGAAATCTCGCTTAGCTTTCAGAATTCGTTGGAATTAAGTCGAAAGCCTAAAATATGGATCTGATTTTAGTTATTGTCATTTAAATGATGTACGTCAATTCCTGCCATTGGTCCGTAACAAAAGAGTGCCGATTTATTTCTATTTTTTTGTCAATGCATACCTAACAATTTCGATCTTTTTGTATAATTATTAGTGTATGACTAACTTCCATGAACATCCGTATGCATACGAATAATAAACACTTGTTTTAAACAACAACCAAAAAGATAACGCCGATATGCCATACTCAATTGTGATTTCAAACACAGTTTACCGAAACCTCTGGTGTACACCTTTCAAAATAAAATCCTCACTGAGGAATTCAAAATCGAAATACATTTAATACTGATGACATGAGATTTTTAATTGCTCTATAAATGAAATACTTGTGATGTGTCCCATGTGGCAAAGTAAAGTGAATTTAAACGCATGGAATTCACAAATAAAGGAGGATGCTAACTTACTAGGAACCACTCTTCATAGTCAGTGTTTCCTCACCGCTATTTATACAAACGGACTACTTACGGTTGAGTACGCGCACCGGTAAATCAGATGCATTTCATTTCAGTTAATTGTCTAAATACATGACTGTATTTGCGTGTCCCTGAATTTAACACCAACGCCGAAGCCGGATAATCTTAGTCAGGGTTTGTACTCAACACAGACTGATACTAAAACGGCTTTTTAGCCTGTTGCAACTGTTTGTGTTAGCATCCGGTGCTAACGGTACAACAACCTATCGAGTAAATACCCGCTCAACATAAGAAGTTACCAAGTTGCATGTTGCCTTTTCTGACTGCTGTATTGTTGATATACTTGTTGTGTTATTAAACAAACGGTAGATAACCCTCGTGGAAACGGGACGATGTTCACTTAATGTGCTGCTGCTTCAATGGATTCTATTCGAGCATCGGATCGCATGTGTACCTAAAAAACACAACTTTAGCTCCTTCAACACTCCGACCAGCTGGCTTGGATACAAGTCCACTTCCCGACCCCATCGTGATGAAGTGGTGCTCCGTCCACGATGCTTTTCTATTCTCATGGTTAAGCCTATCATTAACATAACTCTTCTTTTTATAGTGTAACGACACCCAAATAATTTCAACCCTGGAGACAACCATGACCTCCCTGGTAAGTTTGAGCTCGCTGCTCTCAACGACCAAACACAAAACCTCCCTCGTATACCTGGTAATAAAGTGCTGATCTTGTACTTGCACGTGTAATCTCATGACGAGTTAACTGTACGGTAAACAAAGCGCATTTTTCACATCGCATGTCACGTAGAATGCTTTTTATTATTGTTTATCTCAGCTTGAAAGAGGGTGTCAGTCTGTTATGCTACAGATGGAATAAAGTGCTGAGACCGAAGTCACTCAAAATCTATTCTTTGAATCTGTTTGTCCTGTAGGGGAGCAGTAGTTCCTCAGCCACGGAATACACAGTGCGAGTCCCCAAGTGAGTAGGAAATGTGTCCAGACCAGCCGAGTCATGTGTCTATTGTTCTGGCTGTAACTGTGCCGAGGGTTTGTGTACCTACTGGGCGTTCAGAGATACTCATATATGTTTTGCAGACATGTGTGTAAAATGTGTATATTAAGTGATTGTATGTGTCTGTACTGACCTGTGTGGTAGTCCTTTATGTTGATGTGAATCCTGAAATGTGCCACTACAAACAAATAATTGATTTATTGGACTATATGTTTATACTCTGCGTATTAATGGGAATGTAGTTGTTAATCAGCATTAAATAATTTTTTTATCTGGCAAATATTCTTGTGACCCTCCATTTGTTTTGGTTTATCTGTCCCATAGAAACACCAGCAAAAAGTACAACCTCATGGCTTTCAATGCTGGAGACAAAGTCAACTGTTCAACCTGGACACAGGTGGGCTTCGTCTCAGGGGTGTAGCACAGAGACAAATGACAAGCAGCGTGATTACCCTAAACGAAATCAGAAGTCTAAGATAAGTACCATCTTTCAATTTCACATTTCTTCCTCTCTTCCCAGGCTCGTATGGAAAGAGACATGAGTGGCCGGCGGATATATGGGGACGAAGAGACGGCCGATGGCGCAGCCGGCAGTGAGTTTGGCAAAAAGCAGCGCGAGGAAGCGCGCCGGAAGAAGTTTGGTATCGTCAAACGAGAGTTCAAAGTGGAGGATCAGCCCTGGATTCTCAAGATCAATGGCAAGGCCGGCAAGAGGTGGGGAGAAAGAAACTTCACGTTTGATTCACTCCCATTCAACCATCCCCTTTTGAAACTGGTTAGGTTCAGAGGGAGCACACACGCATAGTTATGACATCACTGACATGTTTTAGATGTAGTTATTATTTACACCAAACTCTCAGCCAACTATTTCAAATCTGTAACGATCCAAGTTGCAAAGTTTTAAAAGCTCTTGAGTGACTAAAGTTTCTACTTTGTACTTTTCTTCAGTGATATCTACTGTTTGGGATACAGCTATTCACTTACTCTGTGTACAGGTTCAAAGGTCTAAAGAAAGGCGGTGTTACAGAAAATGCATCCTACTACATCTTTACCCAGTGTCCTGATGGAGCGTTCGAGGCCTTCCCTGTCCACGGCTGGTACAACTTTACGCCGCAGGCCAAGCACCGAACCCTCACTGCTGAGGAGGCTGAGGAGGAGTGGGGCAGGTGTGAATGGGGGATGAACAGGGAGAGAAACAAATAATGATGAAATGCTTTGTATGTACGAGTACATAGTTGACCTATCAGACATTCTCCCCATTTTACAGAAGAAACAAAGTGGTGAATCACTTCAGCATCATGCTGCAGAGACGTTTCCGGGAGCAGGAGCGTGGCGGTAACGATGATGATGATGACGAGAATGAGAAGTCGGGGAAGAAGAAAAAAAAGGGGGGTGGCAGAGGGGGCGATCTGCGCATTCACGACCTGGAGGAGGACCTGGAGATGAGCAGCGATGACAGTGACAGCAGTCTGGGGGACGGTAAGAAGAAAGAACCGGCATTGTTGACCGACGCGCGTCCACGTTTTCATTCCGCCTGTCATCATGTGCGTTTTCCTTTTTCCACCCACCTCTTCATCGGACAGACGGAGAGAGTAAGGCAAAGTCGAAGAAAAACGCAGGGAAAGGAAAAGCAAAGAAGAAGAAGAAGAGAAAGAGCAGCGACAAAGAGGCCTTGGAGGACAGCGATGACGGCGACTACGAGGGTCTCGAGGTGGATTACATGTCGGATGAAAGCAGGTCAGATCCGTCGCGGTGTTTCACACGAAGACTCCCTCTTTGTGTCCACTCGCCAAACGTTTGTGTTGGCTGTGTTTCTTCTCTTACTAGCATGTCATTCTGTTTTCCAAAGCAGTTCAGAAGAAGAGCCGGAAAAGGGAAAGATCAGAAAAGGAGAGGATCATCCCAAAGGTCAGGCCATCCGCTGCTGGACTTCACTGGTTCATTCATCATTCATTATTGAAAAGAAGACACTGATGACTTTCTGCATGTGTTGTACACAACATGAAACATAGCTCATGATCACTGGGTTAAAAGTTTGGCTGGGAGGGGAGGGCTGAGAATGTTTAGGCACCTTTCGATTCCGAGGGCTACGAGGTGATTATAACACGATTGTGGGATCATCTTGAATTTTAACATGCGTGATGTCTTTTTTCCGTTATCTTTTATAAATTCAATTTAAGTCACAAATAGAAGCGATGTGTCAACTGGAGTGTTACATTTACAAGTGCTGCAAAGACAACCAACAGGAAACTAAATGAAGATGGGTCTATAGCAGCACGCTCGTAGTAAAGATGCATAATTCAGCATGTTCTGAATCATTTGATATAAAAAGCCGCCCTTATTCATAAATAAATATTGAATTATTTGTCTGCTCAAGCTAAGCGACCCTCACCCAAACTCTGCTAGTATTTAGTCTGGTTTAGAAAGTAAACAAGATTCATGTGGATTACATCTGTTGCGTTCAGGGCCAGCGGTAAGCAACGGACAGCCCAGTGTTACAACATTTTACAGGATGTTGAATTTAGTTTTCTGTGTCGAGTCAAAATCGTTCAAGAGAGCATATCTATTTTTATTTTTTTCACCCCACTAAGGGCAATCGTCCATATCAGTGGAATGAGAGTCCTCACTCGATGTACACACACTTTTTATTTGTTAGCAAACATGCATTTTTGTGATTAGTATTTAGATTTTTTTTCCTACCCAAATGTTTGTCCTTTTATAGGGATCGATGAGATGTCCGAAAGTGAGGAAGAGAGTGAGGAGGAGAAAGCCAACGAAGAGGAAGCAAAAGAGGAGGAAGAAGAAGAGGAAGGAAAGAAGACGCCGGTCCAAGCGGAAAAGAAGAAGAAAAAAGGTGCAGATCTGGGTTTCACATCCTTTAATGAGGACTTAATAAACATGAGCAGCCTTCAATGATACTCACTTCTGCTTGATCCATAAAGACACGTGAATTTACATTGTATGTTTTTGTGTCGCAGACAGCAGCGGAGAGTCCGAAAGCTCCGACGACAGTGACATCGATGGAGAGACTCCCTCCGCGCTGTTCATGGTGATTAGTGTGTGTGTGTGGGGCTGCATAAATGGATGTTTGTGCATTTTCTCGGCCTAACCTACACTTTATTATAAAGAACAGTATCATCAGTGACTAAGAGTCAATAATGGGGCTCTATCACAAATCCTGAATGTTTAAAATCACTGTAAAGCAAAATCTACCAGCAGAGCTTTTATGACGTTTTGTTGCGGGTGACTGTGGTTCTGTATTTACATTTCTCTTTCCGTCCCGCTCTCAGAAGAAGCGCACGCCTCCTAAACGTGGAGGACGTGGCTCTGCAGGCAGCTCCAGGACCGGCAGTCGCCCCGGGACCCCATCCATCGACTCCGCCTCCACCTCCAACACGCTCCGCGCTGCTGCCAGCAAGCTCGAGCAAGGTGTTTCCTCATACCCCCATTTATCGATAACTTAAATAAGATGCGTGACATACTGTATTAATGTTCACGGCCATCAACTCTGAATTTGAAGTTGACGAGTTAGTTATTCTATTCCAACTAAATGTCTCTGTCCTGCAGGTAAGAGACCGACTCCGGGTCCCAGCGCCGACTCTCCAGCTGCCAAAAGGCTCAAAATGGAGCCCAGCAGTCAGAGCCCAGCTCCCTCTGGGAAGAGTACGCCTCAACCACCATCAGGCAAATCCACTCTCAGCTCCAGGTACTTGACGGTCACCAGTCTCCCTTCATGCCTTTCAGAAACATTAAGTCATTTAATTATTCTGAGATTTACTGTAAAAACTAAACTGTTTTGCAAAAGTTAAACTTTTGTCATCGTGAACAGGTTAATAACCGAGTTATTTTCTATCCGTCCACCCCACAGTGACGTGCAGCTGACGGAGGAAGCAGTCCGGCGATACCTGATCCGTAAACCGATGACCACCAAAGACCTGCTGAAGAAGTTCCAGACCAAGCGCACCGGTTTGAGCAGCGAGCAGACCGTCAACGTGCTGGCACAGATCCTGAAGCGCCTCAATCCGGAGCGCAAGAATGTGAACGACAAAATGCACTTCTACCTCACTGAGTAAGTGAAGGAAGAGGGCGGAGAGGACATGAACCTCTTCATTCAGAAAGCCATGTTCCCCTCCGAGAGGGTTTGTGTCCGTTTTAAAACATGTTGTGACGTGCCGCGGGATCGGAAGTTGAGACCGTCATCACTGGTGGCAGTTATCAAAAAGTATTATGTTCAGTTAGTGTTAAGCATCCTGCATTTGTTTTTCATTCCCTTAAATCTCACGTTAAATATTAGAAAAACAACTGGATTTCTAGTTGTTCGCCATGTGTGAACAGTTTAACTTGGAACTTAATGATACAATAAAAGTATGGAACTTGTTTTTCTGAGGTAGAATTCTTTCCAATAAAACATCAAATCTGAAGTTGTGTTAGGGTTTACTGTTTGTTCCCCATCCCTCATTTACATGTTTTAATGGTTTAAAAGAAGAAGAAAAAAAGACAATTATTATCTTTATACAAACAGTGTATGGAAACTGAATACAGAAAAGACTTTTGATAAATATGCTTCGTACAAAAGTTGAAATAGTATTTTGAATTTTAATGAGTAATCTGCATTTATGACATACGGTTGTGTAAACAAATCTTTTTCTACAACTTGAATAGGATTATTTCTCCTAAAAGACAATTAAAATATATATATAAATAAAATGGCTCCTTATTTAGTCCTGGAGATGGACTGAAGGTCCACTGTTGTGCATAAGTACGGTTGGAGGAGGAGTTCAGTTGGAAGTCATTTGGTTGTGCTTTGTTTTGAGAAATATTCCATCTTTGCATATTCAGAGATGCTCTGGGACTGTTTGGCTCCCTGATTTCTATCGAGATCATACACTCTTTCTAAATCCTTCCAAATGATGAAATCCTCTTCAAGGAAGGTGTAGCTAAAGAACAACTAATAATACCTTAAGTTGAACTTCCTTAGAGGTTAAAAGAAGAGGCTCCAGTACACCAGAGAGTACCTTCAGCAATGTTTAATGTGGCACTGAATGAAGCAATTTTCCGATCAGAATCAGAAACATTTATTTGCTACAGACACACAAATAATTTAATTTGGTGGCTGGTGTGTACATTAAACAGACAAACAACATAGTGTAAGAATTTAAACAACATTTTCAATCGTATAAAATAAAAGTGCACAAACAACAGTGCTGTAGACAATGTACTGTTATCCGTTTATGCACTTTTATTGTATACCATTGTCCGGTGATAACAACTTTCTACACACCAGAACCAAAGCCCGGTGTACGAGGGCGGCCCCTTTATTTCCGTGCGATGTCGTAGTTGCTCTCGAACCAGCCGCATGTCATCTTTACAGCTGGAAGGAAAGAAAAAAACAAATTACTTTCACCAGGCTGAGGGTGCATGCAAATATCTATACAAAGCTCTCATTTGCATATTGAAAAAGCACATTCATTTGTAAAATTAGTGTTAACAAAAAATTCAATTTGAAGTTGCTCTGCTGCCTCCGTGCAATCATGTCCGCAGCACTATTCAACTTAATTATATAAAATATTGCAATGATACTGTAGGGTTGTGTGATGGTAGAATAGAGCATTGCTTCTGTTGCAAAAGTAGAAGCAGAAATTGCATGGAGAATAGTTTGTGTCAAAGAAAAATGTCAGATGGCGATCTGAGCAGGAAGCGACGTCTCGGGTTACAGGGCGGGAATATACAATACGCGATGTTCCTGTTCTCCGCAGAATTATCATATTATTCAAACTCTGCGGAGAACAGGAACTCTTGCATCACAACTTGGTGACAGAGGTGGGATCGTTTGAAGCTCCGAGAGGCCTCTTCAGAACCCAAAACTGATTCTGCCCCATGGCTCATTAGACAAGAGAGAGGGGCCCGGCGCCCAACCAGCCTGATCGACTTCACAACGATCCAAATGTAATGTTCTTCAAATCTGCTAAGAAGTTGTTTTTTTCAAAATTCTAAATTGAGTTCATAGAAAATGGAACAGATTACGAAGACGCAAATTCAGAACTTCCGAATATAAATGATCAATTCGGAGAATTAAACAAATTCTGTTTAATGATATGGTCTCTTATGATGATACATTGTCTTATCCTGATGTTTTAAACAATTAGTTGACAGTGTCTCTGACAGCTTCTGTGGAAACCTCACGGAACTGTTCACATAAACCAGTTGCTCGGGTGTAAACCGGTTTGTACGCAGTATGCCTGCCTGAAACAAATCGACCCTGGAATCTTTTCCGTTGCATTTGTGGCCCATGGTTGAGTATTTGTTGAGGCTGTTTTTCATCTGTAGTCCCGAGAAATTCTCAGACTCCAATTCCTTTACAGTGTATGTGTGTTTGGATTTGCTGTGTTATTCCCCTAACGACGCGGTGCGTATCGCAGCTCATTCCCGTCCAGGATACACACCTCTCAGACTCTAAAGACATGAACGAGGTCTCATCTGACGACGACAACTCCTCCGTGTAAAACAAAAGGTTTTATGTATGCTTGCTACACACCGATTACACAGTTGTGATTTTTGTTGTGCTTTGGGTACTTTCACCAAATATTTCCAAAGTGAGATTTTTTCATAAATAATCATCAGTAATGTGGATATAACTAAATGGGTAAAGGCAAACAATGTAACAGCTAGAACAGTCTGTTGAGTTTAGGCAAGTACTGTATGTGTCTGTATGAGCCTTTACAACCTGGTAAAGATTGCCATATTAAAATATCCAACATCTGAGATATCTAGTCTTATATCACAATGCCTATATAATAATAATACATTCTCAGTCCTCAAGTGTGTCACGTTAAAATGACACGCTAAAACAACAGCAGCACTGTACGTGAAGTGAGGTCAGACCTTCTGTGAGGGGCGTGAAGACGATGTCGGGGCGGTAGCGTCTCAGCTTGGCATTGCTGGCCGTCTTCTTCATCTGGCCGTCTGATTGGCTGGTGTCGTACTGATGTTGGGGGTCAAGGGGACACTGTCTTTGTGAGTTGTGCGCTTAAAGTAAAAGTGTGTCGCATTTAGGGAGCTCTTGGAAGAAATGGAATATATCATTAATGTTTTACTCTGTGTATAAAATCACCTGAAAATAAGAATGTGTTTTTGTTACCTATTTAGAATGAGCCGTTTCCATCTAGATGAACAGCCGGCCGCCACGTTTCTACGGTAACCCAGAGCGGACAAAACAAACACTGGCGCTAGAGAGGGTTTTGGTGATGACAACCGTAATCTACAGCATGCTCGTCATAGGTTTACCTGAGAAGTAAAACCATATGCATATACACCTCAATATGATGAAGTGCTCTATGCACACAGGGTCTTTGGGGAATGTTGAAAGGATACATGGATTTCGCCTTTGTAGTCCAGAGCCTTTGCAATTATGTCCACGCATTCTTTGATTGAGACTTCATCTTCCTCTCCCACTGATGAGAAATACACAATGAAAAGTGAATGAATGTACAGAGTGCCTCACACCTCTGTTTTAATGCTTCAACTTACTCACATTTGTGTAGGCGTACCACACATTAAAAAAGGTAATTGTATAGTGCCCGCTAAGGACTAGCACAGTACTCACCAGAGAGGATAATTGGTTCAATTTCTTTATATTCTCTCAACACCCAAATAATTAGACGTCCCAAATCCTGAAAGAAAACAACAACAATGGAACTTTCATAGTCGATGTGAACGCATGTTATCACCTATTTATCGTGATACAGTCAGAGATACATTTGGCCAATATACTGTCGATACAGGAAACAATGAAATTGCCATCACAGCACATGTCGACACAGTGAGATCTATGGGCAACATATACCAACACTCGTACCAGAGAGTAGATGAACTGCCTTCTGGGAGCTCCAGAGCCACACACACTCAGTGGAGTTCCCTCCTCTGTGAAAGAGACATGAACAAGTAAACTTTTACCTCTTTTCTTTTTGTTTCTTTGTGTTTGTATGTTTTGCTATTCTCAGTAGGGATGGGCATCGCTTGGGTTTTCCACAATGAGGACATTAAAAACCTCTTTGGCCATATTCCCTGTAGAAGCCGTTATCATGGAGCACTGACAAACAACGGATATCAGACTGTTAACATACACAATATATGTTCTCCATTATATGATGTGATATGTATTGTCATGTGCAGCCTTTATAGGTTTAATCCTGTCACTGTTTTGATGGGCAAAGAGAACAACCAATCAGAGGTACTGAAGATGACACGTGACAAATAAAGTGTTGCTTCTGACAGCGAGAGTTACACTGAAACAAAGTGACGCCCCACGGTCTTTATTCCTCCGTCATTATATTCCCGGTAACACCGGGTATACAGCCGGGATCGCTGTACATCAACACACCTGCTAGCAGACTGTCACGCTCGTAGCTCGTAGCTAGCGAGGTTATAATGGCTAATTTATTATTTCTTGGGCTACTTTTATGAATGCAAGACTTGCAATCAACGATACGGTACTAATCTGAGTTCCGGCTGCTCGTCATCATCGGTCTCCCCGTGTTCAGGGGGACCGGTGACGGTCTCCCCGTCGCGTCCAGCCTGACGCTGGTGTGCTCCACACGGGTTCATGCCGTCACACACGGCTCAGCCTCCGCTGTCAAAGTTAAATATGAGAGGCTCGTAACCTGCTGACAGGGCGGAGTCACCAGAGAAGTTCACAACAACAGTTTTTTTCAATTTCAATCGGCTCAGGCACCGGAATGTGCGTTGCGTTTCGGTCCGGGTAATACCGGTTGTATTGGAACCGGTACCCAACCCTAATTCTCAGTCCTTGTTTATGTATGCAAGTGGTATAAAAACAATCACTTTTTGCCTGGTATGTCTTGTTGATGAGTGCCGACAGCACATGACCATTTTCGATGCTGAAGTTGTCATGGGGACCAACAACGTTGGTTGGGATGACCGCGGTGTAACAATGGCCGTACTGCTGGAAGTACGCCCTGCAGAGAAACAATCAGACTTGATGGAGCACAAACAAACACGATGCTGCCCAACCCCATTTTTGGTTTGTCCTTCTAACCGAATAATGTCCCACCCCCAACAGTAGATGGCATTGTAATTGTACCTTTAGCTAGAAACTTGTATTAAAGCACCTGGCACAGTGCCACTCAAACATGAGGTGTCACAGAGCTTATGGTTGAAAATCAACTAATATACAAATGACTAACTACAAACTATTAAATCATTCAAGCCCTTTGTTGAGCAGTCCAGCGTGTCCACGCCACACCCTTTTCTTACCTGTTCTGGACATCGATCATTCTTTTTGCATGTGAGTATCCAAAATTGGAGGCATGAGGGGGTCCGTTGTGTATCTGCGAGAGTCGGGCATTACAGAAAACATGACGTTAAATCAAAACATGTGGCCAAAGTAAGAATTGACTAACTCCTTTTCATGACTCGATAGCAAGACACACACACACACACATACTTCAAAAGCACTGCAAATCCACCTAATAAACCCACAAATCCCCCTGTAGTGAAGAAAGTAACCGGCAGTGTGTTGCTAAAAAGGTTTAGAGGGCCTACAAACATAGGCGTCAAACTCAAGGCCCGCGGGCCGAATCCGGTTGCAAAATATCGATAAATAATCCCTAAATGTCCAAGAGAAAGATTAATTAAAATTAAATTAAATATACACTTTTATTAATCCCCAAGGGGAAATTAGTTCTCTGCATTTAACCCATCCTTAGTTATTAAGGGGTGAAGCGCCCGGGAAGCAACTGGGGGTTCAGTGCCTTGCTCAAGGACACTTCGACTTGCAGCTAATGGGGAGAGCGGGGATCGAGCCCACGACCTTGCGGTTGAGGGACGGCCCTCTTACCCCACTGAGCTAAAGCCGCCCCAAAGCTAAAGCTGCCTAATGCAGAGGGAGGGCAGTTTGAAGAAGAAGGTGTGTGAGCAGGGAGCTCCACGCCTGCATACATTACATTACATTACATTACATTACATTACATGTCATGTAGCAGACGCTTTTATCCAAAGCGACTTACAATAAGTGCATTTCAACCTAGAGTACAAACTAAGAACAACAAGAATACAGGAAGTAACATTTCCTCAACATAGTCGAACTACAAAAGTACCATAAGTAAGTGCTATCTAAGTGCCACTGAAGTGCTAATCTGTGTTTTAATCCAGATATAGTCGGAAAAGGTGTGTTTTCAGTCTCCGACGGAAGATGTAGAGACTTTCTGCTGTCCTGATGTCAGTGGGAAGCTCGTTCCACCACTGAGGAGCCAGGACAGCAAACAGTCTGGATGTAGAGTGATTAGCTCGAGGTGCAGTAGTCACAAGTCGATTGGCTGTTGCAGAGCGGAGCGAACGTGCGGGTGCGGTGTGACCATATCCCGGATGTAGACGGGCCCGATCCGTCCAGAGCACGGTACGCCAGGACCAGTGTTTTGAAGCGGATGCAGCAGCCACGGTAACCAGTGGAGAGGGGAGGAGCGGAGTGGTGTGGGTGAATTTCGGGAGGCTGAAGACCAGTCGAGCTGCTGCATTCTGGATGAGCTGCAGAGGTCGGATGGCCTTAGCGGTAGACCAGCCAGGAGGGAGTTGCAGTAGCCGAGGCGTGAAATGATCTGAGCCTGGATCAGAACCTGCGCCGCCTTCTGAGTAAGAAGAGGACGTATTCTCCTGATGTTGTGCAGCATGTACCTACAGGAACGCGTCGTCGCAGCGATGTTGGCCGTCAGGGAGAGTTGACTGTCGAGTGTCACTCCGAGGTTCCTGGCAGTCCGGGTAGGGGCCAACACAGAGCTGTTGAAGGTGATAGTCAGGTCGTGGGTGGGGGAGCCTTTCCCTGGAAGGAATAGTAGCTCAGTCTTGTCAGGGTTGATCTTCAGGTGGTGAGCAGACATCCACTGAGAGATGTCCTCTACATGTATGGGCGTGGAGCTCTCCTGCTCACACACCTTCTCCACGCTCACATACATGTATGTACAGTATGCAGGTGAGCTCCACATCCACATACATGTATGTATGCAGGTGACCCCCAGATTACATCCGTCACACATGTTCTGAGCAGCTCACAATTATTTGTTGGATCAGAGTTATGTCCTTTGCAACAAAGGCAAAGTTGTTTTAAGTTTGATCTTTCATAGAGTAATGTGGGTTTCTTAACCCTAGATTAAATGGCTTTAAGTAAGACAAATATAGAAATGTGATTACATATATGTGTCCATGTATATAAATGCATCTGCAGTATTTTTACACTTGAATAAACAATAAGTAAATGCAAAGACAGTTATTTAACAATATGTGAAGGAGTAGTTTACACAGTGTTACAGTTAAAACCGTCCCTTTGAGGGGAACCTGATATAGCCTGGGGGGGGGAATGAGTAAACAAAAGGAAAAAAAGAGCTTACCATGGTCTCATCGATGGGGTATGTGGTTTTGTCAGGGAAGATACAACTGGACAAGCAAGACACAACCTTGCCCACACCCGTCTCGTGGGCAGTTTGTAGAACATTGTCATTGATTTTTAGGTTGTCCCTCTGTGAAAGTGTCAAACTGTCACTGACATAACAGTTTAAAGACAATGTGAATATTTCCTATAGACCCCATGTTGACAGTACTTCAGTCATGATGCTCCATTCACTATCTCACCAAAAAGTGCAGGTTCTCCTTCAAGTGTAGGTAGAGTCCCCCGACCTTTGCAGCCAGATGGATGACATGAGTGGGGCGATATTTCTCGAACACAGCCCTGGTCTGCCCAACGTCTCTGTTTGTGTTTTAAAACCACATTCATTCACAATTAGACAAGGAAAACACGCAGGTTGGAAAGAGGATGTTGGAACCATTGGTGGCTTGATTGACAGGTTTTCTATTCAGTCAAGTATAAGCATGTTTGTTCCAGGCATAGTTGGGGAAAAGAGAAGTATTGAAGTAACTTACACGAGGTCAGCATCCTTAGAAGAGAGGAAGATCCATTCTTCTCCCTCCAGTTTCCCACCTTCTTGCTCCACGACATGCTCAATGGCTTTGCCCACCAACCCAGATCCACCTGTCACCAGGACACGCATAGGCCCCGCTTTGATCGGTGACTCCATCTTCTAAAGATGTGCTGGCTTTTCTGATTAAAAATTACACCGAAAAAAACTAGGTATCCTATCCGCTCAAAACTTGTGAGAGGAGTGAAGCAAGTATTGACAACAGTGGGGAATGCCTTCCAACGCGTATCTCCTCTCTGCCAGTCCTGTTGAACTAGTTCATAAATCTTAAGTACCTAATGCAACTTTTGAGCTGAGGTAAAGTAAATAATTTGAGACTCCGCCTACAACAAGCCTCTACCTTTCTATTGATGAAGAAGATGGGCTGCTGCCATCTGCTGACCATAATGTATTTATAAACACACATATACATATACATATATATATAAGAAATATTAAGATTTCAGTTGACTCATCCATAATGCTGATGTGGCACGGGGGGGAAATGAGTTTGACACCCCCGGCCCAGCCTACAATGAGGGGGGGAAAAGAGCTTACGATTAAGTACTTTGTACTCTTTGACAGAAAATCGCTTTATTAGTGAGAGATATTTCTCGAACACAGCTCTGGTCTGCTGAACATCTGTTTGTGTTTTAAAAACCACATACAATTAGACTGGAAAAACACAGGTTGGAAAGAGGATTGTTTGACAGGTTTTGTCAATTATAACACGTTAATTATAAAAGTGTTCGAGTTCATTAATATGGCAGTTTTCTGTCAAAGAGCACTTTAACTTACAAGTTGGAAAGCATTCTCCACTAGTGTTAACACTTGCTTCAATACTTGCCTTCATACTTGCCTTACTAGAAAACCTGTCAAACAAGCTCCTCTTGGTTGCAACATCCTCTTTCCAGCCTGCATGATTTGCCAGTCTAATTGCGACTTCATTGTGAGATACTGAATGATTCACCATAGCTGAAGTATTGTGGGAATTATTTAGTTATTTTTACAGTATACATAGGTTTATAAAAAATATCTACATTGTCTTTGAACTGTTATTCCAGGTCTCCCTCGAGAAATAGATTTGAAATCTCAAGGGGTTTCACCTGGTTAAATAAAAGTTTAAAAAAATAAAAGATTCACAGAGGGACAACCTACAAATTAATGACAATGTACTACAAACTGCCAACGAGATGGGTGTGGCCAAGGTTGTGTCTTTCCTGACAACCCCACGTACCCGATCGATGGGACCATGGTAAGCTCTTTTTCCGCCTCATTGTAGGCCGGGCCGGGGGTATCAAACTCATTTACCCCCCGGGTCACATCAGCATTGTGGTTCCCCTCAAAGGGACGGTTGTAACTGTTACACTGTATAAACTACTCCTTCACATATTGTGAAATAACTGTCTTTGCATTTAATTATTGCTTATTCAAGTGTAAAAATATTGCACATGCCTTTTGTTACATCCCCTTCTTGGTCTTGGGGATAAGTGGGAGGAATGAACACATGACAGTCAAAGAATAAGTGAGCAAATCTAAAGTAGGAGTAACTGGTTCAAATAAGATATATTCTTACACACACAAAAAAAAGGTTCCACGAAGTGGGAGATTTAACCTGCATACTGATAATTATGGGGGTGTGAAGCTCATCTGCATACATACATGTATGTTGGTATGGAGCTCATCTGCATACATACATGTATGTGGGTGTGGAGCTATACTTTTAGCCATATATTTAGTTTAGACTACAAATCATGTTATTTGATTTATCTGTATGATCTAAAGACTATTTGTCATATGTTATATTGTTGAATGTTATATTCATATTTGAAATAATGCTTTCATAAGGGAATTATTTATATTAAGCTGATGAGGATCAGCTGGTATTCGAGGACGAGGCGGTATACCGAGAAATGATGGAAATGGAATGGAATCAACGTTTCCAGAGTTATTATTTCGAGTGTGCGTGCGTGTGTGCGTACTCAGTCTATTCATGAGTTTCTTTATTAAGCCCTTAAGACAGCCGGGTCCATGTGAGGAGAGCTCATACGATCCTTTGTCTCTCATGTCCACCATCTGATATTTATCACTGTAATTAGGCGCTCTGCTGGGGAGGGGGGATGTGGATGTGTGGGTCGATTTCTATCTGATGAATGGACATAATCTAGTGTTTTCTATTCATTTCCTATGAAGGTCACTTTTGATCAGGAGCACCAGGAGTCTTACAAAGTTGACTAAACCACAAAAGAATTAAATGGAAGTGGTGATCAGCAATTATATAAGTTCAACTGCCTAGTGTGGATGATATATTGAGGCCTTGGTATGTCAAACACAATATTAGGGATCATACGTTTAAAAAATAGTTGCTTATCATTATTGGATTAATAGAAGTCAGTTTGAATCAGTCCCATGTGAGCTGAACGTTGTCCAGCAGCTTGTACGTTTGAGCACGCTTGGGAGTGTGACAGAAAAGTTAAAAGAGCTCCGGTCTTCCAGTGAAGAATAGGATGAAGGAATACAAGTTTACATGAATTTCATTCTTAAATCAAAGAATCCTTCCTGCTGTTTAATAATGAACCAACAAACCAATTAACAAAACAGTGAGTGGTTATTGAAATGATATTGAAAGATAGCACAGTTGTTGTGGAGAAACTGGCTGTCAATTTAAATAAGCCTAAACACGTTAAACGTTAAAGATGCTCCAGTGAAGAAAATCTCATCATACTGTCGAGTTGATTATGATCCCTGAAAATATGAACACTGGGTAACGTACATCGCTGCAAGTATGATGGTCCATTTGAGCACAGGACGGTGAGTGTCTCAACCGTCAATAAATGTCCTGGACCATTCACCACAGATATACATGAGCACAACATATTATCTGCTTAATATCTTAATGGAGATCCTTAACATCCTCTAAATCCAGGTGATGTGTGGAAGTGGCTGTTAGCCTGGGAGGTTCCGACAGATGACGGAGACACGACGTAGCCGAGGCACTTTCTGTCCATTGAACACAGACTCTTCGTCTCTCAGGATTTGGTGAGTGAAGTTGTATCTTGCTTGGTCCCTACGTGGGTGTGATGAGAAGATGATTAATACACATCACTGCACATCTTCTAGTTACTTATCCTGCAGTGAATAATACAACTACAGTACACTCCATGACAAAATGTGTGCAGCATATACTGAACCTCAGAATGTAGAGGGAAAGTCGGGGCAGCAGCAGGTCCATCCATTCACCGGTGGCATCCTCCTTCACCAAGCGCATGATACTGTCTGACAGGAGACTCAACCCGGCGATGGTGCTCCCACAGAACTTTGATAACAGAGAGAATGACAGTAAGAGCACAGTAAAGACCACACAAAAGGTATTCCCCATGGTCGTGCTGAGGATATTGTCCATGTTAGAAACTAACATGTTCTTTAGAGGCAGAGAAGAAGAAAAAAGAGGAACCTACCTTGACACTGTCGATGTGTGGCTTGATGTAGCCCGTCTTGTCCAGATCTAGAACGTGCACAGGCCCGAGGAGTGGACCGCCCTCAGTAAACGCTGCAGATCGGACACGATTCATGACCTCCTCACACGCCGCCCCCCACCTGGCACGCTCGGTCTCCCGGTACCCGTGAATAGCCTCGAGGAGGGGGAGTGTGCGCAGCACAAAAGAATTCAGTGTCACTGACATTTAATTCAGTTCAATTCAGTTTATTTTGTAAAGCCCATTCTCACAAATTACAAATTTGCCTCAGAGTGCTTTACAATCTGTACATATAGAGAAAACAGAAAACATTAGAAAACATTCATGCTATAAGTCATTGAATTTCGAAATAGTTGAAATGATTGTCGCCTGTGGGTGTTGCTGGATGTCACCTAAAGCCAGTGGAAACGTTTGCATACGTTTACTATATGTATATGTTTTAATATAAATATATAGCGTATATGGTATGCATGTGTTTGCATTTTTGCTCAACATCTGATGATGCGACATATGCTCATGTTATCATGTGTTATTGCGCCACATCAAAGCCTGTACTGTCGAAAGTTACTTTTTGTTTGTTGTTCATAAAAACGAACCAAAAAACTTGACCCGGAAACGGAAAGAGAAAGAAAGTACAGGTGACCCACAGGGATACGAGCGGGTGAGTGGGTGGAGTGGCTGCAATGTGGTGACTGTTCCTTTAACTAGCTCACTTGTAGAAGTGATGACACGTTGTAGCTAGCTGTTACCGTTACGAAATGGTCTTAATTAATCATAAAATATGCAACAGGTGTGTGTTAAAGAATATATATTATAGTTTAGCATAGCTTAGTATTGTTTGCATATAGATTATGTGTAAGATGGAAAACACTGAATGGAAGTTAAAACCTCCAGCGGAGCACTCTGGTGTCTGAGCTGATCTAAAGAAAGATAACAGTGACACCTAAGGAATGTTGATGTAAACCCCCCTTCTGCACTGCACTCATCAAAGAAGATGACTAGAGAAAGAGCTCATTGTATTCATTGTTTAGAAAGAGCAATCACAGTCCTTACCTCATCGGGAGGATAGATAACAAGGGTCCAGATGGGGCCATTTATTCTCCTTCTTAGACACTTTAAACCCTCACTGTCTCTCCTCACTGACCCCCCCTTCACCGATCCCCCTCACACGCACACACTCACACGTGGGAAGAAGCCCCCCCCCCCGGTGTGTGGACGACCTTCGGAGAAGATCCAGGCCTCATCCCTGAAGAGATAAGGCCCGAAGGAAGTCTTCTTACAAGAGAGGGTCTATTAAATCAACTATCTCCTCTTCCCCCACCTTTTCACAACATGTGGAGCTTCTCCGCAGACGAGAAGAACCAATGAAGGAGCGGCAGAGGCGGGAGCTGGCAACAAGAACCAATGAGAAGACACCGCCCCCTTTGCTCCTGTCCAATCAGAACTGTTCCTTTCGGCTATTTAAAATGGCCGCTCACACTGAGACGGCGTCTTTTCCTCCGGGGCTGAGGGCCACTGGTCAGAGCTCTGGAGAAGGGTCCAAATGCATGATGTCTACTTGTATCCTGATTTCTGAATAAAACGCTAATAGATATAACGTAGAAGTCTACCGCTCTTTCTTCCAGTGAGTCCTGTCTAGGTGGTGTGTCGCTGTCCAAAACCAACAAATGGTAGCAGAGGATGGTTGTGAAACCCGGTCCAGAAGACCTGAGGAGGACGAGCACGAGAGACCCCAGGACGGACCACTGCGTTCAAGGCCCACTCCAAGAACCCTGATCAAAACACCGGTGTACAAAATAAGGTAGGACTGAACCTATTCATTTAAATCAGTCAGATTGAATACTCTAAATTTGATCAGGAGTATTGGAAGTGAGTATTGAAACTGCATAATTTTTGACTTGAGTTAAAATAGAATAAAGCGTAAAAAGGGAAATCACGATACAGTTTGACAGAAAGACGAGGTGGCCTCGCACGTAGAAGACTCTAAAGAGAGCCGGTGCGGCACCGAAGACGAGGTGGCCTCGCACGTAGAAGACTCTGCAGAAGAGCCGTGTGGCACAAGACGAGGTGGCCTCGTGAGAAGACTCTGCAAGAGAGCCGGTGCGGCACAAGACGAGGTGGCCTCGCACGTAGAAGACTCTGCAGAAGAGCCGGTGGCAATCAAGACAGGTGGCCTACGTAGAAGACTCTGCAAGAGAGCCGGTGCGGCACCGAAGACGGGGCGGCCTCGCATCAGAACACGTGTATGCATAAACTGTGAATGAATGTTGAATACCGGTGGTGAATAAGTGTTGTCAAAGTGGGATCAACAGAGCAGAGTCGAAACCTCACGGTGTCAACGCAAGCTCTAGCCTGTTGAATTGCACGAGTGATAAATAAGGATTTATTGTTTTGAAAGGCACGCTGCCGAGTAAAGAACACATTGTATGGCGATTATGTACTACGTTTAAAAGCAGTTACGAGTTTGAGATTGAGGAGGATACGGAGAAACAAAGAGGTAACTCCGCTTAAACAAGAGCAGAAAACGTAAACACAGGCGGAGGAGACGAGCGGCTGCGCGTCTCCGCGCACGCGCCTTCACAGACAGAGCGGCCCCTCCCCTATCCACTTAGCTGCGCGCGCCGTTTTACACCCTCGAGGCACACAAAGCAGAGAGCAGAATAACAGAGCAAGAACAAGGACGGAAGAATTCCTTCAAGATTGAAGATTTCGCATGAAGATAACTATTAATTGATAGTGTGTGACCATCATTTTCCTTTCTGAAACATAGTTTTTAATAAATACGTATTTTGACAATACTAACAGAAAACGGACATTTGTAGACACCCAGATAAATATAAAAGAACACAACAACAACAATTAGACCCCTTATCTTGTTAGCAGCCCCCTTCCTCCCGTTTACCCTCCCCAACCCACACGGTCCCCAAAGATGAATCCCCAGCCGTTGAATAACGGGTGGTACGGACAGACTGACGACACACGACACCATGACGACTCCAACTATGTACCTGGCAGAGGAGGCAGGACAATAGGCCCATACAATTGTTTCATATGTGAGGAGCCAGGGCACTTTGCCAGAGACTGTAAGAGGCCTAGAGGTAACTATTACGGAAGAGGTGGCAGAGGAAGAGGAACAGGCCCACACAATTGCTACAACTGTGATGAGCCAGGGCACTCTGCCAAGAACTGTAAGAGGCCAAAAGGTAACTATTATGGAAGAGGTGGCAGAGGAAAAGGAGGAAGAGGAAGATACAGAGGAGGAAGTTATGGAGGACCTGGAGGTTATAGAGGACCCCAGGGAACCCCTGTTCAACAACAGCAACAGACTCCCCCTCAACAGCCCCCCCCTCTGCAGCAGACTGCAGCACAACCACAATACATCATAGTCTGTATCCAGCCCCTCCTCCAAATCCATAAGCACTGATCTATCAACAGCCACAGCAAGCCACGTTTGCACCGCTTCAAGCTTAGTTCCCTCAAACCTTATGTCCCGCAACAGGTGGGTCAGCAGCCCATAAATGGGGCCCCATAACAGAGAGATAATATGCATAAAAGAAGCCCGTTCAGAAATAAGAGGAGTAACTACTGGGGCAACGGAGGCTTTAGACGAGCATTAATAATTTTTAATTATAGTCAGGCTGGACATTGGGCTAATTTTTGTCCTTATCCACCATAGGGTTAAGCAGTCTCAGTCAGAACCACTTCAGTACTCTCATAATGTCTAACCCCGCCATAACAAGCACCCAACACATAGCCACAGCCACAAGGCAACAGGGATCCATGGCACCAGGCCCGGACCAGAGACACAAAATTAGGCGTGCCCAGATCCAACAGCTGACAGCGAACTGTACTCACTGAACAGAAGTGTGCCACACCCACTCGCCACCCAATGATTCAACTGGAGACTAAAGAGACACTGAACAGGAAGCAAAGCGTCCGGTGGGACAGAGTAGATGATGATGACATCACACCTCTGCATGACAACAGCCAGCAGTGGAGACTTTGGTTCAAAATCCTGCATCCCTACTCGCCACCAGGGGACCAAAGACATTGTGCCCTTAACTGCACCTTGATACAAGATGAGATCTGAGATCCTGAGGGACTGCCTGCAACACGAGATTGAGGTTCATGAAGACCCAACTGTGGAGGCTTGGAGATCTATGCACTGAACAAGGAGTAGCAGCGGCCGGTGAATGAACACCAGAGTTGCAGATTGAATGCAGTCGTTGACACCGCAGCTCCACATCACAGTGTTTGTCCAGAGTGGAGGCACAGAGAAGAACAATGGTGAAAGCAGAAGTGGAGGCTACGGACTGGGTGCACAAACAAAATGAACACTTTCATTACTCCACATTTGAGAACATGTAAAGAACTGCACACACATCGGAGGTCCAGTTAATATTAGAGACACATGCTTAGACACACACATAGGAGAGAGAACACTGATCATGGGGACACTGACAACATGCTAAACTTATTTCCAGACACTTTTAGGACTAAAGGGTGAACTGATGTGTGACTGATTCTGATAGCTCCCGTAGAGGTAGAGTTAAAACTACGTACGATTCCAATTTAATCATCACCAGCATCCCTTAAGGATGGAACAGACTAGATATATTTTTAAATCATAGAATGGTTGTTATAGGCAGGTGTACTGGAGAGGACGAGGGCGCCCTGGAATACAGTAATTAATTAATCTCCTAAACTTGGAAAACGGGCCTTGATTTGGGGCCAATAAATAAATGTGTAACCCGTTCTTTAATAATTAGGCCGACTTATTATGACATTCCTTACCCAAGCACAATGATGACGCTGTGAGTTCAGACAAGACATGGTTCTCCTGCATTGATTTGACAAACGCAAGCATTTTTTATTTTATTTCTCTCCTTTCTTCTAGAAATTGACTGTTTTGATTGTAGTGTCAGTGTTGAAAATATAGGGTTGGGTTTACTATTGATTTCTGATAAACAATAGTGGTTATTATTACAGTAATGCCATTAGGCTTACGAGTAATTGATTTCCCATCACTATTTCAGTACTGAGTTTTTATTTGTTTATCTTTTTGTTTTTGTTTTTTGATTGACAGTTTTAGAGAATAGTGTTGGGTTTACTGTTTTTTTCTTGGGAAAAGACAGTGGTTATTATTACAGTAATGCCGTTAGGCGTACGAGTAATTGATTTCTCATCACCATTTCAAAAACTGAGGTTTATTTTTATTTTAGTCAGTTTCAAAGGATAGTTTTGGGTTTACTGTTTTTTGGAAAAATAGTGGTTATTATTACAGTCGTCCGTTGGACGTCTGAATGTCGATTTCTCATGAGCTGTTAAGAAACTGACACCTATTTATGCGACGTGCTAAAGTTTTATTTTATTTCTCTCTTTTCTTCGAGAGGTTGACTGTTTATTAAGATTATTATTATTGAAAAGGACGGATTTAGGAATTCCATCCTATTTCAAAAGAGGGATAGAAGCACACAACAATCTATGTTGAGGACAGACTATTAAGAGGAGGGCCAGACAAGTACAGACTAATAGATCAGATATCAGTAGGTTTAGAATCAGGGACCCCAGAGAATCATAAAAATAATTTTTTGAAATCATAATATGCTTGATAAATGAAAAGATGTAATCTTATTTGTGTTCCTTCCATAGTTGTGGTGATAGTAGATGGGGTTCAACGTCGACTGATTCGAAGAAGAGCCGCCACTCCTGTACACATAACTTGCGAGTGTTTGATCACACCCCATATAGTGCACACATGCACACACTCAAGGTACAGAGTTACGAGACGCATCAGGTCCGACAACGGAACACATTTTAATAACAAACTGCTGGGGAAAGTTGATATGCACTGGGCATAACCTACAAGGGCCCCCCGCAAACCACTATAGGAACAGCTGGAAGGCAGACAAACTGTTCTAATGGTCATGGGACTGACCCTTGCCATTATCGTAGGATTAGTCATGTGAGGTTTAGAGAAGAACCTGCCAAAAAGACATTATAATAGAAAAGATTAGGGAGAATATTGTTATTAATGTATGTTGCCTGAGAGTGACTGTATGTTAATATTATAGATTGAAGCCAGTTGAATTACATGAAGGAAAAGAAAGGTTGGAAAGAAAGGAGACAGAAAGGAGACAAGAAGGAGACAGAGAGAGAGACAAATGAGAGAAGAATTAGACAGAAAAGAGAGAGAAATCGCAAGAAAAGAAGACTCTTATTGTGAAAATACTTGGTTAAGCGACTTGACCGGAAGTCAAACCAACACCTACAAGAAGTTGAGAAATATTTCTAGAGAGCACATTCACACGGAGCAGTCTATTGCCCAATCACAGGTGATAGTCGCGAGAGCTAATCAACAATTGAAGCAATTGAGACAATGATGGCTAAATTATCCTCAAAGGAGGGAGAACATTTCTCTCCCATGAGTTATTGACATGAAGACCCATGCGGGGTCTACAAAGAGTTAGGAGACAGTCCTAGACTTGACATATTTCAGAGAATATTCTGGGGAAAAAAATAATAACTGACCAGATCTAAGTTTTTCTCCAAATAGGTTGCTGAAGCCCAATAGGAGCCAGCTGATGAGTCATCAGTGGAACCAGGTGACTGGGTAAGACTCGAGGTTCACATGGGAAGTGGACTGAGCCCAGGTGGACAGGGTGTTTTGAAGTCATAGGACTTCACAGCGCCCTCCAGGTGAGAGGCTTCACCAAGAGAGGAGCACCGTATAACACATTGTACATTTGCAGATCAGCCGGCCGAAGAATCACAACCAGCCGCTGAATAGTTGCCTCATCAGGGTAATTCTGACTAACAGATGTGAGGTCACTTCCACACATTTCTGCCTAAGCGCAGGAGCGAGAGTTAGGACTGCAACATAGGAAGATGGGTGCAGACAACATTGACTCTCACTGCTCACCGTCTCCTGTCATTAATGGCACCTCGATGTGCAAATGTTTTGTTTTTCCCCATAAGCTGGTTTAGGGTTCGAGCACGAGAGAGGAGGGTGCTGGACGAATACCTGCCTGCTATCAGATCCTAGTAGGATTTGAATTTTTCTATGCCCTAGTCAAGGGCCACAGATAGGATCAATTACATTTATTCATAACCAGTAAAGATAAATAAAGTTAGATTGGATTGGATAAGTAATTGAGACTCTGTTGGACGACGGATGGCCATTTAATAGATGATTCCTCCCACACGGGGTGAGAAGCTGTTCCTCCGACTCAGTTAAAGATTGCGAATTCAAGCCTAGAAAGTATTAGATACTTATTAAATATAGAAATTAAAATACAATTTTTCATAGTCAAGTGTCACATTCTGTATAGAGCCGGCCTAGTGGCTGTTGTGTTGTGTTTTCTCATTCTACGTGAAGTGACTTAGAATAACAAAGACAGGACGTTTATGATGAAAATGATTTTAATGCGGACAATAACAAAGACGAGACTCTTATTTTGAAAATACTTGGTTAGTGACTTGACCGGAAGTGACGTTTTGACCGTGGGTTAGTGACATTTGACCCCTCCATTGTTCTAGCGGAACTTTGAACTAATCACTAGGTGTTAAAGCCTGGACTCACCTTTGAGTGAGGATTGGCTGATTTTGAGTCTAAGACTCTGGGGATTAGAGATAGCGGGGTCTCATCAACAGATATCTCAACGCCGGAAGGCTGAGGAAGCAGAGACTGAGGAGCCAATGAAGAGCACGCTCTACCACCCACGATGCTGCACATGGGAGTCATGTCGAATCCAGGGCCCATGCGACACCAGCGGAAGAAGAACAACAAGCCTGGCCAGGACGATCCAGACGAAATCAAGTTCGAGACCACCGGATAAAAGACCCCATCGACAGCAGAGGAGCAGAGGAGCAGAGGACCAGAGGAGCAGAGGAGCAGAGGACCAGAGGACCAGAAGGACTTCCAGGACCCAGACCAGGATGAAGCAGATGGATTGCAGCGGGGACCGGATCGTCAACTGGTTATCAGGATGCCAACCTGCTACTCACCAGCCGCTAGGATGCAAGACCCCCCCCTGCCTGACCACTCTCAATTTCACCTCTTTCCTTCAACACCTGCACACTACAGATTTAACGCACAAAGACCTACTGACTTCCCTAGGATGGAAGATCTAAGAGGGTGGATCGGAGTACCACATGACAGAAACCACGCCCCTATTCCCATCCCTAACAGAGAGAGACACTCTCCCCGAGAAATAGGTATTTTACAGGTCTTATGGGACCTTAATCTAGGCAACGAAAGATTATATTTCAGGAGACTTATTCACATCAAATGGCAGAGCTAAGACAGGACGAGGAGGCCAGGCCATGACAAGATCTGGCATCAAGAGGGAAATAAATATTCCCAGAGGAAGGGTTCACATCCAGCGGATGTGAAAAGAGGGATTGTTAAAGAATATATATTATAGTTTAGCATAGCTTAGTATTGTTTGCATATAGATTATGTGTAAGATGGAAAACACTGAATGGAAGTTAAAACCTCCAGCGGAGCACTCTGGTGTCTGAGCTGATCTAAAGAAAGATAACAGTGACACCTAAGGAATGTTGATGTAAACCCCCCTTCTGCACTGCACTCATCAAAGAAGATGACTAGAGAAAGAGCTCATTGTATTCATTGTTTAGAAAGAGCAATCACAGTCCTTACCTCATCGGGAGGATAGATAACAAGGGTCCAGATGGGGCCATTTATTCTCCTTCTTAGACACTTTAAACCCTCACTGTCTCTCCTCACTGACCCCCCCCTTCACCGATCCCCCTCACACGCACACACTCACACGTGGGAAGAAGCCCCCCCCCGGTGTGTGGACGACCTTCGGAGAAGATCCAGGCCTCATCCCTGAAGAGATAAGGCCCGAAGGAAGTCTTCTTACAAGAGAGGGTCTATTAAATCAACTATCTCCTCTTCCCCCACCTTTTCACAACATGTGGAGCTTCTCCGCAGACGAGAAGAACCAATGAAGGAGCGGCAGAGGCGGGAGCTGGCAACAAGAACCAATGAGAAGACACCGCCCCCTTTGCTCCTGTCCAATCAGAACTGTTCCTTTCGGCTATTTAAAATGGCCGCTCACACTGAGACGGCGTCTTTTCCTCCGGGGCTGAGGGCCACTGGTCAGAGCTCTGGAGAAGGGTCCAAATGCATGATGTCTACTTGTATCCTGATTTCTGAATAAAACGCTAATAGATATAACGTAGAAGTCTACCGCTCTTTCTTCCAGTGAGTCCTGTCTAGGTGGTGTGTCGCTGTCCAAAACCAACATGTGCAGTGATATGATATAATCTCTATGAAATGTGTGTCGAGCCGTTTTTAATCGTAATGAGAGCATAACTTACATTGTCCCAGTGGTCGAACTCGTAGCGTTTCTTCTTCAGGCCCGGCTCCAGCTCTCGCAGGAGAGCCTCTTCCTCCTCCTCGGTGATGAAGCCCGTCCTCACCTCCACCTGTGAGCCGAGTCTCTGCACGAGCTCCCGGCTTGACCCGACAACGAGAGCCTCATCTCGGAGAGGTGACAGGCCGCCGCTGCCGGCACAGGAGCTCCGGCAGCGCTGCTGGCTGGTGCGAAGGGCTGGTTTGTGGATTTGTTTTAACACTGTGAGCAACAGTTTCATTATTTTGTCTTTAATAGTATCCGTCAAACTCGCTACACCGTCCTATGTACCTCGAGCTGTGCTGGGGTTTCGTTGACAGAAGTCAAGCGACTAGCTTACGTGAGACGCCATGTTGAAAGCGCAATGCATTATGGGGGGTGTAGTCTACCAGCAGTTCAGCGCGTCTGTCGTGAGATATTTATCTGCCCAATGTGCGAATAGGAAATAGAAACGTTAGAAAGCGTTTTAAAAAGTTTCAGATACACACACACACACACACACACAACATTCACACACACACAGACCCACACCATTCTCAAATACTATACTTTATGATGTTTGATTAAAAGAAAGTGTTTCCCAGAAATATATTCATAATAGAAGTTTTTTTAAATATATATCAACTAAATGGGTTTTACTGTGGCACCTTGGGAAGGTGACATACAGTCTCATACATGTCTCTGATATAACCTTTTTATATTGAAGATGTATATTTTCCTTCAATATATTTTATTATTGAATACATTTATACTATGACTTGGTTTGGTTTGTTCAGAAATAATTGAAATTTGTTAATTCTTCAGAATTCATAAAGTTTCGTATATTTATTCATTATCACATATTGGTAATATCATATGATAAAGAGCCTATGTAGGCCAGAGAAGCAGATAGCAATGGACAGAGATGAGACATTTTAATTACCACCAATAACTGTGAAACATATTGTTGACAAACTGCTTGAATTATATGTGTTTTTCATATTATTTTCATATGCACGATTCCAGATCTGTATGCATTGCCAGTCTGAAAAATAAAATGAAAAGTTTACGAATTGAAACCTTTTTTCTTGCTATCTTGATTTTATAGTTTTCGGATGTGTGATGAGGTGACAAGGGACTGCAGATGATGCCGTTCTCTCCTGTGGCCACTGGGGGGCAGTAAAGACACATTATTGTTAACACTCAGGTCCCTTGTCCACTCCACACATGTGCCAACATCTGGTGAAAACCTTAAGAGATGAACATTCAGAGAGAAATTGGTGTTTCAAATGTGTCTTTCGCCATGTGAATGCAGCTCGACAAAAGAGTGACATAAGTCCTGACCCCAGGGCCAACACATGTCCATTTGCTGCCTGTTGTCCCCGCTCCCTGACCCTTACCTGTCGAACGGTATTATCCAACAGCACAAAAGCAAAAAAAGAATAGAAAACATAAATTGCAGAATGATTTTTTAAAAAATTCTTTATGTCCCTTGGCCCACAAACTCAAAGATGCTGAACCTATTTGAAATAGTTGAATGGTTGAAAAATAAATGGAGTATCAAAATAAAGAGAAGCGAGCTCTGAGAGTAGATAAAGTGATGTCTTCATCCTCACAAGAGATTCCCCACAAAAAAAAAACACTGGCCTATTTACTACCAAGGACAGGTTATCTCTCTCTCTTTCTCTTGTCTGCTCCCTCTTTTGCTTTGTTTCAAGGCGAACACTTTGTGAGTGAAGTATCAGTATACAAAGAAATATCTCCGTGGACCTTAAAGCTGATGTTTAATTTGTGTATCGGATAGATCGGATCGAAGACGTGCCACTGTCAGGGAGCCAGGAGGAGATGGAGAAACAGATGGAGGAAGAATATTCTGGTTGTGCGGGAGCAGCTGCGTTAACCTACTTAGGAGTAGGTTAATCATTCTAGATGTTTAAAAATGCATTGTGCTAATTTAAGCAGGCTGAAAACGTATTGGGTGTAATTGCATTTTGATCATATTCATGCATAGATACATGTTGTTTTGATACATGTGAGCATAACACACAACATGGACATCCACTGCCCATACACAGGGATTATAGTGCTCCTGCTGCTGGGCTCGGTCAGTGAGCATCCCCTCCTCCTACACACACACACACACACATACAAATAATGTGATGCCCATTTTATTGTTGGATGCCATGTTGCTGCCCCCAGCATTACATCCATCCAGCCATGATGAGTGTTTTGGGTTCACATTCTCATTCCCAGCTCATTTAGAGCTTCTCTACTACTCACTGCATTATCATCGGTCAGCTTGCCCCGGAGGCATCATGATGTACATGCTGTTGAATCACACAATTAAACTACAAAACACCAGAAAATAAAAATACTTACGCAGTGGTTAGTTCGGAAGGTACGTGTGTGGAAACCCGTCTGCAGTTTCTGCACAATGATAACCGCCTAGAGGTCAGAATGTCGCAGGAGAATCTAAAGAAAACCATGAAAGATGAAAGACGCAGCACAGACTGGTTGTTATTGTATCACTTTGGGAGGGAGGTACAAATACCTCAACACTGAGACCGAATTAAACATGAAGAAAGATGATGTATGACTAAGGGAAAGGCTGTAAGATGAAATAAACTGAAAGGAAACTCCAACAAACGTTACACATCAAAGTTAGCTTTTTGTGGCTCCAGAGGTTTGTGAAATCTGCTAAACTGTCCCACTTTTTTTCACTGTCCAACAGTCCAACAATGTTATAGAAGTAGAATAATAAGTGCGTAGATACTCTTTCAGGGGAAGTGAGGTGGACCTTTGGAAAGCAGTGAGAGGGGGAGTGTCGTCTAGTTGTGAGTCTGGCCCGTGTGTCCTACCCTCTGTCTACATGATTTATGTGCATGTGCTCTATTCATTCACTAAATTATCTCACTATCCATTCAAGCTTTTATTATTTTGTTTGTGCTGTAGTGCCAGAATCCATCTTTTCATCCTCTTTGCAAGTTAGTTTAAGCTTCAGTTTAGTTCAGCGTGACCCATTTTTGGCTGAACTTAAATCTTAACTTGTACTTTCCTTTTTACTTCGGTTATGTAAAAATGTGTTATTTCAATGGCACAATAGCAATGTTTGACGTACTGTAAAACATCATGGACCGACGCTATCCACGATGTGTTGTTTTTGATGAAGTCTTGCAGGGGTTTTCATGTACGTTGGCATCGGGTCTTTGGAGGACCAGGTTCAGCAGGGGCGGAGTGCTCTACATGCATCTAACCATTGAATTATTCAGCCTTATGAATCATTGAGTCACGACACTCCTTTTTAGGCCCTCGCCTCAGAGCTCCAGCCTCACAGCTACCCACCATTCCAACATCTGACAGAGAGCGACGCACAACAGAGAACAGTCGTCAGAAGTTTAATGACTTTCTCCGTCTAGTTGTGCTGAATCATTACCTTCATCATCGCTACTGCTTTCTCACAGATGGCAGCATTCAAACATAATGTAAATCAATACCTGACGTTAATCACATGCATGCTAAATATGCTTAATGTCTACATTCTGTAAACTATATTGCAATGCATGAGCATTTTCATATTTTTTTTGATTTTATTGCGTCACAAAGAGGCTTTTTGATTCCCCTTTCAGAAAGAAAGTGTGTCGTTTCAGTGCTTGTTGAAAGACAGCCTATCATGTCGCACTATCTTTCTCTGCCAAATATGCTATAAATACGCAGAGATTATCACGTATCTCTATCTCTTCTATAGAGACCGTGTATGTGTTCTTGTGAGGTAACAATGTGTTATGCATGGGTGGCCTGGGAGCTGTTGCTCTTCAGTGCTTCTGCTGCTGCCTGTGTGGAATAACAGGTTTGGACAGAAGGCTGCTGCTCCTCAAAGGCTCTGAAGGGCAAGAGATCATTTCACAGATCATCACACCCAAGTGTAAACATACACATAAACACAATATACAGCAGGCTGTAAAATTGGGAGGGATTTTTTCTTATGAAATACATTCTTTTTTTCTCTCTGTGTCACTGCATTGTGAATTGTTTGCGAGTTTTTTAAATTTCTTTTATTTTTCAGATTTTCTTAAGACAGCTGGTCGAAGTCAGTGTGTAACAAACTGCAGAGTCTTAACTTTTTTGACACCCCCATCGTAACATGTGCGCTATCATTCAAATGGGAAGCAGTCATAAACTATAGCAAAAGATGAAAAGACAACCGATACACAGACAGCACCTTGTACATTTCTTTGCAAACTACCTTTCTCCTAATTACTTTCTATGTGTCGTGTTGTGGCAAAAATGAAGAGTAGAGAGATAATGATTTTATGTAGCAATCCAGCGGGACTGTATTAATGAGCACAAGGCAACATCCAACAAGTGAACAAGTCCATCTTTTTAGCATCTTTAGCACATATTTGTAATGTATATTTAGCCCCTCCCATCAGACCTTTTAACCAATCACATCAATTATTTGAAGAGCCAGGCACATGATTTACTCTGGTTGGATCAAGGTGACAGTGACCCAACCGCACTGTATAACAAGGGATCGTAGTCCGCATTCAGGAGAACATCTGTTAAATAACAAAGTATAATAGCAAGGTACATCATTATTTATGCTGGCTAACTCTAAGGCGTTCAACCAAGGTTATATGATTTCCCCCAACAGTCGCAGCATGAGAGGCACCCCTCCATCTAACTACACACGTACCCCCTCAACCACAATCATTTACAATGGGCTGCGGTGATGGTGTGGCCATGATTTTGGCACCGGCCATGTTAATGGTGTTATATCCACAGTTTGAGATTGATGATGATGATATGCACTGTGGAGGCGCTCTCCGTGGTCCTGACACGTCCACCACATTAGAGCATAAAGGCAGATTGTGTGACGCTGCATTGTAGCACTTTTTCATGCTGTCAGATCTGTGTATTCATGCTACTTCTGTCTGTCTGGTTGCCTCTCTCTCTCTCTCTCTCTCTCTCTCTCTCTCTCTCTCTCTCTCTCTCTCTCTGGTTATGATGAGGACACAAGGTGCTTGCATTCCCCTTTACAGTGCAGGACAAGGCTTAAAGCCCACTTGGCTCATTTGAAGCCTCCACCGATAATATTTAAATGTCACAATATTAGAGAGGAGATTAATTAATGCCTAAATAACGAAATAATAATTTGTAGGTTTACGGTCGCACTCCTATCGATTGGCGTATATAGCCTCTTGCTATGTATCTCTCCTTATTCAACATCTTGGGGAGGAGTATTAATTCTCCCGGTCTGTCTCTATGATCATTTCCCATTCGCAGAGGTGGCTATTTCTGGAGTCAATCAATTAGGTCACACAGTAGATTAAAAGCATGTTGTCCTGCGACATTGTGGGCTCCAGCCTTCCTCATTTGCTCTTCTCTCGGGCTTCACGCAACCTGGCCCCGGTGGTTCACGGTTATGAGTGATTCGTGACATTCATTGAATCGCCACCACTCTTCATGACCAGAAAATCCAATAAGAATCATCCTTTAAAAAAAAAAATGGAAATACAATCTGTATTCAGGCTGAAACTGGATCCTTGGAGATTTAGTTCGGAAAGTGAAGAGTTGAGCACAGAATAAGTGTATTATATAGAAATGTTATCGCAAGAAAGAAAATACTGCGGCTCTTATTCTCTCTCGGCATTCCATCTAAGTTGCCTTGGTTTTCCTCTGTGTTATGTAATTGAACATCTTTGTTGTGCCTCTATTTTAGTGCAAAGCATATGGTCGCCTGCACCTTGAACAGGCACCAGTGTGTTGGTGGAGCTTGTGGAAAAGCCTCGAAGAGAGGAGAGGATGAGGAGAGGAGAGGAAGCTGCACGGAAGAATATCCTCGATCCTCGGGAAGGGAGGGAGGAGAGAGCTCACTTCGTCCATTAATTTCCAAATGTGTGTTGCTAAGAATAGCCTCCCCCCTCCACCTTCTCTAACAAACACAGGCTGACTCGCGCGCGCACTTTGGCGAGCATGTACTCTACTTACTCACGCGCCCGCGTGCGCGCAGACATTGTCAGTTTGAGTTGCAGCTGTATCCTTGGTCAAGCTGCATGATGTCAACACCCCGCCTCTCCGCCAAACACACGCGCGCATCTGGCTATAATAAGCATAGTTAATAGTCGTAATGACACATATAAAGGTGGAAGGAAATGAGAAACACAGTCACACAGTGGCTGATGCCACCTCATCCTTTACGCCAACAGGCTCTTTAACGCATTTTAAAAAAAATGTTTTGGAGTTGGGTCCTTTGACAGGTCCAGTCCGACTGGGCAGGGCTATAACCCGAAGCGCCTTAAAATAAACGGGCTATGTCGATGCCCCCATCCGCGGCACACGTCTAGAAGTTGGGCGAGCAGCGTGCGTCATGTGCTGCGGCTGCACAACCGATCAGGCTCTCATCACGCTGCACATAAATTGAGACACAGCGATTCTGCGCGCAGTCGAGTTATTTAATCTGTACTCCGGTCTGAATCCCAAAGAAACAGCCGGTCCCCTCCCTTTCATTTGTGTCTTCATCCATTCATGGATCCATCTATCCATCCGTCCGTCTGTCCCTCTCCACTTCCCCTTGGGGCCGCTGGACGAAGAGAGCGGAGGCCGTGAGGAGTGATCTACCCTTCTCCAATGAGAGAGAGCGAAAGGACGCCGTGCCAGGACATTCGGGCTTAGCAGTGCGGACGAAGGCAGACTTTTCGGGGTGGGGATGGTGAGGGACTTTCTCGGCACTGCTGCATCTCGAACAGCTATATCAAGAACATGAGAGGGTGTAAGACGGCGGAGAAGCGGCCGTCGTACCCGTGTCTTTGACGACGCCGTCCGTGTGTCTCTTTCTCAGCTTCTGGATGGCGGCGCAGGTGACTGGAGAGAAGATGGTGTTTGCAACGAGGGAGGATGTTATTGAATTCGTCTGAGAAAAAAATATATTTCATCACCAGCGCTCGACAACAATGACAACGGCCTTTCAAAAGAAAAACGGTATTTCTCCTTCTCTTCCCTATGCTCGAGATTGTGCACTCTGGGGGGGGGGGGGGGGGAGACGCATTATTAACAAATGTCACAATGTTTCTGGTCTCAAGGCTTGTCGGAGTGCACTGGTAAAGCAACTGTAACGTGGCGGGAGGCAAACAAAAAATTGCCACACACTGCCAAACATTGCGGATTTTTCTAAAATAAATAAATAATTTTAGGTTTTCCCCTTGTCAATGCCTTTTAAGTCATGTTTAATGCCACTGACGGGCATTGCTGAAGGCTGATCATTATTTTTTAGATTTATTTCCGGCAGTCTGATTTATTAAGGCCTGTGTGATATTTAAAGGAATTAAGCTATCAATATATGCTGCCATAAGAGTTAAGAAATACATGGTTGTGAGAGTTACATGCTGTGGTGCGATCTGATGCAGGCATGAACCATGGAGAACATGAAACATTCATGTTAACGCGCTACAGTCTCCCCAGGATGTCACGTTGGGGGCAACATCTGCTTTACACGGACATACGAACCAACTAAGACGGAGACACCCGACAGTGCAACCAGTCAGCCAGCCCGAACACACATTGGTTTTCCTCACACCCACAATTGGCTGTCGGCAGAAACGCACAGAGAAGGAGGCAGTCGGCTACATGGGCGTCCTCGTCTGCTAAAACCAGCATATAACTGCAGGTGTTCAGCCGAAGTTTACAAGACAACCCGCTGTGCATATGAGACGTTCTGATCCAGATGGGATGTACTGTTGTGTGGCTGCACAGCTGAGCATTGGTCTCCTTCTCCGCTGCTTCGTGAAGATTGGCTTTCGGTGTCCAGAGAATGGCACGGTTTGGAGATGAGGTACCGGCCAGGTATGGCGGTGGGCCCGGCGGAGGGGGCCCGGGCGGCCGAGGTGGGAGCAGACAAGGAGGACCCCACGGACACGGTCACGGACACGGGCATGGACACGGCCATGGACATGGCCCACCCGGAGGGCCCGGTACCCAGAGAGTGTACAAGCAGTCTATGGCGCAAAGAGCCCGGACCATGGCCCTGTATAACCCCATTCCCGTGCGCCAGAACTGTTTCACCGTCAACCGCTCGCTGTTCATTTTCAGTGAGGATAACTTCATCAGAAAATACGCCAAAAAGATCACCGAATGGCCATATCCTTTACCTGGTGTTGTGTAGTGAGTAGAAGCTACAACTGTAGGCCTTGCCCGAGGATCAGGTAGGCCTAATGTCTGGTTGAGTGGTTCACACGTTCTCTCATTCCACCAGTTGGCAATACGTTACAATAACACAGGCGTAACGAGCAGACGCATCTGTGTACGTCCACGTGAGGAATGTTGTTGGAGGTGACGGAAGAAATGCTTGACATGTAATTTATTGTTAATTAAGAGGAAAGGGCATGGACCAGCGACCTCTTTTATGAGGCTGTTCATCACCATCAATCACATTTGTTAGTGATTCCATGTCACTGTCGCGAGGGACAAGCTTGAAATACTTTTCCCTATATGTGTGACGTGTGATGTGTGTGTTGTTGGCGGTAGTGGTTTGGGGGGGGGGGGTCTAGGGGGCGCGGTTGGTTGCTGATGTCAGCATGTGCAGTATAGGCCCAGCGCCTCGCGCTGTAATAGAGGAACATGAGAGAGTAGGGGGAGGGGAGGCAAGGTGGGAGAGACCTCGAGCGAGGGAGAAATGATAATGAGCTAAAATGTGTGTGTCTGAAGTGTGTCTATCCTCGCAGTGATGCGGACACACACGCTCCCTTATCAGCATGATGCAGGTGTCTTTCCAGATATGGAGAGAGAGAGCGAGAGAAAGAGAGAGAGAAAGAGAGAGAGCAGGTATGTAAGTGTGAATATAGTAGGCTTTTAACTTGTGCCTTGACACAGTATTAATTGTTTCCCCAAGTTAAGCATCCTCTTAATCACACAAGCTGCAGGTGTCACAGAATGAATGTGCCATCATTTTTAACTGTGTGTGGGTGTGTAGTCGTGTGTGTGTGTGTGTGTGTGTGTGTGTGTGTGTGTGTGTGTGTGTGTGTGTGTGTGTGTAGAGGTGTGTGTGTGTGTGTGCAACAACGACAACCACTAAGTGTGGTATAGTGTTCCATTTCCAGCAATTCCCTGCATTTTCATCTTTCATGAAACCAGCATGCACCATTCAGGGGAGAAATAGCAAGTGATTTGAGCATTTTCATTTGCAGGATTGGTGTGTGTGAGTGTGAATGCATGTGCATGTGGAACTATGTTTCTCTGTGAATGTTAATGACAAGAGGGGAAATTGGAGTAATGATTGTATTGATCCATGCTGATGCTTGAGCTGTGACATACACTAATTGGGCTGCTCTGGTAAAATGCAGTGCTACTTATAATTCCTCTGAATCATGTCTATTCACCATCTAAATGACAGACGTGTGTGTTGGTGAGAGAAAGAGTGCGAGAGTGTGCAAATAATGTGATGTTGTATATTCATGGATTTCCTTTCCAAAATACCGTTACAGTCATTTAATCGCTCTAAAACTCAAAGATTTCCATGCGATGTTGAAGAAGTATACTTATTCTGAATTAAACTAGCTGTACAATGTTTCTAAATAGTGGATTTATTACTTTTGAACAATGCGCTTTGGAGTTGGGGTGTCATTCTGGTTATTAGTCAAGATGTATTACTTGCTTACGTATATAAGCAATTGCAGTAGTTTCCATTTCAGGAAAAATGCAGACCTCTTGTGTTTACAGGCTGTACTGATAGAAAAAAAGAAAAGAAAAGTCAAACTAACTAATGGCTGAGAGAAAAACTGTTGTTGAATTAATTTCAACGTTGATGGAAATGGAGAAAGAATACAAATGCTGGCAAGAAAAAAGGGGCCAGTAGCAGGAGTCCCCTGGCGAACCCAACATGTCAGTTGGGAATGCACAGGACACTACAGGTTTACTTTGTACTGCTTTTAAAAGTGGCTAAAGTTGGACTCATTAGTTTGAAGTTCAAAGAACTTTCCTGTGAGTGGTAAGTTGTGATATATCTTTTTTTAAAGATGACATTTTGATACGTCACAGTAGGAAAAGCAAATGTGTAAATAATGAAATTAAAGATGGCTAATTTTGATTCTGATTCTTCAGCTTCAGAGTCGTGTTAATGAGCAGGATGACTTCCTGTCACATTGTGATGCTCACTGCGACACATGAATAACACGGAGCTGTTAATGTTATTAGTAACACCTCCGCACTCTGCTGTGAAAAACAACGTATGTCCCACTGCACAAACTGTCAAATGGATGATCCCAGATAGCTTTTAAAGTCTTTTAGTACTTAATATTTTTTTTATATTTACATATAACATTTTTCCTTCTCTTCCTGTAAAATGGAAATTTAGTGTCTTCCTTTAGTGAAGAATGAATACCAACATTAACACAACTAGTACAATATAAGTTGTATTGTGCTAAGCCCGGATATGAATGAGGCGTTGATCTGGATAACATTCTCAGGTTAATCTAATCATTGATGAGATTTAGAAGTGTAAGTATGAATTAGTAAATTCAAGATTTCAAAATATTATTTGCTCACATGTTGTAATTTAAACTTGTAGTCCCACAAAACAGAAGAAGTTGCTATGTCTTTTGATCATATTTATCATCTCTGTTGACATTAGTGAGACTGGTTGGTTTCATATAACTTCATGACTGGTCCAGAAAGCAGCTGTTGAAGGGTTTCATATCTTGGATATGTTTCTCTTTGGGATATTTCAGGTCTTCGAGCTACACAGTCCCAACACCATCGTCACGTTGTTTGATACAATAACATGAACGCTAGTACGATATAATGTAATCCAGCACAATAGCTCTACAATAACTCTTTGGGAATCTTATAATGTTCAATATTTGCTGAGACTGTGTCTGGCTGCTGATTCAATTCATCGGTAATTCCTGAAGTTGTGCTTTGTGGTGTTGTTATTTATTGAATTGTCATATATGCAAGGTGTAGCTAGTACACAATGTATCCCCCCCCCCCCTTCCCCACCACCAGGGAATATACTTTCACGTCATACTGTCCAACCCTGAGTACGTTTGAGATACAGATGATGTCATTGTGTGGCTTAATGTGGGAAAACTAACCAAGCTGAGGCTTTAAGGAACAAAATGGGTTTCATAATGAAATGCTATTTAGAGATTTTTTTCATAACCTCCTTCAATCAATATTTTTAAAACACACGGAATCTTTTGACAGTATTTCCAGTAAAGGTCTCATTCCTAGTCGTGTATGATATCAACCGTTTTTTCCCCCTCTTTTGTTTGTTTTTGTCAATTAATGGGGTCCTACTGAAGTTGTCACGGGTAGCGAGTGGCAGGCGCTCACGTGCAGAGGAACAGCACAGGACTCAATGTGAATAACACAAACTGTCTTTACTGAGGCAACATGTTCCAATAAGCAAACAAGTTCAAGAAGGGGCAGGCAGAGAATCGGAGGTCAGAACAGGAAGGTCAGGAATACACACTAACACACTAATAACACTGGAAACACACTAATAACACTGGAGAGCTCTGCAGGGGGGAACACAGGTGTACGGCATGAGACACTAACGAGACAAGAGTGGCTGAGGGCAGGTGCAGGGAATGAAACAATCAAGGAGACAGAGGAGACACAGAGGAGACACAGAACAGGGCGTTACAGAAGCACTAAATCTAAGTAAGTTTTACTTATTTAACGTGCTAAAGCTTGAGATAGTTGAGGTACTCACTCTGCAGGAAGTGGTGGTGACAATGCCCTTATCAATCATAAGGTCACCCCCCCCCACCCCCCTGAGGGAAGTGTGGGGTCAAAGTGTGCAGCGTCTCATCAGTGCACGTTTTCTCACGCAACGTGTTAAAGTGACATTTATACAACTTTTGGATCTAAATAATTGACATTAAAATCATATTTGATCGGCTGACAATCAACTTCAATTGATTGTCATTGGCAATGTTAATGGCAAACATTATCTAAATATGTTATCTATTTTAAACATGTTCTAAATACATCATGTGTGATGCAGCTGCGTAACTAGAGCATAATGATAATCATAATAATGATGCGCAGAGTAGCACCCAGTTTCTGTTAGGATATCCTTACTGACAGACGGCAACTGCATTTGAACATCCATCCTCCTGTCAGTCTGTGTCAAGGAGGCTTTCTGTCTGGATATTTCCACAGATACTGCATCAACACATTGGAATTAATAATATCTGTCTCATACTGGCAAACGGCGAAAATTAATGGACCCAAATCAAGATTAAAGGCAATTTAATACTTATTTCAACCAGTTATTGTTGTTATTGTAGTGTTATTACAGTATCTGAAATGTTTCCTTCACTGGCCGTTGGATGGTTAACGTTAGAATATTCTTGCATGACACAATGAAGAAATGGGTTTAGAGATATTGGGGATATAGTTCATTAAAATGTAGAGGATAGTGATTCAGTCATTAGAACCTGCAGCCAATAGACAACTGACTGATGTTTCACTAAACAGAGAGAGATCAGGCTTTTTAAATCCCCAGATGTAGCGTCTCAATGGATTCACACACTATTCAGAAGAATTATGACCTGCAGCTTTATTTAGTTCTGAACTGACTGGACCCATGGGAGTACCATATAAATAACTGTTCTCTCATATCCACATGTAGGTAGAGTAGAGGGATATTTGGTTGTTTAATTAGAATTAGCACTACAGAGTTCATGGTGTTACTGTGCCATTTTATTATTTGAAACAAGTGGTCGGCAAATAGTGCTTTGTTTAATAAATTATTACCGGCATTCATATTTCACACTGAGTTTGATTAACAAACTGAACCTTGGATACAGAGCATAGTGTTCAGACACAGGCCAAACTTTGTATAAAATCAGTGCATTAGCCTACTCAACAGGGAGGCCTTCAACATAATTCCATTACATAAATAATTCCTGTAATAAACCTCATTACATCTTGACATTTGTATATTTCCATATCGCAAAATGTATTTTTGGAAACATATATATACATATTTTCATTATAGCAAGGGAATATACCACATTTCACCAACCTTAACGTTATTGGATATTGTTTGAATTCTACATTGTATTGTATTTGGTAATTATTAATTTTGTATTTTAATAATCAGTGTGCGCAAGTGACCCGACCCTCACCTGCTACCCATAACGTAGGCCACCCCATGGAATACCCACCTGAAATATGAAAGAAACTCGCAACAGTATTAGGAACGATGTCATAGTGATTAAAACGGGCCGCCAGCGAGCTGTGAAATGCGAACGTCAGCATCCAGAGCTGCAAAGTACACTAGAGTCTGACATCTCCTCGTTAAAAGGCAGTAACTTGGGCTGTGGGGTTTTATTTAGTGACAAAGACACGTGCCCACTGTTGAAATAGGAAAACATCAGAAGGACGACGCTGACGCTGGAACCGAGCAACACTCGACAAACACAATCCACCTCCGTGTCGACGAGCTGAAACGTCATCCAGAGTATCACTGTCTCTGTGTGCTGGTCTGGTGAGGCACTTGCATCCATCAACAAGTAAAATACCCAAGCCTATTGAATATGAGCTGAGTCCATATTAAATCATATGATATTGAACTGCAGGGTATCATTGTGTGATCAGATGGTTGAGCATAGCTGTGCATATCAAATCATCTGCGGAGAAGACAAAGGCCTACATGCCCCGAAACTATTGCACAAGACCTCTCCTGTATTAAGAGTGTTTACTCGATATTATGATTGTGCTGATGCCCTCATAATGTGCACACAAAAAATAAAGTTGACCTCTGACCCAAAATGACAATTTGACCTTGCCACATCCATATCAGGAGTTAATGTAAACCATTAAAACCCTAAACATTGATTCTCATCTCTTCAGTTGTAGCTTTAGCACCTGCAATGTGGACATAGATAGATAGATAGATAGATATATACTTTATTAATCCCCAAGGGGAAATTTGTCGTGACATCTGCAGGACACTAATTTTAGCATGTGTAAGCATGATCACACAAACAAACACACATATTCAGCCCTCAATACACACGCATTGCACACACTGTATGGTGTTGTTGCCTGCGTCATCAGCATACACTTAAGTGTGTATTTCTGTTCTGTAAATGGAGAGGAAGTCAATAATATGTTCTAGCTATCTATAGTTACAAGCTCAATAGGAAATATAATACAATTGTAATGTCCTCTATAAACTACCATCCTTTCATAATCATAACATGTGAAGTTAGAACATTCTTTGGAGTACAAAGTTTAAAGCATGCAGTTAGTTGTGCCTAAGAGGCCGTGAGTTGTGAGTTCATGTGCTCGTCAGTTGATCCTATGAGACCCAGAATCAATGAGATCAGATGACCATTCGAGACTAGCGGTGTAATCTCTGCTCAGCTGTTTCACTGAGGATTCTACCTCCATCTTCTGTCTCCAATATACTGCAGAAGAGTCACTCATAGCAGATCTCTGGTGTTTGAGTGGAAGTAGGTTGTGATGACATTTGCATTCTTGCAGGTTTATGTGATGCTTGTTGGATGCGTTACTTCCCGTTTGTGTCAACAAATTGCGACAAGAAGCACTCTAATATGTTCAGAGTGTGTCTGAGTCCGAAGCAGGTTGTTTGTCCCAGTGGTGTACCTGATCAAGCCGCCACCAAGAAACATCAGGTCTCTCACTTCCTTTGCAATAATGTGAGTCGAGACCACACACACACACACACACACACAGAGTGATGAGGAGAGACAGACGAGGAGGAAGTGAGACACAGTCGGGGACAGAGTGAGAGTGCTCCTCCCCGCCTCCACCCTCTTATGTTCTCCAGTTGACGTTAAGGCCTGATTGCTAGGACAGTTTACAGCATTACTACGGAGCATGTGTGTGTTTCTGTACAAGGCACATATTATTATATTGAATCTTTCTTGGGTTCGGGGTTAAAAGCAATAAGGGTAGTGGTCGGTGGGATAACATGAGGAGTGGGGAAGTCAGTAAGACAGAGACATTACAGAGATGGGTGGACTAATGCCAAATGATTGGAGAGAGAGAGAGAGAGAATCAAACTGCCAGTCTGCATATAAATCATTTAACACAAAGCGGTGGAGAGTCAAACACTCAACGACACTGCAGCCAGAGCACTCACACAACCTTGTTTTTGTCACTCCGACAGACGTTGACTTACATCTGATTGCCTCAATCAGAACCCAAAACTTAACCAAACAACGAAGTCTGAACCGGGAAAATGAATGGTTTACCAAATTGGGGGTGAATTTCTATAATGTGACGGGACAGATACTCTCTCTTTCTTTCTCTCTCTCTCTTTGGGATCTCCTCTATACGTTTCACTCCCTGTGTTTTTTGTCTTTCGCTCAAAGCCAATCCATCGCTCTCTTCTCGCTCTCCGCCCTGCCACTGCTGCTCCACTCGCTCCACTGCAGCTCGTCCTCGGTCTAATTGCCCACTTCCGCCGCCTTACGCGATGCTAATTTAAAGCATTTGTTTGAAGTTTTTCGGGGATACTTTGCAGAACATCCTGACAGCTGCACATCTTGTCTGGTTCAGTTCGCTCATAATTGTTGGCAATATGGAGTGCGTCTGTTTTTTTATGTCTTATGATTCCTGTGTGTGTGTGTGTGTGTGTGTGTGTGTGTTTGCCCTCTGGCCTCAATCTGCCAAGCTCATACCTTTAACTGTCTGGTAATAAATGTGTGAATTGATCTGCATCCTGAGTCCGGGCAGACTCCGCACTGGGGATTGCATGAGAACACACAGACAAACACACACACAAACACACACACACACACACACACAGGCATAACATGTACAAAACACTCGCAAGAACTAGAAACAAAATTGAACTAAGTTTAAATAGTTTCACACTTGAAAAATAAATGCTATTTTCTCATTATGTGTTAAATTATTCTTTATCTCTAGCATTATCTTAGGGGGAAAAAGCAACTCAAGTCTCAAGACTAAAGAAATGTGGTGATTTAAAAGATGAACTTTTTTATTATTAAAGACAATACCTACTTCCGTTCAAACAGCAACATCTTTATGGCTTCAATTGATGTGATATTGCTCATCGCCAGAGCATTGTTTTACTTTTGCCGAGCCTGTGTGTGTGTGTGTGTGTGTTTTTTACTGAAATACATCTGTTCTCCCACAGTGTTCTTACTTAGAGGTGGAGCAACACTGAGGTCATTTTGGTGGTGAGGTTTGCCCATCTCTCTCTCTCTCTCTCTCTCTCTCTCTCTCTCTCTCTCTCTCTCTCTCTCTCTCTCTCTCTCTCTCTCTCTCCCTGTTGACTCGAGAAGTGAATTGATCTTTCATTCACATTTTCAAAAATTGCACTGAATGGCTTTTATAGCACAGCCGAGCAGAACGTCTCAGCCATAAAACACGAGAAGTTATTGGAATAAAAGTGTATGTGGATGAAAGATGATCTCTAACATCTTACCAAATGAATACATGTAAATGTGTTGTGACTGGAAGAGCAATGCTGAGGAGGAATGGTTCACCAACAGAAACGGAAATAACAAGCAACAATGTTCTCAGATTGTAAATTGATCCTTTAAAATTATGATGAATGCGTCACGTCAGCTGCTTTTTTGATCCACTGCAGATGGGTGCCCTTGTAACATGTGTGGCGACTGAGAAATGGAAGCAAAATCAATTTGGAAATATGCTGCCGTGTAGCAACTAGGACATAAATCACAATGGAAACATTGGTTTCAATTGCTGATGTGGCTCATTTATAATACAGAACAAATGGCAGTATGGTGTTGTTTGTCTTTAATTGTCGAAATGTAAAATCTATTAGAAAATGTCCGTAGAGTTAAATATGCTTGAGTTGGCCAGGAGAGTATTTGTTTAATCTGATGTCGATAAACATCCACAGGCTTACAGACGTTTTTTTTATATTTCTTATCATAGACAGTCATGTGTAGATATATTTATGTTTTCATTGTTCATGTAAATTCTGATTCTCGTTAGTTGTTAACCGTTGGCACGGATGTTAATAAACTCAAAGTAATTTAGTTCTTGAATTGTTGGCGACAGACTAATTTGCGTCTCTTCGTCCATGTTTACTGTACAGACATGTAGTCATGGCACATTGAAAAGAAGATCACATTTTTCTCTTTGTCATTTTTCTTAATCTCTCTTCTTTCCCTCTGCCTTTTTCTCATTCCCTTTTCTCTTAGCTCTGCATTCTGGCTCCGTTAAATAATTCAGTTCAGTTGCTGGCTAGTTTGGATGTGTATGTGTGTGTATGTGTGTGTGTGTGTATGTGTGTCTGTGTGTGTTGTGTCTTTGAGGGGTGCATTGACGTGGGGCCAGGCTATTTTGGGGATTCTGATACGTGGCGAGAGAGAAAAATAGAGAGTCTGTGATGGATTGATTTTTTTGTATGCCTCTGTTCTTTAGTCACGTGCTGTGGCTGCTACGAGACAACCCGTGCTGGAAACCTGCACTCTATCTGCAGGGCTTGCTGGCACACTCACACACACACACAGACACACACACACACACATACCCTTTGGCAGTGAAAAGCAGGTATCGTGCACACAGTTGAATCAGCAGGTATACAAACACACGTTCTTACTAACACACCCGCACCGCCACCTGAACATACAGCTCATGTAAGAAAATGTCACCCGTACACTGTTATTCCTCACACACACACAAACACACACACAAACACATACACAAACCACCGTCAGCATCTTGTACAAAGTGACAACTCGGCTCTATGTGAGAGGGGTGAGAGAGAGAAGCAGCATCTGGCGTATGGATAAACAGGCAGTGGGCGCCTGTAAAGACGTTACACATTGATGCTAAATCAGCCTGAGAGACGCCAAGCAGGGCTAAACTGGCCTCCTAGCACTTCCATTTCTTTGGCAACGGAGTCAAACGTGGTGCCGAAGTGAGATATGTCGAATCATTGATTACATTTGATTTGATTTTACCTGTTTTCTTTTTGTCACAATATTGAGTGCAGCAGCAAAAATCACAGTTGGTTTTTGGAGCAATATTTTATTGCGTGGCAACGCTTCTCTGTGGAGGCCATTTTCTTGCTGTGGAGTTTCCTGTAGAGAGACTGAGTCAAGGGAATCACTGCCCATCCTCATGAATATATGTGAAATCTCATCGTCATTTCTACTGAGAATATATTGTGGACTTTCAGAGTCTTGGCTAAAGCTTGGAAAACAATTATTATAGCCTTTCATTTTTTCAAAAACACATTGCTAAATGGATAAAATGCAAGGAACGTGTGTGTGATTCATAAGAGTCTATTTAAAAGGTGTGATGCACAAATAAAATGAGGTGAATCAACCTTGGTCTCTTCTATTATATAGCTGCTGATATTCAAAATAATTTAGCTGAATAGTTCTCAAACACAGTGCTTGATCCCATTCACTTGATCAAATCAGTGCTTCTGAGTGAAAAATGACAAGAAAATGAAGTAATCATTTGAGCCGTCCTGCCAGCGCTCTGCTGCATAATGGAACAGGACAGAAAGGGAGAGAGGAAGGGAGGAGAATGTATTGAGGGCCGTAAAAAAAAACAGACGATTTTCTACGTTTTGAGTTATTTCTTTCTTCTTCTTAAAAAGAATCCAATGCAACACGAGCAAAGCACATTCATAAATGATATTTGATTTGTGTTGACTTTTCTACAGGACACCTAAAGTACCTTCTTTATACCGCAAACAAACATACAAAGAGAGAGAGAGAAAGAGAGAATACGAGTGTGATTATGTTGTCCTTGTGGCTCCATTAGTTTTCATATTTGAAAAACTAGACTCTTGTCTTGTAAACTTTAAAATGGAGTATGATAATGATATCAGCCTTTTTTCCCTGACAAACATTTCAAGTCAATGTATTACAGTTAAGTGTGCTTTATCAGACACAAACAAGAGAGATGTCAGAGTGAGAAAGGTCCATTCTATAATGCTTGGTTTTATTAAAAGGCGGACTGGCACATTCCTAAAGGGTAGCAGCTGCTCTGGACTCTATTGGCAGACCAGTGGAGTGTAAGTGAAGTCTCGTGTTGGCCTGTGTGTACAGTGCATGTATGAAAGTGTGTGCTTGAACATCAATAAAGCACTTGCACGGATGGGGTGCAGAGAAGCAACGCCGTGGACAATATGTGAGGGGTAGATATTTGTGTGTCAGCGTTTGTGCGTTTTCATACGTGCGTGTGCTGACATTCTTGCCACGTTGCAACTGTGAGATGTGTGAGATGCGAGAATACAAATGTGGTCGTTCAGGAATGTGTGAAGTGTGTCAAGATATGGAAGCTGTGATGTTATACAGCGCTGTGTGTCACATACTGTATGTGAAAGGATGATGCATCTCTCTCTGTATGTATGCGTGTACGTGTTTATGTATGTGTGTGTATGTATATATGTGTATATAAGTTTGTATGTATGTAAGTGTGTATGTGTGAATGTGTGAATGTATGTCCTGTATGCAAGTGTGTATGTATGAATGTAAGTGTGTATTTATGTATCTATGTAAGTATGTAAATATTTATGTAAGTAAGTACGTATGTATGTAAGTGTGTAAGTAAGTGTGTGTATGTGTATGTGTGTATATATGTATGTATGTAAGTAAGTGTGTGTGCATATGTGTGTATGTATGTAAGTGTGCATGTATGTATGTAAGTAAGTGTGTGTGCATATGTGTGTATGTATGTAAGTGTGCATGTATGTATGTAAGTCTGTATGTAAGTGTGTGTGTGTGTGTGTGTGTTCTGCCACTAACCTACTTGAACAGAGCATACACAACGATCAAAAGAAGAAAATGCTGCCATACTCTCACCTTCTGTCATCCTCGTGCTTTATCCTTCATTCAGCACTCCTTCGCTCTTCGTCTCTTCCTTACTGTTGTTTTCCTCCCTCCCTCTGCTCGGTCCTCCCCCCTCCTCCTCCTCCTCCCACGTCTGTGCCCAAAGGACAGTTGCTCTCTTTCCTAGTGTCCTATATCTTTCATTTAGCCCTCCATATACTTCCCTCCTATCCAACAACCTTTCCTCGTCCCCCCCCCCCCCCTCCCATCTCTTGCTGTCGGTGTCCTCGTGCGTTTGCTCACCTCCTTCGACTTTGAATGGAGATGGCATGATAGAGATATGGAGGACTGATGGGAGGACTCAGTAAGAGAAAAGTGAAATCGGGAGAGATGTAAGAGTCAGAGACGCAATGGGGGAAAGAGAGATAAGAAGAAAAATGAGGAGATAAAGGAATGTAAGAGGAGATGGGGACATAAAAGCAGAGAGATACAGTATGGGAGAAAGAGAGAGGAGGCTCAACCGGCTGAGAGAGAGAGGAATATATCAGTGAGAAACAGGCAGGAGCTTTACTGAGGAGGAGAGAGAGAGCATGAAGACTGTATGGAGCGCTGATGGACAAGGTGAAGGAAAGGCCAGTAGACGTGTGCGTCCATCATTTGGCTACTTTGAGAGCCTCACTTCACTTTTCTTTGTGATACTTCTCTCTTCTACGGCCACCACTGTCCCCATTACAGTGTTTACACACATAGAGACGCACACTTAAAACAAAAGAGCATACGCAGAACACACACGCACAGTGAAAACATAGTGAGGGAGCAACATATTCTCATACCTCTCTCTCTCTCACTCTGTCACGTTGCTATATATAGCACTTGAGGAACATAATTGAAATTGAATGCAGGGACAAAATGTGCCAAATGATCATCACACATCAAACTGTCGCATGCGGAGCATTTCTAATACACAACAGACACACATTTATCCCTGTATTAGTCGCTCTCCTCCTCCCTCTGTCTCCTTGCTCCTCTCCTTCCCCTCTTTCCCTTTCTTGAGTGAACTACACCCGCCTTCTCACAGCCCAATACACGCACACACACACGCATGCATATGCATATATAGATGCACACACACTCACATTTATACACACTCCTTGCTGGGGGGCAGAAAGGCTAATTGAATGGTGCCCTGGGTGTTCTTGTCGATGTGTGTGTGTGTGAGGAAAGCGCGGTCACACGCGCACACACACACACAAACACACACACAAATACACATTGTGGGTTTGAGCTAGAGCAGCTTTTTACACAGAAGTTTGTAACAGACGGGGTGGCTTTAGCTCAGTCGGGTAAGAGGGCCGTCCTTCAACCGCAAGGTTGTGGGGGATGTGGGCCTCCCTCTCTCCCCTAGCGCTGCAGTCGAGTGTCAAGGCACTGAACCCTGAACCCCCAGTTGCTTCCGCGCTCGCATCATCCTGCTCCTTAATAACTAAGGATGGGTTAAATGCAGAGAACTAATTTCCCCTTGGGGATTAATAAAAGTGTATATTTATTTATTTCACACATGCACACATGATGTATGTTTCCATAAATAGAATATTTCCCAGTTCAGCGTCTCCCTCCCTCCCTACTGGGAATGACTGCTCCCGAAGGAAGCAACCAGGTAGGAAAAAGGTGAAGAAGAGGAGAACGACTAGGATAGAGACTAGTACACTAGAAAAGAGAGAGTGAATTAGTTTGTGCAGTCCAAATGTGTATTTCTACTTTATATGTCGATGATATATACACATATAATATTATTCATCTTTTTTTCTTCCTCTCCTACCTCCTCCTCCCTTCTCTTACTCACTCGTTCACCTCCTTCACGTATTTGCTTTTGCATTATTTCTCTCGGTCACTCTCTCCACTCGCTCCCTCTTCTTGAAATGTAACTCTTCATCTTGTGACCTTAACGAGACTGGAGATGGAGATTGATTTAAGAAGACCACCAGTGTGTGTGTGTGTGTGTGTGTGTGTGTGTGTGTGTGTGTGTGTGTGTGTGTGTGTGTGTGTGTGTGTGTGTGTGTGTGCTTGTTAGAGAAAGAGAGCAAGAAACACAATTAGATTTACAATGACACACCCCCTCTTTTTCTCTCTCTCTCCTTCTCTCTCCCTCTGAACCAGCTCTCAGATGTTATGTACAATGAGATAAACGGTGATGTCACAATAAATCTAAATTAGTGTCCAGGCAAACTATTACACACCAACACTTTCATATAGCCTCTGTTTATGTGTGCGTGTGTGCGTGTCAGTATTTGTTTGTCTGTGTGGGTGGTGTGTTACTAGAACATACACTTAGCATATTTAACTGACTCATAATGATGACTCTGTGTGTGTGTGTGTGTGTGTGTGTGTGTGTGTGTGTGTGTGTGTGTGTGTGTGTGTGTGTTAATATAAACAAGAGGGCATAGGTGATATTGTGCTGCATACATTTGCACATCAATTAGGTCGTCTATTTTCATTTATTTATTTATTTGTAATGAAATTCCTTGCCGGATTGACAAAACTGTAACGTGTGTTTTTGATTTGTACAGGTTACAACTAAATAATTGGTTCTGCATGCAACTTTAAGTTTGGGCCCGCTGGCTCATCTCGACATTCATAGTTCTGTCTGATTTGCACCCTCAAAGACAATATGACCCACGGATTTAAGAAACATCAATCAACAATCACTTATTGCTCATATTAGTAAATAATCTATATTGCAGATCTGTATCATCTTGCCAACGTGTAAATAGATGCATATTGACTTGATGTGGGAGTGTTGACAAGAATGACTCATGTTCAGACTACATTCAAACCCGGACTACCCTGACAGGCTTTTTCAAACGAAACAAGTAATATTGATATGATGCAAATCAATGTGTGAAAACAGATACTAATAACATCAACTGAAGATCAATATATTGTAATTATAGCACCTTTTATTGGAAAGTTATGAAGATCAGGCACATTATGCCATGACGATGTACAAAAACCCCTGTAATGTGAAGCTGTGTGTTCCTTGACCCGCCTCACTCCATTTGAGTGGATGATTCTTTCCACCATCATCGCCAACTGCATCGTCTTGGCTCTGGAGCAACATTTGCCTGATGGGGACAAGACGCCGCTGTCTGAGCGCCTGGTGAGTTCAACAGGCATGACGCAGTACGTTAGCCATATGTAATCATGATCAAATACAGGTGACAGTTCTGACTCCTTATTGGTTGATGCGTGCTGCTAGTCGAGTTAAAACAAGAATGATTTTTACCGTTGAAAAAAGGGAATGCTCCGCATGCTCTGTGCTCGACCACAGCACATTATTAAAAATACACATGTATATGCACACAATGTTTATGAAGACAGATTTACAAGGAGATATAATCATGTTATGTAATTTGTAAACCTGTGAATGTAGTTATAAGTTACAGAGCAGGGTATCTTACTTTGTCACCGTCCATCCTTCTTAACCTCTCTTCCTTTCTCTCTCTCTCTCTCTCTCTCTCTCTCTCTCTCTCTCAGGATGATACGGAGCCGTACTTCATAGGGATCTTCTGTTTTGAGTCTGGAATAAAGATCCTGGCGCTCGGTTTCGCGTTCCACAAGAACTCCTACCTGAGGAACGGATGGAACGTCATGGACTTTGTGGTGGTGCTCACGGGGTGAGTGGCCAGCTCACACCTGTTACAACAGTGTGCCCTGGAACACCTTGAAAAACAGTGGGACAATTTCCCACGCATTGAAAAAACACACACAAATGAAAGAAAAAGTAAAGCGTCATAGAAGATCTTGAGTAGTTCAGGAACATTCGTTCTCCTATTCTCCCGAAGCTGAGAATGAACTAGTGGCTATCTATCAGATTTTCCCAAAACAGAAAACATTGCCATCTTAAAGACCTATGTTATGGTCAGGATCATATGAATTGCTTTCTTCCTAATAGTTGAATAATGATAAAGTTGACGTGCAATTTCTAAGCACACAAGAGATGATTTCATAGATAGGTTACAGCCATAGACTTCATCTCTTCTTTGATCAGACTCGCACAGACAGGAGCGTATTAGCGTATGGCTCGACCCCGTATGGTGTACCTGCTACATCCCCACTGCAAATGTCCTGGAAATGTTCTCTCTGAAAGGATCACTGGAAAGGTGTGTGTGTTTGTGTGTTTGTGTGTGTGTGTGTGTGCTCCTTTGCCCTAATGAATGGCCCCATTCTGGGCAAGGCAGCAGTCAGATCACAGAGCGGAACTGCAGGCAGCCAGCAGCCTGGGTAGAGAACAAATGTCACCACAATATCCACAGAGACGAGGGGAGGGGGGTAAGAAAAGAGGATGTACAACAATTCACAGGTGTCGGCAGATAGAAGAGAGGAGACAGAGAAGCAATGAGAACAATATATGAAGCCTCAATGAGAAGGTGAAAGGGAAGTTAAGGGAAGTTATGATTTACAGTGTGGTTGCATTAGGGATTGGTGAAGTGGAAAGTCAGCATTAAATGGATGTGAATATCTTATTGCTGATGAAACTCAGACAAAAAACATTTGCTTTTAATCTAATTTGATGACGATTTTTACAAAGCTTCAGAAATGTTTTTTTAACAACACACTGCATACAGCAGTAATATGGTTTTCCTGTGCCATTACCTCATTAGACAAGTCATGTGTTACTAGAGGCTACTGTGTTCAATGAAAGGATATTGTGTGGGAGTGCTGGCACATATTAATATGTTGAGGTCATTGCATGTTTGTGTGCATGCATGTGGGGATTCATGGGTTACATAAATCATATCCGCATCTTTACTGACAATGCACCAGGGAAACTGGCAATCGCCCCCCTCTGCTCACTTCTCCCTCACACACACACACACACACACACACACTGACTGAGTGAGTGAGCAGTGAACACTCAGTCTTCCAATATGTCCTTGTGCTTTAATAAGAGCAATCATGAAGCCAAGCTCATCTCAGCGTGGCACAGAGCGACCGTAAGAGAGAAGAGGAGTGTGAAGACGAGTGGCAGCGAGACAGCAGGAAGTAGCGAGATGCAGACGGGGACGAGAGGGAGTGCGGAAGGAAGCGAGGCGGTCCTTAAAACTTCCAGTAAATAAATACCCGGTCTCACATAATCCGCCCCCTCTGTTTTGACAGTGAAACCTTCTGAGCAAGCATGACACAGCAGTTAAATAATCAATGTCTCCAGCACCGACATTGCTGGTGTTGAAGTGTGCGGCATTGATCCGATATGCAAGCAGCACATGTTTTCATAATGAATGTCCAGATGAGAGTAACGCCTGTGTCTATAACGATAAACCTATAAACCTGTTTTAGTCGTTGAAACCAACAAACTTGAGCATTGCTTTGGAGGTTGCCTTAGACTCTCTTTCGGCTGCATTCCCAACATTTTCTAAATTAAAAATCTAACATTTCAATTCAATTCAATTCAGTTTATTTGTAATTTCATCACAAATTAAATTTTTGTCTCGAGTTTACAATCTGTACACACAGACATCATCCCCCCAAAAAAAACCATCGGATCGGGAAAACCAAAAAATAAACCAGGGGGGAAAAAGAAGAAAAAACCAGGAAGAGAACAGAGGAGGATCCTCTCTCAGGATGGATGGACAGATGCATGTGTGTGTACAGAGGACACAGATTAGATTTAAAGTTAAAATGAATGATATGACAGAGTGTGAATATAGTTCATAGTAGGCATATTCCACGATGGAGACATCCACGATCCATCAGGCAAATGGCGGTGGGGAGGCGGAGTGGGCGGAGTCTCAACAGGACAGTGGCGTAGTCAGGAGCAGGAACTCCACGACAATAGATGAATTTCTCTCAACAATAGATGAGGTGGTCTGAGAAGTGACGAATCACCCTGGTCACCCATGAAAAGTCAATGGAAATGACACTCTGTGTCCTAAGTTGAGAAGAGATATCACAAGGCACACTTTTGCAAAGGAATATTTAGAGAAATGAAAGGGAAGCAAGATGTAAAAAAAGTGACAAATATAGATAAAAGCAAACTATATATGTTCATTTGCAATGGACACCATGCATACGACACAACCAGTGGCCTTCGTGTTGGTGTCCACCAGCTGTGTTGTGACCATTTTGCAGCAAAGCAGGAAGCTGCCACACAAATGGACAACGAATATGCCGCAGCACTTACAGCACACACACTGTACATCCCCATGATACATTATGTACACTGACGGAAGTCAATACATTTTACACTCACACACACATACACACACTCTTTGTTGTGCTCTCTCTCTATGAATTTGGGCTGCATTTTGAAGATCAAACGCTACTTGGCCTTTCCATTCACCCCTGGATAAAACCTTTGATAGCACACCGACGAATGCACACATACATCTACACACATGCATTTCCACTTCAAACATTTCTTTTCCCACTTAATCCTTGCGTACTTGCTTGCACACACATAAGAAGACAAACATACAAATGACACTTAACATGTCTGAATAGATTAGCTGTTCACACCCCAACCTTGTTGGATGTCAGCGGATTTGTGTGCACCCTTGTTTCCGTGTCCAAGTGTGTGTGTGTGTGCGTGTGTTGTTGACTTATCTGCTGTAGTAAATTCCCAGAGTGATTTGGCTCTAGGAATAAGCTAGTTGTTTTTTATGCCCACTATTGATTATTAGTCCAATTAACCGTAGTTTACGGCCAGCCTGTCCTTGCGCTCTCCCCTCTGTTGCTCCTCCGTATACCCTTGTTCAGGCTCTTTTGATGCCACTGGTACGGGGGAGAAAGAAAGGAAACTTGCTAAATCTATGTGATTGTCAGTAGGAATAATGTCATATTTTTAGCTAAAATATGTCCCCGTCACTCTTTTTTTGTCATTTTAGAAGGATTGGGAAATCACGCTATCTTGAAGTCTCCCAGTTTAAATCGTGTTTTGTGGAGATTGTGAAAAACAGCTGTCACATTCAAATAGTTTAACACTGTATTGAGGCACTACTTGCGTGTGTGTGATATTTTCTTCACCTTACATTGTCTTTGATGTTTCATGATGTTGAATGGAATGTGATTAGAATCAATTGTAGGGTATTGATAATCTAAGTATGTCCAAAATAGTTGAATCATGGCAATAGAGGAAAGCAGGGAGACGAGGAAATGGAGGGATGGAGAATAGAGGAAGCGACTTGGTCAATAATGTGGATAGATATAATTAGCCACATTTAGCTGAAGCCAGCAGGAAAGCAGGCGGAGAAAAGATCCTGTTTGTATAACGTGTTGGTGTCCCAAGAGAACGGGTCAGTGGGGAGGTTGCGTAATAGCAATATTGCTTCTTGTGACAATGCAATTCACGTTTATAATATGTACTGTATGTAGCATCTACGTGACTGTCAAGGAAGAAATATTTTATATATTTGAGAGTTTCCATTGGTTCATCCAAATGACCTACTTTCGAGTGTGCATATGTGAAAAGAATTATGCTCACTCAATATGTTTGATCTCCAACCAGCGCCTGTTTATTGTGCAGATGTGTGTCCCGTGTCTCATCTATGTGTCTATTTCTGTACGTGTGTGTGTGTGTGTATGCGTGTGCGTGCGTTGGGATGCATTTACATTATGGAGAGAAGAGAGGCAGGGAAAAAACAATCAATCAGGCTCCTCCCTTGGCCCTGTTACCAAGGTGATACAGAGATTCTATCAATGAGCCAAGGTCCCTGTTGCCATGGAAACACTTATGAATGAGAATGGGCCGAGTAACCGTGGAGACGGTGTGAATGAGGAACCGCCTCATCGGCTTGACACTGTTTGCGACGGCGGATGCTGTTTAGAAACTGTCCTATGTCCTATTATCATCATTGTCTTCATCATCGTCATCATCTATGTTTTTAGTATCATCATAGTCATGTCACAGAATGAGATGACATAGAAATTACAAGAAAATATGAAATTTCAGGGAAGTTATTTTTCTAGTATGGCTTCTGTATTACATTTTCCAATAATGAAACTGTCCCTCCACACATGCAACCGCACACACCAACGTAAACGATGTCAATGTTCAACATGCAAATTACAAGCCATACCAACCATCATATTATTTCAATCATCCTCCACTGATCTCCCTGTCTGAATATTGTTACTTTATCATTACGCCATTCTATTCATTGCATTTCTCCTGCCTTTCCCACACCACCTGCCTCTCTCCCTTTATTGCCATGCTCTATTTCACTGGTGCAGTGTTCTGTGTTGCCAAGCATCTTCTCGGCTAATGTATCCTCTTGAGCAAAACACTACATCCATACCTGCTCTGTGGGTGATGTTGTGTAGCTGGGGCCGCACTCTGGCCTCCCTTTGAAGCAGAGTGCTCAACACTCTCGTTTTTATTATCAGAGTAGCAGTATACATTTATTGAAAATACAACAATGTGTCAAAGTAATAAAAACAAGCTACTAACTCTAAGAACCTCACAACGGAGTACAGTCAGGTATTATGTAAAGCATTATATGTAAATCACTGAAACAATTGAAGGTGTATATATATATTTGACTTCTTTGTAATGGAGACACTGTTTCTAGATTACCTCAAACATATCTTTGGCATTTCTGAACTGCGACATGTTAGTTATTAATTGGCTGCTATACACCTGACACATGTGGATGCCAAAGGGCAGGAGTGCGCGCTCCTTTATGAACCACACAGACAGCCGAAGTACAGTTTTGCCTCGTGACCAAACCAGGGACCTCTCGGTTACAAGTCGGCCTCTGATGAGGCATTTGATATCACACAATGTCATTACAAGGACCCCAGGGCGTGTGGGGGTCAGGGAGGGGGGGAGGGGTATTTCAGGACAGCATTCACCCATAGATCCTAGGTCGGTGATATTTTTATAGGTTTCCAAGCAGAGCTGGCTGACTTCAAGCCTGTGATTAAAGCTCTGCTGTGTCACTGGGCCTCTTAGTGAAACAGAGGGAAGTGGAAATGTGTTAGAGAGACCGAAACTGAGAGGGAGAGAGGGAGGGAGAGAGAGAGAGAGAGAGAGAGAGAGAGAGAGAGAGAAGTGCAAAGTAGGATGATTCACAGTGTGCGTCAGACGAGGGAACTGACTGGAAGTCTGGCGGCACAAAGAACCATCTCAAACATTTGAATAATACACACACACACACACATGCTGTTTACAAGTCTTTATCAAGATGATGGCGGGTGATACAGGTGCTGTAAAATACATCACATCACGTCTACTTTGCAGTCTGGAGACATTTTAACCGTACCAAGAATAAAAATAGGTTGAAATGAGCAAGTCAGCATCTCTGATTTTCACCATCTGACAGTGCACCCGCTCTCTCTCTCTTCTCTCTCTCTCTTCTCTCTCTCTCTCTCTATCTCTCTCTCTCTCTCCCCATGCCTCAGACTTTCTCTCTCTTCTAACCTCCCTCTTTGTCCCTCCATCTTACCTCTCCTCCCCATCACTCCATCTCTCCTTTTTTAAATTTATATAGTGCCTCCCATCCCATTACAAAACCCAGTCCCTTCAGCCCATCCCTTTCTTGTCCTGATACACTTCTCTGTCCAACTTCACTTGTCAGCTCCATTGATCAGCTCAGTTCTTAGAGGATTTAAACGCAGTGCACACCCAGCTGCTTGTAATGACCTGGCGTGCCGGCTGTGTCGGAGTGTGTGTGTGCGTGTGTGTTGGTGAGAGTGGATGTGGCTGACTGACAGTGATGAGACTCGCTTAAATATTGATTGCCTCTGCACACGTTTGTGCTTTTGCCTCTATCCCTTTAGGATCCTGTCCACTATAGGTTCCGATTTCGACTTGCGGACCCTCAGGGCGGTGCGAGTATTGAGGCCCCTCAAACTGGTGTCCGGTATTCCCAGTAAGTCAAGACTCTTCGTTTGACTTTGAAAATAAAGACTTTTTACTGATTTGTTTTGTGAGCCTGCTGCTTGAATCCCAAACCGCTCCTCTGTTATTCATTCGTTGAGGAAATTACATTTCTTTATGTGCGGATACCTTTTCGATTTTATTGGAGGGTCAATATAGCTCGGCAAAGCATTTTGTGTCCAGGTGTGATGCAGCGACTGTGTTGTTCTGCATAATGCAGCCAAAGTGTTCCAACAAAAGTGGTTCTTCTCCGCTCCTTTATAAAATGTTACAGCGGCTGTAGTGTTCAGCACCACCGCAGTGTTATTAATAGCCTGGACTCCACTACAAGGCTGAAGCTGCAAACCCAGGCATACTCATCATAAAAGTCACCCAGCTTCCTGTGAAAAACCAAATTCGACTTCCATTCCAATATGTGGGGTGATATATACCTTTGAAAAGTGTGATGGGTTCCCACTAAACAATAGTTCACATGAAATTAAAGTTACTGCCAAATCAGAGTCAGAATCAGAATACTATTAGAATCAGAATTAGAATCAGAATCAGAATCAGAAATCAGAATCAGATTTAGAATCAGAATCAGAATTAGAATAATTTATTGGCCAAGTACATTGCACATACAAGTAATTTGACTTGGGGAAAGGTGCATCACAATAAATATAGACATAATGTTGCATTTGAGACCCATTGTTTGTTAAAAAATTTATTAAAGTAAAAACTCAGGTGTAGTTTGTAGATTTTATCTCGACTAAATGTGACCACAGGCTCAGTCCCTCCATAACATACTGTAGTGTGTACCAGGTGACATGCCGCCTTCTCCAATTGGTGCAGAGGAGGTGATACACACATAAGCTGACGGGCCTAAAGAGTCTATGTTTATCATGATGGAAACATTACCACTCCACAGGACCAGCTGGTAGTGGAGGACATGAAGGGTTTATTTTTAGAGGGTTTAACTTCTAAATAAAAAGAGGGAGGAGCCTCTATGTCTTTTCTGCAAATGATTCTAATTGTTGAAAAAAAACATCAACATTGAAATTGGTGATGGATAATAATGTGTTTAACTCTGCGTCCTCCAGGCTTACAGGTGGTGCTCAAATCCATCATGAAGGCCATGATTCCTCTGCTGCAAATTGGCCTGCTTCTTTTCTTTGCCATCCTCATGTTCGCCATCATCGGCCTGGAGTTCTACATGGGCAAATTCCACACAACCTGCTTTGACAATCACACAGGTAAACGAGTGTGTTCCTGTGTGTTTGCCAATAGTGCCGGGGTTCATCTTCGAACTGTTCCAGTTGAGGCAGACTTCCAGTACTTACGGTGCTGAAATTAGAAGAAATTTACTTTAATTGACCTTTTATGTGTATGTAATGAAAAGGGCACTTTCCACATACACGTAGTCTGATGGATTGGTCATTTTTGCATGCTTTGCTCCTTTCCTCAGTCTGGAGTTTAGATAAAAACCTCACTTTCCATAAAAATAAAAAAAGTAAAGCTATAATGATGAATCTCTAATGTACCGAGGAGGTTAGCTTATTTTATTTAATTCCAGAAAGCAAGGGGCAACATCATATTTCGAGCCCCAGAGTACTGGCTATTCTCACAAAACAAAGACAATTTGTGCATATGCCTCCATTGTTTTTTTGAAACACCTCCCCACTTTCATCCATGTGCAGGTGAGATCCGGGAAGAGTTTCCATGTGGGACGGAGCCTCCGTCCCGGCTGTGTCCCGAGGGCACCATGTGTAGGCAGTACTGGCTGGGACCAAACTACGGCATCACACAGTTTGACAACATCCTGTTTGCTATCCTCACCGTCTTCCAGTGTATCACCATGGAGGGCTGGACGGACCTGCTCTACTATGTATGTACTGCTGACACAACGTCTGAACAAATATTCATATAAAGTCAAATACAGCTGCATTGTAGTGTTATGCTTACCCAATATGTCTAGTAGTATAGTCTCTAAAGTGTTTTCATGGTGCACAACCAACATCCAAGATTATTTCCCACTAACATTCAAGTGTTAAAACGCCCAGTGACTTTCACCTGTGCCCACTGAGTCTGCCCAGACAAGAGGTACCAGATCTTGAATAGTGTCATCATCACTCATGCCAAAGATTGAATACTTTCCCGCTGTCAGTGGCAACGGTTGCAAGGACACCAGCGGGAAATGAGGGTCTTTGAGTAGTCGTCTCTCTCCTCATCTCCTCTATCTCTCGGTCCATCTTATTCTTCCCATTTCTTTTTTTCTTTCTTAAAATGTTTTTTTCCCCTCAGCTTTCATTCCTCCCTTTATACCCTTCCTTCCTCTCTTGCCTCTCTCACTCTGTGTCTCTCTCCCTTCGTCCCTCCTTCCCGTTGCTGCTCTATATTTAAAAGGGCCTGTTCAGCCCGAGTTATTCTTACAGCTGCTGGGGAGGGGAGCGATAAAAGTTTAATGCTAGAGAAAAAGAGTCTGCGGTTCATCGGGTCCACAGCAGCAAAACCAGCTTACGCGCAGGAAGAAGGAAAGATGGGGGAAGCAGGAGACAGGGCGACGTTAGACAAGGAGGCTACGAGAAGGAGAGCGTAAAGCGGGGGAAGAGAAGAGGGGGTCTGGAGATGGGAAAGGTTTGAATAAAGAACCAGTGGAAGGTAAGCAGGGATGAAAAGATTGCACAAAAAGGAAAGAAGGAAATTATTAACACACGTCAACATTAAGACAATAAGGAGGAGAAAGCAGGATAAGTGAGTCCCAAGGAAGGAAGTCAAAGGAATGAAGAAAATGGAGGGAGTCTGGACAGTAGGATGGAAGAGACCGAGAGAGAGGGACCAGCGCATTTGGTATATATTATTTACTCTGTACTGAGCAGCTGAATAGAGTGGCATATATGTATTTACTTATTGAGATGACTTGAAGCAAAATCATGTCAGCCCTGCTGTTGTTTATACTTCCAACAGCGGTGGATCGCACTTTTGAGTGCACTGACCTCCATTTGTTCCAATAGCAACCTTGTATTCACATTTAATGACGACTTTAAAGCCATTTTCTAACCTTTGCGCATCTTTTTTTTTTCATTATTACAATATTGCTTTGAAAGTAACACGCCGACCACGTGTGCAGTAGCTTGATGCTAATGAACGCACCTTAATTTGACAAGGCTTAATAAAGGCCACTGGTAATTGATTGTGTGCGCTGGTGCAGAGACGGCGAACAAACCTTTAACTTTCAGCACAAACGGAGCGAAACGAACGCCATCGCATATGATTGATGCACCTGTGCCTGTTTCACGGATTTATTCCACGTGTTCCGGAGACGCAAGAATCTCTAATGTCTCAGTCGATCAAATCTTGGTACATTATGAGTTACCGAGAGCAAAACATGTATTACTTTGTCTTATTTGTGTGCATGTGTGTTTGCAGAGCAACGATGTCTCAGGGAGTGCATGGAACTGGATGTACTTCATTCCCCTCATCATCATCGGCTCCTTCTTCATGCTCAACCTGGTGCTGGGTGTATTGTCAGGGTAAGTGTGTGTGTGTGTGTGTGTGTGTGTGTGTGTGTGTGTGTGTGTGTGTGTGTGTGTGTGTGTGCGTGTGTGTGTGCTTGTGATAGGGTGTTTGTACTTTATTACATGAATGTCACATGAAAATGCAAGGTAGACAATATCTCAATATATGTGGTGTGCATCTGTGCATGTGTGTGTGTGTGTGTGTGTGTCTGCAGGGAGTTTGCCAAAGAGAGAGAGCGTGTGGAGAACAGAAGTGAGTTCATGAAGCTCAGAAGACAGCAGCAGATTGAAAGGGAACTCAATGGTTATTTGGAGTGGATCTGCAAAGCTGGTATGTACACTATATACTGCATGAGTGGTTCATTTCTTTTACACACAAAGACACATTGCAACCATATTGCAATAATCGATCTATTGTCATGATAGTTTGACACTTTCAAAAAAAGTATTGGAGACAGGTGCATCTGGTATTTAGACATTATTAAAGTAAACTCAACACTTTCTGCTGGTGCTTCACAGTAAAATCCTATGAACAAAGACAATGTTGTGGATTTTACTGTGAAGCAGCTGCAGGAAATACTGATCAATCCACACTGGGGTAATAATGATATATTTTAATTGTAAGAATAACATTTGAGCTTAGTCGTGTCGTACTGTAGTTTGAAGCAAATTAACTATCAGGATTCATGAATACACCATTAAATAATGAACATTCAATTCCCAGCCACGTTTATAATGTAGGTTTAGCTCTCCTCACAATGTAATACAAGCTTTATACAAATGATTGTGATGACAATTACCTTTTATAGTTGAACATACGTGCACAGCCTTGATTTGATGTGCATTGCTGTGGAAAGGATTAAAGACACTTGTTTGATGCCTGGATAGAGAAGAGCCACTGTCGTCCCGAGTTCTCTTCATCTCTCTTTTCTTTTAGCTCTGACTCATCTGCTGAGGGCAGGAACGATGGGGAGGCGATCAGAGAAATGGAGGGTTTATGTTGGAAGGAGCAGATAAAGGGGCAGATAGATAGCGCAGACCTTTGATCTTCTTGAAAAGACAATCTACATAAAAACAAGGAAGCTCAAATACAAAAGAGGGAGGGATGAGTAGCGAGCACAGGTGCAGGACAGAGCCTTTGTTTATAGTTTTAAATAAAACCAGAAATGGTAATTGGCGATAACAAAAGATTGATAGATATTGTTGCCATCAAACATTTATTAAATGTGGCATATTAACATTTCTCTTTTTTTCATGTGTGTTTTGTAGAAGAGGTCATCTTGGCGGATGATGACAATGAAAATGATTATGACGGTATGAATTTGCAGATCCTCTTTGCACTGTTTGTGAATGCGTGGCAGTGATTTTTAAAAACGATATTAATACATTCACCACATCAGTACTGTTGGGTTAGAGATTAAACACACCGGTCTTTTTCTTCCATTAACAGGCTCACGGAGAAGAGCCACAAAGAACCATAAGAGCAAAGCAGAGCTTTTAAACCCAGAGGAAGGGGAGGGAGATCTGGCAGTCGGTAAGATACATACTCGCATACACACACACACACAGACACACACACGCACTGACACGCACACGCACACATACACACACTCAAAGGCAAACCACAGGTACATACAGATGGTATCTTATCTTGCATATCAGCATCACCTGATCCTCCTCCCCTCTCCTCTCCTCTCCTCTCCTCTCCTCTCCTCTCCTCTCCTCCCCTCTCCTCTCCTCTCCTCTGCTGCTCTGCACTTCTCTTCTCGTGTTACCTTTGTCTCCTTTCCGCAACCCCACCCCACTCTCCACCTTTCTTTTCTCCTTCCCGTTCTCTCCTCCAACCACTCTTTCTCCAGCCCTCTCATTCTACTCTCCCTGTTTTTGCAATTTTTTTAATCTTCTATGTCGTATATGTTGTGTCCTGGATATCATTTTGGACTCCGCAACAGACGCTGCTCATTATAGCATAATCCGCTCCAACGAGCACAGATCATATGCTTCTGAAAATTAATTATGTGTAAATAACTACTGTAATCAACGGTATGTACAGTATGGAAAGAGGGGTATTCCAAGACGCACAGGGGTTATAATTATGGGAGATAATTATTCAATAGCTGCAAAGAGTTTAGTGGAAGTGATGTTATGCCCACCTGCTCTCCTCATGAGCAGACTGAGCCGGTGAGTCCTGTTTGAAGCTGTTGTTATATTCACTTAGTTTATTCCCCATACGACATACCACATCACCATTGGGACCTAGACTGCATGCGTCATCATTGTTGTTGTGTAATTAATTATACCTCACAAAGCCTACTGTGTTTACATGTAAGTCACAAATCAGGGGAGCAGATTGATTTGTACACCGAGTACAGTTTTGCTTTTCCCAGATACTAATGGAACACAATTATGCCAATAAAGCAGTGTTCACTTCATTGACCCATTTGCCTTGTTTATCCTTTCAGGGTCACCGTTTGCCCGCGGCAGCTTGAAGAGCTCCAAGCTCGAAGGATCGGATTTCAAGCGGCGGGAGCGCCGGCTCCGCTTCCTTGTCCGACACATTGTTAAGTCCCAGGCCTTCTACTGGACCGTGCTGTGTTTGGTGGGCCTGAATACCATGTGTGTGGCTGTAGTGCACTATGACCAGCCAGACCCACTGTCAGATTTTCTATGTGAGTAGGAGGGAGGGGGATACATGCATACTCTGTGCGAGCGTGCACCAATTATCTGCGCAAACACTCTCATCACAGATTACTGGGAGGGAGTGGGTGAGCAAATTCTTAAGTAAATGTGACTAAATCCATGAAAGAGCTGACCTACCCAGCTAACACCCAAACACACAGTGTCGTCTTCTAGCACATGTTCTGGCGGATTCTCTACATTATAAAAGTACATTATATCTACACAAAAAAGAAAAACACAAATGGGAGTCAGATATTTTGAAATTACAACAAAATGCAAATAAGCCAATTAAAAAAAGATTAAAATATAGAAACAAAAAAATGCATTGAAATAATACACAAAAGTTATATAATAATAATAATCATTTATTTTATATAGCGCTTCTCAAGGCACCCGAAGTCGCTTTACAGAGTCCAGTAGTCATACACACTATGTATATATAAGCATCATATGGTTACTTCACCTAGATGGTGTAGTGTATGCAATAAAACAAAGCAGTTTTATATTTATAAAGCATGTTGAAAAACACTGCTATTCCTCCTCCTCTTCTTCCCTCCATGTAGATTTTGCTGAATTAGTCTTCCTGGGGATATTCTTGACAGAGATGATGGTGAAGATGTACGGCCTGGGCAAGCAGGCCTACCTCAACTCCTCCTTCAACTGCTTCGACTGCATTGTGAGTCCCGCGATACAAATCAACACGCATCAGCACAAACTCATGAGCAGGTGCACACGTGTGACATCATAACCAAGCACAGACATATTGGAACTTACACACAACCACAAATACAGGGTTGCTCTGCTGACGCGTGCACAGCTCATCATGATGAATCGCCTCATGCTTGTCTTTGCATTAGGTGATATGCGGTAGTATTTTTGAAGTGCTGTGGTCCATCATCCAGCCGGGCACTTCCTTCGGCATCAGTGTGCTACGAGCTCTCAGGTTATTGAGGATTTTCAAAGTCACCAAGTGAGTCAACTGTATTATAGTTTATATTTAATTTTATATAATAGAGATAGCACTTCACTCAATTACGCACTTTCTGTCTATTTTTTCCAGGTACTGGGCATCTTTGCGTAACCTTGTCGTCTCTCTGCTCAACTCCATGAAGTCCATCATCAGCTTGCTCTTCCTGCTCTTCCTCTTCATCGTTGTCTTCGCCCTGCTGGGCATGCAGCTCTTCGGAGGACAGTCAGTGCTGTTTTCCTTTCACCTCGGCTTCTGTCTCTGTTTCTCTCTATCCTCCTCTCCATCCTTTTTGATATATATTCAAGACATTTATGTCTGTTATTTGCTAGTTTGGTTAAGTCACTTTAGTAGTTTTTGCTGATACTCCTTCTTTTTTTTTTAAAGCATATGTTCTTCTCGTGTGATTCTTCTGTTCTTTTGCCCTCACACTTTTATTTTTCATCTCTCTCTCTCTCTCATTGTTTACCCTGCTAGGTTTAATTTTGAAAGTGGCACTCCTCCAACCAACTTCGATACCTTCCCCGCAGCAATAATGACAGTGTTCCAGGTGAGCAGAGGAGACGACGAGGGAGGGAGGGAGGGAGGGAGGGAGGAAAGCAGAGTGGTAGGAGAAGACGGGGGTTTGATTAGGACAAAACGGTGTAAGGACTTAAGAGGATTTACACATGAGGAAGTGAGACAAAATGTAGCATGCTACTTTTGAATTCTTAAATGTCATTCGTCAAAAACATAATTTTGCTTAAGCTTGCCTACGTGTTAAAGGTGTGTGATTTAGCTAGTATTTAAGATTAATGCATAGTGTGTGTGTGTGTGTGTCCAATGCGCGCTCATAAAAATGAAATAGCTACATGTACTTGGAGTGAATATGACGACTCCATTGTGTGTGTTTTTGTGCGTGTGTGCCAGATTCTGACTGGCGAGGACTGGAACATGGTGATGTACGATGGCATCAAGTCTCAAGGCGGAGTCAACAAGGGCATGGCCTTCAGTGTCTTCTTCATTGTCCTCACACTTTTTGGCAACTGTATCCCTGACCGTGAAAATGCACACACAAAAACACACAAAGCATTCACACATATAGATCTATAAAGCTTTAAAATCATTGTTCGGTCACTAACTACAGACTGAATACACACCCATGCTAATTCAGGCGCATATGTGTTCACACATATATTGACACTTTTCGATCATGCACAAACAGACCCCTACATGCTGGATCCTCTTTAACTCTGTGATCAGACACTCTGCTGAATGTGTTCTTGGCCATCGCCGTGGATAATTTAGCCAACGCACAGGAACTGACCAAGGTACACTGGAGTCCAAGTTTATTTCAAATCTCTGGGCCATTTATTTTCTGAACGCTAAGAATCAATAGAGTATTTCTGATTTCTTCACTCCCACCTAATTCATCTCTTCGCTAATTATTTCCTTCCTAATCTGTCTCTCTGCAGGATGAACAGGAGGAAGAGGAGGCTGCCAGTAAGAAGATCGCCCTGCAGAAAGCCAAGGAGGTGGCTGAAGTCAGCCCCTTGTCTGCCGCCAACCTTTCCATTGCAGCGTGAGTCGCTGTCGCTCTCTCCTTTTTGTTTCCATTTTAAGACAATCTCACATCAGGAAAGAATTATAGGGCATAACTTTCAAACAGTTTTCCAGCAACTCAGCAAGATTCAGCATTTTGGAGAAAGGCGCAGTCTACTGCTCTAACGCCAAGAGCTTTTGGAATGAGGACAATGTTCATAAACCTCCGTCTCACAGTGTGTATAGTGAGCCACTTGACAAGATTACATTAAAATACCAACCATCACTTCTTGATGTTGCTTACATTTGAAACCACATTGATGTTTGGAACTGCCGACTAAGCATTGTGTTGTCACTGCTGCAAATAGTTGACTAAATGACCCTCATCCAGAGCAATCCTTGTTTCTGTTTTAGTTTAAAATGGAACAAACATTATTCATAACAATAACAATTTTCCATTTCTCAAATCCATAGCATTGTTCTGAATCTGTCAACAGTAAATTGACTGATTTGCACACACGCTGCTTACTCTTTCTGTCGAGTTCTCCCGATCTTTACTTCTTTTTATTTCACTTTCTCTGTCTCACTCTTTTGTGCATACTAAAACAGACAGAGAGACACACACACACACACACACACACACACACACATACACAGACACAGACATAAGCCATTGATCCAGGCCGGCCCTCCTCTGGTCAGGAGAGTCAGAGTCTTTGATCTCCTTTCTCTATATACACAGGGGTCTTTCCTTTCACTCCAGGTAAAGTTCACACACTCGCCCTCGTAGAGACACACACATACCACTCTGTGGGCGGTCCTGAAAAAAGCACAACAGGGGAGCCCGCATCTGCTCAGAAATACCTCACGCACAACACGTACGCACACTTCTGACCTTTACCGCTTTGATACATCAGCCTCGGCCCACTTTATATCACACACATATCATCACCCATGGATGCAATAAGAGGAGTCGCCCGAGAGTGAAATAAATACATGCAAGTGACATGTTTCATTGCGTGAATCACACTGTTTCTTGTTACTGTGTGTTAACTGTGCTCTGAGCATTTGTGTCTGTGTCACAGTACACTTGACCTCGGAGTCCTACTGAGGTTAAATATGTATTTATCAATACAATGCACATGTATATGCGTGTGTTGTGTGTGTGTGTGTGTGTGTGTGTGTGTGTGTCTGCATCTGTGTATGTGGGTAAGAGCGAGAAAGTGTGTACGTGGGATTAGTTTCAAAACCAACCTTCGCATAATGAACCAGTACCCTGCAGCTTGCTACGGTCGTGTAACTCGTTGTGTTCTTTAAAACCTAAGAAGCTAGAATAGAGTCAATAGTAGAGTCTTAAATTAGATTTGAGCTAACTGTGGAGATGAAGGGCCGCAGAGTGCATTCCATTTCCCTCTATCAGTGAGAATCCAATTCCCTCATTCACGATATTTAAAAAAAGTAAGACATTGAAATCCCAGTTTAGGAAGTCCTCGTTTTTCCTAGCACGGATTGCAAACTTGGGGATGTCAGTGAAGGATGAAGAATCTCTTAAGAGGATATTCTATGGTAGATGCAGGAGGAGGCGGCCATGAAAGCTACTTAAATCCCTTGGAAAACAGTTGTAAGGCGACATAACTCTAACAAGGACTCTCAGAGTGACAGCACAGTGCGCCATTAAACATCCATACAATCTAAACAGATTTCAGGAATACAGGAACAAGTCGTCTGAATTACTTTATTGATTTGAGTCTCAAAGGCTGGAAGGAGTTTCTCAGTAGTTAATGCACTACTGCTTGTGAAAACAGACTTGAAATTATGCTAAAGTAGCTTCACCATTTTGAATACAGTTTTATTCAGCTAAGTACAACAGTATGAGTACATTTCACAGTGATGGGAAATTAACTGGAAAAACAAAGTTAGAAACATTTCCATATAGATTTGAGCATTAAAGATGCTCAAAACATCAGAGATAATGCTGTGAGTTGAGGAAAACGTGTTAAAAGAAGCAAAGAATAATGCAGGATAAGGGAATGACAGATGCAATTGTTAAGATTGAAGAAAGGAGGACAGTGAAAATGAATAGGATTGTTCTAGATTCCTAGGTGAGTGTGTGTGAATGTGTGTTGCCTGTGTGTGTTTGTGTGTGAAGGGTTGCATTCCAAAATGCTCAATACTTTTGGCAAAACAAATTATTTGTTCCGTTTCTGCATTTCAGTAATATACATTTACTTATTTGAGTTGTAATTCAGTTTTTAACGCACTTTCTTTTTTAATAATAATAATAATGCATTTCATTTTTTATCGTCTTCCTTCAAAAAGAAGAAGAGTGCCACACATATAGTGAAAACAAATAAAACCATTATAGTGACCATTTGTCAGGGTAGGCTGGCTGTTTTATAAATGATAGATGGATAGCCCATTTTGGAATGAAATCCTCCTTCTGTTCTTTCGTGTCATCTCACTCACCAGCTGTTTCCCTCCTCAGCAACAAAGTACACAGTGAGTGTCACAACGCTTCCGACCCCTTTCTGGACTGGTATTTATTTATTTGTTTCTTCATTTCTGAATCATTTCTGTTTATTGACTTTAAAACCATTCCCTGCGTTCTTTTGTGTTTTAGAAAAGCCTCCTTTCCCTGTCCCCTTTGTCCCCAACTTTTTAATGAAGCACCTACCTGGCTTTCTTTAGTTGTTGTTTGCGTTGGCTTATTTTCTGTTGCCTGCACCTCCCAGTACAGCTGTTGCTCTACTGTGGTTGCCTCGAAAGAAAAGGAGTTATTCACTGGAAGCAAGAGCAGGTTCTTGTGACTTCTATTCAATCTAGCTTGGTGGGGACTTTGAGGTGCATAAAGCTTGTTTATTAAACTTTATTGTAGATTATTACAACAACTTCTGACCTTCCCTCGGCGTTATCTTCTATTTTGTGTCCACACATGGTTTACCAAAGCAGGGCGGTGCTGCCCGGTGCTTTGGCCAGCCGCGTAGACTCCTCCCAGAACTTAGTGTTGTTGAGCGTCCTCGTTCGATAGGTCCAGCCAAATGACCCTTTACATGTCTGTGGCCCCCAGTGTGGTTTTGTGTCCTGGCTATTTTCTGTACTTATATTTTGTTGTTAGTTTTCACATCTTTTCTCATGTCAGACAGAGCTGTACATGTCTTTAAACAGATCTCTAATTGTGTCAATCACTCCCCCCCCCCCCTGTCCACCCTGCTTCATGTTGCAGTAAGGAGCAGCAGAAGAACAACAAGGGCATCAACAAGTCAGTGTGGGAACAACGCACCAAGGAGCTGAGGAGGCAGACGCTGGTGACCAGCCGCGAGGCGCTCTACAATGAGCTGGACACCGATGAACGCTGGAAGGCAAGGACAGGGAGGGAGGAGCAAAACAATGTAAAGGACAAGGTCAACAAAGCCCCCTAGACTTGTGCTATCAGTATACACAAGTGATGGGAATGATGATGATGATGATGACTTCTGTTAGCATGTTGCTTACCTGGGGTTAATATGTGTGTCTCGGTCCTTATCTGTTAACGGTAGATTAAAATGTCTTGTGAATTGTAACTTCACAGCCCGTCTTTAATCTCCGCCTCGATGCTGCCTCTCTATCCTTTCCTCGTCTTGCAGGTGAACTGCTCCCGTAACGTCCGTCCAGACATGAAGACCCACCTCGACCGGCCGTTGGTGGTTGACCCCCTCGAGAACCGCAACAACAACACCAACAAGACCACCGCAAACAATTCAGAGCTCTGCTTCAGCCAGCAGCAGCCTGCTGACGAGCTGAACAGACAGACACGCCTCCACGAACACAGCGGCCAAGTCGGAGGTGGTGGCGGAGGAGGCTCGGCTCCGGTCAGGCCTCCCTTGGATCGGGGCGAATCCACAGAGAGCCGACGGAGTCGTAAAGGCGAGCACCACCACCGCAGCTCTCACGTCCGATTGGACGCCACGGTGATTCCTGGGCCAGGCTCGGAGGAGAGGCCTTCCAGGCGGCATCACCACGCCCGCAGCGGCAGTCGAGGGGGCGGGCAGTCAGAGCACAGGAAGCCCAGAACGCATCGGAAATGTGCCGAAGATGGCGAGGATGGCGCGGGAGGAGCCGTAAAAACGGGGAGACACAAGAACAAAGGAGTTGACGGAGGTGGAGAAGGAGGAGAGCGGGAGGGAGCTGGGGATGGCAGTGAGAGGAGGCCAAGAAGAAATCGCCATGGCAACCAAACTGAGGGCGAGGGGAGGAGGATGTGCCAGCACAGAAGGAAGTACGTCTGTAGATAATTGTAACGATGACATTTTTGGTGTATCCTCGTTATTTCTGCTTTCACTTATTTGAGTGTGTGTTTCTATCATACCTTTATCCGGGTATCATTTCTATCCTTTCTCTTTTCTCCTTTTTCCATCTCGAATTTATTTTTCTATCGCCGATTGTTTCTTCTTGCTCCGTATTTTTAGGGATTGCGGTGTCCCGAACCTCTCTACGACACGGCCCATTCAGAAGAGCGTCTCCAGGCAGGACAGCCAGTACAGTGAGGACATGGACAACCTCATGAATACCAAGCTGGTCTCTGGCTCGACCCCGGCCAGCGATGGTCAACCTAATCCAGTTCCCAACCACATTGTGGCCCCAGGCTTTGGATCTGCCCTCCAACTTGCTAACAGTGGCACTCATGGGAGTTTGGTCACATTAGATAGCTACGGGAGCATCGCCCATCACCGTACCAACAGTGTCCTCAGGCTGCCCCACCCTGACTACACAGCATTAGACGTGCCCATTTTTCCATCCACTAATGCCATACTGCAGAGTAAGTGCAGAGGGAATATGTGTCGTTGTTCTTCTATTATCATCCACTTCCTCTTTCATTTTCGTTTCATCTTCACCACTTTGTTTTATCTCCCTCGTTGACCCAGTCAATAAGAATGCCAACACAGAGCCCTTGCCACCAAAGGAGGATAAGGACGACGATGATGATGAGAAGGGCGGTGAAGGCGGACGCAAGCCCATGCCTCCCTTCAGCTCCATGTTCATCCTGTCCACCACCAACCCGTAAATTGGATTGTTACAAATAGCATGCACCCACACTCACCCACACGACATGAATCAACACAGGCTGACACACAGGGATGTATTCTTGAGGTATTCACCCAACATTTCTTTTTTGTGGATCTAGTATTGGACACACACCCTAACACATGCATACATATGCAGAGTACTCTCACAGCTATAAAAAAAAAAGCAAATACATTACCCCTATAAAGATATAGTGGTTTGCACAGCACCAATGCAAGAGAAGAAGAAACATCTATGTTTGTCTTCTCCTAGGTTTCGGCGGTTGTGTCACTACATCTGCACCCTGCGATATTTTGAGATGTGCATCCTGCTGGTCATTACCATGAGCAGTATTGCCCTGGCAGCTGAAGACCCTGTGTGGCCCGAATCCCCTCGCAATAATGTAAGAGAACGAATGCACATTGACGTGCCAATGCTTTTTGTTGCATTCAATATTATGTGCACATGTTATGACAATATATGTCGCTTTTTATTTCACATGCTGGTGGCTTTTCTCCATCCATGTGTGAAGCTGGATCAACACATTAATCATCCAGTGTCACATAAAATCCAATGATACGGACAAATTAAATGTAGACCATTACGATACAATTTTAAAAATATCGCACACCCCAATGTTTGCATCTGAGTTTGAAAATCATCATGTTGCGCATATCCACCCTGTCAAATCGTTTCCACCAGCTGGGTGCAGCAGCAAATCATTCCCTCGTTCTCTTTGTGCAGGTTCTACGTTATTTCGACTATGTCTTCACAGGAGTTTTCACATTTGAGATGCTAATAAAGGTAAGACAATGTGCAGGATCAACAATCAACAACTTTTCGACAGATATTGGGAAGCCTAGCCCAAATGAGGATGGCACACCGTTCCTCCACCCCCGGCGCTTCAGGTCTCATCATCAGTTGTCTTCTGCTCCTTCAGATGGTGGATCTGGGGCTCGTCTTGCACCAGGGCTCATATTTTCGGGACTTGTGGAACATCCTTGACTTTATAGTGGTTAGTGGTGCTCTGGTGGCCTTCGCCTTCACGTAAGTCTCCCTCCTGCTGTCCTCCTCTCTCCCCTTCTCGCTCCACCCTCCCTCCTACCTATCTGCCTCACTGGCACCTTGGAGTACAGCCTCACCTGTTATTCTTTATTCATCCATGAATTCAGTTCTTTTTGTCATACTCTCTCGCACGTTTTCTCTCTTTCTCTCAGAATTTCTATATTCTCTTGTCTCCTGTCTCCTCCTCTACTAGACCTTTTCCAACCTATGCTTACAAATGGCCAATCCTCTATAGTTGGCCATTTTATTCTGCTTTTTCTCTCTCATTCAACTCTACAGTCCTTCCATTTCTTAGCCCCTCGACTAACCCTAAACGCCCAAACATGTTAAAAAAATAGTATCCCAGCATCCCCTTCCTATCCACCTCTTCTACCCCTGTGAGAGGTGAGGACCACCCTTTGCACCTGTAACCCTTTAGTGCCTAGGGAGTTCTAAAGTTAAAAGCCCTATGCGAAGCCTGGCTAGGTCACGCTGAGCTGGCTCTCAAAAATCTGCGCACCTTTCTCCACGGCCAAGCAGGTACTTTAAACCCTACTTAATCTGCATGACTGTGAGGATAAAGAACAGTTAAATTTGCATAACTGCGTTGTGTTAGGGCTTAGTTCATGAGCACGATACTGGGTACAGAGCATGAATTGTGGGATTTAGTCATGCTTTTGCATCGGTGGATAGAATATAAAGGGATGCAGACCTCAGGACTGCAGTCAACGATAAATGTCATGTGATATCGCTGTAGTTTGAAGACATTCGGTATGATACGTTGACAGTGATAATGCTGACCTCCGACACAAATAGTTAGAGGTCATCTGCAGAATCATAAGGTTGTGCTTCATCCGTTTTCATGACTTTAAATATCCAATCTATATTTTCAGGAAATAATCAATGTCTGTGCATACACACCCTGCAAATGTTTATTTTTCAGCCTTGTGTGTGGGGTAACACCTGAGTCACGATCACCTGGGTTATGATAGTAGATGTGGCAGACACAAGCAGCGGCCGCACTTGGAGACCAAGATACTCCGGCCTGTGGATATTGCTTTTTCTTTCTGAAAGACACAAGGAGAAAAAGATTTGCTAGTTGCGTTGATCCTGCCACATGTTCAATGTGCAAGTAAGTGACCATCGGTTTCATGACTGGTCATGAAACAGTCTCAATTTAATACCGATACCTCTATATGACCTACTTACTGGTGTGTAATATGTCTTTTTTTATTTATGAAATACGTCATGAGACATATTATTGCATCAATATATGAATGTATGTTGGTGGCCGACACAAAGCAAACTAACTCTTTGGCTGACATTAGTTGGACGTAGTTAAAGGTTAGCTGCATTTGTCGAGCAAAGCAAGCGCAGCAAAGCTGTCTGTGATTATGAGCATGATACCCAGCATGCAACAGGCTGACAATAGTAGTCTGTATGAAGTCGAGAGGCTAAACCACTGAAGTGAACCAGGAGCTCTATTTGAAGATTAAAATTAATAGTTTTAGAAAGAATTTTCTTCATTATTCAACATCAAGACTTAAGGTGGTGGTGCTCATGAGAAATGCAGTTTTTATTGCGTGGCAACACGACTGCTTTGGTCAGCAGAGGCTGGACTGTGGATTGGATTACATGTATAACGAGTAAAACTACAATTTGGTGTACAAGACAGTCTCAATGGAGACGGTTCCTTCAGTATTATGTGTACAAACATAAACAGGATGATGAAATACAATGCATTTGCTAAATTTTAGACATTTGAGGCCATATGACTGTTTGACTATATTGTCAAATTTCAGTGGAAGTGAATTAAAATGACGTTAGTATAACATCCATAAAAACACACGGTCTCCATAAAAATGAAATGACTAAGTGACATAAATAATTGAATGCATGCTAAATAATGCATTTGATAAACTATACTATCGCCTTTACTCTTGATGTCTTTGATAGGAAGTGGAAACCAAAGAAACCCCTCCACCCGGATTTTTCTTAGCATGATATCCTCCAACATTGTCCCCTCAGTGCTCCGTTGTTTCTATCGGTCTGGACTTCGGTAGCGATCATTCAGCTTTTAAATCATCTTAAATCTGTGGACGCTGAACTGCAGGAAAGACGGAAGTTGTTCCTTATGTCCTAAGACTTGAGCAGAATACCTGGCCGTTCCTGTTTTTAATGATCTCCCCTTCCTCCTTTGCTCTTTTTCTATCTTTTCACCTCTTTCACGCTTCATACCAACATCCAATATCTCTCTTAATTCTTCCTCCACATCCTTCTAACCTAAAAACGTTTCACATAATTAGAGTTATTTCAGGTCAACAAGGAATATGAGGAAGAATGTATGAAGTTGGGAAACTTTTTAATCTCAGTCTTGACATGCTCGTTACAGAGTTGATGTGTTTTTCAAAATGATGTGTCACAGTTCCCCACTAGGTATTTAGGGAGGCAATGATTGCAAACAATGGCCCTCTGCACTGTAGTTTGTACTGCAAGCAGTATCATTAACTTGACGGAAATTATACATTAATACCTAATAATTATACATTACGTTGAGTCCGGAAATATTCTGTTTTGTCATTGGATTCATTTGTATGTATTCCAAGTCCTATGAAATCCATGCACAATGATAAATTAAGATTGTTCTCAAAAGGAACCGATCCTGAGTCCCGTTGGCCTCACATTGTTATGGCAGCTTATTGTGGGCACGCTTTGGAGAATTTAATGTCCCTTCAGCTGAAAGAAATGTCAACAATTTAAACAAATACCACGCCTTTGCTCAGTAGTGCCAGCGTGGAGATGGGGAATGGTGTGTCCTTTTTAGAGTAAATACGAACTTGGCAGGTGCTCCAGGGTTCTAATGGTGGTGCTCCGTCTGTAAGACTGGCTTTTGCTTCTGTCTTTCTCTCTGAATCATTTGTGTGTGTTCGTTAACTCTCTTTCCCCTTAATTTCTAGCTGTGTATGTGTTTTTGTATATATATATTTATCTATCTGTGTGCTCCTGTCCTACCTCCATGTTGTCTAACCTCTGTCTGTTACATATTTATGTGAGGGTCTATATTTCCTCTATCTCTGACTAAGTCTATACTTTCTAGGGAAATGGACTAATAAATAGATGTGTGCAGTGATACAATGAAGTGTTTTTCGAATCAACAGAAATAATCAAAATAATCAAACAGCATGCAAAAATAGCACAGCAGCTAAACATATACATTTAAAGCGATTATTACGTGAATGTTAAATCAGAAAGTAATTATGAGTAAATACATTTGTAACAGAGGGAGAGCATTGTAATTATAGAGGCAAGGCTGGTACATGCTGTATATTAACATAAAGACAAACTCACAAAACAATCAATTAAGCCATTTGAGCCAATGAAGTCTGATTTAACTACGATAGGGGTTTACGACACTGATGGCTGATGGTGAGATCCGAACCAGTCAGAACAGACTCATACACATCCAGATAGTGCCTTAATTCAATTGGTGGAAATCAAATAGCACTCCAGAAAGGCTCAGCAGTCTCAATGGAGATGATTATCGCTCCTTTAATCCAATTCGTCTGGTCGGAGGGCTGCTGGTGTTTTGGACCGCTTGTGCTGCTGTCCTGCACATTTCTGCAGCAAGACTGAGCTAAATGTCCAGACAGGTTCCCGACGCAGAGACACTTGCCTGATGACTGACCACGTTCGGCTTCAGGGATACCTTGACATTTTGCTCATATGGTTTTTCACCAGGCAATATTTGTTCTAGGAGGCACAGTGTGCTTAGAATGACTTCATTTGTGGCCATGTTGATGCATTTCTTGCAATCTTCATGAATAGGGATTTAAGCTCTGACATGTCGTATAGCTTATGAGGTTTCAGCTCACAGTTCATCAATGCATTCGAAAGGAAAAATATGATGTCATTAAATTATTAATGCAATTAATAAAAAGGCATATGGCCTGTAAACTCCTCATAATGAAATGAGGCAGTAGTTTGGTGCTGTGTAACAGTCGCACCTTTAGTCTACATTTTGAGTGTACGTGTTTATGTGCATGTGTGTTAGTTTTGGTAGTGTATGGCTGGGAGGGTTGATGTAAAAAGAAGGTCCTGTGTTCTCTTTTTCTCTCTCTTTGTCTCTCATATTGATGTTTTCCCTCGAAATCCCTCCTTTCTCCGTTCTTTTCTCCCACCCTCTGTCTTTTTGTGTCTCTCTCTCTCTATTCGTCTCACTGTCTCTCACCCCTCATCTCTCCGTTTGGACCAGCAGCAGCGGCGGCGGGTAAAGTCTTTTTCCTCCTCATGTTCTCCCTCTGCACTCTCAGCGCCTGTTCTTCTGATCACACATCTCTTCCCTTTTCATCCATCACAGTTGACTTCTGTACTAGTCTGTTCTTCCCCTTTGTCCATTGTTCACCATGGAACAGCTCTGACTCAAACTAAACCTCAAGTTATCTATCAGGTTCTCAACTGAATCACACAGATACCATCTGAAAAATATCATTCATAGACGGAAAGCAAAAGGACCCAAGAAAATGTGACCAAACAAATCCATGCAGCCATAACGAACTGCATGGAACAAACAACAGAAAAACAATCTGGAAGCTAAGGAGGGTTCACACACACACACACACACACACACACACACACACACACACATTTAGAGCACACACCCATACAAGTGTGTGTTTACTTGCTCACACAAAGTCTAAACACATGCAACCACCAGCAGTCTACCATCTGGTATAACAGCTGGAGACACAGCTGCCTTCTTCCCTAAGAACAACTGTCAGTGACTTTTGACCTTAATCTTTTCCTCTAATATGCAAGAAATTTAGAAAAATCTGGGAAAAGAGTGAAAACTCCCAGACAGTTTTCCATGATGCTAGTTCGGCATTTATCTTTAGTAAACACGTTGTGTTTTTTCTGTTTACATTCAAGCCCTTTGTTAGCATCAGTTAACTCCTGTATTGGTTATTGTACGTAAGTGCATTGTCAGTTAACTGGCAAGCTCACTTATAGTACTTACTTTTTTTCTTTTTATCTGTGTAAAAAGTGTTGAGTGCTGAACCCAAAGTTATTTTCATTTTCTTCACATATGTAGGCTACCTAGAAAAGCCCAAGTTACAAAGCGCTTAAAATGAGGATGTTTGGATCAGCATTTCAATCAAGAAATGCTTCCTAAAATATCGTTGTCTCTGTTTCCATGCTGTTTGAACAATGCTGTGAAACCTGCTTATCCGAGTTGTAGTTTAAAGTGAATAGAAATGAACTGGTTGGGCCATCAAAAGAGAGAGTTTGGCTGTTCATTCAGGTGTTTAACACTTTGTTGACACTGTGACCCTACTACGTTGTGAAATAGTTGTTTTTTTCTCATTTAAATATCTAATGGGGAGCATTTGTAAGCTGTCAGTATGTTAACAGGAGGGCCTTTTACTGTAAGTTAGCACTCTAATAGGGCTCCCGCTAGTCAGCTGCTAGGGCGGCTCTCAAACTCTCTCTGTAAATGTCTCTGTGTAGAATAGAGTTCACCATCACTCAACCTGCTGCTTAAAAGAAGAAATATTGCAGCATGGAAAGCAAGGTTTCAATGCAGCATGAATATATTTCACCATTAGCCGGGCATGTGCACGGAGAGGCTTTAGCCTTCCTTGTAAAGCATTGAAATACATTTCAATTGATTAAGCAAGTGTAGCTTCTAGTTAGCATTCAGACAGGAATGACTCCGGTTGTTCCCATAGCATGGACTGTAGTTGTCAACGACCACCTAGCTCTAGCATGTAGCTACAGCGCTAACCTCACGCGTAGAAATAAGCGGAATATGATCGCAGTGCTGCATGTGTTGCTACGTATTTCACCCAGACGCAGTTACTCATGTTGAGTTAACTCGGACACAATTACCATCAAGGAATCGCTGCTCACTGCCATTTTGGATTTGAAAGGACTGAGCCTGCGATATCCGCTGAACCTGCTGACTCTATTTTCTTTTTTGTGTGTGTGTGCGTGTGTGTGTGTGTGTGTGTGTGCGTGCGTGCGTACGTGTGCATATCTGTTTCTGTGTGCGCACATATAGGGGCAGCAGTAAGGGAAAAGACATCAGCACGATCAAGTCTCTGAGGGTACTGAGAGTGTTGCGACCTCTGAAGACCATCAAACGTCTTCCTAAACTCAAGGTATGCTTACATAGAATATATTTGACCTCAGATTAGAGTTACCCGTACTACTCTGGGAAATCAAAGGCGTGACAACAAATGTCTTTCATTTTTGTTCATGATAAATTGATTCACCTTGAAAGTGATAGAAAGTGATATAGATAGCAGAGCTGCCAACTTTTCAAAAAACCTTGGAGTGAGATTTTGTCGGGGGTGACCAAAATGTTGCCGCGCACGCAGCCACACACGTTGGTGGCTCAAATATCAGGAACTTTGAATTAATGTGGCGTTGTACCCATGTTGTACCCTGCATTCTGGCCTGGCAAAGGTCTTTTACGAGGCATCTTTGCTACTTTAAAGAATTAAAATGTTTTTTAATAACTCTACTCTTATTTACAAAAACATGCCTAATTCTATTGCACAAATGTCCTGTCTTTATGTTAAATTCTTTATAATACATCTTACTTGTTCAAAGTGCTGTTTGGAAAATTGTTGAGAGGGGCCGTTTCCTAGGCCTGCAAATAAAGTGATAAATGCTATGTGGGCAGCCTTAACAAACAATGCTCTGATGTGTTGAGCATGCAGGATACCAAGAGGATAACAAGGTGCTCTCCTGCTGCTTGTTATGACAGCTGAGTTTACATCACCTCACAAAATCACACGTACAAACACAACCAATTATTTCAAGATTGAAAGTTTAACCCTTGTGTTGCCTTCGGATCAATTTGACCCGATTCAATGTTTCACCCTCCTGTCGCCTTCGGGTCAATATGACCCGATTCAATGTGTAACCCTCCTGTTACCTTTATATTTACTAACATATTTTACCCTTGAGGTCAATATGACCCCAGCTATTAAAATCTCCAGAAAATTATTAGAATTAATATTGTTTTCCAAGTTTAAGTGTGAGGTACTTTATGTTTGTTTGTTGACTCCCGAAAGAACACCGACATTAAACATTGAATCGGGTCAAATTGACCCGAAGGCGACAGGAGGGTTAAATATTGAATCGGGTCAAAATGACCCGAAGGCAACACAAGGGTTACGAGAGTGAGAACTTAATTGAACCACATGTCATTAACAGGGCTCTTAAGTTTTGAAGACAGGCACGAGTGACATATCTATCCAGGATGCTTTATTTTCATTGGTTGCTGGAATAAATCTTACCCAGATACAACAGATACGTTCTTTTCTGATTGGCTATTGTGTACCCCATTTCTTTTTTTTGATTGGCTGATAAGTGGCACCTCACAGCAGAACTCCAGGGGAGCGCTTGATTCCTCCACGGTGAGGGCAGCGCGGCCAGCTCATGTTTGCGTGCTGCGGCACATTAAAACATTAAATAGCCGATAGTTTTTTCAGCGTGAGAAATACGATGTGTGGCGGGAGTGCGTGACGTAAGACCGAAATGCGTGACTGTCACGCTCAACGCGTGACACTTGAGAGCCCTGCATTAACACACCGTAGTCTCTGCTCGTTGTGTCTGTTTGAAAATCTTCTTCTGTTGCTAACTTCGGGACTCTGGGGTAAATAGGATGTCTATGCAGCAAATAGGTTTATAGATGCGCTCCTTAGCGCCATCTATCGTCGCGGAGTTTGAAAAGAAACCAACGCGCCTCCGCCCAAAATCAGAATTTCTTTTGCCGTGAGAAATTGGTTGTGTGGCGTGAGAGCGTGTGAAAACATGCAAAAGCGTGTGTCACACGGCGAAACCGTGAGAGTTGGTAGCTCTGAGATAGTGTATCTTAGACATGTTCACGTTGCTTAATCTGCTGCATTACAGATTGGGCCATAATGTACCATCTTAACCTTGTAATGGCATCGAATGCCACAATGTAAGACCAAAACCCAAGTCATTTTAATCCAATGTATTTCTTTCACACAATAACCAACATGTCTCCTTCTGTCTTCCTCAGGCTGTGTTTGACTGTGTGGTGAACTCTCTGAAGAATGTGCTGAACATCCTGATCGTCTACTTACTCTTCATGTTCATCTTTGCTGTGGTGGCCGTGCAGCTCTTCAAGGGGCGCTTCTTTTACTGCACTGATGAATCCAAAGAATTTGAGCGCGACTGCAGGTCAGGAAATCCCCATCTGCGAGCTTCACAATGTCCCGGTCGCCTTCTTAACATTGAGTTGAGGCCCCTTTGTGCATAACGCTTGCCTCTGGTGATTTTAAGAGCCTTTTTTCCTTTTCCACAATGCATCCTCAGAATCTACTCGGGGGACACACATGTACACATTTGGAAACAAACTCTCCCCTCAATGCTGATTATGTGATTTGTGCGTTTCAGGGGCGAGTATCTGGTGTATGAATACAATAACGAAGTGAAGGCGCAGAAGCGGGAGTGGAAGAAGTACGATTTCCACTACGACAACGTGGCTTGGGCCCTCCTCACCCTCTTCACCGTTTCTACCGGAGAGGGGTGGCCGCAGTGAGTATCACAGAACATGCACCGTCACCGTCACATGCGGCACACATGCTTTCCAATTCTAACCCTCCACTGTCCCCCTTCTCTCTCTCCGCAGGGTACTGAAGCATTCAGTGGATGCGACCTATGAGAATCGGGGCCCGAGCCCGGGGTACCGGATGGAAATGTCCATCTTTTACGTGGTGTACTTCGTGGTCTTCCCCTTCTTCTTCGTCAACATCTTCGTGGCTCTCATCATCATCACGTTCCAAGAGCAAGGAGACAAGATGATGGAGGACTATAGTTTAGAAAAGAATGAGGTGAGGAAGGACTCAAATAGGGAAGATAGAGATGAAAATATTGGGGAGGTGACCCTTGGGCAGGAAGAACTACTGGGGAGAGGAAAAGGGGGAAGAAGCCGAACGGGATGAGAACAACAACTTGTTTTTTTGTGTTTTGCAGAGAGCCTGTATAGACTTTGCCATCAACACCAGGCCCCTGACACGCCACATGCCTCAGAACAAGCTGAGCTTTCAATACCGCATGTGGGAGTTTGTGGTTTCGCCGCCATTTGAGTATACCATCATGGCGATGATCGCGCTCAACACGGTCGTGCTGATGATGAAGGTAAACCTTTCAATGCTAATAACATTAAAGCAAAGACATACTAACAACATAACATTATCTACTTTTAGGTTTCCGAAGCTAATATTTCTCTCTCTCTCTTTCTCTATTTCTTGCCGTCTTCACCTCAGTTACAAAACATAAGCACTGGGTTGAACTTACTCAGATGCTGCCGTGTACACTATTTCCTGTGATAAAATAATTGTAATGAATCTGTCTGACTCCCCTCCTTTCTGTGTGTGTGTGTGTTTGTGTGTTTGTGTCTAGTATGACGGCGCTTCTGAGACCTATGAAGCTGTGCTAGCCAACCTGAACATAGTGTTTACCTCCCTCTTCTCCATGGAGTGTGTACTGAAGATCATCGCCTTTGGAGTACTGGTGAGTGGATGCGTGTGAGTTGAGGATATACTGCTCTACTGTATCTTTGTAGAGAGAGCTGAAGAAAAAATCTGTTATTATGACCTGGTGTCACTTTGGACAACACAAATAAATCAGTGCTTGACCACCAGCAGCTGATGACAGCAGCGGCTAACATTCATTGCACTCTGCACACAATCCACTCTTGGCCTATAGCCCAGGAAAACTCTTCTATGTTGTGTTTTTGAGTAATTAGAATTAATAGTCTTAAGAGAAAGTACTTAAAACTAGTCAGAACAGGCAGACTCAATATGCTTGCATGCCTGATAAGCAAAACAATGGCCTTAAAGAGACTAAGATGTAGAAGACATTGGACTCAGCAAATTAAACGACGCTTTTCTTGTTTCAAGTCGTGGAGGCAGACCCATCCAATATTTAGCTAATTTGGGACACATTTTCGGTCTTGCTTTTTTTCTTACATATTTAAGGGAAGACTGTGGGGAAATAATGGCCTATTAAATGTACATGCAAAAAAAAACAAATATACAATGAAATAGCAAACTGCCAGAAGTCATCAGTAAAGTGTGCAGTCATCGGAGCTGCACCGGAAAAAAAGGAGGGAGGGGGGGAAATGGATAGAAGAGATATTTTAGGGGTGAATGTTGGAAGGAGATAAGAACAGAGGGGGAACTGTCATATCCTAATGAGTGGAATGAGATTGAATGACAGACAGGCAGCAAAGATTACAGAGAGGGTGGAGATTAAAATGCAGCGTGCACAATCAAGGCCGGGCCGAAGAGATGTCTGTGTGTGTGTGTGTGTGTTAAGGTGGTTTACTTTAATAACCTCCCCGTGTCCCCCCACTTGTCTAATGCACAGTTTGGCTGCAGGCGAAGTGTAGGAGAGCAAAAGAACAGAACTCGCTGGTCGATGTTCGCCATCCCTCTTTCTCTCTCGTCGCTGGAATTTTAAAGAGAACATTTTCAAATCCATCCTGATGTATTTCTGTTTCGTATACATTAATTACACGTGATCCTGTTTTTTATGATAGATTTTTGAAACACGAAGGAATTGCCCACGACTTTGCGTCGGTTGGGTTGTTTGATGGCGTTGCGTTCTCATGCAGCACAAGTTGTCCGAAGCTTTTCTGCTGGCGTCCGTCCAACATGCCGCCATATGTCTGATCGGATTTATTTCCTGTTCCTGTTCCTGTCGGACACTGACGTGCCTCCCCCCCCCCCTTTCTTTCCCATTCTTGTCCTCTTTCTGTCTGACTTATATTCTCTCTCTGTCTCACGCTTTCTTTCTTTCATCGTCTCACTCTTTTCGTTTCACTGTTGCTGCAATGCCACCATATGTTTTCCCTTGATCCGTCGATGCTTCATCTCATTGCATCGCCCAATTTTTCTGTCAATATTCAATCCTCCCTTTCCCATCTCCCCCTGACACATCCACGCTTTGTCTCACTTCTTCACATCCTCTCATCACCCTCTCAACTTCCCTATTTCTTCCTCTTGCTCCTCTTCTTTTCTCTCTCTCTCTCTCTTTTGTCCTGTTCACAGAATTATTTCAAAGATGCCTGGAATATTTTTGACTGTGTGACAGTTCTGGGCAGCGTTACTGACATCCTGGTCACCGAGCTTGGGGTAAGGAGCAGGATCTGATACATTGTCTTTGTAGATGTGTTAGAGCTCTACTGAGGAGTCAAAACTGTTCACAGGCTGACATGATATTGTGTTAGAAATGTGTGTTGAGTGTCTGCGAAGCTGTTTGTGACGATGTGTTATCTGAGCTTCAGCGTGTGTCTGTGGACTAATACATCTGTCACATGGTCTCCAACACATACAGTAGACAGGACAATAAGTTAGGGGAGAGCAGGAGTTAGAGGCCACTGTCGAGTCTTGCATTGCTCAGTCATGCAGGAGCATAAAAGCCTTCTATAATTGTCCCAGTTGGAGGGCCGAGAAGAGACCAGACTTCAGCTAGCCGGCCCTGAGCCTCTGACAGCAGGGCAGGAGGCATGCTGGGGCTCTGTGGCGAGTCAGTGCACAGCTTCTGCAAGCAATCTAATAGCCAATCTAATTATCAGATTGCATCTCAGGTTGTCCAATGGAGACTTTACGGTTGCATCAGACATCTGTTAGTTACTACGGCTGAAGAACAAACAGTTAGAGCGAAGGAATACAGAAGCATCATAGCTAAAAGCCAGTGGTCTGATTAAATAGATTAGTGTTAGTTCAATTATTGCTACACAGTGCACTAAATTGCTTTCAGTCAGTGATGCCATGACGGCAAGGTAGTTTGGTAATGTAACACCATGATATCTCCACATTATTAAACCACATGATCCTGCTTTGTTAAATGTAGTGTAGTGCCAATTTAAAAACAAGGTAGCACATGGCTGTGAAACTGTGTATGTGTGCTAGTCCGTGTGTGAACGTGCATATATCTTTTAAACTGAGAAAATATTCTCAAGGTGTGTTCAGGCTAAACATGAGGCGATATTTAGACGTACAAATGTGTGCTCCGTTTACCAGAGCATGAAGATGCATCCGTGCGAGTTGAAAATGATTAACTAAATAATTCCGATATATTTCCGCGACTTTATAAATCTATTTCGTAAATGTACTAAAATGAGACGATAACTGTACCTGCTTCTGTGTTAACTTGTGTCTGTGATGACTGTTGATTTCTTTCTTGTTTTTTTATCTTTTTACATGCTCTCTTTAAATCGTCCACAAACTTAACGACGATCTACTGTAAACTACTTCGCCCCTCCCCCTTCTCCCCCAACACCTCCTACTTCCTGCGATTCCATCCAATCAAAATGCACTATGAATCCTCTGTGTCCACCCATGACAACCGGCTTGGTCAATCTCTCTGGTTGTTTTTCGAACCAACCAAAAATCCAAAAATTTGCTGCTATAAACCATATGTCTGCAACATCCACATGTAGATGGTTTGTAATTTTTTGGAGATCTTATTTTACTGCATCTGTTTTAACTGCATCCCAGCAAATGTTATCGCTGTGAAATGTGCACGTTATGCTTGACCCCCGAGCACACAGAACTCTAAACTCCTAGTGAGCTCTAAATTTTAAATTAAATGTGTCACCCCTCTAGCAGTCACTGTATCTATCCATATATTTTTATACAACCGTAAATCCCACCCACACTGTACGCCCTTTACTGAGAACTAGTGTTCAGTTTGTAAAGGATTGGATTGTATAAACTGGAATTTATTGCTATATACTGTATATCCAGTGATATTATCCATCCATTTTATGTGCATACACACACATACACACACACACACATATTACAGTGACTGGGAGAGTGAATCCAAAAGCTTCGCCCGTGGCAGAGAGAACAAGTGATGCATGCTGCCCTTTGCATGTCTCTTGAAGGAACCTTTTATTTTCACAACACACACACACATACACACACATACACACACACGCAGAGCAATACATGACATGCTGTATTGTAGGTGGACCTGCATGTGCCTGCCGCCAGTCCCTTTTGAGCACTTCACGTCTCACTTAAACTCACCTTAACGGCACATCTTTTGTTCTTCACTGTGATACATGGCTGGAGAGCTCTGGATTACATAATTCACCTAAATTGATGTTATTAATTTGTTGTTTTTAAAAATGAAAACATATAGAAATGAATACGCTTTTACTCGATATCAAGTTTAATTGCCACATAGAAACACGGTGTGTAAGGCAACAGACTGAACATATATGAACTTAAAGGTAGTCACTTAAGATATAATGACCGTAGTTGGTGCTTCAGCCACCTTGGTGCTTTCGTTTGTCTGTGACATCACATCAGAACGTCACGGGACTCTGGCAGCCAATCCTATTGGACGGCGCATCAGCTGCCATTAGATTTAGCGGTTTGTGTTAGTTCACATCTGCATGCTGTCGGCTTGCTTCATTTTAAAATATTGCATATGTTGCCTTGAGAGAATTAGTGCATTTTGTTGTCTTTCCAAGGAAATGTCCTGACGTCCCTGCACTGTTAACTAATCACCATTCCGACCACAATTATTACGATGTAACCCAATTGGATGAACCTAGTTAGACTTGGATGATGTCCCTTCCCTTGTGATGTTTGGTTTGGTTTTGTCTAACCTGATGGATATGAAAAGCTTGTTGGAGCCTTGCTGGTTTGAGTTTGGTTTGCTTTGACTTGTTTGGCTCCTGATACTTTTATTTGAGTTTGAATCTTCCTCAGTTTGAGTTTGACTGTCCTTCCTTTATTTATTATATTTCGGTTGTCTAAGAACTTGTTTGCACACTGTGCATTACAACTAACGACTCTTTCCCTTTATCCCAACCCCAAATATATCCTCCTTTCCCCTCTCTATTGTATTGCTTCCCGTTTTCATTTCACTTTCCTATCTTCACATTTCCATCGCCATCCTCTTTCCTCCCCTCCTCTCTATCTGTCGCTCTTTCTCCGTGGTTATGTCGTGGCGGTAATGTAGAATAATTTCATCAACCTAAGTTTCCTGAGGCTGTTCAGGGCAGCTCGTCTCATCAAGCTGCTGCGCCAGGGAGAAACCATCCGTATCTTGCTGTGGACCTTCGTTCAGTCCTTCAAGGTTTCCACCCAATTATACAGTCTAACACACACAAGCAATCCCGTGCATTCACATTTGTAGATTTGAATGAAATACCCGTAACCCATATTGTGTATATATTCATGGACAACGGCCAGGTGCCGCCTTGTATACCATGCACAGTGCACCCGTATCTATCAAACCTCATACCAAACCATTAATCTGTCTCTCCTCAGGCACTGCCTTATGTCTGCCTCCTCATTGCCATGCTGTTCTTCATTTACGCCATTATTGGCATGCAGGTGGGTGAAGGCCTCAACCCAAAAAGTGCTTTTTGGATACATTAAATACATATTTGAGGGATAATGATGCTGAGGAAGATGTACAGAAGGAGAATGATAATGGTGATAAAGGATTTGGTGCACAATGCGAGGGGGATTATGGAAGTGGCTTGTGTGCAGTAAAGGATGTAGTTTTAGGCCCTGCTTCACAAATAAACAGGTACTCCGGTTTTTCAGTGTAAACAATGTGATTGTATTCAACAGCTGTTTGGAAGTATCGCAATTGAAGAAGACGGAGAGAGTGCCATCAATCAGCACAACAACTTCCAGACCTTCGTAATGGCTCTCATGCTGCTCTTCAGGTGTGTGTGTGTGTGTCTGTTTGCGTGTGTGTGTGTGTGTGTGAATCTGTATTTATACAGTGCGTATTACCTTTGTTTGCAACTCATGGTTATCTTCTAAACATCTTATGGGATTCTTGAATAAACATTCGAAACCTGACAGACTCAATACTCCAAATGTGTCATAAATCAAGTGTGTTTTTGTGTTTTGTAGAAGTGCAACCGGAGAGGCGTGGCACGAGATAATGCTTTCGTGTCTGGGGAGCAAGAGGTGTGACCCTCAGACAGGAAATCCGGAGCCGGAGTGTGGCAGCCAGTTTGCATACCTCTACTTTGTCTCCTTCATCTTCTTCTGTTCATTCTTGGTGAGTGTATATTACATAGAGCAAGACCCTCGGCCGCACCCTGTCCTAATTTCATGATCCAGTGCCTTTCACAAATCATTTTATGAGATCACCTTGTTATGTCAGTGCAAAGTCATCTGGCAAAGTATTTTCATTCCAAGAGTCCAGATGGGAAAGACCCACTCTCATTTTTCTTTAATCCAAACAAAGAACTGACCAGATATGCCATTTAAGTCGTTTTGCAGCTCTTAGTTACGACTCAGAGAGGAAGTCAGCTATTCTCCCTTTGACTGGCAACTTGTTTCTTAAAGACACATGATGTATTACTAATTATTACGCTGATGACTTTGTGAAATCAGTCTTGCGTGTCTCTGTTTATCAGAAAAATATTGACCATTTCTGCTTTTGCATGTTTTCATGTGTAGATGCTGAATCTGTTCGTGGCCGTCATCATGGATAACTTTGAGTATCTGACGAGAGATTCATCCATCCTGGGACCTCACCACCTGGATGAGTATGTCAGGATATGGGCCGAGTATGATCCTGCTGCCTGGTGAGTGGTCATGTGCATGCACTCATGGTGCACGTGCACATACACACACACATACCAGTAATCGGGCAGGCCTTAACACATCATGACCCTTCATGATTACTTAATAGCCCAGTGAAAGCAGAAGTGATATCCATAAACGTATCACATTTCTGGTTGTGTTTGCACCAGTAGTCTTCACAAAACCATAAAACCTGCTGGTGCTTGTTTTAAAAAGCGTGTTACTACAGAGCATATATCCCAAGCAATGAAATCTGTAACTTTTCAACCACGCTGTACATGTGTGTGTGATAGTAATTGTGTACAATCAGCACGAGGTGTTTAAGATGGTCCGGGAATAGACAAAAGACCGACAAAGCATTAGTGTCAACTGGTTAATGGAACAGACGTTTTGAGTGGAAGAGCTGCAAGGCGGCTGTAACGGATCTGAGCATAACCTCATCGGGCATCTGGTTATCTCTCTATCAGCCTACACCCCCTCCCTCCTCCTCCTCCTCTTCTCTGTAACGTGTCCTGAAATACCCCTCACTCCTTCCCAAACCCTTTTACTCCTCTGGAATCGGCATACTGTTGAAAGGAAAGTAAATGTGGCAACGTCTACACTCCAAACAAAGCTCCCATGTCCAGCTCTGTAGTCTAAAGGCCGGCGGTAGACATGCTATGTTTCATGGTATCGGTATTCCAGTGTGTTGCCCTCGTGCTGTCCAGTAGACTGCACACAGATGGTTCTAAACAGGGAAAGTGTTGAAGGAAGACGAAATAAGAGAATGTGAGGCATGCTCAATTTCACAGCTAGATCAAATATTAAAATGAGAACGGTTATCCGAAAGAATTAAGGAGAGGGTTAAATAGTTGATTGCAGGTTGTCAAAGGCCAAACTACACGGTTTGAATGCCAGTAGACATTCTTTAGAAATGTATAAAACGATTTCACGCCAACAAATTTAGAATGTTCCTTTCCTTGAAACTAGCATAATAGCTTTTTTCAACCCGACCTCACGATGATATGGAAACCACTGTACATGAATCAGAGGAAAGGGAAGAAAGACACCGGGCTGAAATTGAACACATATTTAAGAGGGAGGGGAGCTGCACATCACAAGCATTTAGCTGTTAACCAAGCACACGCCTTTCTACTCTGTTTGCAATTCCTTAATTACATTGTGCACACATCCAGTTCGGGGTTGGCCTGGAGAGAGGAAGGAAAGGGCTGTCAAGCTAAGGACGAAGAGTAGGACAAAGACAGCACATCAGAGAAGGAGGAAGATTTTTAAAGTGCCCTGTATTGGCTGTGCTGAGGACCACATGCACCACTGTGTGGCATGCAGTGAAGGGAGTAGAGCGAGTGTAGAGTGTGCGTAGGTTCATCCAGGTGCAGATGTGCTATTCACAGTATACATGTTGTATTTTCATATACTGTGTACTTGTCAATCTTGTGCTCTTCCTCCCAATGTTCTTTCTTCTTTCTGAATGTGTGTGTGTGTGTGTGTGTTTTCTCCTGTGTGTATGTGTTTCTTTCTTAACTCCCCTGTATTCTTCTTGCAGCGGGCGCATTCATTATAAGGACATGTACAGTTTATTACGAGTAATCGACCCGCCTCTCGGCTTAGGCAAGAAATGCCCCCATAGGGTGGCCTGCAAGGTTTGACTCCCATTCAAACAAAATCTCTCAACCACACATGCTAGCCACAGCATCCAGGAATGGAGTGAATGCCGCTTTATTTCAATTTTCTTCTTTTTCATTTCAATTTTACAACTTCTTTGCCACCTTGATCGACTTGCATTCTAAACTGCTGTGAGAATGTGCGGGACAATGCAGACACCCAGGGAAGCATGTGGAAATCCACATTAAGAAGCTTTACCACTTTTGTAAATTTAGTTTTTAAGATATAGATATATTCTTTTCCTAAATATTCTTTCATTTTGCTTGGAGCTTATGGCTATAATGAAGCAAGCTACGGTTGCTCACTGTAGTGTTGCATTGTTCTTGGTTTTTTGGGGGTTGGGGGAAAGACAGAAACTGCATTGACACCCCTTCCTCCTCCTCCTCCTCCCCCCCCCTCTCTCCTCGTCCGAGCAGCAGCAGCTTGGTGCTTGCTGTCAGGCTTTGCAAACACACACACACACACACACACACACACACAGGGCCTACGCCTTTATTGTCTTCTGAAACTACAAGAGAACATTTCATTCTCAAATTCCGATCCTCTTGTCTCCCCTCCCTCTGTCATTTACTCCCTCTCTTTTATGACTTGACAAACTGTTAGAGCGTACTGGAGCTCATAGAGAAGCCACACGGCTCAGTCTCTCCCAATCAGCCCAATAACCTTGTCTTTCTGTTGTTTTGTTCTTCTCCTTTGTTTTGTTCTTTTTCTCTCTCTCAATCTCTGTCGCTGCGATCCTTTTCTCTCTTTTCAACTCGACCCTCTGATCAATCGTCTGCTCAATCTCTCTCTCACTGCATCTTTTTCCTCCCAACTCCTCCCCTCTTGTCTTTGCCCCACTTCCAATATCTCAATATCTCTCTCTCTCTCTCTCTCTCTCTTTTTGGTGCTTTTGTTAACGGGGTGATGGCACTGGCTGATGATGCAGTGGCAGGATCAGTTGCAGGGAAATGTATGACATGCTGAGGCACATGTGTCCTCCACTAGGCCTCGGGAAGAGGTGACCAGCACGGGTGGCCTACAAGGTCAGAAAGGACCCCATCTTCGCCCGAGTCTCTTATGGGTGTCGGGGGAGGTTGGGGTAGGGGGGGGGGGAGGGGCTAGGGATTTAAGCGCTTAACGTGGTGTAACATTTAGTGTCGTCGTTTCTTTAGTTCTGTTTCTGTTTCTCTTCGTGGAAAGTGGGGGTGGGCTGGTCGGTGTTGTGGCGTTGTGTGCTGGTGTGGGATTGGCGGGTGGGGGTAGCAAGACAATTCGGGTGAAGGCTTAGGTGGGGTGTGTATCCGCAGGAGGGGACGAGAAGAGGGACCTTCTCAGCTCGTTTGCGCCGTGTACGATGGACACGCGAGCTCACCGACACAAACATGCAAAAGCCACGCACATTAAAATACATCGTGCCATTTTTTAAGCGCATACATCAATGCAGTTGTGTAAACATCTAGAGAGAGCAGACATCAATGATTAGAATTAATTAGGCAAACATTCAACTCATGTAGACACACACACACTGACACAGAAACATGCGTGTGCAGCAGGGCTTGGAAGGTCCGCTAGACTTACGTCCTCTGACTCGATCCGTCCTGTGGATGGGGCAGACACACACACACACACACACATGCACACACAGGAGGAAGTCATATCAACCTTCACATAGATACGATCTGTTATTCCTAATGGTAGAGAGAGCAGACGGGCTTCTCAGCGATGTGTTTTCCTCAGAGAGCCTTTGGTTGCCATACAGAAGCAGTTCTTTTTCAGTCACCCTTCATGAAGCAGCTCCAAGCCCCCGAGCAGCCTTTTCTATCTGCAAGTCCAATCTTCTCTTTGTCCTTTGGTTCTGTCGTCAATGCAGTTCTATTCTGTTTCCAGCCCCCCCCCCCCTCACCTTTGCATATCGCTCCCCTCACATATACACTCCCTCACCTGCCTTCTGCATGGCCGATAACCACCACCACCCCCACCAACCCCATGCACAGACCCCTGTCTGTCAAACAATCAGCACAGACACAATCAGTCTTCGACAAATTGGTATCGGATAGAAACATACAGAAGGATAACAAATGAACCTCTATGTTACCACATGTTCCCGTAACACCTCGACGTGTCTCATGAGACATCATTGGCAGATCACTGTGGGCCTCAGGGGGCAGCCGGCCAAACAGCCTGTAGGCACAGAGATCACTCCATCGCCAACCATCGCTTCATCCGACTCCCTTCTTTTTCTCCAGCAGGCCTGGGGCAAATAGTGCTGACGTTTTAAACTCTTTACGGTTCCATATGGAGCAGGATTTAAATACAAGTGCGGTTTATAATGTGTCAAAGAGGTTGCCAGCCAAGGAAGGTATACCAAACTTTTATATTTACATTCTATGGTTATTTTCGTAAAGAAATGTCCACCTATGATGTCCACTTTGTTACACAAATAGAACAAAAATGAGTTGTTGCCTGTGTGGACTAAAATGTATTATTTGACCCAGGTTTTATTGCACCCCTTGCCCTGTCCTTTTTCTCCCAACTCTACATTTGATGCTTTCCTTTTCTCCTCATCCTTTGGTTTTACCCTCAAACATCATCCCTAAAAGCTTCCTCCCCGTATTAAAAGGTAGACACTCTATCCCCCTGCCCAACAACCCAACATGCTTTAAATGCATGGTTTTCACTTCCCTACCATCTTAATCTGACCCTAGATAATTACCACTGGAAACACTTTCCAGAAGGCCGCCATCTCTGTGTTTATGCCTTACCCTCTCGTACCACTTTCCCTAAGCACCTTGCTTCAAACCTGACCTTTGACCTTCCATCCAGTCCACAGAACAATGACCCATCTAGCTCATAACCCTTTGATCTTCTCTGTCCTGAAGAGCGACAGCAGAGCCTTCAGGCAGGACGGCTTACGTACAGACACCGCCAACTAAGTCTGGTGATGTTTCTTTCTTTCTTTTTTTCTTCTTAATTCTCTCTTTTGTTTTTGTCTATTTTTGGTCACATTTTCTCTTGACACGCTCCAGCTCATAACCTATTAACCTACTGATTTTTGTATCTCTCTATCATCTCTGTCCCTTAGGCTTTCCCTATCAGCTATTATTATATATGTTTGGGCAGAACAGATATTTCTATTCACCTCATATTATCTTCGCCTAAAAAAACAATTATTTTGCATCTTAGCACCAAAACAGAACTTCAATGGTGGCCATTTTTTGTTTCCTCTTCTTTCTTTTTCCACAGAATGCTGCTCTCTCTCACCTATTAACCCTCCAAGTCTGTGCCCATTTTTCACACATTAGACACCAGATAATTCGCGATTGAGCTAGATGCTCTTTTATGTTAGCCGAGCGCCATCTTTTGCAAATTGTCTTATTCCCTTCAATAACATCCACGTTAATACAACTCACAAACTCATTTTAATGTCTCCAACAGAGGATGCTTTCTGTGTACGGCTGTGCAGCTGCTTGTCCTGAGAGGCATATTGCGTGTGCATCGCATGCTGCATGAGGGCGGGATGTGCAAGAAAGGTTTGGGGGAATAGAGATTTAGAGAAAGTGTTGATGGATGGATAAAAGGAGAGGCACTTAATGGGGATATGGGGGAGGCATGATATGCTGCATGTTTGGGTTGTCGCCGTCTTCTGTCACCAAACACACACGAACGTCACTCTGTCATCTGTGAGTTGGTGTGTGAACTCTCTGTTGCAATTATAGACCAACAAGACCTATAAAGGATCAAACAATAAACAACAAACAAAGTGTTCCCCTTGCTTAGATTGGTCCCTTTGTTGTTTTTTGTTTATTGGCTTGTCATCTGGTCTCTGTTATCGTCACTGTGAACCTCCAAACCACTAGGGGGAGCTCTGGATAATAGTAACTTCCACTCAGCCTGTCCTCCTGTTTCTTTGTTGGAGGCTCAGGAGCAGCGGTTCAACCGACCTGTGAGGTATTTGGGATTTCGACAAGCAAACATAGATAACATTATTGCTATACAATAAGTGTATATATAAGTTGAGGGAAAAATCTGAACAACATGTCTTGATTTAGTACCTTTGCACTCACAGGTTCTCTCATATGACAAAACAGATTTAAATCTGTGAATCCCTGAAAATTGCATTAAATATATAATATGGTTAATTTGTCTTGAGTCTGGCCATGTGTTAGAGTTAGACAGACATCGTCTGCTACATACAGATCCTATGCAAAGCTCCTTCGACCTCCTTTCCCCAAACCCCTCCCTTCTCCACACTCCCCTTTTGTCACCTGGAGGTTCCACATACATTCCACTCCACTTGTTTCCCCATCGTCTCACCACTCAACCTGATTGGCTCTCCCACAGCGACTGCTCCGTATGGATCTGCCCGTGGCCGATGACAACTCGGTCCACTTCAACTCCACCCTCATGGCCTTGATCCGCACAGCACTGGACGTCAAGATCGCCAAGGGTGCGGAAGGTTTGGAATCCCTCTTTCTTCCTTTGGTCCAATTTTCACATGCTTTCTTCTCCTTTCTCTTATTTCCCCTGTAGTGCAGCGCTGTCTGCTTATTTCGAATCCTGAACCCAGAAACCTTCAGCTCTTCCTGATGCTTCTCCTACAGGAGCTTAAGTACAGCGTGGTTTCTTTGGCAGCAGATCCTGCGTGTAGCATGTTGTGTGAGGCTGAGGTCCCTTGGAATCGAGGTTCTTTCGAGTCCACTTAAAAAAAACGAATCACTTGTGTACCTTTTCCAGTGCAGTTATGATTTGATCATAGCAATTATTTAAAAACCGTACTAATAAAAATCTTGTGTTTGTTTGTTTTTTCTTTGTTTTCATGTTTGTATGTCCCCCTTATACATTTTTGTATCAATCTGAATGGGTATGAATGGGTTGTATCTATGGATAAACTGTTTTGTGTATATATTCTGTGCATGCCTGAATTTTTCGTCCATGTACTTGGCCATGAATGTCCACGTATCTATCTATATATGTGCGTATGTATCTGTATATATGTGCATGCGCGTGATTGATGAATGTGCGTAGGTGGTATTGACAAGCACCAGATGGACGCAGAGCTGAGGAAAGAGATGATGGCGATCTGGCCCAACCTCTCCCAGAAGACTCTGGATTTGCTGGTTACGCCACATAAGTGTAAGTTGCAGAGTGTTGTGCAGGCGCAGCAATGTGGCTCGGATGCAGCCGCCCTGTGTGCCGCCCAGTGCTCCAACGTTGTTTCTCTTCACGCCACATGAAGGACCGCTTCTCTCAGCCAGTCTCTCTCTTACTGCTGCACCCTCTGATACAGCTGGCACATTACCTCGCACATCCACACCTCTAAACCTCAGACCTGTGAAGACATAAACAGAAGCATCGGAGAAAGCGCCGGCTGCACGGTAGACACAGAACAACGAGACATACAATCCCCTCCCACTCCTGTCCTTTCATTTCGCCGCAGCAACCACACTCACCAGAATACAGCCACCACCAACCCTTCTCAACCTCTCTGTGCCTCCGATCAGAGGGTGCCTCACTATAGATCAACCCTCTATAGACGTCTTTTCACTTCAGGGGTAGTTAGCTGTGTGCCCTAGGCTTGCTGTGCTTGATAAAATATAGTGTCTATTTTTAGTCTTATGAAACTAAGCACAAATGCACAGGTGCTAATGCACTCGTTGCATGATATATAGTTGCTTTAGTTTGTGAAATGCATGATATTTGCTCTCTGGATGTATTGTGCATTTAGCATTACATTTGCAACCAAGATATCACAGATTTATTTATTGTATTTTTGTTGACGACTTGGTTAAATGATTGCAGATTCCTGAAGCGACTGAGTTTTGTATGATCTATATCACAATGAGATGCTTTGATTTCAAGGTTTACCTGTGACAATTATAAATGCTATATCGACTCAAACTAAAGAAAGAAAGAAGATCTGTCTGTGAAAAGACTATTTGCTCAATGTTGTGTGTGAGATGTTTCTCTGTTTGTGTGCATGCCTCACCCCTTTCTACCATTCCTCGCGCTCAGGGTCCATACCAAAAGGTCTAATCTTGCAGGGTAACTTGTCATTCTCTCAGCAGCCACAGACCTGACAGTGGGGAAAATCTACGCAGCTATGATGATCATGGAGTACTACCGGCAGAGCAAGATCAAGCGCTCGCAGGCTCTTCGTGACGAGCAGGTACTGCCGTCTCAAGGGGAATAAATAGCACTCCACCTGCATCCGACCCTTTAAAGTCAAAGGCAGACTGACTTGCACTGAAATCAAGGCTGCGGGGCTGTAGTCCCATTCATATCAGCCTGGGCTGTGACAACCTCTGAAAAAGGACTGACATAAGGATTTGTACAGTCACCTAAAAAGGGGCTGAGACTCAAATCTAACGCTCCATCTCTAACAGCCAAAACAGTGCTGCCACCTGCTGGGCAAAGGGTATTACTCTTTGCTTTGACAATAATTGGAGTATTGGCAGAAAATAATAAAAACAAACATAATTCATGATTCAAGTATACCTTTCACAAGATTAAAATGCGAATTTACGAGATGATTTATATCAAAGCGTAGCAGTTATTTAGCAGTTTGGATTGTTGCCGGCTGACGTGTTGTCAGAGCCCTGAAGGTGCCCATGCCTGAACAACATAGCAGCCCACATAATGGCTCCTTTTGTGTGCACTGCTTTTAAAGATACTGTACCTCCTCACTACCCATCACATGTGCTCGTGACCAGACTTAAAGATGTGCATTATGATACTACTGCACCCTCCTGTCAGTGACAGAGGGGGCCACCCTCCACATTCATTTTGCTTTATTTCATCTTGGTGATTCAGATCATGAGATGATATCCTATCAGAACTCAAATGTACTGGTCCTTAACAGGTTCAAGCAGCCGGCATGAAGCATAAGCATTTCAAGGCCTGCATGCTCGGCAACCTGATATTTCATTGCACGTGTAGAGACACTTCCAATGTCTCTCAAACATTCCCTCAAACCATTATTTCCTGTCCACACATACTGTCCACTCCCCCAGTCCACCTGCTGCATTGTAGGCTGCAGCCTGTCTTGACCGGGTCAGCAGGACCGGCCTACCATACGTTGTAGCAACACCTCTGCAGTGTTTCATGATCCCAAAATATTAGTGTGGATACCTTCAAACAGTATAGTCAAAGTGTTGCATGTGTTTTAAATGTTGTACATCATACTATATTTAGTGTTTGCACTCATTGACGGAAGGTTTGCCACAGTTTGGATTTGAATAAAGGCGGAGAGAGAACTAAAGAATTATTCATTTTAAAATCACATAGCTCAAAGATTAAAACATGTTAATGCGGGAGATAACATTTTAAATGCACTGGAGTTTAATTGTTTTCATCCGAAACATGTAAGTGGCGGTTATGAGGTAGTACGGTAAGACTTTTGAAATGGATGACGAGTGAATTAATGACAAGGAAAGTGTTATTGTCCCATCATTCACCTGCTATGTTCCCCTCCACAGGATTGTTGCAGTGTTTATCTGCCGTGATGTCCATGAGGCCCACTCTATTATTCCTCCCCTGTTATATCGGTCTTCTGTTTTTCTATCAACGTTAGAGTATTTAAAACCACCATCAGATGACAACTGATCTCCAAATGAAAGCCAGAACGATTACTGATCATTATCTTTGAGCCCCAGACCGAGTGTGTGAATTCCACATCTTTATTGGACCTTACAAGCGTCCTAGTGGTTAGAGTCCTGGACCTGGAGGCCTCAAAGGGTCCCAGAATGCCCTCTTTAGTCCATCCATCCCTCTCTCCTGCGAGCTGTTGGGCATCAGTTGCTCAAGACTCCGTTGCTTGCATTTATTCCACTTTTACCTCATTACCTCTGTTGCCTGGCTTCAGCCGACAGCCCTCTCTCTACCTGCCCTCTGTTCCCTGCTCTGCCCCCCCCCCCCCTCCCCCCATTTCCCTGTCAGTCTGCCTGATAGCTGGCGGCGGCCATGTTGTATATCTCACACAGAATCGAACGCCATTACTGTTTCAGCGCGTGGAGCCTCCTTCCCCCGGCCAGGATGGGGGTCCGGGACTTAACAACGCCCTCCCTCCACCTGAGACGACAGAGACTGTCAACGGCCTGTGAGTCGGTCGTCATGTTTTACTTTACGGGAGGCGGTTTGTGGAAAGCACACCAATGAAGGAAAATGAGTTTGGGATGGTGTGTTTTGTGTGTGTCACAGGCCGGTGGAGGGGGGGGTCCCGGAGAGCCAATCGTGGGTTACGGCTCGTGCTCAGGAGATGTCCCAGAAGGCCGGCAGCTGGAGCCCCGAGGGACGCCCTGAGGACGGCCTGGGAAGCATGAGCAACTCTCAGGTAGAACGCTCGTACATGCACACAGCAGGGCCACGCTGAACAGCACTCGCACAACAGACACATAAAACACATCCTTGTCGTACGCCAAGTGCGAGTGGACAAGTACTCAAACACTCGAGCCATTCAGCATTTGTGTTTTACTTTCATATCATTGCTATCAAATGAACTCCCAAAGAAACATTGAGGCCACTTGAATGGTAAAATGAAATGTGATATTCATGTAGTTACAGATTGCAGATCCATCTCCATTGAAATATATGTCCGTTTTATCCATAACCTCTGTGTGTTACATAAATTAGATGAAGCCATGAGGACATCAGGTTTGTGTTTCCTCTTCCTTATAACTGAGTTGAAATGAAAGTTGAAATATAACAGGGCATGGACTTGCTTCTTGTTTCACGTTTTGACTCTGCATTCTAGTGAAGATAGTCTCACATATGAACGTATGCTCATGGTCTTGCCAGTAGTTGAGAAAATAAACAACATTCTACTGCAGTACTGTGTGATCTGAAGTCACCTTGGCACAAAGGAGAGACGCTCAGAGCTCATATTGTTCCATCTTTGCTGCCTTGTTGCCTTCATTATTTATACTCAATAGGTCATTTCCATGTCCTCTGATCTCTCCTGCCTTGACATGTCATGAAACCTTTCTTTGACTAGTTCCATCTCTCGTCACACACAATGTGTTATCTTCATTCAGAGTCTATCTGGCCTTCAGAGTGGTTCACGTCCCTGTCGTCATAAACCTCTCTGCGTGTAGACCTCCTGGAGGCATGACAGGTCTCTGTATCCGTGGGCCCGATAACACAACCACGGCATATCAATCCATAGAGGTCCGGAGAAGTTTACACTCAGGAGGTGGATAGAAGAGAGTGGCTGTCGGCTTCATTCAAACTAGTTTGAGTGAGAAGCTACAGTTAGACGAGGCAAATTAAATGATACAATACGAACAACAACATGAGATATTAGACAAAGAAATGTCTCTAGAGGAAAAACACACATCGCTGCTGCCTGATTCAGCTGCAGTTGCCGAGGTATACTCCAAATAAAATAGAATTTGGCATATTTGCACTGGGGAATTTGTTTGGCGTTACCTGGGAAAGAACTGTTGTATTTAGGCTTGATGGCTGCAGTTTGTGTAAACAAGCCAAACATAGTGGTTTCTACCCGTGCTCTGCCTACATTGTATCAGCGCCTGCACCTGGCCAACACCTTCATGTGATCAGTTTGTTTTTTCACATGTCCTTTGGGCTGCATATGGGATTCCCTTCAAATCCATTCCTGCTGTGACTCACAAGCTCCTCCATCTGGCGTCTTTGCCATTGATCAAGAATCTTTGCATTAGCTTAGCAGTTGCATTTGCTTTTGACAGCAGCCTTTGCAAACACAACAATTTATTTTGTTTGGAGTATACTCATGATCTTAGGACCCAAACAATTGATTCCTTTTTCCATTCATCGCACAGTTTAAAACAAACACAACTAACAAAGAAGAAAAAGTCCCTCCTCGCACTCACACACCCACCAAACTCTCCCACTGACGACGTTCACCTCTCTGAGACCCTCAGTTCTCTGCTTTCTTTGGATAACAAACTTCCCCACCTACCCCTCACCCCACCCCCCCCCCATACTCCGTCAGTTTTCATGGCAGCCGTCACACCATCTCCTGCTCTCCTGCTCTGTTTTCAGACGGTAGAGATGAGAGAGATGGGGCAGGATGGTTACTCGGATACTGAGAACTTTCCACCAATGGAAGGCCATGGCAGGGCCGCTTCCATGCCCCGCCTCCCAGGCGACAACCAAGTGAGCAGCATTCTCACCTTTCCACCCTCTTTCTATTCCCCCCATTGTCTCTGTTCCTCACCCAGTTTTAGTTTGAAAAGATCATCATCTGAAAGGTCTGGCTTGCTGCGCAAAGATTTATTGCTGTGGTTACTGGAATCCATGCTGGAGAAAGTTTACCCCGGGTCAGAAGGGCTTTCTGCTAAATGAAGGCGTTACTGACTAATGACAAATTACTACATGGGCGGTACTGAGCAAAGGCTTATTTTTTAAATACTTTTTTTTAAGCCTAAGAACCACCAATAATGTGAATAACAATAAACAAGATCTGCTATTGTTTCAATATTTCGGGCTAAAACATGGAAATGTTTTGCTGAAATGTTGACCTCCAATCTTGAGTTCAAAAGGACCACAGCAAGGCACAGTGAGACCTTCTGCTCTTATCTCTTCCTCTCATCCGGCCTCCTGCATGGAGATCTTTACCCGTGGGTGTCCCGTTTCCATCTAACACACTCATCCATTTGATCTTGTTTCATACCTTGGTGAGTGCTCTGGTTGTCATATGCGCACAGCATATTTATAAATACAAATGTGCACACGCACACACACATACGATACATACGTACGCACTTCTCTGCCCGCCATTATTTCCTCTTCTTTTGACGAGTCCCTGATTTACATCTCTTTTCTTGATGTTTTGATACTAAACTGTCTCTTCCTTCCTGGTAAAGGTTTTCTCTGTGCTGAACTCGTTGAATTTTGGGGTCTTTTTTTGTTTTGGGGGGGTTTGAACGAGGAGTAGAACCAGCATGATATTGTGTGTGTGTGTGTGTGTGTGTGTGTGTGTGTGTGTGTGTGAGTATGTGTGTGTGTGTGTTGTGAATATGTGTGTGTTCCACTGATCTTTCTGTCCCCTGAAACTCACGCTGTTGCTGTCACTCTGTTGTCTGCTGTTTGAGTTTGGTGTGTGTGTGTGTGTGTGTGTGTGTGTGTGTGTGTCTGTGTGCAGACACCATTTGTGCTCGTACTTTGCTGATTGTCGTCATTGCTGTTGTTTGAGCATTTCCATGGTTACCTTGTCTGTATAACCCTGTTCTGGCTCCAACACCCCAGTCTCTGTGGTAAGTGTGTCTCTTCCACCTTCACTGCTGCTCTAATCAGACTCTCTTTCTCTGTCCCTCCTTCTCTTCTTGTCTTTCTCTTTCCTCTCTCCACTGTGGCACCCCATATCTTTTTGGGTTGAACCTCCACCTAACAATTGTCCTCCACTGTACCCCATTTCTCTTTCACTGTGTCTCAATCCATCCCTCTCTCCCCTCACTTCTCTCCCTCCCTTGGTTCTGTGTGTATGCTCCCTGTGTGACTACACCTTTGGTGTATTTGTGGCTCTTTGTGTGTATGTGTGTGTCTTCTCTGTGCTCATACAGCAGCGGAGGAAAGGGAGACCACGTAGCAGTAACCTCAGTGTATGTACCCTGTCTTCCCTGTATTGTCTCTCTCTTCCTCTTTTTTTCTCTACCTTTCACTCTCACTCTCCCCTAGAACTTCCTTTTTTTCTCCTCATTTGTCATTTATCCATGTTGTCCCTTCTATCATGGCAAGGGCTCTCCTTCAAATTGATTCAGAAAAACCTTTTCTGGCATGATCCGATGCCAGCCCGGCTTCCAAACTGAAGCTGGCATTCTTAGCTATACCTCTCTCGTGCACCTTAGTGCAGCGGGTCTGGAATCCCTGTCATCGTCAACAGTCACGCCACACTGTGTCGTTGGCCTCTGTGTCTCTGTCTCTCTTCTCTCAGCTGCTGCTCGTGCTCTGTTGCTCTCTGTCCTCATGCCTGCAGCGTGCTCGTCTAGAACGACGTCCTCAATGTTTCCCCGCCTGTGTTCGAGTCTCCATTCACACCTGCATGCAAGAAATTGGTTGAAATGCGTTGAAGTGTATTTACGTGTGTGTGTGATGAGAGACAAAAAGAGGAATTTTGGATTTGGGGATGTGTGTGTGTGTGATGTGCTGTTGGGATTCTCAGTGCTTCTCCTATGAGGCCAGATAGATTGGTGTTAAATATACATCCGCCAACCTGTCGGTTGATTTGTCTTACACACAATAACTGGAAAACGGTCCGGCACAGCAGCCAAAAGGATCCAGCACTGAAGAAACCTGATGTGGTTTACATGTCCAGGTCAGCAACTTGTGACGCCATAAGCTCACAGACATAGGCTGTTCTGCTTTCCCGCCTCAGAGTATGAAGCCTCTGCCCTGCAGAGGATGTTCTCATGTGGGTAGAGGGCTCAGGACAACCCCTATGTGCCTGCATGGCTGGAGGAAAGTAGAGCAATTAGAGGAGTTTTGTGCAGCCTGGAATGTGTCATGTTCTGGGGGTTGTGGGTGGTGAGGATGGAGGACTGTTGCAAGTCGTACTAACATCTCTATTTCCTTTATTATTTTACGAAGCAAGTTACAGAAGCATGGAATGCATGGCCATTTGCCATCATCTCTTTTACTTTTACTTTGTTATTCCTTTTTCTTATATACTTTTTGATTTCTCTGTATTAGAGGTCGGCAATTACTACAGTTTCAGCCCTGACACTCAGGTGGCTATCAATGGAGACATGTGATGTGAATGCTTAAAATATATATTATTTTAATCATCTGGAAACATGCAAGATCCATGAAGCCATTATAAATAGTTTCATTTCGAAAAAATGCCATTGGACTTAATTTCAGCATTGGGAGCTCTTCACATTAAATCCTGTTCAGTAACTTAGTGCAGATTGACGGATAGTTTTAATTATTAGATGGATAAGATTGAGATTTTTTTGAAGGAGACAAACTATGATGAAGGAGCACCAAATCTGGCCCATGGGCTGCTTTTTGCCGACCTCTGCCCAATAATCTGTGTACATTTCTAAAACAGCATGATTGCAAAAATGTTACTAATGTGGTAGAGGGTGATTTGGGAGGGGATGTGGGAGGACGGCAGGTGGGTTCAAGGAAATGATGTCATTCACACACAAACATACACACACATACACACAATGTCTCTTGACCCTTGGCAGACAACACCAACTCAACAATGAAAGCAAACATCTATCCCTCCCTCTCTCTCTCCCTCCCTTCCTTCCTCGTGGGTTCTCTCTTTCTCTCTCAGACCATCAATGACAGCAGTCCCATGAAGCGCTCCGCCTCGTCGCTGGGCCACAGCAGGTCTGGGCGGGGCCACAGAGACAAAGGAGGTGCAGACGACTACAACATGGAGAGTGTACCCGAGGAGGGGAGAACTTCCAGACATGGACACCGGCGGAAAGACCGGAATCATCGTGCATCTGAGAGGTCCCTGTGCCGCTACGCAGAGGCTGACACAGGTGGGAAAGAGTACATGTTTAGACAGAGGCTGTGTTGACACAGTAGAAGCAACATGACAACAGCAATTATTATAATGTATTGACTGAGAATAAAAGGTTTTGTACCGCTTTTGAGTGTTGCTTAAGTGTGATGTTGTATTTGTATCTAATGTCAACGCAATCTTTAGTGTTTTCATCACACACCAATAATAACTTTGTTAAACTCCACCACCAGGCGTCGGCACAGACCTGAGCACAACCACCCAGTCGGGCGACCTCACGTCCAAAGACAAGGATCGCGACAGAGATCGCGGCCGGTCCAAAGACCGCAAGCACCACCACCACCATCACCACCACCACGGCTCGGTGGACAAGGAGCGCTATGTAGCAGAGCGAGGGGGCGAGTACGGGCACAGGCACACCCGCGACCGGGAGCACGACCGGGAGCACGACCGGGAGCACGACCGGGAGCACGACCGGGAGCACGACCGGGAGCACGATCGGGAGTACGACCGGGAGCACGTCCGGGAGCACGACCGGGAGCACGACCGGGAGCACGATCGGGAGTACGACCGGGAGCACGACCGGGAGCACGACCGGGAGCACGATCGGGAGCACGACCGGGAGCAAGAAAGAGAGCACGACCGGGAGCACGACCGGGAGCAAGAAAGAGAGCACGACCGGGAGCACGACCGGGAGCACGACCGGGAGCACGACCGGGAGCAAGAGAGAGAGCACGACCGGGAGCAAGACCGAGAGCAAGACCGGGATAGGGAGAGAGAACCGGACCGGCGCTGGTCCCGATCGCCCAGCGAGGGTCGCGAGTGCATGACGCACAGACAGGTGGGCTTCTGGGTACTTGTGTGCATGTGGTGTTCGTAATATAAAAGCAGTGTTCGGACCACATTTGTGTTATGCTGAAACATATCAAACAAGGGCCTATAGTTTGATGGTGCTTAATATATATATATATATATATATATATATAAGCCTTGGTGGTATTTTCTGCGCATAAAGAATCACTAAACTGCTGCCCTCACGTTTCCAATGTGGTGGATTGTTATCTGGGGGACCTCCACATACGTACTATAAACTCACTGTTAACCAGAATGTATTCTATATGATCATTCATAAAGAGATTGGAGTTATTATAGGACAACTTTTTGCTGCTGCCCTCAAATTAGAGGCCGAGATGTGTCGTTGTTCTGAACACCAAGTTGAGTTTAAACTGGCAAAGATAGTATGGGTCCTTCATGTACATTTATATATACATATATGATATGATATGATATATACCTTTATTCGTCCCACAGTGGGGAAATTTCAAAAATCACAGCAGCGGTGCACATCAGAGCATTAATAAAAATAATTATAAAACACAAAACTTAATACTAAATATATATATATATATATATATAAATGTATATGAAGGACATACAGTATATATGTTTGACTATACATGCAAGCAAACATTCATTATTGTGGGTCTAATCATGTGATGGTAAATTCAGTCTCTGTTATCAAATCACTGTTCCAACAACCCCAAAAAAAGATGCATATAAATGTATATTTGATCCCTAGGTGCTGTCCTTATTGCACTTCCTTAACTTGTTTTAACTGCCAATGTTTTATCATGTTACCGTCATTTCCTTTCCTTTTATAGCATCCTTTAAAAACACATAATCTAAAACATTTCCTATTAGAATTGGAAACAAAGAGTATCTCCCTTATGACGCACACCGTTTAGCCTTATTATATTATATTTACAAAAGCAGATTAATTGGGGAAGAATTTTTTTTTCCCCAATTCACTTTTTAATTAATTTCTAGAACTACATACAAAGATAGATAGATAGATAGATATATACTTTATTAATCCCCAAGGGGAAATTTGTCATAACAGTAGCAGCACCAATAAACTAAACACACGAGAATAAAAAATAATATAAAATATAAAAAACAGGGATTAAAGACATAGATGTATACAAGTGAAAGATATAGATGTATACAAGAAGTATACAAAGTAAAATATAAAATAAAATATATATGTATATATACAACATATATGCATACACAATACAATACTAATGACTTCAGTGTAAAATTAAATATAAAATGTCCCACAGCTCACGATCAATACATTCAAACCAAACACATTGGATGTATGTTTAGTCCTCATTTTGACCCTGTTCCTCATCTGTTGCTCCAGAGATCAACCCTTTACCCTTCTTTTCTCCTGTCGTCTTTTATTTCCTTTCCTCTGCGTGACATTTTGCTTCTCTGTGTATGGTGCTGTTTGGAATCTCATCTTTTTTGTCCACATCCTTTGCTCATTTCTGCCCTTTTCTCCTCCACTCCACACACATTATGACTGGTGCTTCTATTCTTGTTCTTGCTGTGGGTCTTGTTCTTGTCTTTCTCTTTTATCTGGACTTTATTGCTTTCTCTCTGCTTCTCTGTCTTTCTTTCTTTCTTTCCTTTATTTGTTTTATACTCTATCTTTCCCATGCTCTTTACTCTACATGTTCTGTCGTTGAATTTGTGGTTCGTTCTTTTTATTTGCTTTATTTCACTTTTTGTGTAGGGCAGTAGTTCGGTCAGTGGAAGTCCCGTCCCCTCAACCTCGGGGACCAGTACGCCACGCCGGGGGCGCCGACAGTTGCCTCAGACCCCTGCAACACCCCGGCCGCATGTTACCTACTCCCCTGTTGTCCGTAAGGCCGCGCCCACACAACCTGGGGGACCACAGAGCCGACCACCAGCCCCCCGCCACTTTTCTCCGGAGCCTGCCCAAGGACAGGGTCCTCCTCCCGCTGGACCCCCTATAGCCCACCATGGCACATCTCGCCAGGGTCATCATCCCCCGCCTCGCTGGGGAGACACAGGTGGGGGAAGTGGCTCCATGGAAGAGGATGGCTGCTTCTACAGCCAGGACTATGAACCCCATCATGAACCACCTGCTTATGAGCAGAGCCCCATGCAAGGTGCCAACCACCCACTGCCACCTCCTCCACAGCCACAGCCACACAACCCCCATCCCCTCCCTCCACCCCAGCCACACCCTGTAAACAACCCCCACCCTCATCCACCGCCCCACCCACAGCCCAGTCGCATCTCGCCTAGAACTGCCGGCCAGGCGCCCCCTCCCACCACCGCCCTGACTGGGCCTGCACAGGGCCAGATGCAGCCTGCCGCCCAGCGCCGCTTACCCAATGGCTACCGCTCTTCTTCGCCATCCACACATCTCCATGGACCCCCACATACTGGGCCTCACAAGGTCCCGCCTCCAGCTGGGCATCCCAGAGGTCCCTGCAAGGGCCCGCATGAACCCTACAGCGAGAAGGAGGCGAACGACTGGTGCTAGCCTCTGGGGATGGGGGAGGGGCGTAAGGAGGGAAACGAATTGATAGATGGACCAAAAGAGGAAGATGGGAGGCTCTGAGCCTGAGCTCTGACTGCCAAGGGAAACCATGAATCTTTCTGTTTTGCCTGTTCAATGTTTTCCTCTCCCCCACTGGTTGGCATGTCCTAGTGATGGTGGGATAGATAAAGGTATAGGTGTCAGGATGAAGGGGTGGTACAAGAATGTTGAGGCAGAATCTGGAGAAACAATTGGTGTCAATGGAAACCACCTCCATTTTCTGCTTGCATTGTTGTTGCATTCATATCTTGATGCCAAATAAGATCAACCTCAAACTGCAGTGTTTCAGGATGCAAGCAGGAGGGGTGATGGACACTAGTCGTTGTGTGTCTTAAATTACGCCTCTGGCAACGAGCTACAGCCACTTACAAGATGTCAAGAGTTGCGACTCGACAAAAAGACACTTTACAGTCAGAGACAAAAGAAAGACCACTGTTTTTGTGTGCATCTCAAAGCTAACTTCAGTTAAGTTAGCTGCAAGAAGAATCAAATCCAACCCTCCCAGCCACCAGTTGAATATTGATGAGTTTTATCATCTGTGTTTTTAAATAAAAACAAAACTGACAATGAGCCCTCCACCTGTATGAGGTGAGGAGGCTAAGTGGGTGAGAGAGTTGGGGAGTGTTGCACGGGGTTGATGTGTCACTTGGTCAAAATCTATTGGACATGATGGCTGTGTTTGGGGTGTTTAACATTGTTCCCGGAGAACGCCCTCCTCCCCGAAACAAACAATGTAACCAACCTCAACCCGTAAGAGAAGAAAAACTAAAAAACGTGGAGATGGGTTTCAGAAACAAAAAACAAACCAACAACTGTTTTCTGCAGTATTTCTTCTTCTATTCCTGCCTCTTCTTCCTCCTCCTCTATTACTTCTTCAAAACATTGAAGCTTGAATCTTCTGTTGCACCCGACACGGCTTCGTTTTTTAGACTTGCGGAGTTGTACACCCTGTGGAATCCTGCATGAATGATACAAAAAAAATAATAATAGCATCAATGAGAATCTACTGTATGTGGGAGGAAGTTTTATTGGTCCTTTCTGTTGTGGTCTCCAGGGTTTCTCTCTTTTTGAGTGAAAATGCCTTTCTATGACATTCCTCTCATTGTACCTTCATTTATACTGAAATCAAGACAGAAGGCTGCAGGGAGATTGGCTAGTTATATATGTATATCTCGAAAAGGAACAAAACGATTACTTTTTGCTTGCTTGTCTGTATGTTCTGTGCGAGATGCCTGCCGCTGATACAGCTGGAATTGCACCATTTTTTTGTGGAGTGAACTTTTTTGTAATTACAGTGGAACAACGATATCCCGGGAAGCAGGGTAAAGTGGATAAAAGATGTGGTGTCCATGTTGGTGACAAAGTCCGACAAATCAGTAACATCTCAAAGTCTTCCAGGGTTTGGGGTTAAAACAGAGACATCCGAGAGGAAGAGATCAATAGAAAGGCCGAGAAAGGAGAGAAACTCTTCATCGTTGTTTTCTTTGTTATTGACCGTGATGATGGATAAACAGACAATATAATAACTTCTAATGATCATGATGATCTTGATATTAAGACAGATTCTCCATATTTGGTTTGATATTCTGTTCCGTATGTTTGTTTTCTTTTGAGCTCAGCTTATCCTTTTTCCAACCCTGAGGTGGAGCTCTATCCCACAGTTGCATTGTGGGAGAATGAGTTGGCGGGAGGCCAAGCATGAGTCAGAGAGCATCCACAGCAGTAAATAGCTCTGTCTTTCTTGTCACTCTTTTTCAAAGCCAATATAGAATTTAGACAGTGGGGGAGTTTCATTGTGAGTCCCCTTTAAAAGCGTGTCAAACACAGCAGTTTCATGCACACTGCATTTAAGTGAATGCATCTTCTCTCCTGCAGATGCTGAAGCAGAGTTCCACCACCGCGTGTGACCTTCCAGTGGCGCTGTATGACAGCGTCCCTCCTAGTTTTTGTACCACTCCTTTTGCTTCACTTGTGATTCAGAGTTGTTCTATCAGTGCACCAAGAACACAGCTCAGCTCATTCTCTCACTTGTAGACCACCTCGTCTGTGCTCCCTTCGTGTAAACACAGTTCAGTTGGGTTGGAGAAAAGATGCCTGGGCCTCGTCATGGTCCTGGAAAACATCTGTGTTCTGTGTGTATCACTCCTGTAAATCTTGTATTTATTTCCGTGTGTTTCTCTGTGTGCCTCAATCTAACACGTGTCACTAACGCACACCACTGTCAGCCCCAACATTATTATTATTTTTATTTATTTGGCCTACGTTTTACCTGGAGGCCTATCACATGTTGACCAGAGAATGCACTGAAAAAATAGAAAAGAAAAGAAAACTGCCTATTAGTGTCTTTCCAACCTCAGTGGAATGTCACAAACAAGTATTTTTTTCAAATCAGAAAGCACACTAAGTATGTAGCTCCAGGTTGTGGTGTGTGTGTGTGTGTGTGTGTGTGTGTGTGTGTGTGTGTGTGTGTGTGTGTGTGTGTGTGTGTGTGTGTGTGTGTGTACACATGGGTAAGTGCGTTTCAGATACATTTTTGGTGTTTTGTTTTTGTGCTTACTGCTTTAGATTTTTTGTCTCCAGAAATCCTTTTGAAACGTTTTAATCAAGTCATCATAACAATCTGACTGTGTGTGTGTGTGTGTGTGTGTGTGTGTGTGTGTGTGTGTGTGTGTGTGTGTGTGTGTGTGTGTGTGTGTGTGTGTGTGTGTGTGTGTGTGTGTGAATGGTAACATGCAAAGCCCCAAACATTCACCATCCATCTTTGTGTCTATGCTGCAGTGAAAACCACTAACACGCTAATTAACCACACAGTCTTCAAAAAGCAATGTAAAGCCGCTACTGAGAAGAGAGAAAAAAAGAATTTTCTTTAAGTACAAAAGATTTTTAAAAACAAGGAAAAAATATCTAGTTCCAGAAATGCATGTGCTATGTGCATGCCACACCGTGGGTTAACAGTCATCTTCAGGACATAAAAGAAAAAAAGCAGATTAATGAATTCAGAGGAATTTAAAAAAAAAAATTAAAAGATATATAGGTAGATAGATGTTTTTAAAAAGCAACGTTTCCTTTTTTTCTTCTATTTTTGAGAACAAAAAAGGTTACAAAATTACCAAAAAAAATGTCTAAAGAATAAAAACACAAAAGAGACTTTGGTGAGTTTGTTTTCTTCTGTTACATGGGGGTTGAGGCACAACACAACCATGTTCGGGACCACCGCAAAAAGAACTGTTTAAAAAATATATATACAAAGAAAAGTAAGTACAGTTCAGGTGGTGCATTCTTCCTTCTACTTTGTGTGGGGGTCAGAGGGCGCAGGAGCCAAGTCTGATGATGTAGCTCCTCATTATAACTGGCTGTGGAACTTTTGATCTCTCACTCACTCACTCTCTATCTCTCTTTCTCTCTCTCTCTCTCTAATTCTGTCTCTTCACACTCTTATCTGTCGCACTCTCAAGCTGTCTCGCCGCTATTTCTACCAGTGCATTTTGTAATTCCAAACAAAACTCTTCCTAAAGAATAAAAACCAGAGAATGCAAACCGCTTTTCCTCATTTCTTGTCCACATTATTGCTTCAGTCTTTTTAACTGTGACGATGTGTGTTGTGTGTGTGTGTGTGTGTCTCATTTTGTGCTTTAAAGGTGTCGCGTGGGGTTTCCTTTGAAACAAACCAAACGGGTGTTTACGAAAATGCACCATTTTTTAATTTAAACGAACATTGTTGACATCTGTTTACAATCTGAGTCTTCTTCTCTGTCTTTGCTTGCTCTTTTCTGTGTAATGTCTGAGCGCATTACCGCCGCCTGTTGGCAGGAATCTGTATTGCACACGACAAACCAAATATGGGCCAACTGATTCATTGGTGCTGGCCAAGTACTGTGGGCTTGTTTTGCTGAAAACTCGATATGAGAAAAACTGCAGAGTTGGGTTATAATTCCCCTAAAATAAAAACATTAGGATTATTAGTTCAGCCTTGAGTGAACAAACCTAACGGGCTGGCTCGGGAACACTGTTATAAATCACCACTTGCTGTGAGTTCAGCTCATATGTTTCTGTGATGCTCGAATAAGAACAAGTGTGGAAAATACCAAATATCCTCAAGAAAAAACAAACACAGTAAGCATTGTAAGCTTGGTTATGCAGAAGGCATAAATGTGGCAGCATATTCCTTCACAGTGAGCTTACGTGTGAGAGAAGGCCATAGGGAAGAGCCCGGGAGGAAAGAAAGTGTGTGAGTGTTCAGAACAGTCTGAATATGAGAAGGCACACAAGGAGAGTGTCTTCACAGACATGTCCAGACGGTTCCGGCCCTGAGTACATAGACAGGGTGCTCTGGTTTCAGCCGGAAGACTAAGCAGCTCAAATGGGGCCTCATGGGCTCACTCAGGCACTTCCCCCCACATTCCTTCTTCTGTTTTCCTGGGCTAACAACCCCCTCCCCCACCCCTCAACCACGGTGAATCCCTGTTGTGCCCACTCGAAAGTCTGTCGAGGCGTTACATCCTGAAACGTAAAGCCAGCCTTAATATTAGACTATTTTAAAGCATAATTATGCAGACATATTTCAAACTTTAGAGTAATACTAATCAATTAATTTGATAAAAACCTCTTCAGCTTCTGGTGGCTCAGCTCAGAACGAGTCGTGCCGTTTGAGATTGAACTAAAGATCTGTACTCTAGGAGTCCCTTATCTTGCTTTATCCATTGTAATGGATTACCGATTATTACCCACACGTCGTCACTTATCAACAGTGGAATTTAGTATTTAACCTTTTGAACCCTTAACCAATGACTATTAAGACAGTAACACATATTGAAGAGCTAAAGGACCACAGTTTTTCTCAAGTGTATGCTTATACAATGTTTCTGTGACCTCCCCCCCCCCCACACACACTCTTTGGACCACAATCTCCTGAATTGTCGCTGCTTTTGTTCTGTAAATCAGACTGGGGGGAGGGGGAGTAAGGAAGGAAACGTCTTCACACCCAAGTCTGTTTCCTATCACACACCTCTTGCACCCAAAGCAAATCCCCAACTATTTTAACAGCATCATTTTGATTAAAAAAAATATATATAAATACCATGGCTGAGACATTATACATTTACCCCTCATTACTGCCATGCTCCCTCTCTTGTAGGTGTATGTCAAATAACAAACATCACTCCAGATTGAGTACAAAAATGTTTAATAAATATTGAGGTAGTTGTCATTGAATGTTTTACATTTGAAATCAACACATTTCCAGTCTTCATGCAGCACTGGTTCCCACACTCACAACATATAACATCTGCTAGGCTGTACATGTTCATTCAGACAGCTCGAGGCCTCATTCGGATGCACCAATGTCCTTAGTTCCGCCCTTCCCAGTCGAAGCCAGTTATCGTGAGCCGTGGCCATTAACTAGGCCAAAAGTCACCGGGGCTGCTTCCGTGTTTCCCGTAACATGCCCCGGCTTGTTCAGAGTCCTGCTCGGGACGTTCAGAACACTCCGTCCCGGCTGTTCCTCCAAACAACCCGTGAAGAGGCCCTCTCTGGATGCGCGTTCACGCTCCCAAGGCCGTGTCGTAAAGTTCATTCCCTTTGATCTGCGCCGGGGTTCAACACGCTGCAATGGCTCTCTGGAGAAGCATGGGGGGTGGGGGTGCTCCCAGTTTACTGCTGCAGTTCACGTAGTCCAGCAAAACTGAATTTACACTGAGCTGCTCAGAGCAGAGTTTGGCTTTTTTGCATGGCAGAAAGTCCGGCTCCATGGCCGCTTTACCGCGTCTTTTCCTGGAATGCTGTGCGGGTCCAGTCGGGCACAGATTCTCCTTGTTTTCTGCGTCGCGCCGGAGCCCGGTGGGAGAGCCCGAGACCTCCACTCGGGTTAAAGTCTGAGGCTTCTCGGTGGCAAGCGAGGCGGCACCCAGGAGCTCGGTTTGGGCGCCAGTTGGCTCGGTGGTCCCTGTGGTCCCCTCGGCCGCGGGCTGCGGTTGTTCGTATCCCGCAACAACACTTTCCACCGTCGCCTGAGCCGCATGGTACATGTCCCGGGCGGATTTCATTACCAGAGTCAGGAGGAGGCTCCGCTGAAGCCGCAGACCCCCTCGCTGGGTGCGGGAGCTGTACAGTTTCCCCAAAGCCACGACCATGATCCTCTTGGCCTCTGCACTGACCTCCATGTCACAGCTTGTTTTGAAATTAGTCCAGGACAAACAATCACAAGTCAATGTTTTTGAATTCAGTCTCCACCCGCTGACTTCACACACAGACACGATACAGACCGGGTGCAGGGAAACTACTTATCACCTCGTTGACGTCACTCCCCCAGCGTCATAAGAAAGAGCCCCGCCTTTTGGTCTGCTATTTCTAACAACTGGCAGCAACTGTGGCTATTTTAATCTATCAAGATATGCGTAACTGTTCAAGTAAAAACCGAAACCATGAGCAAACTTTGATGTGATCAGAAAAATGGCCTTGTGATGTAACAACAAACAAGGTAAACACACCCCAACAGTATTGCAACACTGCTCAAATCCATACCACAACACTGCACATGGTATGGCAATTTATGGTTTATCTATGTTGGCTTTATTTTATAAGCTATAGTGCTAACCTGCATGTTAAACTGACCTATTTAGTTGTAAGGTATATTACATATTACAATTTTGGACTAGCAGTCCACCATCCGACAGTAGTTTTCCAAATCCAGGACAAACACAACATTATCTTTGCACTAGATAGGCTGCAGATCCAATCAGTCCTGACTGTTTTCATGGTAAATTGATTGAGCTGTTGCTTTAATAATCAAAGCTCAACTGGGCATTGAATTAGCATTTATTGGTGGTTATCGAATGAAAGATTGCAGAGGAATATCTTGCCAATAAGTGTTAATTTCTTGAATCTAGTCCACATAAATGGTGTTTCGTCAAACCAAACATTAACCAAAAAATCTCTAATTAATTTGGTTTCAGACTGCTGATGAATTAATCCAGATAGTAAAATACACCAGGCTGTTCTAAATGTTTAAGGACATGTATAAATAAATAAAAGACACATTATAAATTGATCACAATGTATTGGTTCGATTTGCAAAATCTCGAGCAGGAAAAATCTAACCTGTGAAAAACATATATTTTTCGTCTTTTTCACACCAAGGATGAACACAAGGAAGCCATAACAGTCTGTGCGCTCGTTCACTCTCACCCATCCCCCAGTGTGTATTTTACTTCCTTTTTCAGAGAAGATATGCCCATATTAAGCACATCCTGCTCCTGTGGCACATGCAGAGGAAAGCTGATGACGTGTGTGGGAGCCCTCGCTTCCTGAAGCCATTTAAAGTAACAGTCGTGGTGATTGCGTCAGGGCTTGCTACTTCCTTGAGTCCATATTTGGGCAGTGGAATCCATTCCGGCAGTTTTTAACGGCCTCTACAATGTACTCTTAAACCTGTTTACAGTTCAAACTGGATACACTGAATATCACATCGATATGACGGCATAACAATATATATTTGACCCTGTGGTATCAGGTTGAAAGTGTGAAGCAGATTTGAAGAGAAACAGAAAGAGGGTGATCATGTTTTTCCAAGCTGCTCTGTACTTCCAGAGGAATGTGTGGTATGCAATCTGGTGGGGCTGCAGGTCAACAACACACCAGTTGCAGAGGATAACAGCCTGGCGTTTTCTTTTCCTCAAGGCCTGACTGTCAAAAAATGCATACAACATGTACGATGCATTCCTCTGTTGTCGGAATGCATCAAATCGGCAAAAGCAAATACAATTTAGATAATTTATAGGCAATCCTGACTTTATTTTTAATTGATCAGTCTCCTCTCCTGAACAAACAATGTAAGTGTGTTTTAGTGACAATAGCAAATACAAACATATATCCTCCTCCAGATGTTTTTAAACTCAGCCCAGCTCATGGGTATATGTTTCAAATCATTATTCGAAGTGGAGGGACACTTGTTTTGGACATTTCAGTGTAATTGTAGATCGAAGAGGGCCCTCTTGTGGTGTTGCAATAATATTGAAGCAAAATTGTGGAGACTGGTAAATTCAATAAATGATAACGGTTTAATTAATCCAATCGGAAGAATACCGTGTGTCTATCCTGTATTTCCCATTAGATACTACGGCCTGCAGGGAGCATTTCATCTATATCAGGGGCACCCCACCTAAATTCTTTAAAGATATTCCTTAGATGACATCACCATCAGGAAACAGCCAGTATCATTATATAACAACTGCATTGAACTGTAAAATATTCCAGTACGCCTTAAACATATGTTAATTAATGTATTTCCACTAGTGAGCCATAACACACCACAACAGGATGACAGATACAGTACTACATCTCACTTCATATTTCATATTTGCTCTTTTGTGGTCTGCATACACTCTATTTTCTAACTTGTTGTCTGTGCATTAGGTTTATAAAAGTGTTCTTTTATTTCCATGCTGATGCTTATGATGTGTGCTAATTCTGCCTTATATTAAAGGAGCAAGCAATAGAAACAAAACGAAATTGTTGCAATCACAAACATATAGATTATTGCAGGTTCAAAGCAACCTGTAAAAGTCTATCTCAAATGCTGCTTCCTTGGTCAACGTACAGTTAATTATACGGCAACAAAGTAAACCGAGCTGAATAGTAAACACGAGACATCCATCTCCTCTGCTGGATACAGTTAGCCTTGAGCACAACGGTCACATGTTATCCCCTTCAGTGCCAATCCAGCAACACCATCAGGCCTTAAGTCTAGACTGCCCAGCTGCTCTGTGCAGTCTATGCACTGGATGTCCTGCAGTCACTTGTCTTATCAGCCTTACAACACTAGGTGGGGCACCATTATAAGAATGGAAATCAGAAAGACGACTTGCAGTGTTGTCTGGTTTGTGCAAAGAAGAAAGAGTGCCAGTAGTTTATCTCATACCATCAGTAGAAATGTGTTGAGTCACATTTACGTCAGTAATCATCTCATATAGAAGGACCATGATAACCATAACCAAATCCATGTTAATGGGTGCTATTTGACAATTGTCAAACTTAGTTCTCTTTACTTAAGGGAAAGTATAATCACAGTTTAGATACATAACATAAAGTGCACTTTGAGCCCTTATTTCATAATCTTTACTCAAAGTTGAGCTGTGTAATTTTCTCTCAAGTGGTTGATCTGCTACAAAGTAGAATATGAAACACGTCAATAAATACTGGACAGTGTCTCTTCAAGTAAAGTACCGTATATTAAGTGTGAAAGCAAAACTATAGCTAAATGAAGACAGGAACAACTGTGTGGGGTGACATATTCATAATGCACGAGAGAAACTGGTCAGATGCGGCAGCCTCCAGGTGTGAGAACTGAAGTGTGCATGAGGAGGACCATAAAACAAGAGCTTATTATTTGTAGGTTCATGAAAAGGGCTTGCAGTGAACTGCGTTTTAGAAAAATATTTATAAATAAAAATATACATAGAAAAACTGACTTCTTAATTAAGATGTATCCGTAAATGTGTTTTTCAGCATATAAATGAAAAGACAATTGTATTTTGATATTTCAATTAAAAAAGGGAACAATCGTTTTTCAACGCAATATAACATTTTATAATACATTTCAAGATACATTAATAAATCACAACTTAACTTTTCTATTCATACATTTTTGTTCAGACATGAAGTTTATTAAAAACAACCAGACACCCAACAAGCAGCTCAACAGTAACAGCCAGTAAAAAGGAGTCAAAGAGAAATTGTTACAAATCTTTTATTAAGATATTCATTATTTAATCCACTTTGACATTTTCTCTATGATTTGTATTTATTTATTTTACAGTTGTTAATGTGCAATTACCTTTGATAATGTTGGGTCACAGTTACAGGGCTTTCACAAAGTTATTGGCACTTGGAACACAGATAGAAATAGGATGAGCAGGACAGGATATCCACTGGCGCTACAGGGTTACAGAGGGCAAGGAGCAGGGGCAAAGACATGGGCAGACCAATTACTGCACAGGTTGTGAAGAAGCGCCATTTCTGGGTAAATATATACCTCATGCTGCGAGTGCACAACAAACAATCTGACCTCTATGTGTGCGTCTATATATAATATACAGTATTTATCTATACATGTGTATAATCATATTTATATATGTACTGTTTAGTGACAAAAGGTTCCCCATGCCGTGCCACACCTCATCTATTCAAGTGTGTAGGTCTACAAGTGTTGTAAACACATGTTAAATGGTAAAGAAATTGCAATGGGCTAAGAACTTACTGAAAAAAAGAAGCATGACATCATTCTATTCTCAAATTCACACAAATGGTAACACAACCACACTTGCACACCTATTGCAGATGGTTGTGAGTGAAGTGAGAACTTAACATCGACAGGTACAATAACCATAGTTATTCTACTCGAGGCTCATTCAGTTCAGTAGGTCACTATGGTTACTGAAAGAAACTAAGTTAAGTTGTGCCTCGCTTTAAAATCTTCCCTATGGTTTACATTTTCAACTTGTATTCTTCTAAGGGGATCAATGGCAATTGCACTCTGATTTTCCAAATACCTCTGTAAAGGACACACTCAATAACAGCGCTGTATTAATGAAATTGGCAATTGTCATACCTGGTATTTTTAGGCAGAAACATTGACAGATTTAGTAGCCATCATGCTATAAAGAAAATAATATATTTCCATTGCTAGATTGAATGTGAATTTATAATAATGGATTTATTTGGAAAACCTTTAGTTTGATATATTTAAAGTCTGAAATGACATGAAGTCTTGTCATAAATTCTGAAATTATTGGGGAAGAACATGAAAATGTAATCTGAGCTGAATGGTTAACTTGGACAAGTTAAAAGCCAATTGAATGTACATATTAATTTTAAACCACCTAAAACCGCTGCTTTGCCTCTTTCTGAAATGCATGAATAAACTGGAAGTGAAACATGACACCAGCTGCATGAAGGACAGGAAGCACAACGGTCTTCAAAGACACTGGAGAGGTATGTGGGGGAGGGGTGCTCATGTGGCAGCAACAGTCAAATGGAGCGCTTGCTGAGGTTTTGTTGTCATTACCCTTTAGAGAATACTTACAAGTTACTGCATTTGTGTTCCGTCCATAAATCATCAGGTCAAACTTTTATTTCTTTAATAAGATTGACTCAACTGCCTTAAATTAAGACATAGCGATGTCTTCCCGTTTTTCTTTTTACCCTGTACCTTTCTTCAGAGAATCGAACCGTGTTAGAAATGCCCCTCCAGAAGGAGAAAGTAATCAGTCTGTGAGAGTCTTTCACTTTTCTAAGTCATACCCGGGCCATTTTCCCTTCTATCCATCGGCACGAGGAATGACGAATCCCTGTGCTAAACTCCCAAGAGGTCATGTAAGAAGCTTCTAGCGAACACCACCGTACACATAAAAAAGGTCAGTTTTTGACCTTTCATAATCAGATGCATCCAGCAACAGAAAAGGAAGAACACTTGGGATTTAACTCAACAGTCATCTTGATTATTTACAGTAGGAATGTGTGCCACTTCGAAACAATTAACACATGCAGAAATGAAACCAAAGAAGACAAATTCCACCTAAAGGGGTTCAATTGCTACACAATGTTTAAAGGTGCAGGTTCATTAAGGTGCAGAAACCTCCACTCCCATGGAAGGTGCAAAATCATGTTATGCCAAACTCTTAAAATAAAACTGTCAGCCAATTTTTTTTTATTTCCTTATTAGATACATGAATAAACTACATACTAAAATGACACAGCTGCGCAAAAAGGCTCTCCTTCTTTACCAAAGAACCGCTTTGCACACACATGGATAGTACCATAAAATCCATTTGCTTCAAGCAATATGGCCTCCTCATGACATCACTGTACCCACCAGGCGTCTGCTTATTCAATTAAAAAGGCACATTCCAATATTCCATAATTATTTCCTGTGGATGTTGCAGTTTATTTTTAAGAATTTCAGTACAAAAGAATAAACTAACAGTTGTCAGATCAATATAACTGTTATATTTCTACCAGTAATCTTTGAAATCGTGGGCCAATGTTTTATTGAAGGAGGCACACATTGCAGGTTCACAACCTAACAAATGGAGATCATAGACAACAACAACAAGCTGAATCAGTCTCATTATTATTCTATGCTCGTGAACAGAAGATAAAATGCTTAAAATTTAGCAGTTCGACTGCTCATTCCATCACTCCGCACTTTCAAATTAAGATAAAAAAATTAATGGCTATGGGTCTTGTGATAAGACTGCTTTATTAAACTCATTTTTTAATGCAAAAATAGCACTTTTCCATATTTGACAAGACCTCTTTCAATAGAACATGAAGATCGAGATTTTAAAACAATCCCTTTCACTCTCTTTGCTCACACCGTTCCAGGCATGGGCACTTGTATAAATATAGTTTTTCTTCTAAAAAAAATGACCATCTTTGATTACCTTTTGCCCTTCAAATGTTCAATACAATCATCTCAGTAAAAAGCTTTCCCCTTCACTCTGGATCCTTTTTTTTTCAGTTCAAAGATGGAGAAACATGCTAAAAAACTATAAAACAGAAAGATGAGATACATTTCTATCAGACACTGCACAGTGAAACACTCAGGTGCAATTCTCTGGTCTAGAGAAAGATGATGTGGTGAAGAATACTTGCAGGGTGGTGAGTGGAAGATGCGAGGGGAGGAAGAACAGGTAGTGTTAATGTTTACTATTGGATATATTTTTAATTTAATTCCCTTTTCCCAGGCTGGAAAACAAGTCGTCAGGGTTGCGTAGAATACAATGCCACCGACACTTACATTCAGCGTACTCGCCACCTCAACTCCTAGCCTGTCTATCAAGCCATACCTTCCTCCTCAGGCTACACTGGTAACTCACCCCATCACCTGCATTTAAGGGAATGTATTTCATATGCAACAGTGGATGCACTTACACACATTAAAAAGACAAGGGGAGGCAGAGGGCAGTTAGGAGAAAACCCTCTCATTCTCTCCCTTAACTCGACTAACTCCATTGTACAGTCATAAAGCAAAAGTTTAAGTTTTCATGTCCTGGTTACATCAGGGTGACAACAGCTGTTGACCCTAGCAGTGTAGTATATATAGTCAGATGTGAGAGATCAGTGTGGGCCAAAAAGTGAAGTGGCAAGCAGAACTGGGGAATACTTGTGTGGGTGTGTGTGTGTGTGTGTGTGTCACCAAATTTCAAACTTCCCCGGACACAATGTTCAAAATAACGGTCCTCCGTCCCCGCCTACACCTGGTAACGATTCACCTGAAGACCCACCAGACTCCATGCCAGCACCGCCGGCGGCCTCCAGAGAGGCGGGTTCGAAGGCTGGATCCGCCCCCAGGGCGTCATCCTCAATCTTGACCCCGTCGGGAAGGAAAGCAGTGTAGGCGTCGCTCTCAGCCATCAGCAGCTTCAGCTTGGGGATCCAGCTCTTACGGACTACGCGTCTGGCGTTGGTGCACATGTCGGCGGCGATGGCGTTCATCTCGCTCTCCTTGAAGGTGGTGGCAAAGTTCTGACAATAGACTGGCACGGAAAAGGGGGGGAAAAAACATCTGTTAGACGGATTGTACTTTACGATGGGAACGACAACAAAGACAACAAATAACTAATGACATGAAGCAGACAGGAAGCTAATAGAAATAGTGGTCACGGGAAAGTAAGCCCACTTAATGAGGAGTGGTATGCCACTATTAATTATGTCCTTTTAAAAATGTTTTTCTCCACTCGGCACAACCTGCTTGCAAGGTGCATGGAGAGGTATCAGAGCTCCTCCTCTTCCTCACACTTACAATATTGATACTGCATCTGGGCCAAGATTCTACTGTATTTGTAGAATCCAAAATTATCTGAATTACACAAAAAATGTCCAACCTTCATCGACCCTTTAGTTGTTTATTGGTAAATACTGGAAACATCTCCCGAAGTTAAGACATTTAAAGAGATCCTCTTCGCAGGAAGTTCAGTCAGGAAGACTCACTCTACACTCCATTCATCATAATCGCTCAAGTCTCTCTCTCTCTCTCCCTGTGATTACTCCATCAGCCGATTGTGGGCGTTCACTTTAAATTAGCCAACCAGAATCTGAACAGGTCCCTAATCCAATCACATCGATGCTGTCAAACTTTGAAAATATTCTCCTCTGTGCTGCTGTCAGTTGTCTTCTAGCACAATTGGATGCGACCCTGCTCCACCTCCGTCACCTCCAATTAGCATCAGTTCAAAATCCTCAATCACCATCGGAGTGCAGCAACTTCCTTCTTCACCACCACCACCAGTGTCTGGACTCCAGGAGGGACTCTGCCTTATCTGACCTCAGCATCATTACCCCTCGATTACGCTACTTTAGGATGTAGTCGAATTGCCAAAGACTTTGCACCATTCAAATGTTATGCATATGTAATAAATTATCGTTTAATTATAATAGCAGCAGATTTCTTAAACATGTCCTGCAGCCTCTTTCATTTCACTCACGAAATGTCGGGAAATTAGTTTTCATCTTCACAAAGTGAACCCAGACTTCCCTGAGCTATCAAGAGGCGGTACACAAGTTACCCCTTTCCATAAATGTCCAAGCACATTACGACTTATGGACACTCAAACGTATGTGAACATAGGTAGATGTTGCTACCTAGTGGTCACTGTGGGTTATTACCATATGCTAATCAACACCATACGTCACAAGTATGTGTGTTTATGTCAAATATGAATGCATGTAGCACATGTGGGAATCGTTTGCATGCCTGTGCAAACACAAACAGACAGAAAAACATTGCTCACATTTGACCGCATGTAGAACTCTGTTGTCCAGGGGCTTCCGGCTCGGGTCATTGGTGGATGAACGGATGCCTGTTCCACAGCTGTTGGCCAGAGTATTCCTGATGGATCAAAAGTAAGAATGAGAAAACACAGAGCAGATGCCAAAAATTTTCTTGTATCCCTCTAAAGCCAGCAGATCAAAACAAAAACAAATCATTAATCCCGATATTAAAAAGAAAGCTCTCGCTTACTCTACAGGCAGAAAGAACCAACCTGTCAAAGAAGGCGGCCAGCAGCCTCCGAAGCAGCACCTTGTGTCTGGTCCCTGCGCTCACATGACAGTTCATCAGCTGGGCCCGCGAGATATACACAGAAGTACCTGCAAAGAATGCACACGCAATGAAAAACAACACGCACAACCAACCGCCAAACGGCATCGGCACGTATCACCATGCATGACTTATTTATTGTCTCGCTTTGCAAACGGATGTCATGGTTCATGTACAGTCATGAGAAAAGGTCTTCACTTGATGATCTGTTTATCTCGTGACAAGTATGCTTCAGATCAAACATTGCAGCTGTCGGTCGGGAGTGAAGAGGCTCGTTTTTCTTTGTTCGCTCTCTATAAATAAATACATCTGTTTCACAGGTTTCACACGGGGTATAATCTTTATATTAATATTTGTATTAACACCAAGTCAAATGTGTAGCACTGCAATGTGATCCGCATACCAATGCCTGGTCCAGTCATTTGAGGACAGCTTCCTCTGAATACGTGAATAGTTACCCATCATAGATAGATAGATAGATATGTTTATTTATCCCCAAAAAAAATTGCCGTAACAGTAGCAGCACCAATAAAACTAAACACACAAGAATAAAAAAAAAAATAAAAAAAAAAAGAAAAAAGATAAAGATGTATACAAAAAGTATAAAAAAAAAAATATAAAATAAAATATATATATATATATACAATATATGCATACACAATACACAATACAATACTATAATAATATATAAGACAGTGTGCAAAATGCAAAGTGTGTGTATGTGTGTAGTGTAAATGAAAATCATCATTTCGGCTCCTCTCCAACTCGCTTCTGTAAAACTCTGTTTCCGTAAAGACAGGTTTCTCTGAGAACACACAAACCATACCTGAGACTAACTCCAGTTTCTCAGCAGGGTCTCCATCCTCGTACAGTTTGGGATGACAGCGGTTGCCGATCTGAGCAATGAGTTCTACGGGGAGGCATGTGAGGTCTCGGCCTCGCATGCGACCCCGTGTCTCTGTGTGGTCTGGGAGAGCCTCCACACGCTCACCAGCTGCTGGAGAAAAACAACGTTGTGGAATTAGAATAAAACCACATCACTTTAACATACAGAGAAAATAGAAGCGGGGGAATCTAAGTCGTGAAGGCAAAGATTATCTACCATCAAAGATATAAGTGGGTGTCGACCTTAGATTACATGATAGGTATCCTGTCTTTCAGGTGCAACTATACACACCACTCTGTCTCGTCTCCATTACCTGCAGCTCCCATATTGAGCATGCTGTACATGGTATACATGTTGCAGATTTGCCTGTACTGCTCTTCAGCACATTCATCCGTCCCCTCTTCCTCTTCTTCATCGTCATGGTAGCTGATCGGTGAGTCACTGGCGTAGGTGCTCAGGGTGCCGGGGCTGGCGCCCTCTGACATGCCGAGGCCTGCAGCGGCGCTCCCATTGGTGCCGGCGCTGCCACTGAGCCCGCCGCTGGCCACCATGCCCAACAGGCTGGTTACGTTGGCGCCCATACCCATGGCCAGTCCGAGGGCCGCGGGGCTCTGAATGGCACTGCCCCGCGCCGCCTCATGGGAATAACGGGCTGCCTTCCTGGCCCCGCCTCCTCCCCCTGAGCCTGTCCCACTTCCATCTCGGCTGCTGCCTCCCTCCCACAGCCGCTTGGCTACGGGAGTGCAGACCACCGAGTAAGGAGTGGACGCTTCCGGCTGGCTAGAGGGCTGCTCAGTCTTCACCCGTGATACCAGAGGGAGTGGCGTCAGGCATGAGGCAGGCCGGCCCGCACCGTTACTGGTCTGCTTCACCGGGCTCTGGGGCTCCGAAGGCGGGGCCTCCTCGGCTTGAAGGCCCTGTGAGTCGCAGCTTGGAGAGGAGACCTAGAAATGAATGTATATCAACTTTGTGTCAGAATACAGGAACACAGCAATGTACCAACAGGTTGCCAAGCCAAGGATGGTCGGTCTGTTCGTCCAACAGCTCGGCATCTCAACAACCATTGACCAGATTCCCTGTATATTTTGTAGCATTATTTGTGTGTTTTTTAAATAAATGATTAAGTGCCCCCCTTTATTATCTAGAACCATTGTCACACGAGAACTTTACTTCCACCAGCACTTCACTTGGGATGCACCAATCCAGCTTTTTCCATCCTGGGCGTTGGGTATCGACCGATCACGAAGACTGATCTGATACTAGCGTTTCATTATTTGATATAACGGTATCCAATACCAGATTAGTCAATTGTAATCAAACACCCAATCCAGTCATCTGAGTTGGTATCGAACCGTGATCCGATGTCCGTATCAGTAACACAGATGAAAAGCTATTGAAACAACTACAGGGGAGAGTGCTTTCCATTAACAATAAAATTACATTTTAGTAATATAGCTTTCTTTTAATTTTACCCATTGGGATCTCTGACACTGAGACTTTTACTGTCACCTAAATATAAAGGACCCTGTTTCTCCAGATTATATGTCTCAGACCCGGTGTTATTTGCTTTGAAAAGTTTCAACTGAAAACCGTTTCAGCCTTACCTTGAGGAAGAACTCGGTGCCCTTCTCCATGATCTGTTGTATCTGCAGGAAGCCGGCGGTATACATGAGCAAAAACTGGTCCCCCACCGTCATGCTGAGACGGCCTGTGTAGCAGAAAGACAAAATCTGCTGGAAGCTCTGGGGCTGCACAGCCGATGGGAGCTCCACGACGGTCGGGCTCGTCTCATTGCTGCTGCCACCTCCGCTGTTGCTGAAAAGGTCCCGGAAATAAGAACTGCTTGCAGCCAGCACAGCTCGATGGGCCTGAGAAAAAAAACATATATATATAAATCATTCCATTAGAACTTAGAAAATAATATTGAATGCCCGAGTTTAGATTTTGGGTAATTACTCTTCTTTTCACTGAATTATTTAAAATCCGAGAGACTCCTTTGCTATGCTGACATTTTTTTAGCAATTTACTGAATTTTCTGGATATCATTTCAATTTGACAATACCCTAACAGGGTTTTAGTACCAGAATAAAACTAGACTTTGCCTAAAGAAAATACAGTTTAAACACACATCAGTATACATTTAATTATGTAACAAAAGACTAATATATTAACTATTGAGCAAGAATTGAATGCCAAGTATTAGTAAATGTAGTCAGTATTTAACTATCGTGGTTTTATTCCCATATCCCAATCATTTATTTCGACATTTATTCAATAGGTCTTTAACATAATATGAATGCTATAATACTGAATTGAAGTTCTCCCAAAGAAAACCATAATCAAAGTGACAGCTCTCTTAGTTTTGGGGTCGTTGAGAGCCCTAAAAACAAGATTACAGGGCGGACATGGTTCAGAAAATCTGCAAAGATAAGAGTGAGGAATGACATCCAGCCGAGACTCAGGGCAATGCAATTGGGGGCAATCTAACCCATTGTTTTTCCAGACGAAGTAGGAAATGACACGCTATTAAAGAGGTCCAGTTGTCATTCCAAGTGAAGACTACAACGGGTAATTTAACTCATCGTCAAACCTTCAGCTGGAGGGGAAGAATTTCGAAAAAACCTCTCTTAAAATTCATACCGAGATGAAAAGCTGCTCTCTCTGAAAGTGTATCATCATTCCAGGTCGGACTATCCAGTTTCAAAATTACACCAAAAGAAGTCACACGTAACCAAAGTTACCATGGCCGCCACCTGTTTTCAGACTGTCCAAACAACACTTCTTTTGAAGTGTATTGGCATCCCATCCTCCACACAGCCAGGCGGCCATGGAGCCACCGGACTAGTCGTTAACACCCAAGCTTTAGCCTCTCTAAATTCAGCCTGGACTTCCGATCCAAGTGTAATTTCCATTTAAAGACAATAAATCCTCGCTGCCCCATCAGTACCTTGAAGGCATGGCCCTTAACCACCACGGAGACATCGCAGTAGAGGCCTTGCAGCCGCTGCTCATTGAGACACTCTAAGACATTGTTGCCAAAGTTTGGGATCGCCATCTGGAGGGTCTGGGCCATGGTGCGCCGACGCACACCGCCGAAGGGTCTTGTTGGGGGAGAAAGAAAAACAGAAAACATTAAAAAATGTGAGAAGGAAAAAGAGAAATGACACAATCACAATAAATACACACTCTAATATATATATATAAATAAATATACATATATATACATATACGTTATACACCCTGGTTATTACACATAGGTTCAGGTGAAAGTATCTGGCTGTTGCTGTTCATACCTCGAGTCAGCACATGCAGTAACGGACACATTACTGCTCAACAGGGTTTTGAATGTAGTGTTTACACTGCTTTATGGTCATGAGCAGAGTCATGTTTCCAGGTGGGATAAGCTGAGCATGCCCATTCACAACAATGACAAACACGGCATTATCCTGTGCTGTGTCCTTTGTGTAAGAAGCAGGAGGCGCTGCAGCGAGGAGGCGTAATGTAACATGGCTGTGTTAAGACAGAGCGTTCGGGGAGAACGGAGACCGAGAGCAAAACGGGTGAGGAATGTCAGACCCTTACATTAATAGACAATAAAACAGCTGACAGTTTTTCACTGGGACAAAGTAATACCAAACATACACTAAATCCAATGGAAGTTGACTTTTATTGATACCATTGCTACGAGGCGAAGTTATTCACAATGAAACACCTCTATTCCAGAGAGAGAGAACGTCCCGAATAAGCATTCTACCCCTTGGCACATCCAACTGACATAGACCACAACTATTTCTTCACACAGTCCTACTGAAGGCTTTTGGCAGGCTCACGGGACGATGATATTTGAAACTAAGTTTTGTTGAGGCTTCCAGGGATATTGCACATTGCATTAATCCTATACGTCACTTTAGCCTTGCAGTTGTTGTTATTGCCAGCAGCAGGCTGAGTAAAAGCCTTTTTATTTTCTGTCCTCTATGAGCTATATAACCTGAGTGTCCTTAGCTAACTGGGCCATGGTCTGTTATTCCATGTATCTTAACAAACTCCACACGTTCCCATTCACTTCTCCGAACAGTCGAAGGCAAGCATGCCCCCTTGCCCTGCGACCTCAGGTAGATTCCTATTTTATAATTGCAAATTAAAGTGGACCAAAGATTGCCCTGCTGCGGATATGAACCCTGTGAACAGACTCGATTCTGCGAGACAAAGCTTTGTATTCAGTGTCAGGATATGGAAAGACACCAGATATGTTCTTTTGTGTTTCAGAATTTGTACACATGACCTCATTCTACACAATAGCATGGGGAGGATTCTACCTTTCAGTTCAGGGATTCATATAAGCATTATATGCCCTCTGTACCCACAAGCAACATATCACCTCCACAATCACAGCTGAGACAACAGATCCATTGATAAGCCCACGTGGTTGCATTTCATTTGGCCGTAAACCTCGACTTAAAGCAGAACACTGGCCGTAAAGGTTCTCGCATACATACACAGATGAGAGAACAGGCCTAGATAAAGCTGCTTTTCACACGGATGCTTTCCCACTTTAAAATGTTGCATGGCTAAAAAGCTCCATGCACGCACACACACACACACAAAGATACATACCAAACAAAGGCAATCTCTGATACTGCGAGAACAGACTGATTGAAGCCCACCCTGTTGGAGGCAAACAACTAACTTTGGTGTGACTGACTGATGAGGGCTGGAGTGAGCCTCCCCATCATATCCAAAGCCTTTCATTTGGGACCTCGCCAAGCTCCAGGGTAAAGAGAAATGCTCTCTTTGTCTCTGTCTCACTCAAGCTCCATCTCCCTCATACTAAAACACAGATGCGCACACACAAACTCAAACAAACCCACAAAAGGCACACTGAGTCACACACAGACATTAGACAATACTGCTTGTTTACAGTTTGGCGAGCCGCAGTAAGCACACATGCGTGCACATAAAGACACACAAACATAGGGCTGAGAGCAGGGTGTGTTTGCACAGTTTGCCCTGACAGTGAGAGAGAATGTGTGTGTGTGTTTAGTGTGTGCATGTGTGTATGTATGCACCAAGGAGGGGCAGAGAGTCCTGCAGAGATGAGAGGGAGCATCTCACGTCCTTATTCCATTAAATATATCGAGCGCAGCAATGTTCACGAATTAAATTCACCCGAACTCCCCCTGTGGCTTATACCAACCAGCCTGGGGAGGAATGTAGGTCATACATACTCACAACATACTAGAATGTTATGTTATGTTTGGAAGACCGTCTACATATTTCAGAACTTATACTGTGTGACTACTTTCCAGTTCATCCACTTTTACCTTTGAGAACGGCATGGGCTGTGACACTGCTGTGTGGAGGATTAATGTGGAGTCATTGGTGCAGCTGGCACACAATGCAATCCCTCTACAGGCATTTCCTGGTTCCCATGTGTCAATGCCTACACATCAAGACACATGTACCGGGCCCGATTAGTGGTTATTCTTATATAACAGGGGGGGGGGGGGTCCTGAATGAAGCAGCACGGACAGCTTGAAAACTTCTGAACTTCATGTGGTCCCGACTAAAATGTTCTCTCTCTCTGTACAGAGATGTGTACACGGGGGGAGGGATGCCGGGTAATGGGGAACAGATAAGGAGCTCGTTAACACGCCGCGCCGTGTGCCAGTCTACGCGCCGGGAGCACAGTCTGCTGGCACCGGAGCGGGGAGGCGGGGGGGGGGGAGACACACATGATGGCAGCAAAGCCTCGGTGATACCCGGGTGAGGACGACGGTGTGTGTTCCCGTTTACGTGCCGTCAAATGACATTGAAAGATATCAATCTCGATGCCCTCCAGCGGACTCGGCGGTCTCGCGAAGTCCCCCCCTCTCCACCGGGGCTGCCGCCGGAGACATGTTTGATGCCACCTCCCATCCGCAGCAGGCCTATAGGAGGTGGCTAATGGCTAAGCTAACACTACTGTTAAATATTTTTGGGTTCGCCCCGGCGCACCATCCACCTCATGCACACTCAGCCCAGCTGCACAATGTCTAGCATTTCCGCGATATAGTCCGCACTCGGATGTATAAACGAGACACTTACTGCCTGTGCGGACGAGGGAGCTGCGCTGCGACGCCGGGTGTCAAGCCCAAATGTTGCTTATTTAAATATGTTGGTGATGGGGGAAATCGCTCCCCCTGCCATTCTCCATTCTACCGACATCAACAGGTCATCCCAGGACACGCAGCAGCTGAGGGCGAGCCAGACGGAACCAGTGCGGCACGGAGCGGGGGGTGGGAGCACAACAAGGCACAGTTCTTTACAAACGGCGCTCGCAAGTGTTGCCGTGCCAACAACCCCCAAAAAAAGCCTGACTGCCATCGCGTTTTTGCATATTTGAGAGAAGAGCTAGGCTACATTAAATTATATAATTTAACTACACACATTGCCACTCCAAGTTTATGATACGGTGCATTTCCATGGGTGAAAAGGCAACACACAAAAAGTTAAGGGCCGTGCCAACCTCGACCCTTCCCGCAGCATATTTATCCCAAACTTTAACCGTCCCTTATCTAGTGGAGCGTTCATCATCAACCCAAATCCACGGCGCTAACTGAGGACACCGGCATAGACCCCTCTCCCCTCCTCCGCCCTCTCTTCCGCAACCGACGCCGGGGAAACCTCGGATGACCCCGACGGCGGGTCGCCTCACACAACGGCAGGTTAAGACACTCACCCCCACGCCGGGATGTTGATGCAGACTCAGAGCGTCGGTTCAAAGGAGGAGACACGCAGCGCTCTCTCTCCCCGCTGATCCTTGCTCCAGGCAGCCATTCAGTGCGAGCGAGACGCCGATAGCAGAGCCATTGAGGGCGGTACAGTATCCCAGGGGATTGCGGAACACAGAGCCACTGATCGCAGGACGGAACAGGAGAGGAGGAAGACGAGCATGACGCGCTCGTCACTCAATCGCATGATCCTTTCGAGCGCTGCCTCGATTTGGGGAGAACTATCCCACGGCGTGGACTGTTTGCGCATTGGCACAGCGAAGCGGCAGCCGGGAAGGAGGAACCATCTCCCGCCTCTCTCCCTCTCTCTCCGCATATGAGAGATAGAATTGGGAAAAGTAGGCCGTGCGTGTGCCTGTTCCTATTTAACTTGGGTGAACTTGGCGCGCGCATACACATAGTATGAGGATACAGCCGCGCCCTTGTTGCCTGTAAACCAGTGAACCCGTATAAGCAAAATACAGGCTGCTATGACACCTGGCAATTATACCTGCAGGTAACCGTGTTCAACTGATATATAGCTTATAGTTATTAAGTCAACTCTTTATATCTAGACCTCTGCTTCACCACGCTATTCAATTATGAGTATAGCATTCCATGCTTTCTCCTTTCTTTGCATATAGGCCCATGTATTTATTGTGAAGCTGATGTCACAACAAATAAACTCAAATGTTTCATGTGTCAACAATACACATACAATTTCGCATTTGAATGGATTCATGAATAAATGAATTTGCCACTGAATACTGTTATTATTTGTCATGTTTTGTCTAATTTTCTGTGCTTATTTCACAGAACCCAATATCTCAGATGGCAAATTGGAGTTGGAGGAAATGTAAAGTCCCTTGATTGTCTGTTGTATCCATTCTGTGGTTAAAATACTGGTGATTCAATTAACACAACTCTTAATCTGGAGAAAACAACTCTAATGATCCAAAGTGGTTTGCCCTCCTTTAAAATTATGCAAATTGTAATGTGAAAGTATATTACCAACAAGTGAATAACTGAAGTGTCAACTCATGGCATCATCCATTGAAGTCACAACATGTTCTGATATGGCATATATGGACTACATCTAATTTGTGTCTGGCACAGAAGAAAGCACCCTTTTTTTAATTTCTCAAATTAGTGATTTTCCCTATCATGGTGTGCAATCAGTTGCTTTTAAATATAGCATGGCCTTTTGACTGTATCGCAGTGGTATCATTAAATGGTATGCTGTGTTGTGCAAATTCTTCCCTTTCAGCTATAAATAAATATTAGGATTCAAGCAGATAAAAGCACGATAAAAGATGTATTTAATTAAATTGATTTTGTATTGCAAAATTAGAAATGACACATTTGCCTCTGAGGGCTTTACACTGTGCATACGACATCCTCTGTCCCGGGAACTCACTTAAGTTCAGGAAAAATTCCCCCCCAAAAAACGTTCACTGCGAGAAACATCCCTCTATACGGATGGAATGAAGTACAATAGACGTCAAGTGTAAAGAATGAACAACATAACAGAATTGCCATGCAATGCATAAGGCAGAAAGTATTCATATAATGAGAGTTATACAGGCACATGATGGAAAAGTTACAACTACCAATGAGAACAGCAGCAGTGGATATAGTAGAATAATAACGATAATAAAGGCCATTGGCATTACCAATAGCAAAACAACAAGCAATAACAATAATAGCAGGAAAGGTCGGGCAGAAGGACGGTCCAGATATAACCACAATCCATGTAAACTTGTGAGGCGAAAAAGGACAAAGATTCTGGAAAAAGAGCAAAGTTAGTTTAGTGCATTAATGGAGCATGAATTCATACACAGAAGAAAGTAGAGAAATGTGGGCATAAAAAATAAATACAAACATCCTTTACCTTTTACTGTGTCACATCGAAGTCGTCGCTGTGGAGCCAGTTGTTTTTTAGAGGTCACAAGTTAAAAGGAATAATCTAGTGTGAAAAGTGGTCTAAGGTCCAACAGCCATCCAATGGTCATTTCTTCAAAGCAGACTTTGACTTTTTTTAATCATATCTTTTCAATGCATTAAATACACATTTTTCAAAAGGATTTTTAAAAAGTCGTTCAGTTTGGTACGTTCAGTTTGATCATATGTAATAATGTTAAGGCAGCTTCTTTTTAAATCTGCAGTATAATGTAATATACATTTTGAATACAGGGCTATTTCTTTTGTCATCTTACATTATTAAGGATGGAATGCACATACCAGCATAGCATATTATTTGCCATATAAGGATGCTTTTCTCAGTTTATAAATAATAACATCGTTGGCACTTTTATTTTTGGTATATGAGGTAAAAGATGCTGTACTGATCATCAACATCAGTATTTGGAACAATGGAATAGTAAAAAACGAACACACAAAACAGAGTGCCATCTCCTGGTTATTAGTGTCTGTATTATGTTTTCAAGAAGAGCTGATGTGGAATATTTCTGTAAAATCCAAAATTATATCACAACTCTCTTCGACTGTTACTCTCAACTCCAATTTTTTTTTATACACCCCACCCATAAATGACAGTAGCTATATAGAAATAGTCTGAGAAGAAACATTTGCAAAGATATATCTGCAGTATATATATACACAAGTCCAAATAAATTAAGCTTGTATGCCATATTCTTAGCCGCATCCGAGGGCATATTTATTGTCAGTTATAATTGCTCACTACTATCATGTGGCATTTACAAGAACTACTATACTTGTTCCATTACAATATTCTCACTTAACATATTTAGAATAGAGCAGCGAAAACATTCAATTACCCCAATTTCCTCGGTCAAACAAACTCCATGCACCATTTTACCCTGACATGACCATGTCCCACTGACTTCAATGAAGATTCAGACATTTAAGTTGAACCAAAGAGACTATGGTATAGCGAAAGAGAACATCCTTGTTTATCAAAATAGTTTGCAATTAATTTGGATAAAGGGTAGGATGTTAATTGACCTTCCCTTTAGTTGTACTTGTGTATAGGCCTACTGTTAGTTTACTTTGGAACAAAACATAATAGTGTACGTTTTTCACATGCTTATTTAAAACGTCAGATAGTTAATTTCCCTCTGAAATATAGTAAAGTAGAAGTAGAGATTGGCATGAAGAGAACATAATCAAGTAAGCATAGATACCTAAAATGTATATTTGAGTAAATGTACTTGTATGACTTACAGGCCACCAATGGAACAGGAACTCATTCTCGACCCCTCCCCTTCTTGTCAACAGTCCACGCAGGTGAATGACGTCTAACAGATAACGGCTGGCCTTGTACATTATTGAAATACGGTGAAAGTGTAATGAAACAATAAGCCGCAAGAGGCCGTGGTTTATTGGTGTTTTAGATTAGGGTTCTTTCTCTTTGGACATTTCGCCGTTTGAGGTGTCTTCGTTGAGTCACTTCTTTCATCGTTTTCGCCTCGCACATAAAGCAAAATGGCGAGTCTCAATTTCAAATTGACGCTGCAGTTATTTCCCAGTCGTCACTCTTGTTTCTCGTTCAGGGAAAGAGCTGCAACATTAAGCCTACACGGTTTGCAGTGGCTTGTCTCTTTACTTTGCTGTGTTTTATTCAAGTAACACAGAAGAAGCCAGCATGCATAGTGCCGGGATCCTCCAACTGAATCAGTTAAATGCTAATCAGCCATTATCCATTTGATCATTTACACGTGTGCTCTCTGTGAGACGTAATCATGTCTCATGTGAATGAGGCCTGTTGGTGACATTACATTATAGGTTAACATGGTTAGTAGAATATCGCCACCTGCTGGAAGTGTTTATAACGAAAAAAATGCAAATATTGCAATATAAATTGAAATGTTCCTTTTGTTTGGTTCCAACTGTGATTTCAATATTTATTGAGAAGCAACTACACTTGATATCTAAACAGGCCCTCATAATAACTACTCTGGTTTCTAGACAATGACCGTAGAAACATACAAATTCAAACTACCAGCACAATGGCGTGTTCCTGTTGTGGTTTACTGATTGAAACTGCCTGCCTGCATATTTATACACGGTGGGATAGCACACCACTTATTGTGTTGTCCTACACACCGAATGGGTAATCTAGACAATGTGTGTGACTGTGAAATGTCATGTCATGTTGGTCATACAACTCTTGACCGTTATGAAACTTTTCTCCAGAGGTTTTCTTTGTGATGTCTTTGGGGTCAGGTGCAAAGGCAATGCCTGTGACACTGTATTTTTTTGCCTTTGCATATTTGGTTGGTACCAGGGCCTCTAGGCATGTTAGCGTTCACTTCATTGCAGCTTATATTATTAATAAAATACATTAACAGAATACGCATGATGGCATAATGTGGTTGGTGTGGTGTTTTAGGCTTGACATGCTTTGATTTACTGTAGTCACCTTGTCTTTTCTTTTGAAGCAATTGTAACAGTAAGAATGGACAGAGAAAGGACGGAGATCAAGATGCTTTAGCTTGGCTGATAGTGTGTATACTTTGGTATGCTTTCCCCCTTCCCATTAATTTGGTATTTTAATAAAAAATGCATTTTTAGAATGTATCTGTCCATATTTCTCAAGATATAGTATACATTGTACAGGTCATTTGTTAGAAAACCGCCTCCCTGAATAATTATCCTGTTTATGTGAAAAACAGAGATAACAGAGTACAGACAGAGTAACTTCCATCTGATCAATAATGCCCACTGTGGAACATGTCTGCAACTAGAGGTGTGTGTGTCTCTGTCTCTGTCTGTCTGAGCTCTGAAGATGGCATTAAGATTATGCTGATCATGACATGATAAATATAATAACTCTATAACTTTAAGCTGATGTGGTTTAAGAAAGTCCAGAAAGGTCTAAATGCTCAACAGACTCTCTCTTGATAACTCCAAGGAAAAGACAAGATGTGATTAAATGTACTTTAAATCCTTATATCCCAGGTAAAGCTGCCGGAGCATGTGTTCTCTTTACACCACTGCACTATTTCACATTACACACATTAAACGTTGGGAGCTGCTCAGCACAACCACCGCTGTCTACTGTTGGCCACTGTGCACCTCCACCAGGGGCGCTTCAATAGTTGTAACGAGAATAGTTCTCCTATATGTGTCAAGATGTTTGATTGTTACTATTGTCCCTGGTTTATAGACGCACCAGAGGGGTCAAGCAAGGACCCCGTGGGAGGGAGGCTTGGCATATGAGGATGGGAGGGGATGGGGGTGTCAGACTGGGTGACGCTCTCAGGCAGCCTGCTGGGCAAGATGCCCTGCTTCTCCGTTGCTGGTGCCTTGGCACTAAGACTGGCAGCAGCATGCTGTGACTCCATCCCAGCAACAGCGTCACAGATGTGGGCTGGCTGCCAAAGGGTCCCCAGCCAATCAGGGCACACACAGTGCCAGATCACTCCAGAGGTAGCCAATTGGAAGCCTGGATTTGATTAATGTTGTACCTCCCAGATGTGAATTCCTTTAAACCCACAAGGTGTGCGTGTGCGTGCGTGTATGTGTGTGCGTGTAGTACACGCACACGTCGTGTGTTTACGTGTGTGTGAGATAAATAAACAGTCTTGGTTTGTGCTGCCAACTGAATGCAGCTCTGTATCGTACATTTCCAGTTCAGACCTGTCAGTATCTTCAAATTGCGACACAACTGCTGTTCCTCAAAGAGGTGGCGAATCACCCGTGATGTATGTGGTGCTTTGTCTCACTCGAGTGGCCAACGTAAATAAAACAGTGGTGCTGATATTGTGACGTGAAATACTGTAAGGCCTTTCCCTGATGATAAATACTGTTTATTTTATTGTAATCATGAAACACATTTAACATTTTCTAAATGCAAAAATGAGTCGAAGGATGGTGTGCGTGTGCATTTCATTTGATTTTCATTTATTTATTGTCATGTTTCTTCTTACAAAAGTGCCATACAAAATCTTTAAATGTCCACAAAATGGGATCTGATCGGAGATAATCATCATGTATCATTTATCATCGTCCCATGTTGGTTCTCCCAAAACATCTTATCGATGGATGGTTTTCTTACCATGACATTGCATATTAGTTTTCCTTTTCTAGATGCAAACATTTCCTCCATTGTGGGGCCTTCAATCTTTACCTCCACATCTGCACACTCGGGCCGGCATCATCAGGCCAGCTATTTATATTAAAATATAACATCATCAGAATATATTTTTTTTCTAAATATATTCAAATAATAAATATGTATTCAATTATTTCCCAGAGTTTTTTATTATTTTCGCAGTTTCTGCTGGTTTGCTTGTTTGCGCTGCTGCCAGGTTGAGATTTGATTTTGAGGTGTTATGTCCAGCCATATCCAATCATGCAGGGCCAAAATCAGGAATCAGGCCTTCAGAATCTGCATCTAATCAATTGAAATCTTCATCAATGTAGCTGATTTAATCATGTGAATTCAATGCAGCTTTAGGTTGGCTCCTCGGGGCCCCGGTCTCAGCTCCCAGCCAGCAGGCAGCCAGGAGCCAGCTAGCAGGCGGAGGGTTGCACGCCAGTTGACCAATATTTTCTATTGGGAGGGGCCTATGGGCAGGTAGAAGATGCAAACTATAAGAAGGAAACTGAATTTGATACTGGAATTAATATTTGAAAACTGTTTGTATTTCAAACTACAAAGGCGGAAGGAGGAAGGAGTCGAAGAGGTCGAGGAAGATGATATTTTCAATCTTACTTGATGCAATGCCCTGTTAATTGAACTGTTTAGTGCAAGTGTTTTTTTTTTTTTTTTTCTTCTCCGTTTTGCATTCTGCAGCCGAGAGGCGAGCAGAGTGAGATGTGAGAAGAAATTGTGTATCAACTGCAGTCGGGATCAACATCAGACGGCTGTTTAGTCCAACCTCCACCTGTCATTTTTCCGTATTTTGACCCTCACCCTCCTGTTACCTTTATTTTTTATATTTATTTTTTATTTTTTTTGGGTTCAATTTGACGCCAGCAATTAAAAAACCAGAGAATTATTATTATTTAATATTTTTTTTTGTTTTTTAAGTGTGAGGCACTTATGTTTGTTTTGTGAAAGAACAACGACACATATTATATTAAACATTGAAAATTAATCCTAAATTAAGTAATATTGGGTAATGTCATATTGACCAAACAACCTGACCCTAAGGCAACACAAAAAAAAATGAACAAAAGACGTATAGAAGAGGGCGGCGGGCTTTTTTAATTTTATGCGATCTGCAATACCACCACGCCTCCGATCCTCCTATTGAGCAGCCCTGTGGCAAAGCCATGGCATCATAATGATAGTAATAAGGTGGGGATAATGTGGACTGTGTAGACCTCCTCAGGCCCAGAGGCAGGCCCACGGCCCGCCACTGCATCTGCATGAGGACATCCCTCACCTGCCAAGTAAGGAATCGATGAAGAATTATTCAATAGAATTAGCTGCAAGAATCTTACAAAGCAATTACATTAACATAAAAACGATTTTGAAAGAATTTACTCACAAAGTATACCAACTGGATCTTTGTAAGACTCGGATGAATTTGTGAATCTTGGACCCGTTTCACCTTTCCCCTTAAACTTACATGTCAACTCGGTGTTATCAGTCCACTCACTGGATGGCAGTGAGAGAAAACTTGCTGCACTTTACAGTGTAGTTCCATTTTCCTTTCTTTCCTCAGGAGTATGTGTTTTGATTTCATATACCTTGTTGGTGATTTCCTTGTCATTTTTCAGCCATTTGATCTCAAAATCTTTTGGTGTAAAATCTTTGGCAGCGCAGGAGAAGGAAGCCTTCAGTTCATCATCAGTGAAGGCCCAAACTTTAAGAGTTGGCAGCTCATAAACCACAACTGAAAAACAAACATAAATATATGTATATATATCTATATATCTATATAGATATATATATATATGCAGAAGCAATGGTTAAAAATGCTCCTGTAAACTCAAATTACAATAGACTATGCTTTTTCTGTATGTACTTGCACATATGCAAATTGTGATTACGCTCCTCAGATTAACAATTACTGTCGATTATTACAAAATTGCGCATAAAAATGTAAAAAGAAAATCATTATTTCATGGTAAAAAAAATTACATATTAGAACAGCAGAGCTTTAATGCTTGCTTCTGCATATACATTGACTGCTCTGGCAAAGCAAACACAGATTTTATGTTAAGAATCAATAAACAGTGGAAGTGGGGGCAGACTGACTTCAAAAAGAACTAGGATTATGCAGATAGATGGAAAGAAGCAGTTCTGAGACAGGTGCAGAGGACAGACGGTATACAAGCAAAGAATTAAAGTATCAGCAGCAGAGCTTCAGCCTTCTTGTCCACCTCACTCTCTGGTTTGTCTGTGAGGCCAATTATGAAATAAAACATATTGTTATGTCAAGCTACCTTTTTTATTTTTTATTTTAAATGCCTCATTGAGATTAAAAATCTCCTTTTTTTTCCTTCTAATTTAGAATATTTTTATTTTCATGCTCTTCTCCAGTAATGTTCTTTTCAAATGACAGATTGGAGTATGTTTCTTCTCAAATATTTAAAGTATATATATATATATATATATATATGTATGTATGTGTGTGTATATATATATATATATTTATATATATTGAGATCAATTGGATTTGGATGCTATTGTTTTTTAATTTACATGAGTGAAGTGAAAGCAAGTTAATCACGATTTATATTTGAATTAGTTGCAGCTGTTTAAAAAAAAAAACTTTTAATAGATTCAGTTTTCTTATTTCCGCTGTTTTGAAACCACAGACAAACTGAGACGTGGAGCCTCCAGAAGAAGAAAAACTACTTAAGAACTGAAAGTTGACATACAAAAAAGAAATTGCGGTCGTACACAAGAAAACATCTGCTGGCATGTGTTGCACCCTTAAAATGAACTGTTCAGAAACACGTCGTTCTTTTATACATTTAATTAACAAGTTCCTGGTTAAAACAAGCATCGTGTTGTCTTCAGCCTGCATACCGCACCTCTCCTTCACACCCCTCTCTTAAAGAGACAGTGCTCTCTTCCAAAAAAAGGTCAACAAGCACTTTCCTCCCTTCAAAGTGAGCATAGGAACAGGTGTTCAACGCTGTGAAACAACACATGCATTTCAGGGTGCTACACATGTCAAATAATATATATGAAAGCACTCTTTTATATCACAAGTAAAAAAGACTAAACAAAACGGGCGACAACTTGAACTAAGTGAGTGAAGTTAAAAGACTATTTATTAAAATTGGGAGAATAAGTCTTGAGGTTAAGAGACTCAATCTAACTAATTTAACAATACAAATGATGTTCATTGTTAGGTTTCTGCCTTTTCTCGGGAGCCCTGTTATGAAGCTCTGTTATGGAATAGACACATCATGCCTTTTATAGTATGATTTCTACATTCATATCTCACTTTAGAAATATTTCTAATCCCCAAAATTGAGTGGTTTTCACAAAGTGTTCGCTGGAGCTTTATCAGCTCATTTTCTTAGAGTACAACAAGTTCAAGCACTTTCATCGTGGGAGATGATTGGGGTAAGAATGAGTATCTGGGATCGAGATTGGAGATTTTAGATTTTGTTGCCGATTGGATGGCCTCTGTTCTGAAAACTGTGCAGAAATCCTCCAGTTATCAATATAGAAAGTCATAAATCCTTTTAATGCCCAAGGTCTCTAGTCTTCTGTTTTACAGTTTCATGAGGCTGTAATTATCAGAGAGGTCTCAACAAGTCATTTTCATACAGTCATTTTCATAATAGCTGCCAGGCTATGCGATGCTGTTTATGTTTCTCTTTTTGATGCCTGGGACTTCTGATGAAGATGTATACGGCTTGTATGATTCAACTGAGGTGCATTTATGAAAGTACAGTGGTAACCTATTTTTTACTCATTAAGTAGCATATGATTGGTCTAGGAAAGGTGAGGCCCACCTGGTTTTCTCTGTGCCCCCCGACCCATCCGCCTCCCCCTCCCCCGCCTAGCAACTGTAGTCTTTTTGTATATCATAAAAGTGCGTCACTTACTCTGACTGTTGCGTAACACATGTTGTTCTTTCATGTTGTGTCCTTTTAAGCTATTACACATTTTTATTTTTCCACAGTTTAAATATGGTATAATGTAACATTAATGCATCACACCTGCCTTCCAAAATAACAGATGGGAATATTATTAAACAGTAGCCTACATTGTTGTAGAACAACACATGTTGGTAGAAACCATAGAAAAGAGGAAGTCACAAACCACAACCTCTAGTCTGACAAGGAGACAGGTGGTTGACAAGAACTGCAGGAACACTTAGAAAATACCTCAATAAATCCAACAGCACCACTGTGATATTATTAAATGACGTGTATAATCAACAAATATACGATAACCAGCACCTCAACAGATAGTAAACGTTTGTAAAATGTCATTGTGCTCCTGTGTCATATGTGACATGATTTCTTTAAATGGACAAAGCCTATTCAACACTTTACTCTTTTACTATTTCAAGTATAAGGATGATATAACTCTGTGGGGAATTCCACTTTCATTACAACACTTATTTTACAAAAGTAGTCTGTAACTTACATAGCAAGACAAAACCTGTCTGAGTCCTGCTTGTGATGTCAGATATTACTGATCCTGCGACGACATAAAGACATTTTTGTTTTCATGTCGTGTGATCAAAATGCTTTCGTGCTCATTTGTTTTAATCATGGGCTTCAAACAATTCAGCTTCAATGTGATCATTGATGATATCTTCTCAAATTGCACAGAAGCCTTCATTTTACCAATGCATATGGTTATGCAATAGGCTGATGATGTTTATTTAATGTGAAAATACAGCAAACAAGCATTTTAAATACATCTCATTTGTCATTTGTTAATAATCAGATAATGCTGTGAATAATAAACAACATACAATAATAGCAATTGCATATGTAGGCACGTGGTCCACAATCCTATTAATACTATAGAGTTCTTTCCCTCTTCTCTTTCCCATCTGTTGCATTCTGTTTGGTTTCATTTGGGGCTCATGGATAAAAAAGCTTTCAGACGGTCATTTACTCAACTCGCACCACAGGAAAGAAAGCAGTGAGTCAACAGACTGCAAACAATAACAAACTCAATAATAATAAACTCGGGGAATTCTCCAAAGTTTTCCTTCGGCCAAATAAATATAGATTGAAATCCAAAGATAAAGTGAGATACATATTTTTATTATAAGTTAACAGTATTAAATTACAAGATATCTTGTTTATAACATTAAGATGCATTTAATCTTCATGAAATTAGAGTAAATGCTTTATAAAAAAGCACAAGTAATGTTGGACTTTCTATATGAAATGGTGTATATGTACAGCATTAATCTCATCTTTATTTTCCAGCCCAAAGCTTTAAAGATAATCCATATGGGACCTCATCCCTCCTCTCTGGCATACGCAGCTCACTGCTGATTACGGTTTGCACACAGACACAAGCTCGCTCAGAAAACAAGAAGCTGGATGATATCGCGGCATATATAATCATTTCAAAAATACATTCTCAAACACAAGTAGCCACGATCTCGACTACGGCCACCATCATGAGTACAAAACAAGCCTGCATCTTTCTCAGGAGCGGAGCCAAAAGACCCGTAAGTCAAAATGATTTTATGGTTTGACAAGTTATTTCTTAATGGTAGTTGTTTTTTAATAAAAGCATGTGTTTAGATTATGAGTTTTCTGAATATCAAATTAAATAAGTATGTTTATATATCCTGATTATATTTTTCTGTAGTTTACCACGAACATAAATCCTACTATCAGCTGTTGATCAATTATGACACAAATATTGTTTTGTTATTTTGGTCATCCTTATATGGCGCTATTTTATATTAATGGAAAAAGAAGCTTAACACAATAGTCTCGTTATGGAGTAGCGGTGGGACGGTAAACTTTTTAGCACTAGGCAAATATATTGGCACTCAAAATTGTGCACATCAATTTGAATTTGTAGGCAACCTTTGCTCTAGTTGTAATCCCACGGTGCATAAACTTCATAAGATCTTGGATCAATTAGATAACACACTGCAAGATTGAAACAAATGTTTTAATATGGCATATTTAAAGATGTTAGAGGCACACAAACAGTAACGTGTCTGTACACTAATGTCAACCCATATTCACACCATATATACAGTATATATATATATATATATATATAAACTAAACGCTTGTGACCAACAATGACATAAGAAAAAAATGTATATATGACAAGTGTTCTAAATATTGTAAACAATACAGCACATTAATGTGTAAGATTAGAAACAGCTGGTTGAATTATATATGATGGTATACATAATAATATCCAAGATCCTGTGTACATAAAAGCGGATACAAATTGTTAATCCGCATAGATATTCAGAATTGTTATTTGATTTGAATAATGTTGCAATATTCAAACTTAATGTTTCCGAGAGAAATTAATTACAAAAGTAAATTCTGACCAATATGTTTCAGAAATGAATAAAAGTTTTTTTTAAATAGTTCTGAATTGTAATATACCAACATGATATACTATAAATGCATGTGCACAACAATAAAATAGGGGCACAACAATTTAAAACCTGTTCAAAATGTGAAACTTTTGCAATGTGAATAATAATAATGATAATCATATTCTAATGTTATTAAGACACTTTATATACTTTATATTTCATATTTAATATAGACCTTTATATTTATGTTTGCAACTTATAGGAGGAGGTCATTTCCTTGACAAAGATTATTGTGGATATAAAAAAATAGTGGAATATTATTTTTGTCATAGACTACTATAAAACATCCTAAAATGATTTCATATTTATCCATTTAATTATTGTTTTACAGACAAGAACTCTTACATACGATGAGATTGAAGGTAACGTAATTTTACTGACTTTCATATCTACTTGTTAAAGTGTTGCATAATATTGTTCACCTTTTTATATTTTCTGTCAAACGAGATCTAACTTGTTGTGTCTATATGCTCTCCAGAGTTACGTGAAGCTTTTATAGAGTTTGATAAAGATAAGGACGGCTTCATAAGCTGTAAGGACTTGAGGAACCTGATGAGGACCATGGGTTACATGCCCACTGAAATGGAGCTCATAGAACTGAGTCAGAACATCAACATGAATTGTGAGTAATGTCCATCGTTATGAATACGGCTTTCTTCCTTTTGTCAGCCGGTGTGACAGAATTATTATTAGATGCAATTTTTTGCAGGTTACGTAGAATTTGAAAAAGGTCATTCATTACCTCTCTGAGACTACAGTGGATTTCAAACAAGTAGTTCCCTTTTACCAAAACATGTTTCAGAATATATGAAGAAAAATCTAGAAAAATAACCGTTTCTTTTTTTGTTTCAGGAAATGTGTATTTTACGCTCTCCTTAACAATGGTCTCCAGAGACGCAGCATATTTACATATTCGTTTTCTAAATTTGCCGGCAGGAATAATTACTAGTATAGTCCATCTTCTGGCTAATCAATAGTGGGTCACATTCATTTAACAGAAAGATATCATCTTGGTTATTTATCACATTTGACAGTTGAATGTAAACCATCCGATGCACATTTAGGACACTTTACACTCCACTGAGCTTTTGAATTATGTCAGATATTTAAAACCAAGAAGATACATGACCAAAGGAAGTGATGTGTTTGCATTTATAGTCAACATTTTCCTGGTGCAGCAGGGTTGAATGCAACTTATTAATGATTATAGCTAAACTATGCCATCTTTGAGGAATTCACAATGGTTTTACAGCACTCTGACTAATGCCTGCTTATTTGTCTTACTACAGTGGGGGGACGGGTGGACTTTGAAGATTTTGTGGAACTTATGACCCCCAAGCTCCTGGCTGAAACTGCAGGGATGATCGGGTTGAAGGAACTCAAAGACGCATTTCGAGAGGTGAGCTCAATTCTCAACTTGTTGGTCCTTGGCGCTCCATGGTGGATATTACATGAACATACTGTAAGAGCTTAAATCTGGCAAAACAGTATGTTATGATTGCAATAAGAATCTTGAATCTTTCCCTCTCCTTCAGTTCGATTTAGATGGTGACGGTGCAATCACAACTGAGGAGCTGAGACATGCCATGATCAAGTTACTCGGAGAACAAACTAGCAAAAATGAAATTAATGCAGTGGTCAAAGAAGCGGATAAAAACGGAGATGGAACAGTCGACTTCGAGGGTGAGATACAAGCACACACAAACAGTATTATACTTTTTGTATAGCCTTGCATTATCCTCTTCTAAACGTTGAGTCGGCTGAGTGGCTCTAACAAGAGTTGAAGTCACACATTTAATCAATAATATTTAGTAAGTTGCTACAATTGAAAGTGTTTGAGAGAAAGTAGAAACACTCTTGTATTGTTGACTCACTTGTACAGTTCACTGGCATATCTCTGAGCTATGATTCATGATATTAGTTTCACCTTCGCCATGAAAACATCGTGTTCAAATAATGTGGTTGTATTCTTGTTCATGCGTACAATAATGATAAAAATAATGTTTGTGAAAAAAACACATGTAATTTGCCAGGTTTTTACTGTATGCATAATTTACAAATAATATGTATGAGAAATTTTAATAATTGTTCTCAGTTTGCTATAAACCTTTTAAAAAACAGTGTCCGTTTCATAGCGTGTCTATCCTCTTTACAGAGTTTGTGAAGATGATGTCGCAGAACTGAGGACAACGACATGAATGGTTGACCGTGATGAAGAGTGACTGCAGCCTGACCCTGGCATACAATCAGTGACTCTTGGAGAACATGATCTCAGCTTGGCCGTCCCTCGACTGCCGTTGACCTCCCATGCTTCTGTCTCACTAGGGTGTAAAACAGACCACTAACGGCTAGTAGTTCCTTTAACACTGTTATGTGTGTTGGAATGTGGCTCAGTAGATATACTTTATGATACTTTATTCGTGTTTCCATGTTATGCTACTTTGTCCTTTACTTTTCAGAAGCCAATGTTGTAGTTTTTACTCCACGTACTTATTTGAAAATATATGTCACTAGTTGCTTTTCACAATCAGATTAATGAAAGAAAATATTTATCAACAAAAATATGTTATTGTTTCATTAATAGTTGTGGATTTTCCCCACCTTTATCAGCTACAACATCAGTAATGCACCACTACTTGTAGTCCACTAGTATAGATCTTTCTAAAAATGCAATATTCTGCACAGAGTACTTTCCCTGCTATTTGTCAGTATATTTAAATGCCACATACTTTGTGCCAGGAGTAAGATTTAGAATTTTACTTTTAATTGTAACAGAGTAATCTTACGTTGTGGTATTGTTAATGTTACTTAAGTCAAAGAATGTAGTATTTCTTTCACCATTGCATGGGATTCACAAATGTGTTTTCTGGAAGTCTAAATTCCTAATGTTCGAGTTTTGACGAATACTTTATTTATATTTTACAATTTGCAAATTAAAAAAAATAGAAATGCAAGGTGTATACTCCGATATTAAAGAGTCCTGTTTTCTTTGCAAATTGTACATGTATGTAAAATGTAACACAGTAGTTTGACAACAAACATCCTCACATGCTTTTACCCTCACAGACACAAATTCACAGATGCTGTTTTTGAAGAGCCTGTGTTAGTGAGACAAAATATTCCTAATGTTAAGGTAAATAAAATAAGGTAAATAAAAACTGCATGTTGAGTCAGTCTCTCCATCATCGCACTTTGTTCCCAAGCAACACACTGGAAAGCGTTTCATGGAACCCGGACTGACTGACTGTCACCCCCAGGACTACCACCTCTTCTTCCACCTTCCTCTCTCCTCCTTCTTCCCGCTCCTCCTCCTCCTCCCTCTTCCTCCTCCTCCTCCCTCCTCCTTCTTCTTCCTCCTCCACACACTCCTTTAACACACACATGCCACTTTATTTGCATGCACTACACGCCAACTAAAACACACCACTTGAAGCACACACCCAAACACTTTCACATTACTTGTTGTCTTTCTGTCGTGTTGATTGTTGTTTGTTTGTCATGTCCAAATGTTGCACCTTCCACCAAAAAAAATTCCTCGTTTGTGTAAACATTCCTGGCAATAAAACTGTTTCTGATTCTGATTCTGATGTTGGGAAGCTTTGCAGTCTGTTGTGATGATCCTTTTGCCTTTAAAAAAAACGTTTGCCTCATTAAAGAGCGCCTTTTGTTATCCACACCGAGTCCTGTCAATTCCTCTGCGGATGAGCTCCTGCACCTCACTACCCGTGCTACCAGCCCTGACACATTAGATGCATGTGTGCAACTATATCTGAATAAAAATGCTCCATATGAAATCTATTTCATATTTGAACAAGTATGATGAATATTTCTGAATGGCATACTGCCACTGATAATAACAACAGATTTGTTTTATGACCACTTTCGTTCTTTTGGCAACTTTCGCAGAAAATAATCCCTCTCGGGTTGTTAATACTGTTGCATTACAAAAAGGCCATCACGGGAATTGTTGAGCGTGATTTGTGATTCTGTACCGGCCACCAGGTCCATATTCAGAGTTTATATCTGAATTCTCAGAATTTATATCAAGTTTGGTTCTTAAAACCGATAAAGTTATTATTGTTGGAGATTTTAATATCCATGTGGATGTTGATAATGATTGCCTTAGTGCTGCATTCATCTCCTTGTTGGACTCGATTGGCTTCTGTCAGAGTACAGAAACCCACTCACAGCTTTGGCCACACGCTTGATCTTGTTCTTACTTATGGCGTTGACATTGAGCATTTGAACGTCTTCCCACAGAATCCTCTTCTGTCAGACCACAACCTCATAACTTTTGAATTTATACTACGGAGTGTACTCCGTTAGTCAAGAGTGTCTACACTAGATGTCTAACTGATAGTGCTGTAGCTAAATTTAAAGCGATTCCTTCTGTATTTGATTCGATACCACGTCTCAATATAACAGAGGACTCCTGGTCTAACTTTAGTCCGTCCCAGATTGATCATCTTGTTGACAGTGCCATAGGCTCTCTGAGAATGACACTGGACTCGATAGCCCCTCTGAAGAAGAAGACAGTGAGGAAGAGGAGGTTTGCTCCATGGCATAACTCTCAGACCAGCAAAGTGAAGCAAACGTCAGCCAAGCTTGAACGCATATGGCGTTCAACTAATCTCGAAGAATCCCGCTTAGTTTGGCGAGATAGTCTTAAAACATATAAGAAGGCCCTCCGTAATGCCAGAGCAGCCTATTACTCATCAATAATAGAAAAAATAAACAACCCCAGGTTTCTCTTCAGCACTGTAGCCAGGCTGACAGAGAGTCACAGCTCTGTGGAGCCGAGCATTCCTATAAACCTTAGTGGTAATGACTTTATGAACTTCTTTAATGAAAAGATTTTAACTATTAGGGACAAGATTAATAATCTCATGCCCATAACCAGTGCCAATCTGTCCTCAAGTGGAATGGCCTTGGAAACCGCTGTATGCCCTGGTGTATATTTGGAGGGATTTTCTCCTATCAACCGTGACCAATTATTTTCAACGGTTTCTACTTCGAAGACGTCTACCTGTCTCGTGGACCGCATGCCGACGAGGCTGCTTAAAGACGTTTTGCCTTTAATTGGCGGCTCTCTATTAGATATTATCAATGTGTCTCTGCTAACAGGCCACGTACCACACTCCTTCAAGGTGGCTGTTATTAAACCTCTCCTGAAGAAGCCCACTCTGGATCCAGAGGTATTGGCTAACTACAGACCGATCTCTAACCTCCCTTCCTCTCCAAGATCCTTGAGAAAGTGGTCGCAAATCAGTTGTGCGACTTTCTACATCATAATAGTTTATTTGAGAAATTTCAATCAGGATTTAGAAAACACCACAGCACCGAGACGGCACTGGTGAAAATTACAAATGACCTCTTAATGGCAGCAGATAAAGGACTCCTCTCTGTCCTGGTCTTGTTAGACCTTAGTGCTGCATTCGACACCATTGACCATGACATCCTGTTACAGAGACTGGAGCAGTCGATTGGCATTTCAGGCACGGCACTAATTTGGTTTAAATCCTATTTATCAGATCGATCTCAGTTTGTATTTGTAAACGATGACGCCTCGATAACCACCAACGTTAATCACGGAGTTCCACAAGGTTCTGTGCTTGGACCAATTTTATTTACCTTATACATGCTTCCTTTGGGCAATATTATCAGGAAACACTCCATAAACTTTCATTGTTATGCAGATGATACTCAACTATATTTATCGATAAAACCAGAGGAGAGCAACCAACTCGGTAAAATTCAAGCATGTCTTAAAGACATAAAACATGGATGACCTGCAATTTCTTGATGTTAAACTCAGACAAAACCGAAGTAATTTTAATCGGCCCTGAGCACCTCAGAGATCAATTATCTGGTGATGTGGATTCTGTAGACGGCATTGCCCTGGCATCCAACACCACTGTAAAGAATCTTGGCGTTATCTTTGATCGGGACTTGTCCTTTAACTCCCACGTAAAGCAAATCTCAAGGACTGCATTCTTTCATCTACGTAATATTTCAAAAATCAGGCACATCTTGTCTCAAAAGATGCAGAAAAATTGGTTCACGTTTGTTACTTGAGACTGGATTACTGCAACTCCTTATTATCAGGCTGCTCTAATAAATCTCTTAGGTCCCTCCAGTTGATCCAGAATGCTGCAGCTCGTGTTCTCACTAAAACTAAGAAAAGAGATCACATCACTCCTGCACTAGCTGCTCTGCACTGGCTCCCAGTAAAATCAAGAATCACTTTTAAAATTCTTCTCTTAACCTACAAAGCCTTGATTGGTGATGCTCCATCATATCTTAAGGAGCTTGTCGTACCATATTGCCCACTAGAGAGCTCGCTCACTAAATGCGGGACTACTTGTAGTTCCTAGAGTCTTAAAAAGTAGAATGGGAGCCAGAGCCTTTAGTTATCAAGCTCCTCTTTTATGGAACCAGCTTCCAATTTCAGTCCGGGAGGCAGACACAGTCACCTCGTTTAAGAGTAGACTTAAGACCTTCCTCTTTGACAGAGCTTATAGTTAGGGCTGAATCAGGTTTGCCCTGGTCCAGCCCTTGATATGGTGTTATAGGCTTATAGCTGCCGGGGACGTTTTAGGATGCACTGAGTACCTATCTCCTCTTTTTTCTCTCCTTAAGGATGAATTTTCATCTCTCAATCACACGTTACTAACTCTGCTTTCTCCCCGGAAGTCCTTTTGACTTTACGTCTCATGGGGTCATCGGACCCTATGAGACGGCATAGATCGTCTGGGTCGTGGAATTCCTGCTCATGACTACGCCACTGTCCTGTTGAGACTCCGCCCTCCTCCTCCCCACCGCCATCTGCCTGATGGATCGTGGAGGTCTCCATCGTGGAATATGCCTACTATGAACTATTCATACACTCTGTCATATTCATTGAATGTATTTTAACTCTAAATCTGTCCTTCTGTACACATTACATCTATTGCATCTGTCCATCCTAGGAGAGGGATCCTCCTCTGTTGCTCTCCTGCAGGTTTCTTCCCTTTTTTTCCCCCCTGAAGGGTTATTTGGGAGTTTTTCCTGGTCCGATGTGAGGTTTTGGGGCAGGGATGTCTATGTGTACAGATTGTAAAGCACTCCGAGACAAATTTGTAATTTGTGAAATTGGGCTATACAAATAAACTGAATTGAATTGAACCGCTATCTTTGTCTTGTAAATATATGTGCGAGGCTGTAGCCTAATGGCAAAATTGTCCATAAAAAAACATGTGTGTGTTATTATTAATACGAGATGTAATAACACATCATGTTGCATATGCCGCTACTGGTTTGAGAACATCCCAGTGACACAGAGATGTGCAACCTTGGCTTCCAATGACACACTGGACGCTTCAGCAAATTCAGGATTTGCGAGATTTTTAAATTACCAGACTTCCATCCCTTAATGCTAACCTTTGACAGTAACACTCATTATTTTAGTTGTTATAGTATTTATTTGTGAATTTGTCAATGATGTTTAGCTTCCTGTGAAATCCCCGACAACTCCTAGAATAACGTGTTGAACAAATCGCACATCGAATCAACGTACATACAACTTCATATAAAGAATCTCAGGAATAATCCGTTAGTGCGGGGTGGATTAGTTCAGTCTCTGTAATCCTCATCATGGATGAGCAGATGGCAGATAAGACAAAATCACCACTCTAATTCTCATCTACTGACTGAACAACAAAAAAGGAGCTTAATGTACCAGAATGGGTTTTTTGAATGATATTTTGGTCTCTTTAAATCAAGACAGATTCACTACAGGCTATCTCACAATCAAATACATTGGCCATTTTCTGGACAGTTCCATATGAATTACATAAACATGTTATTACATTTTTTTTATCAGGATCATTTTCTACAATAAAAAACAAATACTTGTTAGCTTAACATAAATGGGTCCCATACACATGAATTGTGTAGTTTGAGAATCCTACAGAGCAACTAGTTCTGATGCATGCATACAGTTTCACACGTGCACACGCGTGTACTACTTTATTACTCTGTTATGCAATACACTGAGCCAACACTGATTTACTGATTATTTATTTGTTTTTGGGATTCCAAGCAAAACAGAATTGGAAATAAAACCTAATGTATGCATAAAAAATAAGCAAACCACCAATGTTCTCAATAAACAAAACACAAGCATAGATAGAGGTAATACCAAGTTAAAGAATAATCACAGTTTGGCATTATATATGTTTGGCATTCAAAGATAAATAGAAATGTGCATGTATATGATTTTCATGTTTTCACAGTTTTTTGGTTGAGCTTATCAAAACTATTTTAAAATAAAGCGTCCCAGGCTTACTCGTGCGCTTGTGAACATGCATCAGCAGCTTAAAACAAAGTCCAGTAATCAGGACGAATTGATTTCACATGCAAATAGTATTCACAAGCACAGTTTATGATCAAGACAATATTTAGTTAACACCAGATCTGATCATCTTGTGCTTTTAAGCGACGTCAATTTGTAGTTTTCAGCCTAATTGTCTCACATTTAGCATATTAACTGATGTAATATCATCCGTATTAATGCACTCTTGTGCCATTTGACCCTAAATCACAAATCACTTACATTTGTGGCCAATAGCTTGTGTAATCCTTAGAGCAGAGTCCCACAGTGATTCATCAACTGGAATAATATACAAGACCCACAACTAGCAGGGCTAAGATAAGGCATCCCTGCATGTTGTGTATTATTGGCAGGAAGAAATTCAGAGGTCAGGGCTGAACATGAAGTCCAAAGCTTGTCTCTCTGCTGCGGCCACATTTGGATGCCAGACGTCCACACTCAAAATGACTCGGGGCCCAGCATCTGGAGGCCCTTTAGAAGTAGACATATATATACAACTTTAGGGGAAAGTGTTGAAACACTTTGGATTCAACTGTTTGGAGTAAAAACTCTGAAATCTAAAATGCTTGCTGCTTGTTTCATACACAGAGATCATGTATTGAATTTAAATGTGTATATTTCAACAATGTGAATACAATTAAAAGTAAAAATGGGAGTAAAATGAATTCAAAAAGCATTGTTTATCAAAACAGTATGTTATTCACTAACCCTTGTGGGAGATGGTGTGGAGGAAGGAGTCATCAACCAGGAGGCAGTGTCCTTCTGACCAGCACTGAGGCTCCCCTCCCACCACCAACTCACACAGGGGTGGAGTTTGCAGACCTACAAAAGTGATTTCAGTTTTTAAACTTTGCAAACAAAATATGTTGGTTTTACTAAGAAGGCCATGCACTCCACTCCTGTCTGTGTTTAAAACAGAGAGGATTATAGCCAGGCGGATCGCACAAAACAATGGGCTAAGGAAGAAATTAACCTCAATCCGGATACACAAAGTACCACATTATGTAATAGTTCAGTGTTTAGCAGGTCATTTCTCTTTTCTATTTTTGGTACAGTCAGAGGAGTCAGTGACATGTTTTTTCAGATTAGTCTAAGATGCGGATAAATGCAGATAAGCCACGATGTTTCCCCTGATATCCTATTGTTTATGTTAAGATGGCAACATCTCACCTGCCCAGACAATTGTTTTGTTACTGTTGACATTCTAGTATTGTTTATGTGTGGCAAATAAGCGAGAACTTTATTTGTTGTTTGTGTTGCGTAATGACATCGCCTGATCCTCAAATCCTTTTACTCACCGAGGTGACAACGTAGGCGTGTATTCGTGGGTCCGTATGAGCTCCCCAACGTCGCTCCTGGCCCCAACAGCCAGAATCCAGCAGACCCCAGTGAGTTGCTGCTGATGAATGTGCGCAGAGAGAGAAGTGTCCGATAGGTGCGGGGACAGGAGCGACAGTTGCCTGCCACAGAGACACCTGCACTGTACAAAGGAAACACTGCCTGGCCCTGAAAGAGACAACGACCTGCAGTCACATAGGACTCAGATGAGACGCATGCATCATGATCACATCCTTTGAAAGGAGAAACAGTGGATGATCATAAAAGACATAAAGAGGCGCTGGAACCACAGCACAAACTGGGAGACATCTTATATATTTGGAGCTGATTTATAGAAACCAAACACGTTGTCATGTCTCGTCGATTGTGTTAAGTTTTAGGTTTAAGTCCTGTTTTCCATGTCTGCTTTTATTTTGTAGTAACTGTCCTCTCTCATTTCAGAAACTTTATTTCCTGCCCAGGTGTTTCCTCGTTAGTGTGATTGTCTGCTCCACCCCTGATTGTGTCCACCTGTTCCCCATTTCCTCATGTATTTAAGCCTGTGTCTACCTGCGTCTTGTGTCAGATCGTCTTGTCTCTTGTCTCGTCATGATCGCTCTTTATAGTGTAGTTTTTTGTCCTGGTTTTCTTTTCCAACATAGTATTGATTTTGTTTTGGACTTTGTTCAAAGTCTTTTTCCAGCATAGCTGTGATTTTCTGTTTTTCTTATAAACCCTTTTTTGATACCCCTGAACTTTGGAGTCATGCGTTTGGGTCCTGCTTTTTGAGTCGAGACACACGTTTAAATACGCCATTATCAACGAGCATCCGTTTCTTTTCACAGTGAAACAAATAGCGATGACTTTTATAAATAAGTGTGTTTGCGCTGTCCCTTCACTTGTGATGGGCTTGAGGGGCTTTATTGTGTACCTTTGGTCCCAGACTGGTCCAGCCTAGCTTTGAGTCGATGCCTCTCTGGGAAACGGCCTTGAATTCAGCCAAGATTACAGAGTAGTTGGCTTCCAAAACCTCAACGTCATGTCGATGAGCATCTCGTGGGAAGAAAGGAACACTTGGCACGTCCGGCAAGAAGAAGAGATGAGGCTTCTGTATGGCACAGAGGTCGTTCAGCCTGACCTGAAGTGAGAACAAGGAGGAATCAATGAGTCATTCTTGACAATGTGTTCCTCCACTATTAGCCCTTGAACTAAAGTAGTTCCACATTAGGTGTTAAGAAACTTTTAGACAAGAGTATCCAGTTATACATGCTATGAAGACAAAACGTTGACTCTCATGGAATTTGGTGTATTCAATGACTTATTCCATGAGATCCAGAACATTGGCTAGCATTAGCAATGATGTGTTTATGTGTATCGCCTGCATGGGATGAACTCGCACCTGCTCGCGGAGGCCCTTATGAATGCGGCCCATGCCCACCCAACTGTAGCGCTTGGCATACTCTTGCAGTGCTGCGTACAGTTTCTTGGCTTCTGCAGATGCCTGGGCTGGGAACAAGGCATGACTCAGCACCGGGTTGAGGTAGCCCTGTCTCTGTTCCTCATCCTCCTCCGTCTCCATGGAAATAAAGGGAGTGATTTGATCACTCCTCGAAAGCTTGGACCGTGCAGTACTCTTTGTTCCAGCACAGCTGCCGCCACGGGACATCATGGACCGCCTGGAGCCTGACTTGAGCTTCCCGGCGTGTGCGTGGCCCGGGATCGGCAGGTCGGAGCCCATCCGGTAACAGTGCCACAGAAAGAGTAGCAGGACGGTCCAGAGAAGGCCGCTGAGTGAGTGGACACCCAGCTCAACATAAGGAGGCAATAGCAGTGTGTTCATTGACCAGTGCATCCTTTAAATTGGTGAGACGCGAATAAACTGAAATAGAAAAAGATTGAGAGTTTATGGTAATGCATACATATGTGTAATATGGCAAAGTTCCTTGAAATATTCTCTAACTTATAGAGTAAAATAATGGTTTAGAATGAATTCTGACACTGACTTTGTGGGGTTAAGTAAGACCTGATCTCTGACCTCTCCGATCAAACTGGCTGTGGACGAAGCTCAAGAAGTCAGCAAGGCTTTCTATATGGTTCAATCTTGGCTGCTAATTCATGAAATGTCTGTTTATTCCCTTTAATTCTTTTAATTAGTTATATTTGCCTTTGTAACATTGGTCTACAAAGTAAACAGGCTACAGATGAACCATATCATTTCCCCATCAGCCTCGACTTTTGTCTCTACAAAAAACTGATTTGTGTTAATTAATATCTACTAAATAAATAATAATAACCTTTATGTAATAACAACGTGTGTACAGTTTTTAATTACATTGAGCTGAATTCAAGAAATGTTTTTTTTTTATTAATTACATTTTACTTAATTTAGTTTGAAGCAAATCAGCTGTGAATCATTGAGTCGACTTTATATTTGATCAGGAGAGTCAAAGATGCAGGAAATTTATGAATTGTACTCATTTGGAGGTCTTTGTTTTGAATCATCTAGCATTATGAACATAGTAATTTAATAGACAGATAGTGCGGCCTTTCCTTCATTCGTTGAAATTAGTTGTTCACTTACTTTCAGCTGATGTTGATGACAAAAAAACGTTTGTCAATTACAATATTGACTTTCGGGGGAAGTAATGTAATTTTAGAAAATCACATGGCGACTTATTTGATCTTTTCACCGTCTGCCAAAGTAGACCAGATGTTAGAAAATATAAGATGCCAATACAATAGTAGAAGATAACAGAGCAGGCCAAGTCCTGTGAGCTTTCGATCAAGAGAATTAATTACATTTGATCAACGTGCGTGTGTATGTGGGGGGAGAGGATGGGGGGGGGGGGGAGAGATGGATAGATAGATGGATGGATAGATTTCTTCTTTTTTTACTGTTACCCACAAAAAAACATGTGTGCGAGCTCTAGTGTTTGCACGTGTGTGTTTTAAGTGGGAGGGCTCTTTCCTAATAGGCTTATTCTGACGGATGTGTTTTACATCTCTAACATGCTGTGTGATGATACTGCCCACTATAAACACTATTGCACGGTTACACAAGGTGTTGCACAACGTGTGCTCTTGGATCGTTTGTTTTGCAATCGCTTCAGCATTCATTTTGTTTTTTGCACTGCGCCAGCCCCCACAGCTCAGCTGGCTCATATTTAATGTCCGCATTCCATGTCAGCGCAAACACCCGTTATGGGACACACACACACATGTTCGCCATGCATACAGCTCATGCAGGTATTTAAATGAGCAAACGTACAGTATTTACCCACTGCGTGCTGCGTCTCACATCTCTGTCTGATTGCCTTGATAAACCGTGCAGCGCTTTTGTCGGACGCACTTCAGCACCGGGCTGGTGGACAGCTCCTCCAGCGCTCACAGACTGGATGTGGAGCGCGCCCGCGCGCCGCTGCACTTACCGCTCGCCACCGCTAGGGCGCACCTAGAGCTCCAACGCAAATGCCCTCACATCATAGCCGAATGCGTCAACCACACGGTAACCAGCTCGGGGCATCTCACCAGCACTCACCCCGCCGTGTTCTCGGGGCCTAAAGCAACAGGATACAGTCCAAGCGGAGGAGTGCAGGACGCAGCCGGAAAGATAAAGGTAAGCAGCGAGGCACCTTTCGACGTTGCTGAGATGGCTGTTGGTCTCACAGTGGTGATGACTGATGGCTAAAAAACACACACACACACACACACACACACACAAAATCGTCCTCCGCACAAAGAGGGCCGGGGGAGGTGCGAGCAACGCTGCCTCGTATAGCCCCATCATTTTGACACACACCAGGCTGCCGTTTTCACCGAGGAAACGCCTCGAAGAACCGCGCAGGTGCTTTATGACACGTCGTCAATAACAGGTTGAGACTAGAAGAAGGTTTAGAGGAGACCCGGGCTTTGGGTCGTCTGCTTTGTTGAATTTTGGAATAGCGCATTTTTCGGGCATGTTATTGCAGATTTGGGTGAGAACATGCAGGAGAGAAGCCTGAATATTTAACCCCACACCGTGTGCGATGTGTAGGCCTACCTGCCCTTGTTCTTATACCTGCAACAACAACAAATGCTCGTATTATATTGTCATCTTTTAGCTTCTTCTTCGTTGTATGTATTTAATGGATCTATACCAGATTGAATGAGCTGAGTTTTGACAGTATCACATCGCAATGATAACCGTATCAGAGTAATTGTGGCCTGTATGATGTAAACATGCTACCTGCATTGCGAGTATGTTTTAAAGGATATGACACATATTGTGCTAAGAATTAGCAATTAAGTCAGCATTGATTATTTCCAGCATTTATTTGAAAAATATTTATAGCGATTGAATAACAGTAATTGTTCTATTTACATTATACCATTACAGTTTGTTAATCCGTCTGCTCTCTTTGCCTTCTCTAGTCATTCCATGTTATCCAAAGCCATGGGGTTCACACGCCTTGCTGTGATGCTTTCGGTCACTATGATCCACCTAGTTTCAGGTACTGTATATGTGTTTCCCTACGCATGCTTCTCTGTTGTTCCACCACAAACATGGACAAGTGCAGACTTTGTTTATCTTCCATCTCGATAAAAAAAATGCAATATATTTCTATGCATTTGCTTGCAATGTCCTGCTAATTATGTTTGTTTTCATTTAAGTGTATTCAAATGACAAAAGCCATAATTATTCATTTCAGGTATGAGCTTTATGACTCCTGAGCCTGATACACCGCCAACATTAACGCCAGACACTAACCCTCTGGGTGACCTGGTCCATGCTGCCCTGCAGAGCAAGAAACACTTAGGAGAAGCTTCTGCGAGCACAGGTACATTTACACATCCCTGTATTGCTTGTTTGGGCTTAATGCACCCGAAGAACAGTATGTCTGACAAATCACCGGAGAGGACACACTTTGAATTAAACCTTTGGACTCTGCAGGTACCACCACCAACCCGACACAGGCCGTGCCTGGGCTTGGGCTGACGGAGTCAACAGCAACAGTCATATCACCGGGCCTGCTCACCACGGCTGTAAGCTCCTCTTCTGCAGCCAGTCAGAAAGGATCTAGGAATACCATGTCCTCGCTGCCCATAGAGGAGGAGACGACCACCACCCTGATCACCACGACCACCATAACCACAATGCACATGCCAGGTACCTGCATAGCAACAATAGATAGATAGATAGATGGATGGATAGATGAAATGTCCAGTTTCCAACATAAAGGCAATTTCTTCCCTCACAATTGCATCTTTTCCAACATAAACAGAAGACAGCCACGTTCTCTGTCGTAATCCATTTTCCTAAACCATAGACTAAAAGAAATGATATCATTCATTGCCCCACGTTATGTGATCCTCTTAATTATATTGACCTTTTTGCCTAATTGACAGCGGCCCTACGCCCCCAAGTGGTGGGCGGTTTAACAGAACCAAACCATGACAAAATGGCTCTTACGTCATATTAAATTAACTAACAAAACAATAGTTCAAAGATCTAACCAAACAAACAAACAACAGTGTAAGGTGTGTTATAGGTGTGTGTGATTGATTATAAAGGGGATTTATTGTAAAGTATTTTTACACTGGGCAGGAATGATCTCCTGTAACTGTCTCTGTGACAGCGGAGCTGGATGAGCCTGTTAAAAGTGCTCCGCTGTCCCTGCAGTAGGTGGTGGAGACGGTGGTTCGGGGTTATCCAATATGGATCATATTTTCTTCAGTGTCCTCCTCTCACCAGCTTCTCCAGACGGTCCAGTTTGCAGCCAATGGCAAAGTCACCTTATCAACCAGTTTGATAAATCTGCTGGTGTCTCCGGCTCCAATGCAGCCTACTTGAAGTTCCTTGGCATCCCCTGATTCTGTGTTGTTTATTGATGGCAGCTAATATTGTTCTCATAAATCCACAAGATGTTTGAGCAAATAATTCAGAATCCCACCAGCTGCTTTGGAGCTGCTCAGAAGTCGGTGGGGCCGACAGTGACGACAGATTCCCACTGAATTATTTTGGCTCCTGTTGCGAATTCCTTCATTTCTCTTCTCTGCCTCTCTTTGAAGAAAGAGTAACAAGGAGATCTTGACAGACAACGTAACATGAAACAGTCAAACAATATTAATGATGACACATCAACAGGTTGATGTACAATGTGAGTTACTGTGTGAGCTGTACATATACTTTATATTTTTAGAAACTTGCAACATTGTTACCTCACTGGTCTTTAGTGACTTAATGTTTTTTAAGAAAGCTCTGTAGTCAACATATCTACCTGCTAATAAGGTCAAGTGACCTTTGATAACATCTTCAGTATCCAGAATTTGATGATTGTAATCCAAGTAAACATCCTTATTCCGTATTTCTTAATTCTTAGTCATGGAGACGGTTCCATTGTTTTATTGTGTTTTACTGGGAATTGTCATGTCAACCACTTATGAAGTAGCAAGTAAATATCTAAATATCTTGAACATGTTTACAATACAAAAAAACAAGATACAGTTTTACAGTTAGTTATGCAACTATTTATTGGTTGCTTGACCAGTTGCTAGGCAACCAGCGAAGTTGGTAACCTGTTGAAGTAACTTGTAGCTAAGAAATAGTCTGGCACATAACCTCCGATAATTAACATATTATCTTTTGTATTTAATACTCTTTACGAAATGAGTATTACATACAAAAAATAATCTGTTAATTAGTGAGTTCTAGTCGTGTGTTGCACTTTTCTGACAGAGCAAGAGTAGCTGTATCCTGTCTTTACACAATGTAGACTAACGCTAACTTGCTACTGGTTTTTATTGTTACTGAAACAATATGATTAGCAAATAAGCTTAATTCTCAAACTGTCCATGTTCATTTACTCTTACTTGTGGAAGTGTTGAGTTAACACTGTCAGCTGAATTACTTTCCCCGTTTAAGATCTGTCATACAAGTGAAACGTGTTGGATTGCTTTTCAGTTCTCTTCCTCTTTTACTTTTTTTGTTTCTATTCATTGTTAGCCAAATTGACTGTAAAACCTTTTCCTCTCCAGATACCATTTGTATTACAAGGGGTGGTCAATAATTTGATTCTGCTGAAGCATAGCAGCAGTTTCAGTCATCCAGTCAATAAAATAATTTAGTGTCGGGCAATCCAATAAGACTCCATCTTCACCCACGGCCGTGCTCACTGGTAGCAATTACTTTTCATTTGACCCACCTTATTTTGTGTACTATTACTGACAACTGAATACTGCCACTTAGCGATGATAAGCCAGGTTATTTGTATTATTGCCCCTCGTCTGAGATGAAATGTGCTTCTTGTCGTTCATGGTTTATTTTTTATTGTGACAAACAATATATTCGTCTCACGCAAATAATATGTGGATATTTTTGACACGTAGCGGAGATTTTTGCTCCACAACATCCAGACTAGAGGACTGGCCCCCATTACACAACCGTACCATTATGAAGACAGCTGACAGTCGGCCAATGCCCAGCCAACGTGTGTGTCATTAACCTCGCTGGTCATTCATCTTAACCTTCAGTTCACTAAATCACTCCAGCATCGCCCTCACACACTGGAACGGTATGTGTGGCCCATTGCGTCCTCTAATTTAAGTAATCATTTAATTCCAGCACAATATATATATATATATCATTTATTCAGTGTAAATACTTAGGAGAGTAGGAGGCATTTTGGAGATTCAGTGGACACTTCTTTCTCATACTTACATCACTGATCAACAACAAGGACTCCCACCGATCCTCATCCAATAAACACAAGCTTACTGGGATGCAGGAGCGTTGTGCCTCGTCTGCTAGTTTCTGTGTCATTTTACAATGAAGAGAATTGATATGCAGTCATTGTATTTCTCGACACATTGTTCTTCTCCCGCCCTTTTCCTCTTTTCGCAGTACAATGCAATGCCACCTTGTCAACAATGGAGGATGTTGTCGAGTCACCAGATCCCGCATCGTCGTCCTCATCTTTTCCCCCTCTGGAATGCACCTACAGCATAACTGTGTATGCAGGCTATGGTGTGGAAATTCAGGTAATGTGCTTTAGCATCCTATGAATACATCATTCTTTCAATTATTTAATTTTATTGACATTTTAATTTTTTTCTGGTGTATTCTGAAAAGGCAAATTATCTATAATTGGCTGTATTGAAAAAAGTGTGCAGTGTATTTCTAATTGTAATAGTGCTGCAACAGCAATTTGGTCAATCAGAATGTATTAACTTTAATCTCATGAGGCCACATACACAATTCAACACACACAGGGACATAATGCCTTTTATTATTAAATCAAAGTTAGACCATTTCCCAAAGATCGCTATTCATCTATTGTTTTCATTTGTTTTTCTTAAATATGCAACATCATAGGTTTAATAGTTATGTCATGCCATTACTTAATTAGTTACTAAATTGTCTAGAAAAATACAAGTTGCACGTGAATATGTCCTCTTTTTTCCTGCTAGGTGAGGAAAGTGAATCTTTCTAAGAAAGAGACTCTGACCATCATGGGGCATGGAGGTTCTGGACCAGAGCTCTTGGCCAATGAGACCCTGATGAGAGAGGGTCAGGTGATTCGCAGTACAACCAATCAGGTGTACATTCACTATCGCAGTCTCCAACAGAACAACCACGGCGTGTTCAGCCTCCACTACCAAGGTAAATGAACCCCTCTGGTTTCATAAGGTAACTAGACATGGCAGGTATTTTTGGATCTATCTAAAAACATTAAGATAAGCGTCCTCTCTGCGTAAAAGTTGGAATGAATACCTAACTTGCATATTTGACAGCATAAGCATGGCAGATGTGGGGCAAATGGACATACTTCACATTTTTCAACTCTGGACCTTTGAAAGTTGTTAGATGAGATATTATCCTTCAGGGTTGTCCAAAAAACACTGAGTTCTATACTGTGGATTCGGTTCAACATTTATGAGGAATTGAGAAAGCAACAGAGAAATGTTTTATTGATTAAACTCATGAAATGAGGACCCGTGATGATAGTTGATACTGGTATTGGTGAAGAAACTGCTGGTGGAAGATCGCACCGGCTGAGTCACCGATGACATTCTCACAATCATGGGGGTGAGGATCTAAAGATTTAAGTATCAACATCCAACTGATTACTTCATTAACTATGGTGTGAAAGCTGAATTGGTGAAAGATAGTGACACGTGAATATATTGATTGGAAGAGTTTTGCCAACATAGTTATGTGTAAGATGCTGGAAATGTATCCTCCTCTCTCACAGAGTGGACATTCACCAGGAAAATAATATTTTGAAAATGAGAGAAAATATCTTTTGGGAACTTTATTTTTGGAACATCAACTTTTTATCTTCCACCAAACAAAATAAATTCCTTCCTTTCTGTTTTTTCTACATCAACAGCCTTTCTGCTGTCTTGCTCGTTCCCCATGTCTCCTGAGGGCGGTGGAGTGACGGTGACAGACATCCATCCTGGAGGTCTGGCACACTTCCACTGCGATCCGGGTTTCCAGGTTCGCGGTCACGAGGTGGCTACTTGTGTCAACACAACACAACCACACTGGAGCACCACGGAGCCACAATGTGTCGGTGGGTGAACTCATTTAGAGACAACGCCGCCTTTGGTTACGGTGCGCTTGTTAGGGAGGTGGATTATGGAAAATAATATGTGGGATATTATTTCTCCTTAGCTGTTTCTTGTGGAGGATGGATCCGTAATGCAACAGTTGGCCGGATACTGTCTCCACTTCCTCCCACTGTCAGCAACCACAGTAATGGAAATAACCTGAGCTGTCACTGGTTGCTAGAAACCAAAGAGGGCCACAGACTCCACCTACACTTTGAGAGGATTGCACTGGATGAAGATGACAAGTAAGTTTATGTTTGCACTACTTTGTGTATCGCATGGTCAGCTTAAGACTGTCTGTATGTTTCTTCATGTATCTTTCCTCAAACATAAATGTTCCTTTTCGAGTCAGATCATTCTTCCTACCTTCATTTAATATTCAGTTGAATTGGAAACATTTTTAATCCTGTTTTATTTTTCCAAAGAATCTGGGCAATACCCCATACATATAATGCTTTTTTTGTTGCCTAACCCCCTACCCCATGTAGGCTGGGTAGGTGTCTTTCTTTATTTTTTGGGGGGGTTGGGAGGTTAGATTTCTCACACACTACCCATCCATTTAATCCATTATCTAATGAAAGAAAAACATTAGAGATACCTTCCAAAAATAAAACTGAAAATGGAAGACTTCTGACAAATTTCTATCTTCTAACTAAATGACAACTTTCATAAATGCATCACAAAAGAAAACAATACAATAGTTTTATTTGTACTGTTCTCCAGTGTGATTGCCTTTAATCTGCTCTCCGTGCACATTATTCAGACAGTGATCATAACGCGTCCCCCTCTTCTGGAGCTCACGTCCCTGTGGTTTGTTCCTCTCAGGTTAATTGTGCGCAGTGGAAACAGTTCCCTGTCTTCGCCGCTCTTCGACTCGGACCTGGATGACGTCCCTGAACGAGGGTTGCTGAGTGAGAGCTCAACGCTGTACTTGGAGCTCACAGCTGATTCCTCCGCCATCCCTCTGCTGCTGGCGCTGCGATACGAGGGTGAGACGGTGCATGAGGTCTTATCCACAGTCAGCAAAACACAAAGACAGCGTGTCGCTGTACATCCTTTCAAACTCATTATTGTATAATAGTTAATACATGGGTCAGTATTCTGAAGGGTGGGGCCCTTTTGGCCGTTCCAAAGTTGAGGCTTAAATCAAAGGGTGACCGTGCTTTTGCCGTTAGAGCCCCTCGACTTTGGAAAGACCTACCGGAGGGGATAAGGCTCGCAGAATCAGTAACTTCTTTAAAATCACTTCTTAAAACCCATTTTTATAGAACAGCTTTTAAGTAATATTGTCCTTTTATGCAGTTCTTTGGTTCCCCTAATTTAGTTTGTCTGTTGTTTTTTATTTTATATTTGTCTCTTACCATTCTATTTGTTTTGCCTTGATTTTTTGTAGAACACTTTGTGAACTCTGTTTTTAAAGGTGCTATAAAAATAAAGTTATTATTATTATTAGATATATTATTATCATTATTATTATTATCAATATTATTTTAAGTTGACATATTTAATCTCGAAAAAAACTTCTCAGAAGGTTGACCTTTCTCATCTAGACAAATTAAAGATGATTTAGTTAAATATACACATTTCATAAAGTATATCTAAACGAGGAACGGAGTGCAATCGACAGTCTAGAGAACCAAAACGTTCTATTCATTGGACTGTAGTGTTGAAGAGGGCCATCATGAGCCACATGCAGTCAGCGGTTACAGTCTGCCCTCGCTTCAGTGGCATTTATTTTGGGCTTTGGAGATGCTCACAGCTTAAGCCTTTAGCGTCATACACCTGGTCTTTTTCTAGCCGAGCTTAACGTCACCGAGCAGAAGAGCAATTAGAATAATACCCCCAAGAAATGGAGGGGATAGTGAAATGCTTTTTGTGTCTAATTTCTTTTCATCTTTTTTTAGCTTTTGATGATGAACACTGCTGGGAGCCTTACATGCCTCATGGGAATTTCAGCAGCAGTGACATCACATATCAGCTGGGCACCACAGTTAGCTTCACCTGCTCTCCAGGCTTTGTCATGGAGCAAGGCTCTGGGTCGATTGAGTGTGTCGACCCCAGCAATCCCCACTGGAACGACAGCGAGCCCATGTGCAAAGGTAGGTTTCAGTTTGGAGTTTTTCAGTTGTTATTCAAATAAATGAATTCAATCGGATGCTTTTTTATTTTTTTAGCTAGAATGATAAACGTTCTTATTCCTTGTCTGTTCTTCTGTTGTTTCTGCACTTCATTTTCTTCATCTAATTAAACCAACATTTTCTACGTATCCTTATTTCCAAGACACTCCGCTTTTTTTACATGAAGTGAGAGAGTTAATTATTTCTTTAATATTCTAATTGTAGTGTGTTGAGATGGTGGTTGTAGCCTGAAGACTATCGTCACGCTGACTGTCATCTGCTGAACATCTGGCATGCTGTGAAAAGTGAAGGAAACGGAGCGACTGAGGCAGATGTAAAACTGGCAGAGGCCTTGCACTGGGTCGCACTATTTTTTTTTTCAACCAAGCAAAAGAGATTCTGAAAGCCATATGCTGTCTGGTATTTCTGCTTAACCCTTGTGTTGCCTTCGGGTCAATTTTTCGATTTCCTCTTCCTTCACCCCACTGACCTATGGGTCATTCAACCCCGATTCACCTCCCTGTTACCTTTTTTTTTTTTTATTTTTTACCATTGGTCAATATGACACCAGCTATATTAAAAAAAAAATTAAATTATTTATTAATATTTTCCAAGTTTTTAAGAAGGGTTTTTTATGTTGTGTTTTGTTCTCCCGAAGAGAACACCGATTTTATAAAACTCGGGTCAAAATGAATTGGGCGACAGGAGGGTTAAATATTGAATCGGGTCAAAATGACCCGAAGGCAACACAAGGGTTAAACAAAGCGATGAAGAGGGAGGTGGATGGTAGGATCTCAGTGAGCGGTCTGCAAGGCGAAGAGGTCTGAGTTGTTGTGGTTGTCTTGAGCCTCCACATATGGCAGAAGAGTGTGTCTCTTGGAGCACTTGTATCTTTGATTATAACATTGTGTAGTGTTTATGTTGCTCATATAGGCTTGATATGCTCTCTAAGGAATATATTTGACAAATGGTATAGTGTTTGTGTGTGTGTGTGTGTGTGTGTGTGTGCGTGTGTGTGTGATGCTTATGAACAGTCCTCACTCCACAGTTTCATGCCTAAGTTTTAATAAGACATGCTTGCATGAGAGCGATTCCTAGCAATGTACGATGATTCCGGAGCGTTCTGCAAACTCAATTAAACTGAACACCAAAATGATTTGCATGGAAATAGAAGTTCTACATGTATCACTCCAAATGTGCTCCAGTTGATATCTTCCTAACGACACACGTTCCTCACTGTTTGTGTTGTATTTCTGCAAGGAAAGGTTTCTTAATGCGAATGACTGATGTCCAAAAAAAAAGAGCTTTCTTTTATTCCTTAATTGGTTGTTTTCTCTGCCATATTTTACGCACCACACCTCTCTTCTTTGTGTGCCCTCTGAAATCGTCATCTCATTGATTATTTACTATGGCTTTATATATTTTCTCTCCCTTTATTAGTAATTAATTTTGCTCCAGTTGCTTTGTCTCTGCCCAACTTGTGTTATTATTTCATCACCCCTATCATCATTCTCTCTCTCTCACAATTCCCATCCTCACATCACGTTCTCTCCTCTCTTCTGCTCTGCAAGCTCTGTGCGGAGGGGAGTTGACGGAGCCGTCTGGTACCATCCTGTCTCCTGATTGGCCCCAGAGCTACTCCAAGGGACTTGACTGTGTGTGGCAGATCCATGGCAATGAAGAGAGACGCATTGAACTGGATGTCCAGATGTGAGTATTACTAATTTAAGTTGTTGGTTATTTAATGTAAACGACCATTTATTTATTGTGTATGTTTGTGCATTCTGTCTTAGCAAAAACACACAGTACTCCTAAATATATATATATAGATATATATCTATACATATATATATATGTATATTCTATTTTATTCTTCTCATTTAAAATCTGTTAGCACATTGTGGAAAATGTATATTTATACCAAACTAGACATCTTGTCCGCATGTAAAGTGTACCTAAAGGAGAAAGGAAGTTAACGTGTTGCAGCTTTATATAATCCTCTCCCTCTCCTGTACTGATTACTGACTAATAAAATGCATCAGGTGGGTGGATCTTGAGAAAAAGCAGAATCTGTGATCAGAAATGTCACTTTGTTCTTATCTTTCCCTCTTAAAGTTTAAATATCCGCCACACTGATGTGCTGACCCTTTTTGACGGCCGTGATCTCATGGCCCATGTGATGGGACAATACCTGGGGTCCAAAGAGCGGTTCCAGGTCGTGTCTGGGGGCTCCGAAGTCACCATTCAGTTCCAGAGTGATCCGGATGACTCCAGTTTCATCCTGAGTCAGGGGTTCCTCATTCATTATCGTGGTGAGGACACATCTTACGTCACTGCTTTAATGGCTCAACGTGAAGCATATTGTACCTACAGCCAACCTCGATAAACGTGCATCGGGACATGTGAGTGCTGCCGTTATCGAAGATCATGAACAACCTATTTTATTTCTTTTCGCTGCCCTCCGTGCAGAGGTGGAGCCGAACGACACCTGCCCCACTCTCCCTCAAATTGACTTTGGCTGGATCAGCTCGTCCCACTCCTCCCCGGTGAGAGGCAGTGTGCTGACCTATCAGTGCCAACCGGGATATGACATCAGTGGCTCTGACATCGTCACTTGCCAGTGGGACCTCTCCTGGAGCAGCAGTCCGCCTACATGTGTCAAAGGTGAGACGAGTATTGGGAATAAGATCTCAACTCCACGCTGTCACTTCTGTGTGTATCAACTGAACCGGTACATGTAAAGTGGAGATTAGATGGAAAGATGGAAAAGTTGTTTGTGAGGTTTTTAGTTGTATTCTTAAACAAAACACATTTAAGTTTTGACTTTGGTCAAAAACATTCAACGGCGTCTGCGTCCGCATTGAACTGTATCTGCTGACGTCTGAAGTCTGTCCTGCGTGTCCCACTCTGTCCCCCACAGTGCAGCAGTGTCCTGACCCGGGCGAGGTGGTGAACGGAGCGCGCTCCGTGCGCCCCGAAGCAGGCTTTGCAGTTGGAACCGTCGTCCGTTTCTCTTGTAACCAGGGTTACCAACTGGAAGGTCCCAGCCAAATCTCCTGCCACGGACGCGACACCGGCACCCCCAAGTGGAGCGACCGCAGCCCAAAGTGTGTCTGTGAGTCCCTTTCTTTATGATGCTTGCTGCTGCACGTTAACAGATGAACTGCCAACACATGACTGTCCCCCGTGTGCTCTGAACAGTGAAATATGACCCGTGCCCAAACCCCGGTGTCCCGGACAACGGTTACCAAACCTTGTACAAGCACAGCTACCAGGCGGGAGAAACTCTGCGTTTCTTCTGCTATGAGGGCTACGAACTTATCGGCGAGGTCATCATCAGCTGCGTTCCCGGCCATCCCTCTCAGTGGAACAGCCCGCCGCCATTTTGCAAAGGTAAAAGTTCATCGTCTCTCCACCTTCTGACTGGAAAATGTCCAGATTTTTAATTTTGAGGTTGGATTTTTGAAGATTAGCTTTCTTGTATTGGATTATGAAGATGTTTTGCTCTTGTCTACCATTATTTTAGTCACAGAACGTTGATTTTATTTGAACATGTGAGATCCTCAAGCTGCATTTTAGGACTTCGGTATATCATTTATAATCTTTTATTTGACTTGTCTTTCTCTTTTGTTCTTTTCACACAGTGGCATATGATGATCTTTTGGATGACCACAAATTAGAAGGTGATTTACTCTTTTCCTATTTGTGATGTATATATAGTGCACAGTCATAACAATCTGTTAAATTAAATGCACAACGAAGGTGTCTCTTGTTGATGTGTTTGCCATTTTAGATTCAGAACTAAATCAAGAGTGCATTGTGAACCGAAAAAACATTACGGTTGATGAAAAGCTTATTTCTGTAATGATTGTGGTCGGCTGTCTCACAGTGTCCCAGTCATTCGAGCCGTCCCATCAGATCCTGAGTGAGAACATTGCTTTGGCAATAATTCTGCCAATCATCCTGGTCATCCTCCTGATTGGAGGAATTTACATGTACTATACAAAGTAAGTATACCCTATGTAACCAAATGGACATTTACATAAACATGTAGGGGGACATATTGGTAGATATTGAATATCATATGAATAAGTATGTTTTTGTGTACCTGAAAATAAGAATTGTTGCATTTTAATTACCTTATAATGAGCGGTTTATACACACAAACGGAACGGTTCTTTCTCACAGAAACCAGCATAATGTGTCTACGGTAGCCCAGAATGGACAAACCCAACCGTGACTCTCGATAGGCTCATGTTTATGTTGTCAGTCGGCCACTGGGAGTCGGTTCAGTTGGTTGCAAACTGTAACCTCGGCACAAGCTGTCCCCAACTCCTCCAGATTGCACCTTTTAAATCTTAATTGATTTGTCAAACTGAATTTAAATGTTCTCTTCACATCAGATTACAACAATGTATAAACTGTAGCCTTCATTCATCTGTTCATATGTCCTTTTATTTCCTCCCTCACAGCATATGCAGACTAGAATGGAAGCCACTCTTCTGGAAGTCTCTCTCTCACACACACTCCTACAGTCCCATTACGGTCGAGTCCGACTTCAACAACCCTCTTTATGAGGCAGGGGTACGTCAGTGGCTGATACTTTTCCTGTAATTCTTAGTTAGTTTCATTTCGATTCATGTGTTTATCTAAACGAAAGAGTCTGAATGAATTTTTAGTGATTGATTTCTTACTCTGCCCACAGGATACGCGGGAGTATGAAGTGTCCATTTAAAGGAGAAAGTGCCTGGGTGAGAATTGAAAACCAGATTAAGATTCAATCTACGGGAAGACAAATTCTTTCGTATGCTAAGGCCTCACTCCCCATTTATCATTCATTTATATGTATCTTTCTATTTTTCCATCACTGTATTTTTAGTTAATGAATTTGTGGAAGTGCTTTAGATTTGTTGCACTGATATAGTGTTCTGCCAAACGTGGTCCTACTTCACGGTCCAATTCTCTGTATCGCTATGACTGGTGCCTTATGATGGGTAAGAAATTGAAAAAAAAAGTACAACTAACAATGTGAGAGGAAGATGAGCAGAAGAGGTGAAAAGGGTGAAGGGAAATTGATTGATTAATTTGTTTTAATTAAATCATTATGAGGCCAAAGTAGTCGAGAACTTGGCAATACTTAAGTCATGAGCGTACTCACTGAATGTTTTTCTGTCATTTTTAGAGTGGTTCATGTTACATTTTACGAAGTTAAGGTTGAAATAGGGGGAAATACTTTAATTTCAATCATAAAAAAAGATGTTTAAAATACAACAGTTATTTTTTCTCTTTCCTCACTTGGTCTCTCTCTCTCTCTGTGTGAAATACACACACACACACAAATTGAATGTAAATATCTGACTTAATATTGCTTGAGGTTGATATATATACTAAATGATATATAAAACCCTCATATATACAATTATACATGGTGGTGGGAGGTTATATATTTTCATTATATATGTAATGAAAATTCAGTGCCAAAATATAATGTAAAATAATTGAATGTTCCTACGTGTTTCATCTGTTGTTGCAATACTGTTTACAAAGGCAGTTCATTTTATTCTTCGCTGTTTCTGGAGTGCATTGTCACCCAGTGTCACATGACATATAAGGAAGAGGTGAAGACATGAATGTCATTATGCTTAGAGCATGCACTGATTGTAAATGATATTGCTTCTGCTCAATCTTGCAATTATCATTATAGTTATTGACAGTTATCATTGTTATCAGATTTGATGTTGTATGCACTATGTTGATGAAAAATAACAAACTTAGCTGCTTGCTGTGATGCATTATGTATTTATTTACAACTGATTGTTTCAACAGTGAATAGTCTCATTCTCTGTGCCAAATGAAGGATCCGGGAGACTGTTGCTTTGTAGCTTTAATTATTCTCTTATCATCAGTAGCATTCATTTGCTTCATATATGAATACACTCTTTTGAAGGCAGTACAGTAATTGCTGAATTGGAAATAAAGTTTCTGTTGAATGGTGTAAAACTTGTAGAAATTAGCAATATTTTTTTCTGAATAACAATGCTATACCTACATCTGTACGCACACGCAACATGCACTGTATTGATACATATACAACTCGTCCAATGGAGAGAAAAATAATCACAGTGGGAAAGTGATTTTATCTTTGAGAGATACTTTCGAACTTTGGCTTATTGCTATTTTCTTCATGTATAACAGACAAGGAAAAGAAATAAAAATACACAGTGGATCTTTTTTTTAAACCCAATATTTTAGGGTTCACACACTCAATTATTAAATTTTTAAATGAAAATGTAGCCATGATAATGTTTGTGTATCTTTATTCCACCTAGATTGTTTGAGTTTGGTTACTTTATTTTATACTTACCAGAAGTGTTAGCATGACATTGACAAACATTGAAACTTGAATTGTTATTGATTTTGAAAACCATTGTTGATACCACTAAAAAAGTAATGATAGATCAGAGTAGAGATACCTGTGTTATTCCCCCTGAAGAATGTGGAGTTGTTGTATCTGCAGTGACCAATAAAGGATAGTGAACATGATCAATTCACGATCATTTCTGGTTTTTGATTGTTTCAGTTTGGCCACATTATTTTTTATATTTGTCGGAAGTGGTAGCATACTCTCAAGCCTGCGTCCTAGACCATGACAAACGTATTGTTGATGTTCCTCACTGTGACCACTAAAGGGCAGGCAACACCTGTGACTCCATGTACATGCAGGTCATTCTCATCCCAGAGAGAGAGAGAAAGAGGCAATCAAATATATACTGTGAATATATTTTGTTGCACGATATATACACAAAAACGAACATGGTCATGTTGTGACAATTTCTTAAATTCTTTGATTTCTTCACAATTTTCTAAAAGTATGTACCTCACGTCTGCTTTGACGAATATTGCTGTTCTTCACACAGCACACTAAAGGGCAGTATACACCTATGACTAAATAATATATTAATTCAGAAAAATGTCATCACGCTTGTTTCTAAAATAACATTATTAAATATTAAAAATCAGTTGATAAAATTGAACAATTGTCATTTAAGTAACAATAGGAACAGTTATATTAATATTAAAAACGTTAATATTGATATTACTGTGCAATAGTCACAGTTGGTCACTGGCGGCTAGTAAAGACTATTTATTGAATACAAGTGCTGTGATCATTTATGTGAGTTTGTACAATTATGCCAATGTCCCAGTTGATCATCATCTGGAAAATGGTTATATGGGCATACTATTTATGTAGGCAGTCGCTAGTGCAACGTTAGTGTAAACTTTCTAATAATGTGGAGCTGTTGTATCAATAGTGAATAAGAGAGGATAACGACCGTCGTCATGATCATTTCTGTAAATTGGTCCCTGATTGCTTAAGTACGACACTATATTTCTTACCGGAATATGAACCAACGTTTTAATTCCAGCAGGTGGCGCTAACGCGCGTTACAAGCTGCTGTTTGACGCGCACCTTGTGACGTAGAAGAAGAACGCAGCGGAAGAAGATGTGCGAGTTTCGTTTCCGAGTGACCTACTTAGCTTCTCCTGTTAGCATCAGTTAATAATCGTTTTCTCCCACAATGGAACTGGCCGTTCTCACGATAGCGATTAGCATTTTTTGATGGCAAGTTTGAATTGTTCCCCCCCAAGAAGCGATTAAAAACGAATGCGCATTACGAGCTTAAATCGTCACTAAATAGACGGGCCGTTGTTAGCCCTTTTGATTCAGCTTGCGAGGCTGGCTGCGATTAAGATGAGTTGTCAAACGTTCGCTGCGTTGTGTGTTTCGGGCTGTTCGTAAGAGCCGAGTATCGATTGGTAGCTCATTTATCGCTTACACACCCAGCTATCTTGGCTCAACGTTAGCTAGGTTCACTTCTGCAGCTCCCTTGGATGTTCGGTACACTTGTAAGTACACTTGTTTTTATAAGATAACGTGAACTTAATATTATTTGTAATGTATTAGCCTCATCAGTTAGCGTCTATCTATCTAATAAGTAACGAGCTAGATCGTATTCGTTGTTCAGATAACGGTGCTGTGTGTTCTGTTGACACCTGATCGCAGCGCTCAGCTGTAAACTGAGAGACAACAGCCGCCTCAGTCAGTTTCAGGACGTGCAAGCTTGTTATGAAGGTATATTACATTACAGATTAGGGTCTGTTCTGAAACGGTGTTTCCTTTATCCCACTACGATGAGGTGTGTAAAAAGCTCGGCAGACAACTGATGCCCTTTACACACAGGGACCCCCATCATTACTCGTTAGTTGAATTATACTTGAAATAAAATGTATGTCCATTTAGGGTATTTTCACCTCCTTGTATTGTGTCATGTTAGTAGAGAACGAAAGCTATTTATTCTAATGCAGGACACAGAATGGGTGTGGTAGTGAAGAGGATTCTTCAGTCGCTTGATTGGTGAGAACCATGGGAATATCAGCTCAATTTCAATTTGAGATGAAAAGACTGATCAACAGCAAAGGATATTCATTCATTATTATTTTCTTTATTTAAAATATGTATTGTGGTCGCTCAATTTCTTGCTCAAATATTGTCCTCACCACAATTTTCTTTTACATGAATCCATATTCCCAGACATGATAGTAACTTATTCTATTTTCCTGTGGGTCTTGCGCAATTTGAATCCATTTAAATAGTTCATACTGGATCTTGTACTGCATCTGGTGTCCACTGCTTTTGTGAATACAAATAACCACATCCTCATCTATATACAGAGTATATAAAGACGACTTCAGATTCAGCCATTATACGTGGAAAGCTGAACAAATCCTCATTAACTTTTACATTCATATATAATCCTTCATTTCGTGTACCTTCACTAACAAGTCATCATATTCTTCTGTATTACAGTCAGGAAGTGACTCTTCAGCCCCATGTCTGCTGAGGCTTCAGTAGGCAGTCATGCTGCTGACTCTGCCCAGTCTGCTGTTTCCCAGCCTGCCTTCCACAACACGGATGAGTTTAGAAATCGAGGTCTTCTGGGGAGCAAGTATGTCAAATTAAATGTGGGTGGCTCACTACATTATACCACTGTTCAGACATTGAGCAAGGAAGACAGCGTGTTGCGGAGCATATGCAATGGAGCAACAGAGGTTTCCATCGACTCGGAAGGTGAGTGTCTGATCAGCACTAACATTTTTACTGGATCCACATTGTTGTTGTTGAATGTCTTGAAGGCTGTGCTCGTGAATTTTAATATGATTCCTTGTGCCTTAACAACGCACTTATTTAAGGTGCCTCGTTTTGAATTTATATCGATTCTAAATTCCTGAATGAAATTACAAACTTTTAGTTTTACGTCACGATTACCTTCTTAAGCCCTACACATCTATCATAGTGTGTATTTTATTCAGATGTAAAACATTATTTATACAATGGAGGGCAATTGTGCAACTTTTGTGAACTTGAGTCGTCCAGTTTTGTGCTGTAAGAAATTAACCATCTAAAATATTGTCATGAGATTTGTCTGCAAGATGTTTCACTCGCATGCTAAGGGATTGTCTGCACTGACTGTTATTACCAACTGTATCTTATGTGGCCTTTAGGACTGGTTATATGGGAAAGTTGTGTCTATGCTAGCAGTGTTCATCGTGAAGGACTCGGTGCACACTGGGACCATTATGAAAACAATACTTAAGCTCATTAAATGCTGCAAATAACTGAAAATATGTTTCCTGCTGGCAAAGGTTGGGTCATTTTGGACAGGTGTGGCCAGCATTTTGGACTTGTTTTGAACTTCCTCCGAGATGGCTCAGTACCACTTCCAGAGGACCACAAAGAACTGGATGAGGTTCTGAAGGAGGCCCAGTACTATCAGGTGCAGGGACTAGTCCAGCACTGCCTCAGTGCACTGCAGGTAAATAGCTATTTGGCAGACTAAAGAATAAACTTAAAGACGTTAACGTTGACCCTCGTGTTTTATGATGGTGTTTCACATTTTATTCCAGGAAGGATAATATAATCAATATTTACAACAAGTGTTGCGGCTGTATTTTAATGTTCTTTCTTTGGGTTCACCTTCAGAAACAAACGGATGTCTTTGAAACTGTGTGTCGCATCCCCATGATCACCTCAGCCAAAGAAGAACAGAAGATGATTGCTACTTGTAGAAAGGTAAATTGCATTTTATCTCAATCAAATGAACTGCTGACCAATTTGTTCAGATTGCTTATCGTCTAAATGCCTCATTATCCAGCGGGCTCCTGTGTACCGAGGGTGACACGGTTTCTCTACAGAATAAAAAGTAATAGCCGGTTTGAATTTATTTAGAATTGTGAGTCATATAAATGGTTTATCTTTGTTTTTGTGTTCAATGAATCATTTATCAGTATTTCTTTATGTATATGTCTGTACACACAATTTATGAAGAAAATGTTCCATTTATCAGCGACATAATCACTTGGATTTATTTGTTTTTTGTCTCTACAGCCGGTAGTAAAATTGCAGAACAACAGAGGAAACAACAAATACTCTTACACCAGGTAAAGTAATACGTCTGACTGCATGTGTCCTACAGAGACTGAAAGAGTATCAAAAACAATTTGAAGAGAGCCAGATGCTGCCATAACAAATGATCAGTGGTTCATGTGTCACTCGAACTTCATTATTTGGGTTTTGATGGGAAAGTGCTCATTTATCTTCTCCGTTGATACTTACTTGCTCATTGTCTCTCCCCTGTGAACAGCAACTCCGATGATAACCTGCTGAAGAACATTGAACTGTTTGACAAACTCGTGCTCCGATTTAATGGCCGCGTCCTGTTTGTCAAAGATGTGCTTGGGGATGAGATCTGCTGTTGGTCTTTCTATGGGGAAGGCCGCAAGATTGCTGAAGTATGCTGCACTTCCATTGTCTACGCCACAGAGAAGAAGCAGACCAAAGTAAGCTTGACATATTGTGTACACCAACTCCTTAAAGCAATAGTTTTTAGACATTTTAGCACAAAGATGGGAGGCACCTCCAAAGATAACTAACACACACATATCTGGGACCGAGCAAGGCCAGGTGTTACCTCGTTTCCAGTCTACATGCTAAGCGAATCTATCCTGCTCGATGGGCCAATTTCCATACTCGCAGACTTTGAGGTGCGCTCCCGCCAAGTCTGAGGGTTTAGCGCCGTCCCGCAGTCAAATCATCAGTGTTTGACTGATCCCTGGCAGACATTTTGAGCCCTTCAGGCTTTGCCTCAGGGAATTACCCACAATTCAATGTGCAATGTGACACAAACATGGGATTACCAGTGGAACCATGGAAACGTTTTTTTTTAAACTGGGCATGGGCGTTCAGTCTGGAAAATGTCATTTATTCATAAACATTACGGATTAGACGGCTTTATTTATCAAACGTTTAATTTTGTCATTGAAACTTTTTTTGACAAAAAAAGGAAATCGACTATTTTAAATAACCTCATTTGGTGAGGAAAGAGCTTGGAAGACATTCAAATCAGGGTGAGAAAACACACTGGACTTTGGGATTGGGCCTAGCTTTGTATTTAACTGACAGCTAGAGGGCGTTATCAATATTCTCATCTAATTCTACACCAGAAAGTGAATTGTGTGTATTTTTCAAAATGTGGAATGACTTTGTTAAGCTGTTGATGGCATTGTTGTGTTTAAAGTAGGTACATTTATTATTGCTAATAAGTTATTTTTTAGCTATTGTGTATTAATGTTACTGCTTTGATGTGAAATAAATTATTAAATGGCAAGTCTGAATTGTTTTTTTTAGGTTGAGTTTCCTGAGGCTCGAATCTTTGAAGAGACCCTGAATATCCTCATCTACGAGAATGGCAGAGGATCTGGTCCAGGAGGCTTACACCTGTTAGATTCGAGAAGCCCGGGTTCGTCACTGGGAGGTGATGAAGAGGGTGCTACGGGAGGGGAAAGGCGAGTAAGACGGATCCACGTAAGGAGGCATATAATGCATGATGAAAGAGGGCCTGGTCAGCAAACTGTGTATAAGGACTAATAATGTGAAGCATGAGGCTCGGAGAGTGAATGAATATATGTTCATTTTTTTCTTGATTGCCAGAATGAAAGAGATGTCCTTGATCATAGCAATAGCTCGGTAGCTAGTTATGTCATTAAAATATCCTAATACGTCACTGCACAGAAATGTAGGAGTCGATGACTGATCTGTAACTGAAGTAAGAGTTGTTTGGACATGAAAAATGCTTCTGTTTACAAGAAGACAAATTGTGTACATTATTTAAATAGGAAATGTGTAAAATTACCTGGGACATAAAACTGGCATAAATATTGCTTTTCAAATGCTATGGAACTTCCTGTATGTTAACGAATGGGTTCAAAAGCCATCTCCACCGCACCTGTTAAGGGTGGGTGTTAATGACATGCACTGGCACCCTCCTCTGACTTCTAGGAAACGCCGTCAGTCTGTTGATTCAGGTTGTGAAACATCGGCGATCTATTCATAAGTTGGACTGATATACAGTCATGAACAGGACGGTCAAGTTTAGCCGAGATATGTTAACACTGGAATAAAACTGATTAGCCATTTAAGGAAGGTCGTCTATGAATGAGATTGTTGAGCAGCTCCATTTTCTTTATTTAAATTATTACTGCTGTTGCTTCAAGATGTTTTTATCAATTAATTTATGAACCTAATTTATTGTTTGGTATTTAACTTTTGTATTGTATGCAATCTTTGTGTTAACTAGTGCTCAAGTGAGTTAAAACGTTTGAAATGATATGATGCACTCTATAGCACACACCAGATTTATAATTTACTTCTGTGAAATGACTAAATAGTGTACTTACATTTCAGTTTAATGTGTCATGAGGAACCGTGATCATTTCTTTGATATTGTATTTTATTCTGAGCCATGATCTTTTGCTTTATGTTTTTTACTGAACCACTGAAATTTGCTGCAAGTTATTGACCATAAAGTGACGATAGAAGCAATTAATACTTGGTTTTATTTGTATTCCCCCCCTGAGAGGATACAAAAACAATTTAGATTGTCACCATTGTCTTGAGTAAACCTGTTATCTCTGAATATTGGGGGGGAAAGCATTGAATGAGAAAAATATGTTTCTCAGAACCTTAATAATATCACCTTTTTGAATACCTTCAAATATGCACTAATATGACTTCCGTCCTATTGTGGTCATGGGAATGTTCTGAATAAATTACTTGTGAAATCAAACTTTAGCTTCTTGGTTTTTCTTTCTCTTTTCACCTAAAGTTATAATTAGTGCTGTGAAAAATAACGCGTTAATTCAATTACAGGTTTAGCTAGTTTTTTTTTTTACGCATGCGCAGAATGAGCTTCCAATTCGTCTGTTGTTGGTCGTCGGGACGGAAAAAAAGTCACTTGCAAAATGAGCTTCCAATACACCACTTCAATCTGAACTCTGTCCGCTCTCATGCAGACGGTCTGTTCATCGGTAATGTATGGAGGACTTAAAATGACTTAAGTATAAATAAATAAATAAATGAATGCATGAATAAATACAAGAATAAATAAATAAATGCTTAAATAAATGTATAAATAAATAAATAAATGTATAAATAAATAAATGCTTAAATAAATGTATAAATAAATACAGGAATGAATAAATATAAGTTATAAATCAACAAGACATCATTAAATAAATATATTTCTGCATTTCTGTATTTCTTCATTTATTTATTTCTCTATTTACGTGTCCACACGTATTTCTTCATTTATTTATGTGTGACATTTACGTGTCCGTATATTCAAATGAGCTGGGGCGGTCCGAACCTCTGTCTAAAGCATGATTGGTCACAGGAGTGTGATGCACCTGGTGTGTTGTGCTCTACTACTTCTGCCTGGCACATGACGCTGAAGTTGACTCGCTCAGCTCACCGTTAGCAGAAGTTAGCCTCGACAGCTTTTTTACTTCAGCCGTTTATCAATTCCAAGAACACTGAGTACAGACTCGTGTTCTTTTGAGTCTCGTCTTTGTAGTCTGGTTTTGGGAGTCCAGACTCGAGGACGCAGGACGGTCTTTCTGGTCTTGTGACATCACCACATCAACTGTTCTTGCGCATGAATTTACTCTTATTCACTGTAAAATAATTTACAGTGGAGTAGAATGTGTTGCGGTGTTCACTGTTGTTTGGCGTAGGCTACGAATAAACGATAATAAATATACAACGTCTCGTAGCTTTCCTGACCCAGGGTCGCTACAATATGAAGTTATGAATCTTAACCCTCAGTCAAATTGACGTAACGTTATCTTTTAGTAAATAATAAACTCGTTGTGCTCTTTAGATCCTCAAAAACCTAATTATATCTTATGTTTAGCCGCTACGGAGACGTCAGAGCCAGCGGAGCATTTCAAAAAGTCCTGCCGAGATCAGGCTTCTCTCGGCGGCCACACAGCGCGCTGACCGCCCGGAGCTCAGAGGTCCCGCGAGCAGGACCTCAAATCTCCGTCGCATATCCTTATTAGGCTGAATCTCGATAAACCGACCACAGATTTGATGCTTAAACAACTAACTTCTCGGCTGAAAACATCCTTAAATTACATTCCGTGACTCAACAGTAGTATTTAGAATGTACAGACAAGAATGCATAATAAACGCTGTTCGTCTACAGATCCAAGTGCTAGGGATCGATTGCTTCTGTCTGGCTCCCTGACTTGACCAATCCTGTTCAACAATGAGGTTCGGACCGCCCAGCTCATTTGAATATACGGACACGTAAATGTCACACATAAATAAATGAAGAAATACGTGTGGACACATAAATAGGGATATAAATAAATGAAGAAATACAGAAATGTAGAAATACATTTATTTAATGATGTCCTGTTGAGTTATAACTTATATATATTAATTGCTGTATTTATTTCTGTATTTATACATTTATTCTTGTATTTATTTATTTATACATTTATTTAAGCATTTATTTATTTATTTATACATTTATTTAAGCATTTATTCATTTATTCATGCATTTATTTATTTATTTATTTATACTTAAGTCATTTTGAGTCCTCCATAGTAATGATGCTTCCGCAGGTTCACCTCCGGAAACCTTGTTACGACTTTTACTTCCTGTCGATCAGGGGTCTCAACACGTCGATCGCGGCGTAGTGTCGGTAGATCGCATGACATTAAAAAGATTGGCCCGCCCCCTGACATGTTCTCTATAGCACGTCTTTGTTCTTTTATTAAACTAAACGTCTGTTGTTGATCGTATCTCCACAGCAGCATGTCATTTCTGTCTCTTCGCGTTGCGTTAACACTTATCGATCTCCGTCTCGCGCGCCACAGAGCTCCGTGCGCGCGCATCGGGACCGAGCAAAAAAAAAGTCACTTGTCAATCTGTCCAGTGGCGTGTCCAGACCTTTTTGACTGGGGTGGCCCAAGTGGGGAACTGACTTATGTAGGGGTGGCATGAAGTACGAGTGCACATCGGGGCGGGGGCACGGAATAGCATTAATTTACCATTTTTGTCTCTACTATCCATATCTACTTTAATTACTTTATAGTGTCTTACATTCCTGTGTTTAAAGTTTAATTTAAAAGATAAACAGACCTACCAATCTCAACAGAGTGACACCATACAAATGTAATATAAAACTTCCATACTTTATTCTTTAACAACTTGTACAGTACTGTTTAATTTAAAGAAAATGCACATTCTCAGAGTAAGTGCCAACAAACTTAAAATAAAGTAATAATGCCAACAATATTGAAAACGGTCACAGTATAAAGTAAAGTGCCAATAAAATAAATACAATTAAAAACTGTCACAGTATAAAGTAAAGTGCCAACAAAAAACAGCCCAGATACATTTAAAACAGTTGAATTCTCCTGTTCTTGTGTTGGCTTGCAAACAGTTTTATAAAGTCATCCATGTTCAATGCCTTAGCTCTTCTTGACTCAATGCTTAGCACACCTAAATGGCTTAGCCTGCTATCTACCATTGTTGTCCTCAAATGGTTTTTAATTAGCTTTAGAGCAGAAAAGCTCCGCTCACAGGCAGCACTGCTGACTGGAAGGGCTACAGCTATTTTGCACAGCCTGAAGAGCTCATGAAACACCTCTTGGTACGGTTCTAAAAATCAGATAGAAGATAGAAGAATCTGTAAGCAATAGCCTCTTGTGCTCATTCCAAGCAAACATGGCATTAATGTGAGACTCAGATTTCTCATGCAACTTAAAGCCAGCATCTTTGTACGTTGCTTTTTTCCAGTGTGAAAAGCCTGATTCTGAGGAGAAAACAGATTCTGACGCGCCAGGCAGGGAGAAGTGTCTGCATGCGTAACAGTAGGCTGAATCTTTGCTTTGTGAGTATTCAAGCCAGGAATTGTGGTTAAACCACACTGGATTGAACGCCCTCCTCTTCTCACCTTGGAGGGTTCTTGGAAAAACCTTTAAACGAGGCTGAGAGGGACCTGCTGCTCTTGACTGTGAAATATCTGAAAGTGACAAAAGCATGAGAATTGGATCAGTGTCATGTACTTGTTGGGACAGAAGTGCTCATTGGGGCATTAGTACAGATGAAAGAATTGAATTAAGTACAATATATTTCATATGAAATATTAAGGCATACCATGAGGTCCAGGTGGGGCCACAAGGGTTGCTGCATCACCATCCCCACGTGTCACTGCATGGCCTGCAGGTACTGCTGGATGGTTCTCAGTGTCAGTGTCATTGTCAGAGAGTGGCTTGACACACCTGAAGTAATATAGGATTTAACAGTTGTATCAATTTATTTGTATGTCAAATTAGTCATATTTAGCTTTTTCACACCTGTATTGTTAAAATAGGGCTTTGCCCTGAATCTCAGTATAAGCCACTATAAGTATAGCAAAAGTGAAACATCTCAAGTCATAGCAGATAGTTTTATAAAGATGCATACATTACATACCCTGATGTGCAAGTGAAGATGAAGGGCCTTCATCACCAGTATCCTTGTCTGAGTCTACAAAAACACATACGTTGTCATCAGAATGATAATAAAATCAGCCTTTTTGTAAGTAGGCTAAGTGGTATGTTACGCAACCCAGATGACTAAAATGAAATAATGACTATTGCACTTCTACACTAATTGAGAAGTTAGTGTCAACTTTAGTTTCAATGTCTGGCAATTAACCACAATGTCATTGATATTATCAAGGCAATCAAATAAGTGCTTACTAAAGAGAAATCTGGAACTATCAGGATTTTACATACCCATGTGTACAGCTGAAGCTGGAGGCTCCTGCTGTACATCCCTAGCAGAGTCAAGCTGGCTCTCATCCTCAGACTGACTAGCACTGCTGGCTTCTGCTGCTCTGTTGTTTTGGATTTCTTTCTTTTGAAGAATCCTGAATGTTCTGATTTCTTTCATACTGTAATAGTCGCATGTCATGATGCATGTCACTATATCTTGCACAATACATTTAGCCTAATTATGAATGCATGAATGAATGTGACATGCAAAACTTACTCAGGTCTAATGTTACAAAGTTAGAAGAGATACAAGACAGATTTACATACTGTAACGTTAAGTTAGCTAGCGTTAGCATCAGCGTTAGCATTAGCGTTAGCGTTAGCATCGTTGACAATAACCAAACAATGATGACGACAGGTTTGCTAGTAAGCTGAGTCAGGAAATAATAAAATAAGATGGGAAAACGTTTTAGCTTTTAAACCATTCACACATGTGTATCAATAAGTCTACTCACATCTTTCAGGAGCTAAGAATCCTGGACAGGTTTGCTAGGCAGCAGCTGAGTCAGTCGACACTGTCGACAGTCGCGATGATGACAGACCTGCACCACATATCGTGAAAATCAAAAACGTTTTAGCTTATTACAGTTCAAACTTTTTAAACCACTGACTCATTATGTGTAACTGTTATCAATAATTCTAGCTACTCACATCTTTCAGGAGCGAGTAGCCGCAATCTCTTGATGTCTTCTTGATGTCTTCTTGTCGGTTGAAAATGAAAGTTCGGTAGTCACACAATTCAAACGTTCCCGCCTCCGTGGGCAGATAGCCAATCATAGTTTAGCATATGGGGTGGCACCTGGGGTGGCCAATCAGATTCCAGGGGTAGCACGTGCCACCCCTGGCCACCCCCTAGACACGCCCCTGAATCTGTCCCCGTGTCCGGGCCGGTGAGGTTTCAGCTTTGCAGCGGTGTCCCCGCCGTCCCTTTCATCACGGCCCAGTTCATGAAGAAAACCCACACAGTCAGTTTGCCTCAGCAGCTGCTAGAGGAAGACTAGAGGCCTTTAGATTGTATCATGGTGGAGTTAATGGTTGACAAACAAGAGAAAAATGTTCTGTTTAACCCTCCTGTTACCTTTACATTTACTAACATATTTTACCCTCGGGGTCAATTTGACCCCAGCAATTAAAACCTCCAGAAAATTATAAGAATTAATATTGCTTCCCAAGTTTAAGTGTGAGGTACTTTATGTTTTTGTTGACTACCTAAATAGCCCTTTAAATAAATAAAAAGTTGATATTTCTTATATGTTTGACACAGTGAAAACAGCCTGGGGTCAAATTGACCCCAAAGAACACCGACATTAAACATTGAATGGGGTCAAATTGACTAAGGTAACAGGAGGGTTAAACATTCTGTTTAGGATGAAGATGTATTAATGTTCCATATGGAAGAAAACTGCTAAATAACTGCTGAGTTGCAGCACCATTGTTTAGAAGAATGTATAAATGTATATATATCTCTGAATATAATGAATGAGATTAATATGATCCACAAAACCTTAATAATATCACCTTGAAAATTTCAAAATTTCAATCGTTTCACCTAAAGTTATAATACATAAATTGTTTACTTGATATGCTCCAAAATGTTTCATTCATTTAAACTGCTGATAAAACTGTTTAACAGATGCTCAATTCAGTGGCCTGAATTATTTGGATGTGATTCAGCATTACTGTGCCCAATGTATAGAGGTCCAGATTGTATTTATTTTCCACAGCACTGACATTAAATTAATAGACATATGTACAATAATATTAAGGCACACTAAATTCTAAATCTGTTCAGAAAATGTAATATTTGTGAAAATGTTCTTTGGTGCTACACAATTTTGAGAATTTAGTAAATATTTTAATAGTAGATGAAGAAATTACTAAATAAAGATAACCCTTTAGTAAAACGCATAAATAAATAAATCCATAAATATATATATATATTTATTTATATATATACACACACACGAAGTACGTTGGTGGAGGTGAGTTTATATATTTTATTTTGAAAGGGCGTTTCTCTGGCCTGCTCTGATGTCACTTCCGGTAACTTGTTGCGTTCTTCACTGCCGCCAAAAACAAACCACCATAGCTTGGAATGATGGTGTCAGCTAAAGAGGCAAAGGCTATCCGCAAGTTCGTGTGTGGTCAGCTCCGCGGTGAGCCCGACCTCAGGTACAGTTCACCGGTCTGGGCGGTTCAAATGTTTCCGTGTTTGTTGAGAGTTAATCTTGCTAACTTTGGGCTCCAGACGATGGTCGACACACACGCCCATCGACCGTTCCCTGTTTCTCATTCCAGGGTCATCAGCGAGCTACCCACCAGCTCGCTATAACTCTATCGCCCCAATTTTCCCTTTAAGTTAACTCAATACGCACATCGTTTATTGTCTTAATCTAATTTAAATCAGTATTGTGTGTATATGTAACGTTAGCCAAGTTGTCAGTCTCATCATGGTCTGTGTTAGAAAACTAAATATTCTAATTGATTGCCTGTTGCTTTAAATACCCTTTTCTCTCTCTCACAACATGTCATTTTCTAATTTCTTATTGCAGCACGCTGACCTTAGGGATTTTAAAAAAGAGATATCTGGAACACGTGCAACGTGAATCTTTAAGTCCAGAAGCCAGAAGTGTTATGAAACTGGTGGTGAAAGAGCAGCTGCTGAAAATGCAGGTATCTGAATCCTTCCTACACAGCTTGTTTCTTTAACCCTTGTGTTGCCTTCGGGTCAATTTGACCCGATTCAATGTTTAACCCTCCTGTTACCTTTATATTTACTAACATATTTTACCCTTGAGGTCAATATGACCCCAGCTATTAAAATCTCCAGAAAATTATTAGAATTAATATTGTTTTCCAAGTTTAAGTGTGAGGTACTTTATGTTTGTTTGTTGACTCCCGAAAGAACACCGACATTAAACATTGAATCGGGTCAAATTGACCCGAAGGCGACACAAGGGTTAAGTGTTTTAACTTTCTGCAGGGGGGTACTTTATAGTTCTGTAGTTATTATTGTCACTCTGTACAATTTGTTTTTTCCTGCTAGGACAATGACGAAAGTGAAAGTGAGTTGGAGACCAGCAAGAAGCCTCAAAACAAAAGAAAAAGAGAAAAAGAAAGGGATGAAGTGATTTGTGGGGAAGAAGATGATGAAGAGTCAACAGCAAAGAAAGCACGTCATCTGTCAAACTCCTCATCAGGTAGGTTGTTTTTATGCATTGCATTGCCTCCTAAGCTTTACTAATTTAAGGCATGTTCTACTTTATAATTACGCAATAAAAACATTTCCTTGACCGTCATCAACACGAGGACGAGAGCTGCAAGAACATATTATTTTCATTATTTATTAATCTGCACATCATTTTCTTTAATAATTGTTTGGTCTGAAAAATATTTGCCATTTGCAATATCTCAGGGTTGTTGAATTCATATGAAGTTGGTGGTCTAAGGTCACTGACACCTAACAAAACATGTTTTGCCATAACCCAAAAAGAAATATGCAGTTTAGGACAGTTTCTCACAGATGTAAAATATAATGAATACATTATATTTTGAACAGATAAGTGTTAAAACTGCAGCATGACTGTTTGGCAGAAGCACACTACCATGAGGATGTAAGTCTAACTTTAGTGAGTTGCTCTTTTGTAAACCATTGTCTTTTCTTGTGCGGTGAATGACAGAATCGGTGGAAGAAGATGACTGCAAAAGAGGAAGTGAGGAAGAGGAGGGAAATAATTCTGAATCTGAGGATGCAGAGCAAGAAGTGAAAAAATCACAGCGAAAGACAAATGCAAATGGTAAACAACCTATTAGCAGTAAAGACTCAGTGGAAGAAGACGACTGCAAAAGAGGAAGTGAGAGTGAGGAAGAGGAGGGAAATAATTCTGAGGACGCAGAGCCAGAGGTGAAAAAACCACGGCGAAAGACAAATGCAAATGGTAAACAACCTATTAGCAGTCAAGACTCAGTGGAAGAAGACGACTGCAAAAGAGGAAGTGAGAGTGAGGAAGAGGAGGGGAATAATTCTGAATCCGAGGACGCAGAGCCAGAGGTGAAAAAACCACGGCGAAAGACAAATGCAAACGGAAAACAACCGATGAGCAGTAAAGACTCAACAGATGAGGAAATTAATAAATCGGAAGAAAACGAGGAGAAGGAGAAGAGTCTCTGTGAAGACGATCCAAAAGTGATGAAGAAAGCTAATGCTACAAAGAATGGAGGGAAAAGAAGCAACAATACAAGCCAAAGAGAGAAAACACCTCAGAGCGATGAAGAGAATGAAACTGACACAGATGGCAAGTCAGAAAAGAGTGAGAAAATCAACGGCAATGACTCCTCAGACGACAATACAAAAGGTGACTCCAACTTTATGTTTGCATATCCAGTACTTAAATGTTTATTAAATTCACGTTTTGATTTGACCTGATATGATTTTGTGTCATGCAGAAGAAAAGGTCTCGGAGGAACACACAAATAACGACTCTGATTCATCATCACTCCCCTCATTGGAGGATGAACAGCATAGCAGAAAAGAAAAAACACAAGATGATAAAAAGAAGAAAGCCCCGAAAAAAGTGGCGAAAAAAGAAAAGGGCGCCAAAAGTCCAAAGGTGAGCTGATGGGTGATGTCGAGTTTTGTAAACATTTAATAAGATTTGTCCGACCCTTTTTCCTGACTCTTTATATTGAGTAAATGTGCCTCTAAAGTACTTTTTGAAGTCAAGAAACAAAATATTAGATGAAAAAAGGAATAGGAGAATACTTGTGTAGGTAATCGTGGAGTCAGGGTTAACGCCTCTCCTCTGCAACCTTTCTCTCCTCGGATTCGTCCTGCAGGATGCCGACAAAGCTGTTGTCAGGCTCAAGCGGTACATTTCTCTTTGTGGTGTGAGGCTGAATTACAAGAAGCTCCTGGACGGCTGTCGCTCTGTCCGCTCCCAGGTGGCTGCCCTGAAGAAGGAGCTTGAAGATCTTGGTGTCCACGGTCAGTGGGAATACATTCACCTTTCAACAGACCACACATTCTGGGCACAGTTCCTCCATGTTTCCAGTTTATTCTAAGTGGTGAAAGAATAAAGGTGATATTTCACAGCATTAATGTGCAGGTACTGATGACATCATTTCCCTCAAATTACATTGCTATAAAAATAATCATGTCTTTGACAATAGGCATCATCAACCTTGCCATTGCCGGCTGTAGGCTAATCACGTAGTGTACACTACCCATGTCCATTACTCATGACATCTGAGATGATCTGTGACTCCACCTGCCTCATAACAAATGTTGAGGCCAAATGGCCGGGCTCCGTCCACGACGCCAGAATATTGTAGGAAATTATTGAGGTGGACTCATGAGAAGAATAGAGAGAATCTCACTTTATTTTCACAGCTTCAATTGATTGAATTTCTGATTGTGAATAATGCATGCATACTGATTCGCACACACATATTCAAACTCCTAGTTCTAATATGGTCTTCTCCACATGAATGCATGTATATACAGATATATAGTACGTGATACATAAGTGCATACAGTACATATATCCTCATAAATATTTCCACAACAAGTATAAAGCAGAAATAGTGGTTATTTTCTTCAATAGTCATGGTGGAATCTGTTTCCATGGAGATAGGCCACGCCCCCCTCTCCAGCACAAGCCAAAAACAAAACCTTTCAGTAGACTGTATGTTCATCAGTTTGTAAAACAGCATTTTGCATCTGAATTGTGTAAAAATTTAACTTTTAATTTTCCTGAGTGGTCATAATTTGTTTCACTCGGGGAACCATTGGTTGGTTAAAGTGATTGTGTGTGTGTGTGTGTGTGTGTGTGTGTGTCACAGGTCAGCCATCTATCATGAAATGCAAAAAAGTCAGAATGAAAAGAGAGGAATCTAAGGAACTAGCTGAGCTCGATGTCAGTAACATCATTGCCACAGAAGGTAACTATGTGGGTCTTTTTCAGAGTGTTGACACTCATTACAAACAGTTCTAGATCTGCAAAAAGTATAAATTAATTATGCTAGGCTATTATAGCATATTGGTGGGGAAATGATGGTAACATTGTTAATGTGACTTGTTTGCACTCTGAATGTTAACATAGTTGTTGAGATGAAGTGTAGAAGTGTACTGGTTTTTCCAAATAGAAAACTAGCATCCAAAGCAATATCATATCACATGTGTAGCATTTACCACACACTGTGAAATAGTGTATGTGTCTGTGTGTGTAAATATATATATTATATTTATTAATCAAGGAAAACAATGTGGTAACCTCTTTCAGGTCGACCAAAACGCAGAGGAGCCTCAGCATGGCAGGAACAACATAACCCTCCGTCCTCTGCATATCTGCGCTCTCTGAACTCTGGCTCTGACAGTGACGAGGAAAGCAATGCACGCCGAGGGCGGCGGAGAGCCACCGACTGGGCCAACCTGCAGGGGGTCATCAGTGACGATGCAGACAGCAACTGACCGACACACCTCTTATGCTGTGTCTAGACGCCATATGGATCCTGGGATTCCCTTTTCTTTGTACAACTTGGGGTTTATATGTTATTTTTACAAATGTATTTTAATGTTATATTTCAAATAAAGTTATTGTGATTTTATGGAACTACTTTTTTTATTTTAACCAGCGAATTGAACCGTAGTGTGTCAAATGAACTAAAAACTATATAGAACGGGCAGAAGACATATAAGGTGTTACAGGTACCAGACAACAAAGTAATACACTACTAATAAAATGGCAAAGCGCAAATTCTAATAATTTGAGCTACACGACTTTTATATCGTTACCTCAGGAAATGTGTGCGGAACGAATGTAAGGAGGCTCTTGTATGTACGGAATATTTCGCAGACGGACCGGTCCGCCTTCACCGTTCCCTTCATATCTGCTTCAGGTCAATGAGATGTTTTTTGTTCATTACTATAATGTCAGCACATTTGTTGCATTTTTGTGTGGCTACGGCAGCGTATTGTTGTGTTGTCGCTAATAAATGTGTCGCTACTGTATTCGGACAACGCAAATGCAGAAAGACCTTTATTGATAACTTCACATATTACACAAGGTCAAAGTACAAAGACATAAAACTAAGTCATCAATAAATAAATGTTGAGATGCCTGTACCTTAGTGTAAATGTTTACGTTACGGCATTAACAAGTTGCGCCTGCGCATGCGCGACAGCCGAGATTCTTGGCGACTTGCCAGGTTTTACCTCAGTGAGTTCGGCTTTTCTGCTGTTGCCCTTCAAAACAAAAGCTCAACATTTAGCTTTTTTCTTGTCTGGTGGAGCAATCTGGTTTACTTGAAAGTGATTGCAATTGTATTTCTTCTATTTGAAAAAGCACAGATGCAGGAGTCACAAATGGGGATCTCATATTTATTATTATTATAATTATTTAAATCTTGTTGAAAAAAATCACCAAATCAAAGACCAGGAGCTGGATTACTGACAGACAGCTGCTTATGAACTAACTACAAGCTCACAGACAGAGTTCAGTCACAGCCGTCACACTGACTGGAGTCACATGACTTGATGGCATTGTGAAGAAGCTACACATAGACAGCTGTCTGAAGGTCTGTGATTTTGGGTTAATCATCAAAAAAATTGCCCCCCCTGAGAATTTTTTCAGGAGCCGCCACTGTCCGGATATAAAATATTAACTGCATACTTGTGACCCTCAACCTGCTGCAAGCAACCCGCCCGTGACCCATGTCTGTGACAGGGATATCACATAAAAACAGGAGTAGAAGTGTACGTTACATTTCATGTCCAGGCTGGTTCAAAATGGCTCAAACGAATGTTTTATAATACAAAATGTGTAGTTGTGGCGTTGAATCGTCTGGTACTTTATTGTTATGTGTAAACAGCTGATTTACTAAGTAATAGTCTAAATCCATCAGTAGGGGCGAGATCCCCCTAGCGACGCTGGCACTCAGTGGCACTTGCCAGCACTTGCCAGTAGTTGCCGCAGCTACTCAGTGGCACTAAGTGGCACTTGCCAGTAGTTGCCAGCAGATTTCCGATGAATTTACACCAACTCACCTTTTTGTTTTGAGAAATGCATCTACATGTGTTGACAAACTTCCTGTTGTGGTTGTAGAAAGAGGAGAGGACTGTAAACAAGCAGGAAAAACAACCTAGTAAAGCAAAAAGCAACGCAGGATATTATGTCGTAATAATTCACTAAGTTGGTGTATTTACTTCACTTCATGCGTACGACAGTATGCATTGATGATATCTTTATACAATGCATAAATTATATACATGAGATTACAGATATGTATGTGTTCACGGCCAAGCCTCTTTGCTACAGAATATACAATTTCATACAATGAAAATAATAAATATTATATAACCCTTTCCCTATAAATTGGAGTATTTTATTTGTACTTGAAACCCAAACTACCCTTTTCATGCAGGAATGGATGATGATGCACCAGATGAGGCCTTGGCTGAGTTCAAGACGAAGCACCTCGGAGGATGGGGTGTGGCTCAGATAGCTGCTGGCACTGGGCTTACTGTATATGCCATGTGGGTGGGAATCATCCAGCCAGGCTTCCGAAAAGTCCCCTTGAGGCTACAGGTAGGGTCTTCATTTTAATAACACTTTGAATAACTATGTAACTTTTTGAACAATCTGTACAACAATTGTTTTTATCTGAAGCTTTTTATTTTTTATTTCAGGTGCCGTACATTCCTGCCAGCAAAGCTCAAGTAAATCATGTAATGACATTGTTTAGAGGTCGAAAGGGGGGCTTTGTGGATTTGGGATCTGGTGATGGCCGCATTGTAAGTAAATACAAGTTATTTTGGCTCCCTTTTATTGCGCTGGTGAGCAACGATTTTTAACCGTAGTCATTTTTAACCCTCAAGGTCTTGGAAGCACATCGGCAGGGTCTCACTCCTGCTGTTGGTTATGAGCTCAACCCTTGGCTTGTTCGCATGGCCCGCTTTCATGCCTGGAGAGCAGGCCATCATGAGGAAGTGTCGTACCGACGGGAAGATCTCTGGAAGGTGGGACATGTCTCACTTGTATTATGGCATAACACTCTTTGCAACAACTTGATAGTTAGATTGGAAATGTCTCCACTTCGAGAAGAAAAAGTTAGCAAGAACAACACAGTCTGACTCTTTCAATCTACATTTGTTTACTAGCAGATATGGATGCGAATGGATTAAACTTACTTGTGACTAATGCACATACAGGTACCTCGTGGTCTAGGTTGGCCTTAAACTTAACTTTATTATTCCATTTAAAAAGTACGGAAAAGCACTGGGATTTTTAGCATGTTATCATTGTGTTTTTGTTTTTTAAAGATGTATTGTAAATATAATGGCCTATTTACCACTTAACTTGTATTTCATCACAGGTCGACTTGACAGGATGCAAGAATATCACAGTGTTTTTGGCTCCGAGTGTGGTGAGTAATATATTTAACCGATATAAACTACAATAAAGACTATCTCAATGGAGCACACAGACAACAACAAAAATGCTGAAATAAAGACATTTTAAGATTCTTGATACCAGAAACAAATCTCGAAGAATAATCTTTCAGCACATGGTTCAGATTCATTATTATGGATCATTTTCAGTACATTTCTGTTGACATATTACAGTAATTCTATATTGTGCTCTTGTGTTTATAGCTTTCTTTACTGCAGCAGAAGTTGGAGACTGAGCTTCCCGAGGATGCCTTGGTTGTAGCTGGTCGTTTCCCCTTCCCTAACTGGACACCCTGCAGAGTTGAGGGACAAGGTGTGGACAGAGCCTGGGCATATAGCATGCAAGCACAAAGACAGCACACCTTCAAGAAAAATGACGTGCCCACAGATAGCAACCTCAACAATGAACTAACCAAGACGAAAGGACCCACTTGAAGCAACATGGATGTTCCTGGTATTTTACCCTCTATAACTGTAACAATAAGGCATACTGTAAGTCATTAACTTACTCCTTATAAGATGTAAATACCCCTTCCTGGAAATTGTTGGACATTTACCCTAACTTGACTGTCAGTTGGACTTTTTTGATCTGTTATCATGAGTTTGAACCTGAATCTCCCGAGCAAGGGTTCGCTTCAAGAACACTGTCGATCTTTTTAAGAATGACCTGCCTGGGGTGAGCCAGTTTAAAAATGTTGTATCACCTGTGTTTGTTCTGCTGTGTTCAGTGAATGCCACACAATTAAAGATTATTTTATTTCTTAAGTGTTAATTGATTTGAGTCATTATTAGTAGTAGAATTACTTATATTACTTTATGATTCGTTAACAAGCCTATTTATAATAAGACAACTTAAGTGGACATTTTTGATTCTATGATGCAGCTGGTTTTCTACAGGTGAATTCATGTGTGTGTGAAATTCCACTTGGCCGACATTCAATATTGTGTACAATAAATAATTTAAACAAAATGATGCATTCATTTCACGATCCACGTCCTTTCAGAATATCATAAAAAAAGGCGACATGGGGAGAGAAATATCAATGTTCCGAGAGGTGTAGATTGAGATTTCATCAAATGTAATAATGTTTGGAAGATCCTGTAAATAATAAATTAGTTTTGAAGAAATAAACGTGTCCATGCTGTCCAGCAAAACACGATATGAGATGAGCTTTTTGTATATGGTTTTAAGATAAGAATGTATAGACGAAAAATATATTATAAATTTCACTTAAAATACACTGCTGCTTACTTTTTAAAATGTATTTGCACAATGTTACAAAAACGTGTTCAATATGTATCCCGAAAAAAATGCGTCAATTTGAAACGATTGTAACCGGAGATCGTGCTTTTATTATTGTGACTGATTTGACACGAGCTGATTGGTTTGGTTATTTTTTTTACAGCAAAAGAGGAAGTTGCGAATTGATCCCCGCAACCAGCGAGCTAGCTGTATCCTCGAGCCGCCCTAAGCCCTGAGGAGCAGAATAACAGGAACGAGCGCGCACTGTGTTTTACATTTTGTCTATTTTTTTAATCACGTGTCAGATGTATAACTTAAGTGTGCATGTGCACCCGCTGTGAAAATACAAACGGTAAAGACGAGTTGTCTTGACAACCGGCCACAGAATGATGTATGTTTGACAGCTAGCTAACTAGCTAACATAAGTGTGTCTTCATCCTTCTGGAGGAGCTAGTAGCGAGTTAGCCATCCGCTGCAACGTTAGCAGCTGGGGAACTTCGCTCCGGACCGCTTGACACAGAAAGCTAATTAACGTTGCACGTTTCTCCCGAGTTGGAGCCGGTGTTCGCTAACGGTTAGATGGTCCACGTTTAACTGAACGGGAGATGCAATCACAACAACAATAATGCTGATAACTGACCAACCCGCGATGATTCAGTCTGATGCCGAACTAGGTAACTTTGGCGAAAACGCATTTTATTCGAGCGAGGTGTAAGTTAAATTAACCGTGTTAAACGTTGTTATTGGAGGCGAAGTCAACGAGAAGCTCGCTTGGTGGTGTGTTTCGTGTCGACCCGAGCGGGAGGGCAGACCACGATGAGCCCCCTCTGCGGTTACGTTAGCCAGCAACACCTTAGCTAACGTTAGCTGCAGAACGGACGAGCCAGAGAGCTCATGTTGTCGTATTTCTGTGATTAATCCGAGAACAAGTAAACTGAAGAAAGCATCTCGGTCAACTAAACATGGTAAGTATCTTTTTTTCCCCCTCAACGTGTTATTTGGCTACGCTAGTTATTCACGTGTCGTCCTGTCTTTCTTGCTAACAGCTAACGCGGGTGCATAAGGGATTGTTTCATATATTTGAACAGGAATATCCAAAGTTATATCTATGAGTTCACGTGTAGTTACTGGTGGTAACAAGTGTTTGGTTTTATGCATTTAATGTCCTCCGTGCAATATAACGGTTTATGAGAGGCCAGGTAACGCTATTTCACGGGATGTGACAGCTCATTAAGCCATTTCACTGCACAAGACGCCCATCTTGCAAAACAGAACATTTGCTGCGACGAGTGAGCCTCGGCAAGTTGTGGCTTATTTGAGGAATTCAGACATGCCTGCCACAGGAGCTGCTCTTAAAAATCTCGATTTGCTATCTTGTTTATACTAGGCAGGGCCTACTTCTCCCACCTGACGTTTTGTCATAACGCGAATGCAATTGTTTAAATTATGACTATTGTTGACCTGTATGACAAATACCTGTATGGAATTAGCTTGCAACCCTCAATGCTGAACGGATCTATATAGGAAAGTCAGTTCGCAGTTGTGAACTTTAAAAGGGCCAATCGGTGTAAATTGTGTTTTTCATGAAACTATGCCAGTACATACACAAACAAATCAGATATTCGTATATTGATTTCTTGTTCGTAAAGATGTGTTTTTAGTCGCTTATGATTGGTCTTTATTTGGGCATCTGTTGTGCATGACAACTGAACTGTGTCTGCCAAACTGACAGATAGTAGTCAGTGGGAATTCTGTGATGCTAATGGGTAGATGATTGGGGAAAAAAATATAACATTCACAGGTTTTGGATTTTGCATATTGTCAAATGTTTTGTTCTCAACCTTTTTTGGCATCTGATAGGCTTCAGAGGAGGCATCATTGCGTGCGCTGGAGAGCCTTATGACGGAGTTCTTTCACAGCTGCACAACCAATGAGCGAAAGAGAGAAATAGGTAAGTGTGGCCTTGAAAACCTTGTCAAACATTTATGTTTTTTTCCAATCTGATGCTCTCTCAAATTATGTTGGCAATTGACACATTAGCCTGACCAAGTCCTGATCCCCCTATACCATGTACTGGACACTGCCATATACTCTAACATAGGTTTCGTCGTCACTGTAGAGTATTTAATGTGACCTGAAGTCATTTGCTTTCTATTAAAAGTATTTCTTGCGTCACTTGTTATACACTTCCTGTGTTGTGGCGCATTACTTTCAGTCCGTCTGTAAGTGAACTACTTCAATGTCATGTACCTCTGTCATGTCGACTTCCTTTTTTCTGCAGAAGAGCTGCTGAATAACTTTGCACAGCAGACTGAAGCATGGCGCCAGTGTTTGTTCTTTCTCTCCAATACTCAGAATGAATATGTAATGATGTACAGCCTAACAGTATTTGAAGTAAGTCCTTGCAGTAGGAGATTCATATTTTTTGTTCATAGCACTGCCTAGAGTTTTGTATACTTTAAAAATATAAGAACAAAGAAAGGTATTGTTTTAAAGGGACTGAGAACATAATTTGTTTTACGCTGTACTTGTTTCCTCATTCCTTTAATTCTGCAAAACAAGTTAGCTAAGAACTGGCACAAAATATTGTCTGGATAAACTTGAAGTCTCTTTCAGACGCAGCTTTGACCACTGATTGTTCCCTTTTACTTCCAGAACCTGGTGAACAAGATGTGGATCGGTGTTGCTTCACAAGACAAGATGGAGATTCGCAGCTGTCTGCCCAAACTCCTCCTTGCTCAGCACAAAACGGTGCCATTTTTTATCCGAAACAAACTGTGCAAAGTCATTGTGGACATTGGTCGCCAAGACTGGCCAATGTTTTACCATGATTTCTTCACAAACACCCTTCAGGTAAGCCCTGCTGATGTCATTTCTGCTATTGAAAGATTAAGTGTACATATCAATCATCAGTAAATGGGTGCTTTTTTATATGTTCTTAAATACAAAAAAAATCGACGAAGACACAAAAGCCACATTTTAAAACAACAAATTAACAAAATCATAGCTTCCGTTGGACTAAACAAATAGTTTTCTGTTAATGGGAAGATGCTATAAATACGTGTCCCTCTCATATTGTAAATGCTTAAAGCAAATTTGAGCAATTTGGGCCAATTTGTGTGAAGAAATGTTTATTGTGTGGCATGTAAAGTATTTTTTTTAAATGTTTCTCTCGGAGTGGGCAACATTCAGTAATCTTTATTGGTGGAGCTAATGTCTGTTCATCTCTTGTAAACCACAGTTGATCCAGTCCCCAGCTCTCGCTTCATTGGGGTTGATGATGTTGAAAACCACGTCAGAAGAACTTGCGTGTCCTCGAGAAGACCTGAGTGTCGCCAGGAAAGATGAGTTGCGTAAACTTCTGCTAGCGCAGGTACCGACGGTGCTTGGACTGTTGACTGGTGAGAACAACCTTTAATACTTTGTGCACAAGGGATTTCCCAATGTATTTTTATTCTTCTCCCAGTTGTAATTGCTGATAGGTCAATTGTAGTGACTGTGCAGAACTACTGGTTGATGCATGCACATGGCTGTTTGTAACTGAAGTCTGAGTTAACAGTGTAAGGGATGTAAAGGATAGCCTGAATACAAATCCAATGTTGAGACTATTTTGGTCGATAACTTTCCCTATATATGTAGATAATTGGGTTTTGGTCACGTCTTGTTTTTCAGGCATTCTGGAGAACTATTGGGACAAACACAGTGTCATAGCATCCACCCCTCCTCCCTCGCCCACCTCAGGGGAAAGTGGTGAGTAAATTGTCCATTAGTAAGTTAAAACTGCAAAAACATGTTTGGAATGTTGTGATGATTATTGAATAGTTTTGCTTATTTGAATTTTCTAACTTTGATGACTGCAAGCATTTCATGGAGAGGTTTGTTGTGTGTTAACCTGACCTTTTTGTGTGTGTTCAATCCATCAGTGGAATTGCTGGGCAGTTTGTTTCAGGACAGTCGGTACTCAAAGCTGCTTTGCCAGCCCATGGCAACATTGGACAATGAGAGTCAGCAGCTCTGTTGTCTTGTTTTGGAGTGTTTGGCTCACCTGTTCAGCTGGATCCCTCTGTCCACGAGCATCACACCCACCCTGCTGGCATCCATTTTTCATTTTGCACGTTTTGGTTGTGATCTTCGGACAAAGGCCAAGCCAGGATCCTTCATCTCCTCAAACTGCTGCTCTAATGGTCAGCTTAATCCTGGGAATATGCCACCAGCACCGAACGGAGGGGGGCGAAACGGACAGCAGAGCGAGGGCAACAAGGTGGATCGTGCCCGGCTTGGTGTATACGCCATGACCTGTATCAACGAGCTTGTGTCAAAGAACTGTGTTCCACTGGATTTTGAAGAGTACCTGTTGCGCATGTTCCAGCAGACCTTCTTTCTCCTGCAGAGACTGACGCGAGAGAATAACTCTCATACAGTCAAGAGCCGCCTGCAAGAACTTGATGAGAGGTATGGCTCAAACCATTAGTTTATTATGTATGCATACACAAGGCATGCAGACCCCGGAGTGTATTCTATCATGGCAATGTCACCATGAGGTCTGCAATTAGTCATATTGACTTTTGTTGTACTCAAAGCTAATTTGCAGTCAAAAGTTACAGTTTTATTTCTTGGAGCATCTCTTAAAAATTCCGTTTGTTTCATCACTGCTTCTCTTTCTCTGTGTCTGTGTGTCTGTATATGTATGCATGTATGTATATATATATACACACACACAGGCGATCCCAGACATAAGTCATCAAGCATGTATCACTTCAGCTGTGCCATCTCAATAATTGTTAAACACGCTGGCTGTTTTCATGCGCGGTGTTGCCGTGTGTGCCGACACACGAGCTGCATTTTCTGTTCTCAATATGGAAATTAGGGCCAGGGTAATGAAACATTTGCTGACTAGGCACCGAGCCTTGATTTATATTATCAACCCACATATACTCTGGGAAGGCTACCTGACTTTAATGTTTTATTTGGTCAATGTTTTCTCTTTCATCTTGCAGTTACTTGGAAAAGTTCACAGATTTCCTGCGCCTGTTTGTCAGTGTTCACTTGAGGCGAATTGAGTCCAGTCCTCAATTTCCAATCGTAGAGTTCCTTGGCCTGCTTTTCAAGTTCACCTTCAACCAGGTAATGATAATTGTGTCAAGCAGTTGCTAATTTAGTAGTTTATTGCTACAGGTGTCTTGAAAAATTGTTTTAACAGATTACAATACCTGCTTCTCATTGGTTCAACAGCCTACCCATGAAGGCTACTTTGCCTGTTTGGATATTTGGAGTGTCTTTTTGGATTTTTTAACAACCAAAACCAAAGACAGACTCGCTGACCGGGAAATTGTTCTAAATAGGTAAGTCGTGCATATGCATTGAAGTGTATAAAATGCCTTATTTGCGTTATTAATTTGTTGATACTTTTTTTTATGATGAGATTTTTATATATATATATATATTTATTTGTGGTTGGACAGGTACAAAGATGCCATAGGTCTTTTGTTAAGGGAAGTTCTGAATCGCATTCAGTTCAGATACAATCAGGCCCAGTTAGAAGAGTTGGATGATGAGACTCTGGATGACGACGTAAGAACAATTTTCATATATTTCAGTTGCACATTTCTTCCTTTTTATGCATGTTTCGTGTCTCTGCGGTTCCTTGAACTCGATAGTAAAAGATGATCATATTTATTTACATATTAGCCTCTTTAAGATGGACAGACATTACAAAGGCCTTTATCACCACTCCAAAGTCTGTATATTCTTTTTGTTTGGTAACTATAGCAACAGACCGAGTGGCAAAGGTACCTGCGTCAGAGTCTGGAGGTGGTTGCCAAAGTGATGGAGCTGCTCCCATCCCATGCATTCTCTACTTTGGTAAGAGACCCGTTTTGCTGAGACCGTGACAGTTTGTAAGTTGTTTAGGCATATTAAAGTGGACTTCATTTGCATATTATCATCTTTGAATTCCAGCTGTTGCACATAAACTGCAGAAGTGAATTTACTTATCTGACCTGGAACATTATTTGCTGGGTGCTTAATATGTTTGGTGTCTGCATGAATGCCGACAACAATAAAACGCAACATCTGGGTAGGCACTGTAACTTTCCAAATCATTAAAAGGATAGCTTAGATTTTTTAAGGGAGTACTTATCCCCAGACGGTATTTTACCTATTGTAGATTGCGATCAGCACCCCTAGTTTGGAGGGCCGACAGGAGTACCGCCAACACACTAGCAAAGCAATGTACTGCTGTGGACGGGGTCATGGTCAACATTTAAAATGTATTAATCTGCGTCGTGTGTTGACAGGTGACCTGCCCTGTCGGTATCATGCCTCTGTTAATCATTTGTCTACATACCCTTAGAAATGCATAGTCTATAATCTTGTTCTGTATATTAGTTATTAAAAAACCATACACACACACAGCAATCACTTCCCCCGCCACTGTTTGTGTCGCTGTTTCAGCCTTCAGTTAAAAATGTATTGAAAAAAGATCGATGTAATCGTCTCAAAACGTGTTTTTAATCTAAAGAAATCTCCTGCTTCAATTCTTATTTGCTTGCGTCCAGCGTTTCAAAATGATGTTCACTGTTTGCTCTCCAGCGTGGCGCCACAAACACACAAAGCTCCTATAACTGTGAATGCGTAATATTATTTAGTATTTATTATCTTAGTTTTTTATAAAAAGTAAAAATGTAATTCTGTTAAATATTATTCCATGAGTTAGTCTGGAACCATTTTCTCAAAATCCCTTATGTCTTGGGTGTTAGGTGTTTGTATGTATATAGTATAAAGTAGCATCTAAACCAATTAAAGAATATACAAAAACAGGTTCACATGGCGCTTGATTTTATTAGCTATCAAGATATATTTTTGGATTTATCAGAAGCGGCGTCATCCTTATTCCTCTTTTCTCTCTCTAGTTTCCAGTCCTCCAAGATAACCTGGACGTATACCTGGGTTTGCAGCAGTTTATTGTCACCACTGGCTCAAGTGAGTCTTTTTTTGTCTTTTTGATGAATTATAATAAATATATTATAGTAAAATGTTTTCATTGATCCGTCACATTGTTCTTCTTTCAGGTCGGAGGCTTAATGTCTCAGCAGAGAATGATTGCCGTCGACTTCATTGTTCTCTCAGGGACCTCAGCTCTCTACTTCAAGCGGTCGGGCGCTTGGCGGAGCATTTCACCGGGGAGGTTTTTGCTGCACGTTTCAATGACGCCCTGGCAGTGGTGGAGAGGTCGGTGCTCTCATACTCATCCCACATATTAATAAGTGGTTGTTATAAATACATCATGAGTTCATTTTTAAATATGTTTTTCATAGTACACAAGCTAATGATTATTTTCATTGTTGAGAAATCTGATTATTTTCACAATTAATTTATTGTTTGGTCTATAAATTGTGAAAAATGTATCCCAAATGAAATTTTAAAATGTGAATTTTTAGTCAAAGATATCCAGTTAACTATCATAAAATATCTTCACATTTTAGAAGCTGGATTCAGAGAATTATGGCTTTCTTTCTTGTGTCTGAAAGCAATACATTGATTATCAAAATAGTCAACAGTTAACTCAATGGCGAGTAATCATTTAATACATTCTGCAGTCAATAATGAATCTTGACTAACTCTAAGTTGGTTGGTTTCTGTTTTCCTATTAAAATATATTCATTGTGTCTCATACTATCCCAAGTGGTATACATTTACAAAAAATAAGTGGTGGTGTTGATTTTCAATTTACTGTTACTCCATTAACGAGGAAATTATCACCATGTGTTTCTTTTTCAAGGTTGGTCGAAGTGACTTGCTACGGCTCTCGGACAAGCCTTTATGACCTGGAGACCGCTGTGCCTTCTGTGCTCAAGCCAGACCTCATTGACGTGTGAGTATCACATGTTTAGAGCCGACCCCGACACGGATGTCACACTATTTGTACACAAGTTCTTATTACAAGGTGACACTGTTCTGTTATCAAATGCTCTTTGCACCATAACTGACTCAATTATAGATGAATGGAGAGTTTGAATAAATATACACTCTTACCAGATGTTTTCCCCCACATTAACAAAAGTCACTGCAAAGCCGTTCTGGCTGTTCGCTCAATGTTGGTGGAGTTACCTCCCGTTCATTGCAGTGAGAGCTACTGTTTTACACAATCAACTACGGAACAATTGTATTTCTGTGACTGACTCCAGACCAGTCTTTATGTAATTGTAATGTTAGGCTTCAGGGCTTATTAGAAATGAATAACAAACCTAATGAATACAACCATATACTGAACACATCACAAGTAATTTTGGAAATTAAAATTTGGAAAAAAAAAGGTTACACTCGGTAAAGAAAGAAGAAGCAAGTATGTTTTATTGCGTTCATCGTATCATGTTCTAACTGTGTGTGTGTGTGTGTGTGTTTTATTTATTGCAGACATGCACAGGCCCTTTCTGCTTTGCAGGCCTACTCTCATTGGCTGGCACAGTTCTACAGTGAGGTCCACAGTCAGAACCAGAGCCAGTTCATGAACCTCATCACATCTACAATAGATGCCAGTAGCCCACTCATCACAACAAAGGTAGCTTGCTTCAATATCATTAATGTAGAATCTCTTATTTGGATAAATAAAGACATTAAAATATTTTTATCTGAAGACAAATCTAAGTGCAGTTAGCGGATACTTGATGTAAAACAAAATGGTTGGTTTCATGTTGAGTGGTTCATCAAGGAGGAAGTATGATTTGGGAAATATTAACCAACATTTAAAACCTTGTATCTCATGTTCTCAGGAGCTTCTTATTGTGTTTACATTTAATGTTATTTATCTGGCATTTTGCCTTAATATTAATTTTGCTTGAGTGTTATTGTTAGGTGCAATTTCATTCAATCACATCTTGTACATGGCGGTGTAATTAGTGTGATAAAATATTCATCATTTCTTCCACCTACTGTGTGATGTTAATAATGCAAGCAAATAGTTTAGAACATTGGGGAAGGAAGATGTGACCATGTTAGTGACAAGAGAAATGACATGGTGAGTGTAACCAATCGGTTTGTCTTTATTTCCAGGTACCTGACAAGCTGATGCTCTCAGCATGCCATCTGATGGTCTCCATCACCTCGACAGTGCGGCCTGTGTTTTTGGTCACTTTGCCAGCTGTTCGGAACATCTTCAACCTCATTACGTCAGAAAATCAGACCCGCAGACTTCCCCAAGAGGTAAATATTCGTTGCTTTTGTTTTGCATGTGATATGTTGTCATGTAATGGATTTATTCGGTATTGCAACTTTGAATTTAAATAGTTTTCCCTCAAAGTTGGAAGTTCTTAAAATGTCCTTAATAGAAGTAGAATTTAAGCAATTACTCTTTGTATGTTTGTGTGTACACAGGAACACAGGTTAGTGTGTCGGGCTTTGTCCAACATGCTGCTTCTCCCGTGGCCAAATTTACCAGAGAGTGAGCAGCAGTGGCAAACGCGCTCCAGCAACCATGCCAGCCTATTGGCAGCACTCACTCGAGAATATAAGGGAATAAGAGGGACAGTGAACATTACTCCACGGCAACCCGATCTGGATAACAGTGAGTTTTTAAAAAGAATTCTTGCTCTGTTTTTTATATTTGTACTGGCAGCCCTTTTCTCACCCTGCCATTGTTTTGACCCGCTCTAAAGAGTGTTCTCTGACCGTCTTGTTTCTCCTCCAGTGAAAGCAGTGATGCAACAGACACTGCCTGTGCTTCGCGATATAGTGGACAGCGTCTCTGGGGAATCCACCAAATCACGTCAGATCTGTTACCAGAGTCTTCAGGAGTCGGTCCAAGTGTCCCTCAGCCTCTTCCCAGTGTTTATTCAGCAGCCAGGTCAGTGTCTCTCCTTCCCAGTGTGGTTATCCGTCTACAGTTTGTTATGTCTCTGATCTCAGTGTGAAGATTATCCAACCACATGGGAAGAGATATTACTCAGCATTCTAGCAGCACATGCATTGTGATAAAGAACAGATACACACCATTTTATATTCTTAAAGTCCCATTGATTATGTAAAATACAATATTTATCATGTTTAGTACAAAGATCCATATTCTGTTTGCATATAAATAATTGATAGCACTAAATTAAATTAATAATACATATGTATACAAGTATAAATATTTTGTAAATGTCTCTTTTTTTTAATCCTGGAGACCTCAACAAGCTTGGTCACAAGAGGTTGACTGGCCAGCTTTTTAATTGTCACTTCTCTTTCCCAGATGTGACAGATGAGATGTTGGCCTTCTTCTTGACGCTATTTCAGGCTTTAAGAGTCCAGATGGGTGTTGCCTTCACAGGACAGATCATTCACACTTTCCTCAGCATGTTCACCAGGTAGTATTCCCCCCTGTCTTGATGACTAAAGGTTTAAATGGCATTGGGGGGGGGGCGGGGGGGAACCCTGAGAATGCCGCTATCACCATATCACACTAATTCATGTAATGTCCCTTGTTTGTGCTCCAGGGAACAGCTGGCAGCCAGTATTTTGCAAGAGGGCAGTGCCGGGTGTCGAGTGGTACAGAAGTTCCTGAAAATCCTACAGGTGGTGGTGCAAGAGCCCGGTCAAGCGTTCAAGCCCTTCCTTCCCAGCATCCTCTCCTTGTGCATGGAGCAGGTTTACCCGGTTGTGGCAGAGGTCAGTTGCATAAAGATTCATTCTGGAGTTTATTTTTGCATATGCTACAAAGTCTACCTAGTGTAACGCATCGATAATTGGTCAGTAGAAGAAATGTATTTTTAAATGATGTAATTTCTCAATTTGTTATATATTTTTTTATAGCATTCATCAAATATCCTGGAAAAAAGTTGTTCATTTATTCCCTTGTTGTCGATAGCGGTCTTCCCCAGACGTCAAGGCAGAGCTGTTTGAGTTGCTATACCAAATACTTCACCAAAACTGGAGGTACTTCTTTAAAACGTCAGTCTTAACAAGTGTCCAAAGAGGAGCCGCTGAAGATACCATGGAAAATGAGGCCCAGTTCACAGCTGCCATGCAGGTGTGTGTGTGTATGCATGCATGTGTTGTAATAATCGTCATACCATTTTAATATCATTGTTAATTCTATCCACTTCATTTCCTGACTTTTGCTGCAATGTCTTTCACAGGCTTTTGGACAGTCTTTCCTGCAGCCTGACATCCACATCTTCAAGCAGAATATCTGTTATTTGGAGTCACTCAACAGCAAGCACAAGTTGTATCACAGAGTAAGTTGAGCTTTTATGTCAGTATCTTTTGTTTTTAGAGGTGAAGCATGTCCTGGAACGGAGTTCACTCGCGTTACAATTCTGAATTGAACTCATTCTGCTTTACCAGCCTGCAGATTGTTCCCTCGTCTGCCTTGCACCAAATCTCAGAACCCATGAACATAATTAAACTCCTGCATGATGAAAGTATTCAATCAACTGTTTCGATAAAGACCTGTATCCACATGCGTGTATTTATTGAGAACAACAGTAAGTGCTCATAACCAATGTATACACTTCATTGTCATTACTTTATTGCACTTCAGAAGCTTTTCCGGACCTCGATGCTCTTCCACTTCATCAACGTGCTGCTGCAGGTCCTTCTTCACAAAAGTCACGACCTTCTTCAGGAGGAAATCACCCTGGCTATTTACAACATGGCCTCTGTCGACTTTGATGCCTTCTACTCGGCCTTCATGCCAGAGTTCCTCAACGGCTGCCAGGGTGTGGACTCCAGCCAACGAGCGGTTCTAGCGCGAAACTTCAAGCTTGAACGGGTAAGAATTTTATTTTTTAATTAACATTGTCTTTTTTTTCTTCACTTTACTGAAATCACAGCTTAAATGCGTATGCAGTGAGCCTATGGTTCTATTTAAAAACAAATTTAATGTAAATCTATATTTCTAATTAAATGAGCGGGCAAACAAACACTTATTTGTGTGTGCGAGTCGATTAACCTTTATTAATAGGCAGCAACATCTGGGTCTGAAATTAAAGCCATCGGGAGACACCTCCAGAAAAAAGTCTGATTGAGTAGAAGTCGATGAGAAAATGACAATACTTCTCTCTGGATTTATTGCCTAAATAAACCCTGATTTTATTTTCTCGATCGCTAGTTTCAATTCTTCTTCAATACGGCATGATGTTCATTTTGGTTCTGGTTGCAAAATACCAAAATGGCGACGAACAAAATGCCGAACTCCTGGCGTCAAAGCGGTCGTGCGCAAACCGATGAGTGACGTGTGTTGAATGTTAATTTGGTTTTATTTGTAAATTAATATTCCTGTTCAACTTTTCTCTTCTTTCTCAAGGACTTGCCGTCGTTCACTCAAAGCGTGCATAGACTGGTGAATGACCTCCGCTACTACAGACTGTGTAACAGTAGCCTGCCGACGGGCACCATCAAGCTATAGCACAGTGACTGCTTGAAGCACTCCACACGTCAACTCTGATCTTCAAGGACTGCCTGTGCCGACCACTTTGCCCAACACTCTTTCTCCGATCCGGCGTTGCTCCACCTTTTCAAAGCAATAGGAAGGAACAACACGCATCGTATTGTCAAGAAATTGGAGGTTGAGGATGCTGCTGATGTATTTCTTTGGTCTCTACTGTAGAAGGATGGCGCTTTTTTTAATATTTTTTTTTTTATAAAATAAATATTAAAGCGTCCTCCTAATGTGTTGCCAATGATATTTTTGGCAATAAATGAAACCTGGTCTGCAGTTGGCTTTTGCCCGGACCCTGAGCCGTCTGAGCCAGGCCTTCTTTCCCACGCGTCGGTAACAACGCTGGGACTGAGCACTTTCAACTCATTTTGAGTTTTTTTAAATGTCTGCTTTTATTCATTTTGCCTTCAATTTTTTCATCTCCAAAGGAGACGGATTCTCAACTTAAGATCTTTCATATCATTCCATTCTGATAAAGAGAAAAACTTGCTTGATTAATAAAGTGCTTTTTTAGTAAAACATTCAGGTATTGATTAATTCAAGTTTATATTGATATGTGCCCCACTTTTGCAGTGTTGTCACAGTATTGCTTGAAAGAATAATGGTTGTATAAAGAGATTTCAGACTTTTCTGTAAGTTTCCACTGTTTTGCTTTACACTTGTCTGTGGCTTCTTTTTGATATCCCTTTTAACTTATATGCTACTATATCTATTTATTTTATTTTCCCGGGATCTTTGAAAACACATGCACCGATAATCAAATAGTTAGTTTGAGTCTTTACGGAACTAATGTATAATACAAAGCATATTGATATGAAGCATGTGATGAATGCTGTGAGGTCGTAGGCTGCTGGAGATACGGAGCTTCAACAAAGGAACAATCTAACATCTTCAGTCGGTGAAGCAACTCCACAAACTCCACATTATGAGATGCATCATCTTTCCTGTAGGTTGAACTCTGAGGATCGGAGCTTTAATATAGGTGTCTGTTGCTGTGATGATTTTAGATGTTTAAGGTTCCACCGTGTTATTTTGGCTGCTGTCTTAATGCTGAATGCAAATGTTGGTTCAGTTATGTTAATCGAAAATGCAAAGTGAACTTATTACATTTAAAAAACAGGCTGCAGGTTTGCGTGGCGGCACAACCTACAGGTGAACAGAACTAATCGATTTGATAGCTGGACTTGCCCAGTGTGATTAGAGCTCGTTTTGGGCTCCAAATCTCATGTTTCTGCTAATTATTTACTAGTTATGTCTTTCATGGAGAATATATTGGAAGAAGATGGAGGGGGCCGTTCACCGATCAGAAGATCAGGGGTTCGATCCCTGGCTCCTCCGGTCCTCGTGGGAGATACTCATGCCCAAATTGCGCCCATATGGTTCAATTCCGTTTATTATGTATTGTCTGATATCACAAATTACAAATTTGCCTCAAAGGGCTTTACAATCTGTACACACACGACATGGACAGAAGCAATGGGTGGATATGACAGATTGTATGAATAGTCGGTAGTAGTCATGGACCACGATCCAGACCTCCACAATCCATCAGGCAGATGGAGAGGAGTGGGCGGGGCATTTGTGAAGTCACAAAGACTGGAGAGGAAGCCGAGTTAATAAAGTACAATGGAGAGATGTAACTTCAGTTAAGGTGGAAACATGCAGACACACCCTGCACTATGTCGTCAGTGTATGAATGTGTGTCTGTGAATGGGTGAATCTACGAATCTACTGTGAAAGAGTAGAAAGGCTCCATCTAAATGCAGGTCCATTGTTCATTGTGGGGGGTTCGGCTTACATTTGGTGCCGTTTGAACATTCCAGACGTTCAATGCATCAAAAATGAACCCACAATGTAAGTCTTTTTAAATGTTATGTCTTCTGTATCTGTCAGTGCTGAGACAATAACCAACACATCTGCTTTACAAACTGTGAGTGGAGTTGGGAGTGTTTCTAAAAAAACATGTTGAGTTGCATTGTGGGAAATGTAGGATTCATTATAGTTTTGGAGCTGAAGATAAGAGGTTCTATAACCTTGATTTTGGTTTCTTGCAAGTCCACCAACTTCATGAACATGTGGTTTTAATGTGAAGCTTAAGTTTGGATATGATGTGGAACTTTAATAAGGCTCTCAAAGTGCATAATGGGTACACGTGATATATATGTCTGAATTATGGGTCAGTGCTGGAATATGTTTGGTTGTATTTGTTTGTGCAGGACGAGCAGGACAACATCTGGCTTCACTGGAGTTAAACGTGTTTGAGCCGGAGGGTAACTTGGCAGACTCGGGGATGACTCGTGAGTTTGATTGAGACGGGCTGACTTCCACCGCGAGAGGCTGACACGGCGCACCATGGTCCTGCTGCAGCGCGGCGGCGTGAAGAGAATCCTCCAACACTTTTATTCCGGGAATCATGGAAACACCAAAAGTCTGCTGCCTGCTGCAGACGGAGCTGCGGGCCGCAGGAGAAACTCAAGTAAGTGACTGGATGTGTATCAACTGTCAGTCTGCACAGATCTTCTCTTCTCTTCTCTTCCTCACATTGTGCCACTTTTCTCTTCCTCAATGGACTACATAACACTGTGACGTTTTCATTTTGAAACGTACCGATTAATCCCAAAACTTTCTCAGTGTTGAGCATGCAAAGATGACGTGCATGAAGATTTAAATGTTTGATGTTGAACATTATCAACACTTTCTTTGCGCCAAAAGGGGGATGTGCCCAAACAAATGCGCTTGCCAAACTCCTGGGCTCATGAACTTAGACTGGAGGGTCAGGGGGACACGATATGCTGGTGAAACGGTGACCTGAATGTCTGAAGATTTGGGGTCATAGTTTTTTATTGCGTGTTTTCGTATGTTCCTCCCGTGGCACAAAGACTCAAGGGAAAGCAGCAATGTAGCTACTCAACGATTCTTCCTGCTTTAGTGTTTGAAGCGCGATGCCCGCACACTGAGCTCCTCCTCGTGGCGGGTCACGTGTGTAATTGATTGCATGCAGTCGTTCATTGGCTCCTGTTGCAGCTGCGGTTCTGTGCGGAACAATTATTTTTTGTAAATACAACAATATCTAATGTGCCCATTTCGTGTTGCTCTCAGAGGGTACAGCTGTGTTTGGAAACCGATGTGTGTGTATGTTTGAGTGTGTGTGTGCGTTGGATGTCCCCCTGCATGTTGCTGACTTTGAGTAAATATTTGTCCTCTTCCTTGTAGGCTTGCACTTTTTACTCCACTGTGTATTTGACTTACTTTGTAGAATTAGATTGTTAATAACCTCCAAAATACAAATCAACTATAAGCTGATGCATTGTTTAAGATGAAGCTATACCCCAAAGCATATCAAATAGCTGAAATGATATTCGCAAAAGGTACACATGAATGCTTAAAACTTAGAATATATAGTTTTCTAGATTTGGCCTTAGTGCTTTTAAGTATATTGCATTGCCAATATGTATATGTCGTGTTTTTACATTAAAGTGTTCCTACTTTGTCTGGTGTCCCAGCAGCTGTCCCAGACGTAAGGGAGCGGACTCTTATTGCTGTAAAGCCAGATGGAGTTCAGCGTCGTCTTGTCGGACAGATCATGCAGCGGTTTGAGCAGCGCGGCTTTAAGCTGGTTGGACTGAAAATGTTGCAGGTAAAGAAGTCTGGAATAAATGTTTGGTTCTGTTAGGGTGGTGTTTTCTCCGTTTAATTTCTAACTTTCTCTGTCGGGAAGGTGTCTGATGATCTTCTGTCTCAGCACTACTGTGAACTGAGGACTAAACCCTTCTACCCCAGCCTGCTGCATTACATGACCTCAGGCCCTGTTGTTGCCATGGTGAGGGTGTCTCTATACTCCTGTATTGAATTATTCCTAAAAACATTTTTTATGAATGATAGAATATCATATATATCAAAATACACAGTATTTCTGCTTCCAATTGGTCCATGTCTCGAATATCCTGTTTTTGTGTTTGCTTATGTGGGTTCTTTTATTTTCATCGAGGTGTGGGAAGGGCACAAGGTAGTCCAGACGTCACGGACAATGGTGGGCCATACGAACCCAGCGGAGGCCCTGGCAGGCACAGTCAGAGGAGATTTCAGCTTTCACGTCAGCAGGTAACATGCCATTTGATCTCATTTCGGGTAAAGTAAGTTTCAGGGTTGAACGACAACCTCGTGACACCGCCACCTTCTGGATATTGCATGTGCTTTTTCTGTGTCTGAGGTAAAACATGAATGTGTGTCGGTCATTTAAAGGAATGTGGTTCATGCCAGTGATTCACCGGAAGGGGCACAGAGGGAGATCCAGCTGTGGTTTCAGAGAAAGGAGCTCCTGAACTGGGACTGCTGTGACCAGACCATCACCTGTGAGCTGTGAAGATGCAAAGATCCTCAAAGGTCTGTCTCTTGTGACAGTCATTCAAAAAGTCATTTTCAGTGTTCAAATAATTTACCTCAAAGTGCATGGAGAGTCACAAAGATGGATGTTTAAACAAATGTGGCCGAGTGTTATTTGTTTTCATAAATCAAGCTATATTAGCAAGGACACACATAAATGCATCGCTGTGACCTGCTTCATTGAACAGTGAAGGAGGAGATTGGCCTTTGGTGTCATGGGGAGTTGTGTGTAGTAATCGGACAGATGCATTTTATTAATATATGCAAAACATTGAGGTGGAGCCATAGTGGGTTAACTTAATTAAATGTGAATGACAGATGCATGAATTGTGACCTAATATACAGCTGACATATATGCACATGACTCAAAGCAGGGCTAACATTAATGTTAAATATGATTTTAGTACTATCAAGCAATAAAGACGAGCTGATTTGACAAGTTTTCATTGGTTCATGACGTTCACCCTCCAGCTGCTCTGTCTGATGGCCGTGCACAACTCCACGAGGCAATATTGCAAAAATTATATAGAAATTATGTCTGAGTTGTTTTTGGAAATAATAAGGACACTAAAAACATTTTCGCAAAGTGTTGAACTATGTATGTAATTATTCTACGTGACTGAAATTGTGTGAATTGTATGTAAACAAGTATATTTCTGTGATTGAAATTGTAAAGTAATCCTCCTACCTCTGTTAAAAAGAATAAATTAATTAAATAAGTGAGGGAGCAGTTGCAAGTACACAACTAGTTGACATGGAAATAGTTCATAGTCGAGCCACAATCCAATAATCCATGTTTACACTCGAACATTCAACCTCTGGTCAATGTTATTTGTTAAATGTGCTGTTGCTGTCTGTTAAAACATTTAAGGATCATGATGATGATTTACCTTCGCCTGTTTTTAATGAAACATGAATGATTCAGATGTCATGTATGTTGACATCTTCAGTGTCACTTTTTAAAAATGTTTCATACAGTTGAAAAAAACGACTTCAAATATGTGTATAGATTTTAAATTATTTTGATTATAAAATGGAATATACAAAGAAAGGTAGCAGTCAATTCATAGATATGGTACAAAAATACACATGTTTTAAATGTGTTACTGTTGTGTGTACATTATGTTCTGATAGACTCTAAAGCTGAAGTCACAAAGACAAATCCAGCATCAGAAACATGTTAGTCTCCATAAAACATCATACAAAGAGTCAAACTGAAATTGTGTAATCTTCATGTAACAGTTCAATGTGTATTTGGTCTTAACTCGGATACATATGCAAGCAAATATCTTTTAAAAATAATAGAAATGTTGACGATACTAAATCATAAAAATTTTTAACCAAATTCCCTTTTCTTGTAGCTCAAAAAGCAGTTTCAGTCCATTGTTAACGAAGAACTCTAATCATAAGAATGTTATTAGGTTTATGTTTTCTCCAATATTGCCTAAATAAAGGATGATAGAAATATTGAAATAGTAAAAAGTATAATGTTACCAAATGGTAAGAATAGTAAAACATTTAAATAATAATAATTAAAAACATGTAAAAATCAAAAACAGTATTATCAGTGAGTGAGCTTAACTTTCAACACAGCTTGCTCATGCTGATAAATCTGTAACACAAAGATACAACATGATTAAATATTAAAATCCACCTGTAACATCATGTTCCAGCATCAAGCTGTATATGCAATATCACAGTTATCTCCAAAGATCGGTGTGTCGGTGAATGTTGGAGAGCTCCGTCACATCGAGTCTTCCTCTGAATTCAAGCCAATCTTCAGCTTCTGCCTCTCCATCACCTTCTCTAGTTCAGTAGATTTGTGCACATCCTGAGTAGGATACAAGATCAAATGTATTTTAACAAAGAAATATTAATATTCATTGTTAAACTCCTTTAGTACCAAACGAAGAACATGAGAGCTATCTCGTAATTAACAACTGTAACATCTAAAGCTCTGCAACGATGAGCTCTTTTGGAACTGATGTGTATTTTGTGGTTTTTGAAAAGCAAATACTATTTTGTCAATGTAGGTGACAGTGTATTAAAATGACAAGTCTGTGCATAAGTCAAGGCTGAGCAAACAACTCATGCATAACCTCACATAAACACAGACACACACACACGCACACAAAAAACCTGGACAAACCTGGAGAAGGGCCTTCTGCACCATAATTTGGCTGTAGACTCTTGCACCTTCCTCTGGTGCCACCGCGCGGAGCTCCTCCTTTTTTAGGGAAAAAATCTGCGCTCCATTTAAAATGCCCAGACCCTGAACTGTCCTGAAAGAGGCGGAAGAAGCAACACAGTCAGTATACGTGTCCGTTCAGCTTAAAAGAGCTATCATTGTCAAACGTTCACCTATAAACTGGATATGAGTGCTTTCGTCCGATAGAAGAAGCCAGTTGTATGAATTGAAATAATCTAAAAAGGACATGTAAACTTCTCTTAAGAGTCCTTTTCCTGATGTAAGAGTGTCCTCAATGTCCAGTATCAGTCGTGTTTCTGAGCCCCAGTCTCTTTAGAAGACCTCTCATGCAGTCGGCCCTGAGCACTCCGGCTTCTGCCTGCCTCCCTTCAGCTATTTGGCTTGGGTCTCCTCTATAACCGGTTATAAGTTCCTTAGTAACTTTAAGTTGCAATACATAAACATAGCCAGGACATTTGATGGCGCTATTGTGCACTAAATGAAATCAGCTGCTCGTGCCGCATGTGTAATGCAACAGACTGTTTCGATGTCTTTGATTTAATTCCCTCATTGTTCGCAGCACCTCTGAGGTTGTGCAAATTCATGATCAAATAGTGCACTATTACCACATTGCACAGACGTAGCAGATGAGGAGGCGTGGTCATTCAGGAGCCGACTGGATTGTAAGGGACGGAGTCCGCAGACCATCATGCATCAAGCCCTCTGAGGCTAATTTGTGATAATGGGCTATACAGAAATAAACTGAATTGAGCACTCACGTGTCAAATAATCCCCCCTCAAACAACTTGGTAAGATGTGGCTATAAATTAACGTATACGTTGTATAAACTAGGCTTCTACCAGGGTTGTGTCTGCGCTTCCTCTAGCAGAGCACACTCACTGTGGACTGAAGCCCTTGGTGGTCAGCCAGGCCGCCACCTCGGCCGACGTTGAGCGGTAGTTCAGGGGAGAAGTGTCGGCTGTGCGGGAGACCGCCGTCGGACGGACTGGGGCTCTTTTCTCAGATAACCGCTGAACAAGCTCATCATTTATCATCAGGACTGCAAAGACAATACAGACAACACATCATTTGTTATCAAAGCGTTATATTGTGCTCAAACCCCAGACTTGAGTTGTGTTTAGAATGATAAAATGGGACAGGGATGTCTATGTGTACAGATTGTAAAGCACTCTGAGACCAATTAGTAATTTGTGAAAATGGGCTATACAAATAAACTGAATTGAATTGAATAAAAGTGCATGGAAGGTGTTAACATGTCAAATGACTTTTAGACACACCACATAGAAAGAGGTCTGTATGTGGCCAGTTATCAGTTGCTAATGCAATTTACGAGACAAAATACTATTGTGTGAAAGAGATCATCTGACATGGGATATGAGGGACCAGCGGTGGAGCATGGCACTCGGCGTCTTCCTCATTAAAATGAATACATCCAAATGCTGAGAAAGAGCTCTCTGTGCGCTGGAGAGTCCTTTATAGCACTTAAGTGACAGAAGAGAGACGGCGCTAACTGCACTGCGGTTATATGGTGAAAGAACTTAAGAAGTTTGTGAATTTGATATTCTATCAAGTCCCTCTCGTGTTTGTACACATTGATGATTTCAACATGTATGTGCATGGTACCTCGGTCATTGTCTTCTCCCTGCATTGATGGTAAAAACATGCTCTGTGGTCGCATTGGGCTTATAGGACTGGGCCCAACTGGGCTTGATGGAGCATATGAGAAGAACTTTGGAGGGGAGACGGGCATTTTCTGTTATGGAAACGAAGGAATGAATAAAAACTGTGAGATTGTCTGAAGCACTGACACAAACAACAGTGCTCTGTGTGTGTGTGTGTGTGTGTGTTGTGTGTGTACTTGTACCTTTGACTGACTGTGCACCGCTGGGCTCTCCCTCTCAGGGTTATTCAGAGCGGACAGAGGCTCCAGGATATTAGAGGGGACGAATCCTATCTGGTCGAAGCGATTTTGACACTTCCACCATTTATTTGACATATTAATGACCTAAAAAAGAAAAGATCAGTCAAGTGTTGTGATACATTTGGAGAATACATCTACTTTTACAGGTGGGTAGCAAATTCTAACTATGGATATGTACCTCTAGTGTTTCTCCTTGGAGCACGGAGAGCTCGCTGCTGTTTCTAGCCACAAAGTCATAACTGCAGCAGTAAAGCCTCTCGCCCTCTGGAGGGAGCTCATTCCCATCTCTGAAATAGAAATGGTATTTAAAAGATATGCAACTTGTTAAAAAAACAAAAAACATTAACAAAGTGGAGTCAGATGTCAGTAATATTAATCACTAATTTAATAAATAATTATTGTGAATGCAGTATACTGTCGATTGTGGACATTTGGGACTGGATTAAGTTGGCATTATTATCACATAATTCCACCTGGTTCTGTAATGCTTTTTCCGAGGCCTACAGACTTACACTTCATTATTGCCTTGACCAGGAAGCTCCGCTGTCTGTTGAACTTGGTCCTGTAAACTTCTACTTTCCCTCAAAGCGTCTTGTTTGTGCTGTGACTCGATGGGATCTTCGAAAAGATGACCTGTTGAATCATAGGCCTGAGGCATCCACCCATCCAGGAAGACAGGCGAGTATGGAGGTACAGACACATTAAGGTGCGCACTGAAAAGAGGACACGAGCAGTTTGTTAGTGCAACACTCTCACACCAAGATGTGCACACACATACACATGCACACACACATACCAGGGTGAAGTCCAGTTGGCCCCTAATGAAGTCCACAGGGTCTTTTCCTCTGCAATCAGATGCTCCTGGAGCAGTAAAACTGCACCACTGGTCATAGCAGGACTGACCACCGATGCTCCTAAAGCTGGCCCTCCAGTGGTTTGCATCATCTGTAAAAGAGAGGGTTGCTTGAGTTAGTATCACAGATAGAGAGAGATATCATGTACTAAGAGAAACAAAAAGAACGACTCACCAGTTTAAGAGGCACAAAGATCCGATGCAGCAGCTCTGGTGCATAAGGCGATACAATGGCTGACTTGAGACGGTCCTAAATAAACCAGCAAAATGGATAATTTAACTTTGTCATTTTCAGAGGTTTTATCAAAATGTGCTTTTACATTTACATTTCCAGAGTTGATGGATGCTCTATTATAACTAGTTTAATCTCACCAGCAGACTGAGGGAGTACTTGATTTTCTGAAAGAGGTCCACGAATTCTTCCGCTGACGGAGGGCAAGCTTTCAGGGCCAACAAACCATCTGCACACAGGAGCACAACCACAGCTCCAACTCAACAGCATACCCATAACTCATGCATTATTAACAGCAAACGCATAACTCCACCCCGATCAGTTGTTATTGTGCATGCATTGATTAGAACTTGATATTAGCTTGTGGCATTACCATTTGTTGCATTATTTAATTATCTAGAACAAGTTGCTGCCAAGTGTAAAAGCATTTAGTTTACACCTTTAAGATAAGCGGCGCTTGTTCCAGAAAGTACTCCCACAAAACAAAGACAGTGGTGGTGACTAACAACAATCTTCTATTTCATTATTAATACATGCATACGTGCATTGTATTTCTTTTATTTAGACCACCCTAATCAAACCATGACTACAGTAGAGAGTTTGGATGGAAGGACCCCTCTCACCCTCGTGGTCCGTCTTCTTCTTGCTCTTTCTGCTTTTCTTCTCCCCCCTCTGGTTGAGAACGATCTGGGCCTCAACCGTCTGCTGCAAGCGGGCCATGAACCGCTCCACGTCGTCAAAGCAGTGGTTCATAAACTCCTGAAGAACAATACTGTATGTTAACCATTTACCAGAGCGACTTACAAAAAGTTAAAGTTCATATTACTAGCCATTTAAAATGTTATATTAGTGGGTTAAACAACATACAAGGAGGTGAATCTGAAAAATGTGTCATTTCCATGGATTCTATTTACAAACCAATGCAATAGCCCTTTAATCAGTAAATGTGTAATGGTTATATTGTTAAATATTTGAGTGTATGAAAGAGGCATTGATACGTGTGCAATGTTCTCGGGTATTCCTCTTATGTTGTCTTACTGGAACACCACAGCCACTGAATGTCTTATCTTATGAATGTGAATGTCGTATGGACAACTTTTCAGATCAGTGATTAAGAACCTTGTTCCAAACACCGCCCAAACCAAATAGGTTAACTCTGTTTACTTTTAGTTCGTTTTTTGTTAATGTGTAATATGTATTATGGTTGCTATGTTTTATATATAAAATATTGTTTATATTGTTTGCTTCTATGATGTGTACATCTGTTTTGTTGATGTAGTCTTAATATTTACATTTACAACAACAGCATCGCCACGAACTACAGCTTTAAATAGTGCTCCAGTGCTGAGGTCCTGGATGCATTAGATTGTAAAATAGATCACATGGCGATCTGAGCTCATGATGTGCTGGACAACTCAAACCTCCAGCTGAGCCTCTGCCTCTCACTCAGGAAGAAATCAAATCCCCTCTTTCATATCTGTTACAGGCTCTTGTTAAATTAAATAGTGTACAATTAATTATTCCACATTGTATAGCATTTTATAGCAATTCTTTTTCTAATAATTAGATAATTAATAATACAATTACTAATTATTTTTCTTCCAATAAGTTTTAACGTGGCGATGTCAGGGCTGCTAGAAGTTGATTCATTACTTGTCATATCTGTGAACAGAGAAAAGTCAATTAAAGGTCTTGAATAATGTCAATTTTGTTTGAATTAGTTTATATCTTGCATTAAATAATTAACACTAACATATTTTTATAACGACATAAAAAACAGAGTGTGCTCACTCGCTGTGAGCGCTGCTCGTGCAGACAGCATTTAACGGAGCGGAGCAGCGCATGCGCTCTGATCGCTCTTTTAATGAAGTATCGATACTAAAAATATGCTAAATCACATCGTGTTTAACGTACGGGTACTTTGTTAGTATCGCTACACCGTGCAGCGTGACAGCAGCAGATGTAGCGGGCTAACATTCAAGCTAACCTAACTTCCCAAACGCTGTCGACATCTGAACGCTGATTGGCCGAGACGCGACACGTCCCATCAAAGATGTTCTATTGCGAAGAGCACCACTTCACATTTTCTCCGCGTCTCACTGCAATCTCAACGGCAGCGGGCCAGGTGAAAAAAATAATAAATTGGAACGCGTCTCTGGTATTGTTCAGAGGGCCGGTCCAAATGTGGAGGCGGGCCGTAGTTTGGGGACCACTGGTTATAAGTATGCTAAATATATACATTTTCAACATATATTTGATTTAGATATAATCACTGCTGTCATGTTTCTTCTGGTGTATAGACACAAGTTGCTTTATTGATTAAACATAGATACATTATGTCATATAAATATGGGACAAAAAAATAATAGTAATAATAAGCTATTCTTGATTATTTGTAAGCTTTATACATAAACCCTTTAGTCAGTGTGCAAACATGCATTTACAAATGTATCAATCCAATTACTTACCAATTCTCTCTCTGCATTGAGGTGAGATGGATAGTTTGACTCCTCAATGGCACTTTTTTCTCAGCAGAGATAGAATCATGAAATGAAAGCAAAATTTGACAAAAACACAAAGCCAGCTGTATGATGTCACTAGCAAGAAGCAGGATATTGTGCCCAGAGAATAAACATTTGTTTTTGTGGCAACATTTAAAATCTATCTTCTCTGATTTTAAGGAGAGCATTTCTCCTTGAATTTAAGCCATGAGAAGCAACGTGATGTCAGCCTCATGTGGATCTGTTTGTATGGCATATTATCTTTTTGATTATTGAAATGTGTATGATGGAGACACACACATTAGACAGATGAATATACTTTACCTTTGTGAACATGTGTGTAAATGGGCAGGCCATCGGGAGGAGGCTTCTTCCCTGGCACTAACATAACTCGGACACCTGAATACTTTCCCGGGGCCACCGCAGGCGGTGTTGTATACATCTGCTCTGCGAGGATGCAGAGAGTAAAATCATGCATATACATAAAAAAAGGGGATAATGCTCATACTATAACAAACTTTAACGTAAATGGTTACCAGTATTTCACCTTTTATGTGATGGTTCCAACACCTCATTTCCTGTTTCCTGGGAAATGCATTTCTCCACTCTGCGTTATCTCATTATTACTTAATGAGAATCTTACCTTGCTTCTTAAATGCTTTTACTTTTCTAATTGGACTTGTCTATATGTTTGTCAATGTAAAGAAAATGATGAATGAGAGTTAATTATAATCACATTCCACGAGGTGATTGTAAGAATGCTGAGTATTCACACTCCTACCTTGACGAGCATGTGAGTGACACATGCGCACAACAAGAAAAACCACTGTCATTAGACGCATAGTATGCAGATGACACAACATGACACTTTAAAATTAAACTGTACGAGCTGAATACAAAAGGTCCTCACGAGTGTTTACTTTGCAAACACATTGGAGCTTAGATATATTAGACTTTGTAAAGCGACTTCGGGTATTTAGAGAAGCGCTATATAAGATTAAGATTAAAGATTATATGTCTTTCACTCATCGTCCTGCCTTCCCTCTGTCAGCCCTCGTCTGACAACATGTACTGTTCAAGCAGTGAATATGGCAGAAAATATTTAAATCATTTACAATTTCTCATAAAATGCTCAGAAAAAGCCCTACGCGCAATTAAAAATTATTAAATATTCTAACGTATCAAGGTGAAGTGAAGCTGCTTCAAAAGTCTCCTCTGAACACCATATTACTGACAAACTGTCCAGAGGTGTACTCTCAAACACACATAGACAGTCACAAACACACACACACACACACACACTCACACTCTGTTCGCATAAAGTAAACTCATAGAATCCAGACGCATCACTGTACCTTTTAGTGCGGTTTGAGTGTTTAAATCCGAGGCACAGAGACCAGCTCTCGTGCTGAGTTGCATGAGCTCTGAGTTCGGATACACAAGGACGTCCCACTTTCTTGAGATACGTAGAAACGAGAAAAACAAGTCTGGCTTTCTGTGTTGCATTCACTCCCTTTTTGATTCTCTGATACACAGACCAACACACACACACACACACCCACTTACTCACTCACATGCTGCTCCCTCCCATTCTGCTCTCTGCAGCTGAGCTTCTCTTTTCTAATGACAAGCATTTCATGCAACAACCGCCTGTGCCACAGGGCTAAAGTGACACATGATATTCCAGATAGGTATAAGGCAGTCTTCTTCAAACTTCCCACCTTTATACATCTGGGACATTAAGTTTCATTTTGAGACCAGGCCAAGATAAACTTCAGAGTTGAGACAGTTGAGTGACAAGTGTGTCACTCAAAATAAATTAAAGATGTGAATGCAGCTTTGGCACTTCCTCAAAGGAGACATGTTATGAGTTAATCAGCTTTACTGATTTGATTTTGATTAGAAAAGTAAATGACCGATGTAAGGAACACTGTGGTAGTTAAATTGCATAGAATGTCATTACTGGGATGTCTCAAGATTATAGAGTAAAGAAGAGTTTGTTTGCAACCAGCGACAGGAAGACAAGTCCATTCAATTACATCCGAGAAGGCGGTGAAGGATGTTGACAAAACATTACATATCTGGTTTCTGATCTTTTTCAGAGCACTGCTTCTGTAGATACTAGTGGGTGTGTGTGTTCTTTCAGAAAATCAATGTCAATAGGACCCAAGACAAACTTCAGCTTTATTTATGTTGAGTACAACTACAATAATTAGTACTTTGCGAAGAAGAAGTTGCTTTCTGCTAAACATTTAAAGGAAGAAGGATGTAGTCATACTTTGAAAAACTGCAGATTAAAATCACTAAGATAAGAAAAGCAAAGATAAGATACTCCCTAGGTCAGGCACGTGCACAGATAGAGCCCTAGTGGTGCTCAAGCACCAGCCCCTTTGCCCTGGATGAGTAAAGTGCCCTTTTTGCTGGAGCCACTTTTTTTATTCATCAGGATTTAAGAATAAAAGTTACTCTCTGTCATCAAGTCCCCCCAAATGTGTTTTAATATCCGACGGGGCTCGCCCACAACATTAGCGCTGCTGAAAACATGACGTCACAACTGGTCCGACGATTCCTAAAAAAATAAATAAACAAAAACTCACGAAATCCGTGATTTCAAAGCCTCGTCCAGCTGTTTACTGACGGTAGTTATGTTTAGAGAATAGAGAGAGAGAAGAGAGAGAGAGAGTTCTTATTCCGTTGTATTTAACGGGCTAGTCTAGGATTTTCGTGGCCAGACTGAAAAAAAAATCATAATGCCTCTCTGGTATTGTTCAGAGGGCCGGGCCAAATGTGGAGGCGGGCCGTATCCGGCCCGCGGGCCTTAGTTTGAGGACCACTGCTCTTGGCTGTTGATGTCTATCAATATCGCTCATATTGAAAATGACGTAAGAGGGCAATACGGATCCGTATCAGACCAGCGAGGAGGGCAATACGTGGCTGGCATGACGACCCATTAGCCAATCAGAACGCTTGTACAGTTGTTGCTATATAATATTTAGGGCTGGGCACGTTAATGCGTTAATCTTGCGTTAACGCATCAATTAATTAACGCCGACAATTATTTTATCGCGCGTTAACGCAGGTTTTATTATTTATTTTCTTATTGTTAAAGTGTGTTGCTCACAGGCTTTTATTTTGTAAAAGTCTGCTACTGATTGCTGCGGAACCGGAAAAGAAAGTCATTCGCGGTTTAACAAACATGGAGAATCTCAACAAATGACGGCAGGTATGAGACGCCCTCAAGACACACATCACACGGAGAATACACAAGTTGTATGAAAAGGAGAGGACTGCCAAAGCGACAGCTTCACAACGTGCACCCTGTTGCTCTCACTGGGGACGACTGGACATAGGGTGACCAGACATCCTCTTTTCCCCGGACATGTCCTGCTTTTGAGACCTAAAGAATGTGTCCGGCAGGGATTCCAAAAACGTCGGGATTTTGCTTCGTCGGATATTTGTGTTTCTCTGGGTTTTCATAAACTAGTATTTACCCCTTACAAGTTTTGGAAATGGTATCTCCCTTACGTTCCACCTTCTTGCGTGAGCTGACAGAATAGAGAACAGTCATTGGTCGACCGATCTCAGGGTTGCCAGATACACGATAATTATCCTCCAAATACAACCATTTTGAGCCTTTGGTACGATACTTCACCATCTCCAATCTGGTAACACGGAGCACCTTGCCGCTTCCACTAGTTCAGACTTACTCATGATGTGTATTTTGTGGCCCCCGACATGCCTGGTTATAAATGCATAATAATTATAATTAGCCAACCAAAATCGTGTGAAAATTAGGTAGTGCGCCTTTAATTTAAGTTCCCGCCTTTTTATCGCGCCAGCTCATCTGTTAAAATATTTTGCACCTTAATTAATGATGGCGACAAAGAAAAGGAAAGTGGATGACGAAAACAGGGTTTTCAACTCTGCATGGAAAAGTGAATTTGCTTTTGCGGAGATACACGGGAAACCAATGTGTCTCCTCTGTCAAAAAACAATCTCTGTCTCAAAGCGAGCGAATTTACAACGCCATCACGAACAGCTTCACCCGGAGTTTAAAGATGCCTATCCACCTGGCAGCGACCTGAGGAGAAACTAAATACAAACGTTGCTCAGTGGGTTTCAAGCCCAGCAATCCATGTTCCGCAGCGTTGTTAAAAGCAGCGACAACGTTACAGAGGCCTCGCTCAACATCGCCTGGAATATTGCGAAAGCCAAGAAGCCAGCTACAGAGGGAGAATTTCTTAAAAATACATTTGCGGACTCTGCGGAATCACTGTTTTCGGAATTTAACAACAAGGACGACATCATCAGACAAATCTCAAAGCTGCAGTTGTCTGATTCTACCGTGACCAGGAGAGTGGAAGTCATTTCAGACGATCTTTTATCAAAGTTGCTAAAAGACATTGAAAGTGCCGAGTACTTTAGTCTAGCATTCGATGAATCCACCGACCGCACCGACATCGCGCAGCTTATAGTCTGGGTGCGCTTTCTCAAAGGGGACACATTTGCCGAGGAAATGCTGGCTTTGCTCCCGCTAACAGGGCAAACACGGGGAGAGGATATTTATTCTGCAATGATTAGCTTTTTTCACGGACCAGGCAATAACATCAACTTAAAAAAGCTGGTTTCTCTGACTACTGATGGGGCTCCTTCCATGGTAGGAAAGGAGAAAGGATTAATTGCTTTGCTCAGAAAAGATCCTGAAACGCCGGACTTCTTCTCATATCACTGCATTTTGCATCAAGAGCAATTGTGCAGCAAGCTGAGAGGTGGAGAGCTCAAAGTGACAATGGACTCTGTGACACGAACAGTCAATTTTATTCTTGCACACGCATTGAAACACAGACAGTTCCGTTCCTTGGTCCAAGAGTTTGAAAGTGCATACACTGACTTGGCGATGCATGCGGAGGTCAGGTGGCTTAGTCACGGAAAGGTCCTCGATCGCTTCATGGAGCTGCTACCAGCTGTGCGCATATTTTTGGAAGAGAGGGGCCGACGTGATTTACTGGCACCCCTGGAAGATGACACATTCATGCACAACACCGCTTTTCTGACTGATATAACGCGTCACTTGAATTCACTCAATCTTAAGCTTCAAGGAAAACAAAAGGTTCTGCCGATGATGATGAATGATGCTGTTTGCGCAGCAGCTTGAGGTAGGAAATTTCACACACTTTCCTGTTCTACAGGCCCAAGTGTCACAACCAGGTTCATTTTCACCCACCCCTTACTGCGCCTACCTCATGGAATTGAAAGAGGAGTTTTCCTCCCGGTTCGCGGACGTTAAATCCTTGGAACCCGTGCTGGCATTCACAGAGAATCCCTTTGCTTGTGACATACAGGCTACTTCAGTCTCAGTCACATCTGGGCAATTTGGAGTCGAAAGGGCTGCGTTTGAGGAACAACTCATAGAGCTGCAGCACAACAACATCCTCAAAGAAAGACACAAGGAGGAGAGCATTGACACATTCTGGATATCCTGTGTTCTGAGGAACACATACCCTGCATTAATCCTGTGCGCTCAGAAAATCCTGACCTGCTTTGGATCTACTTATGTGTGTGAAAGCTCCTTCTCTGCCATGGGAATAATAAAATCAAAGCAGCGTTCCCGTCTAACTGACAGACATTTGGCAGACTATCTCAGAGCAGCTACAACTGAGCAACAACCAGATCTGAAAGGACTTGTGAAAAGAATGCAGACTCAGAGCTCTCACTAGGAATAAGTAAACAGTTGTTTGTTATATTGTTATTGTTATTAATATTTGTGAAATGCAGACTCAGAGCTCTCAATAGGAAAAGTAGCAATTGCAAACTTTATCAATGTCATCAATGCAAAGCTATTCACTCCAGTGTTAATAAAACATCAGCTTGACCAACACTTGTCATCCTTGGAAACGCAGTCGCTACACTACATTTGTTACTGAAATTGAGAATATTTGTTAAATATTCCATGATGCTTTGGAATGCATTAAAAATGACTAGCAAGACAGCATATTAAACAGCAGTAGTAAATACAGTGAATAAAATGGTACAAATATATGTTAATAATAATGTGTGGCCCTTTGCACCTGTTGTGGTTTAAATGTGGCCCTCTTGGCCTCCGAAGTTGAGTACCCCTGCACTAGTTCATTGTTGTTTGTGCGGCATGCTATAAACTACTACCAGCGCCGCCGCTCCCATAATGCACTACGCGCTGTGCGTAGGGCACCACGTCCTGAGGGGGCTCCACAAAACAGGCAACTAAAAAATCCTCATAGTTATAATAATTATAATGCCGATATTATTTCAGTCTAGAAATATTAGGCACCTTTTAGGCATGTATATCACAAAACAGGCAGAACAAGAGAGATGTTTAATCTCAGCACCCCCCCCCCCCCCCCCATTCACATGCCCTGACTGTGATGAAAACAGAGGAGAGACATTATGCTGAAACGTGCATGGGACACTTTACTGAAGTTGCACAGCAGTGGAATGTGTTAGATAAAGTCACCACACTGAGCTCAGATAGAGCACGAAATATGATCGCTGCTGCCAGACAACTGCCTTGTGATCACGTCCCTGCTTCACAGTCTCCAGCATTCTGTCACAGTGTCTCTGCATAACAGCGTTTGACAATGTCCTGACAGATTTTATGGCACTTTAGTTCATATGGCAGTACATTTAAAATAACTGTCAAGTTCTAGGAATTGACAAACTGCACTGAAAGTGTTTTCTGGTGTCTCACTCTAACAGGGACAACAAATGTTATGGCACTTTCATTCATATGGCAGAACATTTAAAATAGAAGTGCACTATACACTACTTTTGAATTAATATTTGGATTTTGCGTATACAAATGCGATTAATCGTGATTAATCGTGATTAATCAGGGAAATCATGCGATTAATCGCCATTAAAAATGGTAATCGTTGCCCAGCCCGAATAATAATTCATCTTTATTCATAAAGAAAATTAAGCTAGCGGTCTGATGCTGCCCAGAGGAGACGCAGGTGGAGGACAGCATCATCAGTGTATTGCTGCTTATGCTTCAACTCTGTCAGAATTTTTTTTTGGCATTGGGTGCCCTTTTTTTGGGTTTGAGCACCTGCCCCCCAAAATGTCTGTGCACGTGCCTGCCCTAGGTACAAGAAAAGGAGATATGGGCATGGCGTTAAGGAAAACTGAGCAATTGGTGAACAGTGACCCCTGCTGGTTGTTAGAGGTCATCATCAGCTGCAGCCGCAGCTCTCATCATGTTGCACAGATCCAGAAGGTTATGAACAGGTGGTCACTCAGAAGGGTGGAGGAGAATGAAGCTGACACACAACTGCAAGCAAAATGGATCCAGCTCCATGCCTCATATTTTCTGCACGTTCTACCAACAAGCCTTTAGTGTTGCAATGCATATAAAAGACATTCACTTCAGTGCCATAACACAATAATATATTGTAACTACCACTGTTCGCACTGAACTAATAACAGTTGGTATGCAACAAATTGATTCATATACCGTTTTATTATTACACATAGAAGACTATTTGTTATACAACATTTTTAGAAACAGCACACAAGCATTTCTATCTTTTTCTCCTGGTGCTTCAGAATTTATCGTGGCATTGTGACATTTCAAACATATCCGTGCTAAATGGTGGGGTGGAGGCATATCCGGGTCAACAATCTTCAGGACAGCTGCTCTGAAAGAATCCAGTGTTGATTATTACAACTTTATACAAACAGAAGGTCTTCTTGGCAGCTGCCTGCACCTGGTCTGAGTTAAAGCCAGACTATGGCCAAATTCTTGCTATTAAATCAAGTATAGTCTGCTGAAATTACTCTTTTTGTATGTGTTTAACCTAATCGAATAAAGAGTCATTTACATGTATTACTGTTAATATGATACACATAACTTTGAGCAACAACAGGTCTCCTCGCAGCCCCACAGTTATGTTAGACATCCCCATGCCTCTGTTTTTCATTTGGTGGAAGTGTGCACTTTGTAATTGGCAGTCAAAACATATTCCTCGTCATAACTTGCCTGTATTCACATGCATATGAAAAGAAATACACAAACTATGTATTCTGAATATGATTAATGTTAACCCGAGGGTTTCCTCAGTCACTTAACATACACTTGAATGGTGTCTGTGAAAAATCTGTTCTTCTGCCCAATATACAGGGAACATAAACTTGAGTTCATGCTAATTTTGGATTCCTGAATTCATTCATTTGTGCGAGCAAGGAGCCGATGGTCATCTTGGCACATTTTGTCCACCAGGGAGTGTAGAAATATATCTGGCATATCGCCAACAGGTGGCTAAAAATGTTACCTATACTAACTTAGCTCGGCTCCGTTATCAGAGAGACTGGCTTTGTTTGCCAATGTTTAACTGACATACATTCATAAAATATAATCAAATACACCTTATTATCTTAAAGGCTAATTGAGTGGCCCACATTTATTTTAATTTGTTTAACTCTAAAATAGCCTATATATGTTCTGGTCGACGTGGTATCGTTATGCCTGCTGGTTGATGATCTCACACACATCCCGTTTAACTCTATTATTTAGTCTATTGAGTTGTTCCTCCCTTATTTGCTGTGGCAACAACCCGTCCAGTCAAAGCGCGGATTGCGTGAGCTGATGGGAGTTATTCTGGACTTAATTCGCCGCTAATTGAGCGCACATTATGTGTGCGCTTTTCTTCTGCGCTCCTGCAGAAACCCTGTTCTGACTTCTACTAAAGACACAGTGGGCGCCTGTGCCTTAATTGCACGAATACACGCGCAGTTAATAATCGTCGGCTTGTTTAAATACAGTCTCAAGCGGCGCAGTGAGTCTGCCCACATGTCGGTGCGCGCGACTCTCTCCAGCGGTGTCCTGTGTCCAACCTGCGGGCTTTCACAGCGGAACATCCAGCCGGGTGTCGTCCTGCTCGGTTAAATGTGTTGGGAAGGGCCGTTCAGCCCCCTCAGCCCCCTCAGCGCTCCCATTGGCTCCATCCGCAGTAACGTCTCCTTTATGCCTCCTCCGGTTTGGCGAAGGCAAAGTGTGGCTGCGCAAGAAACGTGGCAGCAAAACAAATACTCTGCTCGAGGCGTTCCTCTCTTCGCACACTAGTCGGTTGTTTTGTTTGTTAGCGCGACTATAAGTCACAGTCGAAGACAAGAAGGGGTTTAAAAAGTAGCGCTGTGAGAAAGAGAAGAAGTGACGAGCAGAGAAACCAACTCCAGGACTTGTGGAAACTCAAACGTCACTCCTCTCCCGGAGCGCGCGGTCAGCATGGTATGTCCACAACACAGACAAGTTCTGCTTTTACCTGTAAAGTCCGCGTGCTCTTATTGTTATCTAACTGTCTGTATTGCTGTACTGACTTTCCCTTTCCCCCCCTGTTGTGACTAGTATGACTTTCCCTACCTAACTCCTTTGTTACTTAACCCTTGTGTTGCCTTCGGGTCATTTTGACCCGATTCAATATTTAACCCTCCTGTCGCCTTCGGGTCAATTTGACCCGATTCAATATTTAATGTCGGTGTTCTTTCGGGAGTCAACAAACAAACATAAAGTACCTCACACTTAAACTTGGAAAACAATATTAATTCTAATAATTTTCTGGAGATTTTAATAGCTGGGATCATATTGACCTCAAGGGTAAAATATGTTAGTAAATATAAAGGTAACAGGAGGGTTAAACATTGAATCGGGTCATATTGACCCGAAGGCGACAGGAGGGTGAAACATTGAATCGGGTCAAATTGACCCAAAGGCAACACAAGGGTTAACAGTCATGAATAGGCTTTGAGGCTCACTGTACATAATCTCTGCCATGCAGCTGATCTTCTGTATGCTCGCTCACATGCTGATGTCTTCCGCCACATATATGTTTAAAAAACCTCCAACAACTGTCAAAGCTATACTTTTTTAAATATGTATTTATTTATTTCATGTCTGTTGAGTCCATTCCCTCTGAGGTTGTGACATTAACAACACTCCTACACCTTGAGCAAATGTGGATGTAAACAACCTAAAATTAGAGCTGTCAGGCAACACTTTAACCTCCACGTCATTGTTTCATTTGAACTCAAATGTGACAACAGGGTTGTGCAACTGTCCACAAACCGACTGACTACAGTGGAGTCAGTATGTAACTCAAAATATGATTTAATAACTTGCATATACAGATTATCCGAGTATCCATTAGCAGTGAAGAGAGGGACGTTTGTGAGTGGTTCCATGAATGACAGCTACTCAGATTGTGCAATAGGATGGTGTGTGTGTGCGCGCTGGGGCTGGGGTATCATATGTGTATTTACCTGTGGAGGGTGTTGGCACTTTTCTTTTGGACAATGCATACTGAGATAGATTCTTGATGTAAACCAGGTTGAGGCAGGTCGGGAAAGTGACTAAATAAACGTTGTTTTGACGAACATGTTGGTGCTAGTGGATTATAGCTGACAATATAGTGCAGCTCCTTGGTGCAGTTGTGCCACAGCTGTGATTTATTTATATAAAAAACAATGTCAATAGGACCCCAGACAAACTTCTGTTTTATTTCTCTTGAGTATTACACAGCTAGAATAATAAGTACTTTACCAACAAGAAGTTTCTTTCTGCTAAACATGCAGAAGGATGGAGTCATACTTTGAACAACTGCAGATTAAAGTCACTAAGATGTTTTGGTTACACACTTTTCTGGTCTTATGTGCAAGTGGAACTCTCCTCTTCCATTTCTGAATCATGAAACATGTCCAGTAAAACTATTCTATCGTAAGTTAGATAACACAAACTGCCAGACTAGATTAAGTCTACATTTGACTCCAGTGCTCTATACCTTACAAAGTAGCAGTTTCAATAAATTCAGACCTTCTATTGCATTATTATTATTGCATTATGTCTTACGGATGTTGCTATTCGTTTTGTGGGTCACTCTGTGTACTTTGAGCAGTTTTTAGAAAAATCTTGACTTGACTGACTTTAGTTATTTAGAGTCTATCTGATGAAATGAATGTGTACTCAAAAAACAGCAGCATGTCAGCATTTGGTTTCTGTGTAAATACAGGGATCGTGGATGACATGGGGTTGGGGTTAACATTCTGGGAATCGAAAGAATAATTTATACTGTGGGTAAAAAAAAAAATTGTTATCCATTTAAATATGATGGAGTACATTCTGGACAACATGTACTGAAAGGGATTTTAACTAAGATTTACGAAAGACGGTTGAATAAATTAATGTAATATGTTTTGACACCAATGTATATATTTACACAAAGTGCTTTAAAAAAAATCCTAACCCATTTCTATAACTATGAGAACAAAAACAAGTGTGTCTTAGAGATAAGCGAGGCGTGTCTTTGTGCGTTTACTTCAATGAAGACAGAAGTGTGGTTTCCATCTGTATGCAGAGATAAACCGCCGGCTATAGACTCAGCTCAAATGAACAACCACTCTGTGTGTGCTGAGCGAGCTATATGGGGCAATGTAATCATTTAAGGTCAGCCAAGTATAGAAAAAGAGAAAAATGTATTTCGCAGAAGACTGTATCCAAGTCACAGAACTGAAGAAGAAGGACGGACGTTTTCTTCTCTACGGCGTTTGAAGATGTTTGAAAAGTTAAAAGTTTCTGAAGAAGTGGAAAAATATACGAGAAATACCTCAGCCTCTCACTTTCGAACACATTACCGTCGTGTGCACAAGACAACCTGATGCATGCTTACTGTGTTGCTTTTGGACCAGTTTGAAGGTGCACTGCAACATCCAAATGTGTAAATCTCAGTTAGAGTTGAACTGAATTGATGCAAACTTAGATTTTAAGGTAATTTTCTCTTTTTCAGTCACTTTTGAAGGGCATTTAGTTTTTATTTGAAAGAACAACAACACTAAGGTTACTCACACATCTGATAGCCAGACTGTATCAGTTCGTAACATACTATAATACTGGATCGGATTCAGGTTTCCTTGTTCAATGACTATTCAAGGTTAGCTAAATCTGGAGATAACAAGGGCTGCAACTAGCAATTGTGTTTCTCAATTATTGTAAAATAGTTTAATTGACTAAGTCTTTAAATATGAAAACATATCTTTCAACATCTTGCTATGCCTGATTAAATGTTGGTTTATTTCAATTCAATTCAATTCAGTTTATTTGTATAGCCCAATTTCACAAATTACAAATTTGTCTCGGAGTGCTTTACAATCTGTACACATAGACATCCCTGCCCCAAAACCTCACATCGGACCAGGAAAAACTCCCAAATAACCCTTCAGGGGGGAAAAAAAGGGAAGAAACCTTCAGGAGAGCAACAGAGGAGGATCCCTCTCCAGGATGGACAGATGCAATAGATGTAATGTGTACAGAAGGACAGATTAGAGTTAAAATACATTCAATGAATATGACAGAGTGTATGAATAGTTCATAGTAGGCATATTCCACGATGGAGACCTCCACGATCCATCAGGCAGATGGCGGTAGAGAGGAGTGGGCGGAGTCTCAGCAGTGGGCGGAGTCTCAACAGGACAGTGGCGTAGTCAGGATCAGGAATTCCACGACCCAGACCTCGATGATCCATCAGCAGATAGGATCTATGCCGTCTCATAGGGTCCGATGACCCCATGAGACGTGAAGTCAAAAGGACTCCGGGGAGAAAGCAGAGTTAGTAACGTATGATGGAGAGATGAAAATTCATCCTTAAGGAGAGAGAAAAGAGGAGATAGGTACTCAGTGCATCCTAAAACGTCCCCCGGCAGCTATAAGCCTATAGCAGCATATCAAGGGGCTGGACCAGGTGAACCTGATTCAGCCCTAACTATAAGCTCTGTCAAAGAGGAAAGTCTTAAGTCGACTCTTAAACGAGGTGACTGTCTGCCTCCCGGACTGAAGGTGGAAGCTGGTTCCATAGAAGAGGAGCTTGATAACTAAAGGCTCTGGCTCCCATTCTACTTTTTAAGACTCTAGGAACTACAAGTAGTCCCGCATTTAGTGAGCGTAGCTCTCTAGTGGGGCAATATGGTACTACAAGCTCCTTAAGATATGATGGTGCATCACCAATCAAGGCTTTGTAGGTTAAGAGAAGAATTTTAAAAGTGATTCTTGATTTTATGGGTAGCCAGTGCAGAGCAGCTAGTGCAGGAGTGATGTGATCTCTTTTCTTAGTTTCAGTGAGAACACGAGCTGCAGCATTCTGGATCAACTGGAGGGACCTAAGAGATTTATTAGAGCAGCCTGCTAATAAGGAGTTGCAGTAATCCAGTCTCGAAGTAACGAACGCGTGAACCAATTTTTCTGCATCTTTTTGAGACAAGATGTGCCTGATTTTGAAATATTACGTAGATGAAAGAATGCAGTCCTTGAGATTTGCTTTACGTGGGAGTTAAAGGACAAGTCCCGATCAAAGATAACGCCAAGATTCTTTACAGTGGTGTTGGATGCCAGGGCAATGCCGTCTACAGAAACCACATCACCAGATAATTGATCTCTGAGGTGCTCAGGGCCGATTAAAATTACTTCGGTTTTGTCTGAGTTTAACATCAAGAAGTTGCAGGTCATCCATGTTTTTATGTCTTTAAGACATGCTTGAATTTTACCGAGTTGGTTGCTCTCCTCTTGTTTTATCGATAGTGTGCTGCCCTCAGTATATGTGCTGTTATACACCTCGGCAGTTAGACGAACTCCTTCCTGACATCATGACTCTGAAGACCCTTGTCCGTTGTCCACAGGTTTATTGACATAGGAAAGTGTAAAACTAAAACACACAAAGAGCATAATGAATACAATGACTCGATGTGCATAAAACTTCTCAAAACTAAACAGTCACGAAAATAATCATCTGCAATCATGAGTAACAACAACACAAATCAATACGTACCAACGATGCTATCAAAAGGTACAAGATGTATGCAGATTCCACTGGATTACAAGACTAATGAAGACAGCGTCTCTGAGCCATGCTCTTGTTTACTTCCTGATTACAAGCTACCGGAAGTTACGGGACATTTCCTGTTTTCAAAATAAAACGTATTAACATGCTGGCTTAACAATTGTAACAAAACACTCCCCGCCTGGCGTGAATACACGCCACTCAATAGATCCTAGACAGTTCTCTTCACTGGGCCTCTGGGGGGAGAAGAAGCACCATCTCAGAAACAGGCCTAAGAAAAAGTTTAGTCACTCCTGTTCGTGTGACCTTGATCTCGACCTTTCGCACCTTCCCGTCTTCGCTGGGGAAGGTCTGCGTTACCAGTCCAAGTGGCCATTCATTTCTTGGTACTTGGCTATCCTTGAGGAGAACAACACTTCCTGGGTTGATGTTCGGCTGAGTGGACTGCCACTTCTTGCGTGCCTGTAGTGTCGGGAGGAATTGCTTTCGCCATCTGTCCCAGAAGGTGTTGGACAGGTGTTGGACCTGCCGCCACTGGTGTTTGTAGAGGTCTGAAACTCCAAACTCTCCAGTAGGAGCAGAAAGGACATTCACTTTTTGAGTGAGAAGAGCAGCTGGAGTAAGTATAAATGAGTCATCAACGTCAGTTGTCACTGGAACAAGAGGCCTGCCATTTATAATGGCTGTCACTTCTGCCATGAAAGTCACTAGCACCTCATGAGTAAGTTTGTCCTTCAGACGAAGGAACATGGAGTCCAAGATTCTCCTTGCAAGACCAATCATTCTTTCCCATGCACCGCCAAAATGGGAAGCGTGCGGAGGGTTAAAGGTCCAAGAGCAACCTTGGCCTGACAGGTAAGTCTTTATCGTTGTGTCGTCAATGTTTGAAGGTATCTTCAACTGCTTGCAAGCACCAACAAAGTTGGTGCCACGGTCTGAGCGGATGTGTTTGACAGGACCGCGCACAGCAAGAAAGCGCCTTAGCGCGTTGATGAAGCTGGATGTGTCAAGGGATTCTATGACTTCAATATGAACCGCTCATACACGTGAAGATCACGGCCCATCGTTTACTGTGGGAATGGCCTCCTCTTGTTCTACGTGAAGAGACATTCCAAGGGCCGAACACATCAAGCCCGACATTCGTAAAAGGCGGTTCCGTCGAGAGACGATCCGCTGGAAGACTGGCCATCTTTTGAATTGTAAGTGGGGCTCTAAGCCTTCTGCAGGTTACACACTGATGGATGATGCTGCTCACTTTTCTTTTGCCACCAACTATCCAAAAGCCAGCTGTACGAACAGCCCCTTCTGTAAAGAGACGGCCTTGGTGATAGATTTGTTCGTGGTGATGCTTGATGAGTAAGGTTGCAACCTGATGTTTACCAGGAATAATCACCGGAGTCTTTTCACTCTGATCAAGGTTTGCATTGTAGAGGCGGCCTCCGACTCTCAGAAGGCAGTGTGTGTCAATGAAAGGATCCAGATTTTTGAGAGGACTACTTTTAGGGATCTGCTCATGTTTTGGATACATTTGATCTCTTGACTGTAGACTTCCTCCTGTACTGCTTTAATGATGATGTGCGACGCTTGATCAGACTCCTCAACAGTGTATCCTGTTTTGCAATGATGCCAGCCCTTACAAGGGCTGTTCTTCAAGGTCATGTTGAAAAGACGGGCTATGTGTATGAGACGAATAATGGCCCGAGTTAGAGACTTCCAGGATGAGAACTTTGCGAATCGTTGAGAACCAAGCTGCTTGGATGTTGTTGTAGTACTCAAAGTGGACACCAGAGGGCGAATGTCTGGGTCTGAACCCGGGTCGACAAGCTCGTAGGTGCTCTCTGCAGCACTTGTCTCCGGTGTGTACAGAGATTTGGGTCCACTCAGCCAGTTTGTGTCGTTCAAATGGCCTGCAGCAACAGAACGTGTAGCGTGGTCTGCAGGGTTCTGTTCTGTTGACACGTAGCGCCATTGATCTGGGTGAGAGGATCTTCGGATACGTAATACCCGGTTACTTACATATACATAAAAGCGCCTGATTTCATTAGAAATGTAGCCAAGGACTACCTTGCTGTCTGAGTGGAAGATTGTAGCATCGAGCTGAAGGTCTAGTTCTGACGAGATTAAGTCTGCTAACTCCGCTCCAAGCACTGCTGCGCAAAGTTCCAGTCTCGGAATTGTTTGTTCCGGACGAGGGGTCAGCTTGGCTTTGCCCATTACAAATCCCACATGGTTGTTTCCAGCAGAGTCAGTTACTTTTAGATATGCCACAGCGGCGATAGCTTTCGTGGATGCGTCAGAAAAGACGCACAATTCCCGTCTGACAGCTGCTGTGGGTGAAGTTGTAGTGTAGGCTCTGGGAATAGAAAGCTGGGACAGATCTTTCAAAGATGATCTCCAAGATGTCCATGCTTCCTCCATTTCTTGGGGTAAAGGTGAGTCCCAGTCGCCGTTCTCAGTTGTGAGTTCTCTCAGAATAGCCTTGCCTTGTATTGTGACCGGCGCTGCAAACCCTAGAGGATCGTAGAGGCTGTTGATTGTGGACAAGACACCCCGTCGAGTGTAGGGTTTTATCTCATCAGAGACGCTGAAGTGGAAGCAGTCGGCCTGGAGGTCCCAATTGATTCCAAGACTACGCTGCATTGGCAGCGCATCTGCATTGAGGTCCAAGTCTTTAAGGTCTTTTGCACGATCTTGGCTGGGAAGGCCTCCATGACCTCCTTGTTGTTTGCTGCGATTTTGTGCAGCCTTAAGTTTGATTTGGAGAGAACATTCTGTGTCTTTTTCAGCAGGTTGACGGCAGCTTCGACTGTGGGCAGAGACTTCAACCCGTCGTCGACATAGAAGTTGCGCATCACAAACGTTGGACGTCAGGGTCGATGTGGAGCTCACTACCCTGAACAGACTGGTGCAGTCCATGAATCGCTATTGCGGGGGAAGGACTATTTCCAAAGACGTGGACCGTCATTCGATACTCCACAATGTCTTTGGAGGGGTCGTTATCTTGGAACCATAGAAAACGTAGGAAGTTCCTATCGTCTTCCCTTACTGAAAAACAATAGAACATCTGTTCTATGTCCGTTGTAAAGGCAATTGCTTCCTTTCTAAAGCGTATCAGTACACCGAGCAGTGTGTTGTTCAGATCAGGCCCGGTCAACAGCACGTCGTTGAGCGACACACCGTTGTACTGGGCGCTGGAATCGAAGACCACTCGTATTTGGTTTGGTTTTCTTGGATGGTACACACCAAATATTGGCAAGTACCACTGTTCTTCATCCTCACTGCAGGGAGGGGCTAGCTCAGCGTGACCATTCTTGAACATCTTTTCCATGAAAATGAGAAAGTGGTCTCTCATTTCAGGCTTCCTATCAAAGTTGCGCCTGAGCGACTTGAGACGGTTTAAAGCTTGTGGCCTGTTATTGGGGAGCCGTTGACGTAGGCATTTAAAAGGTAATGGAGCTACCCAACTGTTGTTTGCATCTTTTCTTAGCCCTTCTTCCATTATTTTCATGAAGGAGATGTCCTGGATAGATGGAGCCATGTTGTCGTCATCTTTGGTCTGCTTGAATATGTTATATCCTAGGCTATCAACTTCACAGTTTGATATCTCCTCAGGATGTGTTTGGAGGTGGTTTGTGACCTGGGTGTCACTGTATTTTTCTTTTACATTGAACACGTTAGGACACGGGTCAAAGAGTGTAGGGCGTCCCCGTTCCGTGGTGTTCGTGAAGAAGGTGCTGACTGTCTGTGGTTTGTGAACGCGGCCTAAACATACATTACCCACGATGACCCATCCCAGATCCAACTTCTGAGCATAAGGTAGGTTGTGTGGGCCATTGACCTGTTTGCGGACTTTATGGACTCTGATAATATCCCGACCTAAGAGAAGCATAATTGGGGCCTGTGGGTCGATATCTGGGATGAGGTGTGCAACTGACTTTAGGTGCGTGTGATGAAAAGCTGCATTGGGAGTTGGAATCTCATCTCTGTTATTTGGAATGTCATCACATTCTATGAGGCTGGGTAGTGGGATGCTGACGGTCCTATCCAAAGATTCCACAATGTAACCACTGGCTCTTCTTCCTGTCGCCTTTATTCCAGCACACGTTTTCAATGAGTAAGGAGCACTTGGACTTTGGTCATTGAAGACTTCGAAGAACTGTGAACGAACTAGTGATCTGTTGCTCTGTTCGTCCAGAATCACGTACATCTTCACTGCTTTGTCAGCGTGACCGGCTGGATACACTTTCACAAGGGATACTTTAGAGCAGGATCGGTCCGTCACGTCTCCGCCACAGACATCTGTACATTTGCTGGTGACATGGGGTTGTGGAGAGCTATCCTGCTCCCCGCCATGCTCTGGAGGCAAGTCCGTGCCTTCAACCCAGGGTGCAGGTCCAGGGTGAAGCGCTGTGTGGTGTCTTTCACTTTTACATTCATAACATCGAACATTCAATGTGCAGTTCCTTGCAATGTGTGATGATGAAGCACATCATTTGAAACAGATGTTATTCTCTTTTAAGAATGTCTTTCGGTCTTCGATATGCTTTTCTCTGAATGTACGGCATTTGCGTAGAGGGTGAGGTTTTTTATGGATTGGACACAGTTTGTCACATTCATCGAATTTCGTTGGAGGCTCTCTAGAATCAGAGATGGCTTTTGGGAATATCTCTGTTTTGTTAACATAGACTTCTCGCTGTCTGTTTGGCTTCCAAGCTGTTTTTTCTGTCTTGGGAGACATGTCTGAGTGAGAGACAAAGCTGAAACTTGGGTCATTTTTGACACTAGCTTCATTGCTAACAAAGTTCTGAAGCAGGCAAATGGGGATATGAAACGTGCTATTGTCGCTTCTAGGATGCCCCAACTGTTGCCCACTTTTCCTGCTGATTGAAGGTGAGCTTCTGTACAATTGGGTTGACGCCTCTCGCTGTATCAAGGAAAGAGAGGCCGGGTAGATCTCCTTCAGCTTTGGCTGACTCTAGTTCCATTAAAAGATCACTCAGCTTTGTTAGTTTAGAATAATCTCGGTTTGTTATTTTTGGAAAGGCGTCGATACGTTTGAACAAAGCATCTTCTATAACTTCTGCGGAGCCGTAAGATTGTTCAAGTCTGTCCCATATCATAGCCAAACCCGCTGCTGGACGATTGATGTGTATCGCTCTTATGTGCTCGACGTGTTCTGCTGACTCTTTGCCGAGCCACTTAAACAGGAGATCCATTTCATCGCTTGGTGTCAGGTCTAAACCTTTGATTGCGTTCTGAAAAGAACGTTTCCAGGCTCTGTAGTTCTGAGGTTTGTCATTGAAATGAAGTAGGCCTGTTGCCACAAGCTCACGACGAGCAAAGTATCTCACGAAGTCGCTTATGTTGGAATTGACATTATTGGTGTTTGAAAATGTGGCATAGGATTTAAGGGCAGGATGACCTTTGCCGTTTTGAGGTCCAAGACTCTGCTCAGGTGTGGCATTATGGTTGTCAAACCGCACATTGCGTTTCTTATCGACATTTTCATCTTCATAGATGTAAGGCTGCTGTGAGGTGAGGCGAGTTGGTTGAAAAGCTGCTTTGTCGCTATGCGTATGATGGGAAGCTATATTGGCTTGGGTTGGATGGAATGAGTTGGCTTCAGATTTGATAGATGCAGCTGGAGTTTCGTAGTTAGCGCTTGGGCCTCTTTCTGTTACAACACCATCATCAAACAGCTGAGCTTCTGTGTTTTGTGATTTGGCTTGGTCAATCACATATTGTTCTGTGCGTTGTGCAGCTTCCAAAGGACTGGAGTCCAAATTTAACATGCAATGTCTTTCGCTATTTGCATCTACCGCAGCTTCAAGGACTTCAGCCTCAGCTACGGCTGCGGCTGTCTCTTTCTTGTAATTGAGCATTTCTATTGAGGCTTCTAGCTTAGCTTTTCCTAGCTTTAGGTTCATTTCCTCTTCGGCGTAGGACATGCGTGCTTTTGCTGCCTCTGCTCTTGCTCTTGCCTTTGCTGCAGCAGACCCCATTGATGATGCACGTGAGTGTGAAGCGGAACATGTAGCGCGGGACTGCGTCTTTAATGAACTTGCTTTCTCGGCCATGGCGTTGTCTGGTGACGTACCTCTGTTTAGAAACCGCTGTGATGGTCATCCACTGGCTGCGTGTGATGACGTTGTTCGTAGCGTCTGTCAGCTGGCTGCGTTATCTTGCCCGCTAGAAAGCCGTTGTTTTACTGTGCTGCCCTCAGTATATGTGCTGTTATACACCTCGGCAGTTAGACGAACTCCTTCCTGACATCATGACTCTGAAGACCCTTGTCCGTTGTCCACAGGTTTATTGACATAGGAAAGTGTAAAACTAAAACACACAAAGAGCATAATGAATACAATGACTCGATGTGCATAAAACTTCTCAACACTAAACAGTCACGAAAATAATCATCTGCAATCATGAGTAACAACAACACAAATCAATACGTACCAACGATGCTATCAAAAGGTACAAGATGTATGCAGATTCCACTGGATTACAAGACTAATGAAGACAGCGTCTCTGAGCCATGCTCTTGTTTACTTCCTGATTACAAGCTACCGGAAGTTACGGGACATTTCCTGTTTTCAAAATAAAACGTATTAACATGCTGGCTTAACAATTGTAACAAAACAGATAGATATAGTTGAGTATCATCTGCATAACAATGAAAGTTTATGGAGTGTTTCCTGATAATATTGCCCAAAGGAAGCATGTATAAGGTAAATAAAATTGGTCCAAGCACAGAACCTTGTGGAACTCCGTGATTAACGTTGGTGGTTATCGAGGCGTTATCATTTACAAATACAAATTGTGATCGATCTGATAAATAAGATTTAAACCAAATTAGTGCCGTGCCTGAAATGCCAATCAACTGCTCCAGTCTCTGTAACAGGATGTCATGGTCAATGGTGTCGAATGCAGCACTAAGGTCTAACAAGACCAGGACAGAGAGGAGTCCTTTATCTGCTGCCATTAAGAGGTCATTTGTAATTTTCACCAGTGCTGTCTCGGTGCTGTGGTGTTTTCTAAATCCTGATTGAAATTTCTCAAATAAACTATTATGATGTAGAAAGTCGCACAACTGATTTGCAACAACTTTCTCAAGGATCTTGGAGAGGAAGGGGAGGTTAGAGATCGGTCTGTAGTTAGCCAACACCTCTGGATCCAGAGTGGGCTTCTTCAAGAGAGGTTTAATAACAGCCACTTTGAAGGAGTGTGGTACGTGGCCTGTTAGCAGAGACACATTGATAATATCTAATAGAGAGCTGCCAATTAAAGGCAAAACGTCTTTAAGCAGCCTCGTCGGGATGGAGTCCAGGAGACAGGTAGACGTGTTCAAAGTAGAAACCGTTAAAGATAATTGGTCACGGTTGATGGGAGAAAAGCCCTCCAAATATACACCAGGGCATACAGCGGTTTCCAAGGCCATTCCACTTGAGGACAGATTGGCACTGGTTAAGGGCAAGAGATTATTAATCTTGTCCCTAATAGTTAAAATATTTTCATTAAAGAAGTTCATGAAGTCATTACCACTGAGGTCTATAGGAATACTCGGCTCCACAGAGCTGTGACTCTCTGTCAGCCTGGCTACAGTGCTGAAGAGAAACCTGGGGTTGTTCTTATTTTTCTCTATTACTGACGAGTAATAGGCTGCTCTGGCATTACGGAGGGCCTTCTTATAAGTTTTAAGACTATCTCGCCAAACTAAGCGGGATTCTTCTTTCAAGCTTTCGTGACGTTTGCTTTAGTTTGCGGGTCTGAGGGTTATACCAGGGAGCAAACCTCCTCTTCCTCACTGTCTTCTTCTTCAGAGGGGCTATCGAGTCCAGTGTCATTCTCAGAGAGCCTGTGGCACTGTCAACAAGATGATCAATCTGGGACGGACTAAAGTTAGACCAGGAGTCCTCTGTTATATTGAGACGTGTTATCGAATCAAATGCAGAAGGAATCGCTTCTTTAAATTTAGCTACAGCACTGTCAGTTAGACATCTGGTGTAGAAACTTTCGACTAACGGAGTACACTCCGGTAGTATAAATTCAAAAGTTATGAGGTTGTGGTCTGACAGAAGAGGATTCTGTGGGAAGACGTTCAAATGCTCAATGTCAACGCCATAAGTAAGAACAAGATCAAGCGTGTGGCCAAAGCTGTGAGTGGGTTTCTGTACTCTCTGACAGAAGCCAATCGAGTCCAACAATGAGATGAATGCAGCACCTAGGCAATCATTATCAACATCCACATGGATATTAAAATCTCCAACAATAATAACTTTATCGGTTTTAAGGACCAAACTTGATATAAATTCTGAGAATTCAGATATAAACTCTGAATATGGACCTGGTGGCCGGTACAGAATCACAAATAAAATTGGCTGTAGTGTTTTCCAGGTTGGATGTGAAAGACTAAGAACAAGGCTTTCAAATGAGGTGTAGTGTAATTTAGGTTTAGAATTAATTAATAGGCTCGATTCAAAGATGGCTGCTACTCCACCTCCTCGACCGGTGCCTCGAGGAATGTGAGTATTAATATGACTTGGAGGAGTCGATTCATTTAGGCAGACATATTCTTCATGGCTCAGCCAGGTTTCAGTTAGACAACATAAATCAATGTTTATGGGCTCAATACATACTGTGTATGATTACTTTATTTCTAAAATTGCAGCAGATACATTTCCCCAACTGCTGATTTATTTCTCGATCGCCGTGTCACCATGACAACAAAAGCCTGTTTTAACCTTTTTCATTAAAATGGTCCTCAAAATGTTGTCAAAAAAAGTCTCATATCCTTCTCATAGCAAGTCTCCTGCCTTGTTACCAACTCTACCCACCACATGGTGCACCCATACCATTCAGCACCACCCACAGTATGAACCAATGTCATCCTAACACCTCCCCCTTAATTTCCCCACCCACTCCCAACCACACAACCCCGAAGACTCTCCCTCCTTCGCCCAGAGAGATATGCTGGGTGGCTGCTGCTCTTCCCACCTCTCTATTTGTGTGTGCACACATATTTGTGTCACTCTCCCGCAGTTTTCTGTGCATGTGTGTTTGAGTGTTTATAAAATCACCTGACGGAACTGCCTGTCCATGTGTGACCAGCCACATACCGTTCTGGGTCACCCCCTGTGAGTTTCCATTCTCACCAGCTGACAGCCGTGGAACAGCTGGGTCATGTTCTAAAACGCCTCAGGCTATTTTGAATCTTGCTCACTCATAAGTCAGCTGGTGAGAGTGTGGAGTTCAAGTACGGTCTGACGTTCTTCTGCTTAGTTGTCTTCTGGGTCTTTTTCTATCCAATCACCTTTTTTAATTTGGATGATTAATCACTAAAAAAAGAAAATGTAGTGGACAACCCAGAACAATCTATTCATTTTGGAAATGTTGCCTAAAGATGCACTCTTGGACAACTTAAACATATACCAGCTACCAAACAACATATTATATGTTATTGTTATTCTTAAGATATTAGTGATATTCTGAATTGGGAAAGTTACTATGGGAACACCCCGGCTGTGGCAAAGCTAGCCGTCATCAGTGAGGCTAAACATTGATTTAAAAACAGTAATTGGTAATTTAGTAGTTGCATAATTTCCTTTGATTCTCCCACTAACAATTATAACTACTACATAGAGAGATGATTACAGAATTTAAATACAATACAAAAAGTTGCAGCCATGAAGTTTCAAAAACTGGTTGTTGTTTTTGTGACTTGAGGTTTAGGTTTAAGTTTTATAAACCGCAGAGTAACAGACGAGATCTCATAGTCATTCTGTATTCTTCCCGCATATCATCCGTGTTTATTTATTAAATTGGAGTTCTGCATGAGTTGCATCACATTATATATGGCACGTCAAATTGAGAGACCACACACTCCACCTTTCATTCTTATATTATTCGTTGTTATATGACTGATGAATGATACGTGGGACTAGTGGGTATCTGCAGACATAGTAAAGGCACTCAAACATATTCAGTGTTGCATCTGGTGCCGAACGTAGATTCTCACCTTACATTATTCGTTTTATCAAGTGAGGGTCTCATTCATATCCTTTCTTCCTCTTTTCTTGGCATGATACATCATTTGTACGTGTGTTTGGACTGTCTCATGTCAAAACGCTAATCACGGATTATCAGTTACGTTTTCCATTCTCCGTCTTTGTTCATTTCTAGACGGAAAAACCTCCACTGGACAGTAACGAGGACCGAGCCTGGCTGAGTGAGGGTCAGTCTGTAACTCGGCTTACAACCGGGGACGGTGGCGATGGAGTTGAGACGTGCGTTGCCGACCGACCGGCATGGGACTCCAAGGTCCAGTATATGTTGGCACAGGTGGGGTTCAGCGTGGGCCTCGGCAACGTGTGGAGGTTCCCATACCTTTGCCACCAAAATGGAGGAGGTGAGAGGTGTGATTTTGAATGACTCATCACAGTAGCGGACGACTTTATGTTGCACTCGTTGGTATTTGTGATGCATTCGACAAACAAAATATCGAATGACACGTTAAAGAAATGCCTTCATGTATTAACATATTCCTTTCCTCCTCCTAGGGGCCTTCATGCTGCTGTATGTTTTTCTTTTAGTCATTGTGGGGGTTCCACTGTTTTTCATGGAGCTGGCAGCTGGACAAAGCATTCGCCAAGGCAGCATCGGTGTATGGAAGCACATCTCCCCAAAGCTGGCAGGGATCGGTTACTCCAGCTGCATTGTGAGAGAGGATTTCTTATTTTTGTTCTCTTAACATCGTTTTGTTCTGGGTTTGTGATCGCACTGTACGAATGAAAAGTTATTCTTTGGTTAATTTGTTAGTGGGGTTAATTAAAAGCCCAAATGGGCCTAACATAGTCTCTATTCTCTTTCCTGACAAGCAAGAAAAAAACTAATTTGTATATGTTGTATCTATGACAATAACCTCTGTAAATATAATATTTAAATTTTTAACAAATACATTTGCAACGATATTACTCATAGATCAAGATTATTTCAGCCATGGATCTAACTTTCATGTTTGGGTTTAAAGATCGGGCCATAACCAATATTTTAGATCTGAGCCCCAGAATGAAAAGTTTCATAAGCATGCATGTCTTCCTCCGCTAGTCTCATGTAGCAGTACTCTCTCATTTATCACCTCAACAACTTTGCTCTCATTACTAGCCACCGTGTATGTATTAAAGGACGCTGATGACCTCATGCTGTAATGTGAGAGAAGCGGTGCGCTGTATTGCTGGCGGCTTGTTGCGTAACACTTTCCCATTCAGACGAAACATGGCGATAAGCGAGTGGGCAACAACGTTCTACGCACACACAAGTGTACTTCATGTACTTCTGTGTGCTACGTGTTTTTTTCTTACTGATTTCTTTAGCAAAAAGCCTTATTTAACTTTTAGTCCCAGTCAATATCAGAGTGACAATTCATTACAGCTCGGCTCTAAACACAAGTGTCAACCGTTTATTATCTCTTTTGGGTGACGCGTGCATTACATAAAAAAATTAATCCTATTTTAGGTTTGCTGTTCTCCTTTTGGAAAACATTCAATTGACCTCGGAATAACTTTTCCCAGACTGCACACAATAGAGGTCAGCACATACTCTAGCCAATATTGCAAAGGCCTTGCTATGTAAATATTAAAAATACCTTAAGTAAATCATTCATGAACCCTTTCTTCCCCTCTAGGTCTGTTTTTACGTGGCTCTTTACTACAATGTTATCATTGCATGGAGCCTGTTCTACTTGGGTAATTCCTTTCAGTATCCTCTGCCATGGGAGCACTGTCCCATTGATGTGACCACCAATAACACAGGTACTGACAGAACTGAGGTGTTAATCCAAAAGGTGTCACGTCCTGTCGATGCCAGCCGGGTCTACAACGTTGTCTGTTCTCTATCGGCAGTGAAAGAATGTGCAGGTTCCTCCCCAACGTCGTATTTCTGGTTTCGGAAAGCTCTCAACATCACCAATTCTATCACAGAATCGGGAGAGTTTAACCCCATCATGACGGGCTGTTTATTGGCGGCTTGGGCAATTGTGTCCTTGGCTATGATCAAGGGCATTAAGTCTTCTGCAAAGGTAAGTTAAATATTCTTCTCTTTTTCACACAGCCCCAAGGGCTTTCCCACGAGATAAACTTCCAATACCTACTCACATTATGTGTGTGTCACAGTTAAAGGACTAAGGTGATATTTGGGGGGATCTGGCAAAGGATTAGACGAGAAGATACAAACCAATATTGTGTGTTTGGTAATAAAAGGCAATTGCTTGCAGCCCGTTAGCTTATTTTAGCACACAGACAAGATTAGTGAAATAGTGTGTTAGTGTTATTGCTGAAAGGCAGATCGTATTTCCTCCGGATGCGGCCAGGCTAGCCTTAATACTCTAAAAATATAGGATCTTTGTCTTTTCATCTAACTCTCTGTCAAACGCCATGAAGGATATTTCCTTGAATGTCAAACCATTCCTTTAAACATGCTCTGGCACAGAAATCATCTTGCGTTTATATTTCCAACTCTCAGGTGATGTACTTTTCCTCAGTCTTCCCCTATGTGGTGCTCATTATTTTCCTCATCAGAGGGTTGATGCTGGACGGTGCGATGGAAGGAATCACCTTCTTGTTTTATCCTAAAGTAAGCCCACATTTCACCTTCTTTTTGATTATCATCATGTGTTGATTTGAACATTTTCTAATGTACAGTAAATTAAGTGTTTTGAGATTTTCTTCAACTGTTGTCTTAATAAGACTTTGTTTTGGAATCATTTTTAGCTGGAAATCTGGGGTAGTGTGCAGGTGTGGCGCCAGGCTGCTACACAAGTGTTTTTTGCCCTCGGTCTTGGCTATGGCTCCGTTATCGCATATTCCTCCTACAATCCAGTCCACAACAACTGCCACAGGGACGCGCTGATGGTCTCCGGCATCAACTTCATGACGTCTGTGCTGGCCTCGCTGGTGGTTTTCGTTGTGCTGGGTTTCCGTGCCAAGAACATTGCGCTGCGCTGCGTGGCTAAGTACGGATGTCTCTCTGTCTCTCTGTCTGTCTGTTAACTTCCCTCAGTTTGCACTCATTAATGTCAACTACAATATTTATAATGCTGCTGAAATAACAAATAAGCCCCAACGTTCTCTCGAAGACCAGACTAAATAATATATAATATATTAAATTGCTATCCAATGTAGGCACCGTTGCAGTGGATTGTTAAATGTAGGAAATTAATTACTCAGCTGGTTGAAAAAAGTATTGAAGGCAAACACTTCCGTGCATTGACAATTGATGAATTACTAAAGTAAAGGTGGAATGCTAAGCAGTATTTCCTGGTAATTAAACATATTCTTGATAAATATTCTGATATTTATTTATATTTGATCCTTTTACTGTAACCTCTTCCAGAAATCTCGGTCTTCTGAGCCTGTGGTCGTCCTTTGAATCCAACCAGCACGTGGATGGCGTTGGATGGCCTTGGATCAACATGACAGATCCAAGCTCTGTGTCTCTAGACGAATACAGAGAGTGGTTCAGTCTCCACGGCGCAACGGTGGGTCCTAACCTCACGGACTGCAGCCTGGAAAAGGAGATGAATAAGGTATACCTGAGATATCATTTTAATTATCTTTCTTTATAAGCTATGCAACACGTGTCATGCTTCACAAAACCAGAAAATACCATCAGGAGACTTTTTAATGGCGATAAATAAAACTCAGAAAACAATTTAAAAAGCAGGTATCAAAGCATGAAGTTAAACTAGTTAGCAAAGACAAATCATATTAACATTTCAAAGAAGGGTTGGTAATTTGTTTTAAAATAAGAAATGAAGGACTTTTTATGTTAACTAGATCTGATGTGGTGGAGGTAATGCGAGTCTTCAAAAGCTGAAGCATGTTCACCCTCGAGGCATTTATTTACACACTGGGGGCGCGGTGAAAATCTGAATTTTAAGGAGAGGTTTATCCATGTACCATGAAAAGTTTTTAAACGGCTACCTTTTCAAGAACACATCTTTAGAGAGAGAGCGAGAAGGATCACCACAGGATGCTTTAAGGTGCAACCTGGCTCACTTTATTCAAACTAAGGGGAACATTTAAATAATAATAGTAAGACGGTGTGGTACCGAAGTTCCCAGGACCCCGGAGGAATCTGTGAGGTACTATAGAATATCCAGCTGGCCCGAGGAAGAAAACATAGGACACAGTATCTCGTTGGTCTCTTGGTGAGATGGGAGCAAGCTGTGATAGAGGAGTGTAAGGATAAACTAAAGACACAGAGGCTGGGGTTCGAAGAGTTATCTTATATAATAGTGTTTATTTTACCCCCCTTCAGCAGACTACTACAGCAGTGCTTCTTGTAGAAAGCTATCAGATTATTACTACAAATAGGGGTCATAACACTGATTGCATAAGATTGGGTAATGTACTTGCTGAGGGAGGCTGCTGGAAATACCAATCCTTACTCAAGTATTTAGTCTTCTCTTGGATGTGCATGCTATCAGAATACGGGTTTGTACTCTTCAGTCAACATTTATGAAATGAATGTTCAGTATAACTCTACCTTTTCTATCTTCCCTCTGTATGTGTGCAGGGTGTTGAAGGGACAGGCCTGGCATTCATAGCGTTCACTGAGGTGATGGCCCATTTCCCTGCCAGCCCCTTCTGGTCCACACTGTTTTTCCTAATGTTGCTCAACCTGGGCCTCAGCACCATGTTTGGGACCATGCAGGGAATCCTCACACCTCTCATGGACAATTTCAGCTTCTTGGGCCGCCACCGGACCCTGCTCACCGGTAATGCACTCAACACGAGTTCTCACGATGCTCCGTTATCGTAGGCACAATTGAAAATGACTCTTCTCCAGGCGCATTTGGTCCGATTGAAGGTTTTAGACAATTCATATGTAAATATTCCACTTTAGGCCAGATATGTAAATGACTGACTATGTATAGGCCCGCCAGAATTGTTTTCCTTTTGTCTTAAAAAAAAAAAGTCAGACATTTCTTGCCTCCAAAGACTACAATTGTCTGCATGCAGTTATACGGTGTCATTAACACTGTCTGCCTTCCTTTTTGTTTTTTAGTGTCCAGCTGTGTTTTGGGGTTCTTAATAGGACTTTTGTTCACTCAGCGCTCAGGCAACTATTTTGTGACCATGTTTGACGACTACTCTGCAACTCTACCATTAGTCATTGTTGTAATCTTTGAAACCATTAGTGTGGCGTGGGTTTACGGAACAGATCGGTAAGAGACCACACATTATTCCTCGTCTGTTAGTCCTTAGTTTGAAAAGATGCATCCCCTGTAAATGTGTTCTGTCCCTGCAGCTTCCTGGATGACATTGAAGTCATGCTCAAATGGCGCCCTCCAGTGGTGTACAAATATCTTTGGAAGTATGTCTGTTTGTTGTCGATGATTGGTCTTCTGGCTGCCAGTTTGTTGCGTATGGTCTTCAAAAGGCCCACATACACCGCCTGGAATCAAGAAACGGTAAGACACCGAGCAGCGGCTGTGTGTCCTGCACCAAACAGTTTAATACACAAAGTCCTCCGTTACAGTTTACAATATATGTGACATACTCACCAAGATGTATATATTTGATCTCCTCACTTCACTCAATAACTGCAAAAACAAATACCAATTTTTTTCAAGCTGTTGAAGCAACTTATTCTGTACTAATTGTATTAATAATGTGTTTTAATGTTGTGATTATGTAATTATTTTGATTTATATCTTTAAATATACGTCTTATCCTCATTAGACATATTGTGGCAGGCAGGGGAGCCTTGGCAGAGGCGGGCGAAAGGAGAGACAGGACCCAGGGGGGACTGGCGACCTGTACTGATATTTATTATATATTGTATATATTATATATATGTGTTGTAATGTATGTTAACGCATTATGATTAAATTTAAGGATTATGATTATAGTTTTATTAAATTATTTATTTAATTTTTTTGCGCTTGAAACCGCCTGTTGTTTTGGCTCCAGCTCCGCCCAGTCGTGCAGCGTGTCGTTCGTGTCGTCACGTTGTCTCTCCGATCTCTGTCTCCTCGCCCGCAAGAGGATGCCGCCGGCGGCGTCGTCTTCGGCACGAAAAAAAAAAAAAAACATCCCCCCCCCCCCAACAAACAACTCTTCGGAGCTCTTCTTTGTCTTGAGAAATGTGTGTATATATATAATTAATTAATCATGATTAATCCACAGAAACCTGTGATTAACCTGATTAAAAATTCTAATAATTTCACAGCCCTAATATATATACATGTTCATATTTATATTTATTGATATTCTAATAACAGCTAAAAGATACTGCTACCTGGAGGAATAATGTAATCTTACTTTGTAATTATTTCGTGGTCATAACAATTAGTTTGGTGTTTTTGACGGTTAACTCTTGAGCAGTTTTGTTTCTCTGACGCGCTCCGCCTCTTCCTCTCTTTAGGCCTCTGAGATGACTCTTGAGTACCCTGGTTGGGCTCTTGCTATGATTGTCATGCTGATAATCTTTGCCAGTTTGCCCGTGCCTATTGGCTACATCTATACCACACTGAAAAACCACAAGACCTCTGACAGTCAATCCGAGGAGCGAAGCGGCCAAGAGATGCACCGTGAGTTGTACACCAAGTGCAGCTCCGCTGAGCAGCTGGATTTCCACCACATAATCCCCACTGAGGAAGACGAGACTCAACCCCGGACTGCTTTCCTGCCGATGGGCAACGAACACTACCGGCTACTGTCCCAGCAGGAGGAGGAAGATGATGATGAACAAGATACAAGGGTTTGAGCATAGCTGTGTGAGGATGTAATGTTTACATGTTGAACTTCAGAGTGCATAAGTAAGAACCCGCAAGAGAGATTGCAAAGGGGAGGGAGGTCAGTCATAAACTTCTTCATATTCATATAAGAGTTGTGGTTTTGCACTCATTTATCATATTCAGTAAGGTCAACATTGTTGGCAAGCCAAAGTATTTTTTAAAGATACATTATCGAACGAATCAAAAGACTTTTAGATGATGTCTCCAGTTATGAAAATATAACTCCTTTTATTCATGTTTTGAACCACTCCCATTGTTCAGACAATACAAGCACTCACCGATATGTCAAAAAGGAACAAGCTGCTATATCTGATGAAACAAATCATTTATTGTAGGTTTTAGAGGAGGAAAGTGACAAGCCGTTGTCTTTGGTTTCTGCCGGCCTCGTTTCATATGTTTGCCGGTGAATTGACGAAGACAGCACTGGACAAAAATAGGCTTTATGAGTATTTTTAGCTAAATGCCAAGTATGAATTTGCATGAAAACATTCTACTTGAGCAACTGTGGTGCTTGTGCGCGAGAATGAATGAATGAATGTGTGTTTGAACCTTTACTTTACATTTCTGATGGTAATCAGTGTGGATGTAAAATCACAGATGTTAATATGTCATTAAAATTACTTTATTTTACATTATATTTGTATTATTATTATGAGCAATGTTTTTAAATGTCTACGTGCTCAGAGTAGCATAATTGTACTGTCCTAGATGAGGACTTTAAATAAACCTCTAGATGGCAGCAACCTGATTGGATGGTGATTTATGATGATGATTTTATGATTTCTACATCAGCAGTGAATCCTGAAGTTATTTACAGCTTCTAAGGGTCAAAGATCATTTTGATTAAGATGATGATTATAACTTGTGATTATTTTTCTAATTTTCTGGAAGGCAAATGAAAAATATTTTAATTGTTTTTTTCATGGAGATGTTTAACATGAACAGTGGCATTGCTGAAGAGCTCAATACACTGAATAGTAAAGTTATATTAACTTTTTGCTGTGTATGAGATTTTTCCTGAACAATGCAGATCACGTTTGTCCTGAAATCCCATGCATGTGGGAGTGATCATCATAAATCTAGTATTTCAAAACTAATGTAGTTAAGCAACAACACCAATCTCAGCTTTAAATAAATTAAGGCTTTTTGGAGTTCAATATTTTAAAAATGTGTTATTATGATTAACTATGTGTAGGTCCTTTTTATATCGGTCTATACATGAGATTGTATGGGTTGGCTTGACGTTCATCATCAAATCTCAGTTACATAGGATTAAAAAGAAGAACATAAAAGGCTCCACGCCAAATGTGCCTCAAAGTCAAACCTAAAGTGTCTCCCCGATCACACTATAAAGAAAGGAATGCCCAATTGTTCATCCCACTTTCCAGTGCACCTTTCTGCGGCAAGTCTGAAATGAATCGGAGGCTGGTGCGTGTAACTGAGGGATGAGAGGGGGAGGGGGGGATAGAGAGAGAGAGAGGACTTCGCGCGTTCAGGCAGGACAGGAGGGCGCGCGGGACATCAACAAACCAGCCGGGTCAAGAAGCTGCAAGGATGGAGATCCGACCAGACAGGTTTAAGGCGGCCGCGGGTAGAACTCTGGGGAAAATTAACAGGTACACACCTTTTATATAATATTCCTGAGTCCACCTTTGACTTCTCCCCATTTTCACGCGTTTCGGTGTTTTTGTTCTGCGGGACACATGCAGTTCATCATGCTGCGGGTTCCCATCCTCTCTCTTCCAAACTAACTCTCGAGTCGAGAAAAAGTTTCTTAGATATTAATTCCAATGGAAACAGAGGCGACTGTTTGGTTAAAGCAGCAAACATCATGTCGCGTAGCGGCAAAAGACCCGCTGTGCGCAGCGCACACACAGATGTCACTGATAGAAGACAATGTTGGGCTGTCTTTTTAGGGATTGTTAATTTATATTTTCGGGAAAAATTAGGTTGATATCCACCATTGAAAAAAAAATCAGGATAAAAGTGCAATGAACTCGTTGCCTGTGTTTGTTCGTGTGTGCGTGCGTGCGTGCGCGTGTGTTTGGGACACGATGTTTTCTCGTTGGATGCTTTGTTGCACACATTTCCTCTGAAATGTTGCTGTTATTTCTGGAACTCTTGCTTTCCTGCAGCCTCTCTTGTTTGTTTGTTTGTGTGTGTGATTGTTTGATTGCTAGAGTCAGATTTGGCCCAACTCTAAGTGGATTAAGTATGTTGGAGACGAGTGTGTAGCGTGGTTACATAATGTTTCCATGCGTTTTCAGAATGAGATGGAAAGTTTGATGGAAAATCAGTCATATCCATCTATTCATCCATCCATCACAACATGTTATCAAACTTAATGTTGTATAAAGTTGTCTGATCAATCAAGAGAATAAAATATATTAATCTTTAATGCAAAGCTGAAACGATTAGCTTCTAATTGATGAGTCGGTCAACAGACATTTAATTGGCAACTATTTAATAATTGGTTAATCCTTTGAGTATTTTTTTAGCAAATATGCCAAACACATTTCTTTCTTCTCACTTATACTTTAGACTATTTTGAATATCTTTTTGGTTGTGGACTGTTGGTTGAACAAAAAAAGCAAGACAAATATTAAATCTGTACAGCTGTGCCATCGCCTTCATGATCTTTGAGAAATAAAAATAAAAGATCGACATATATACTCTGGTTTAGTACGAGTGATGTTTACATGTTAATAAATTGCATATCAATACAAAAGTTGCAACACAGATGCGTGTTTCGACAATATTTCAGTAAAAAGAGAGAGATTAAAGACACTGATGAACCTCATGCAATAACCATTGCTTTAAGCTTTCACTCTCAGGATTTGAGGTAGCAACCAAACGTATAAATCCTGTCCTGAAATAGCCTGTTTTTCAGTCCAGCTGTCGAGCCACGCAAATCCCTAAACTCTCCCCTCCCACCCACTCCCTCCCAGCCCATGCCACTTCCTCCAGCCGCTCCCTCCTCCATCTTCCATCCTCCATCCTCTCCATCCATCCATTGAGCCATTGAGACAACACGGATAACTTTCAGCCTATCGGGTTCTCCCAGATTAACGGACATGCACATCTCCGGCTTCTTCTGACTTACTGATTGTGAGCCATGCGTGTGCACGGCCACAGCTGATGTAAAGAGATGTGATGTGTAAAATGGATCCAGATTGATCCAGATTGGGTTTAGTGATAGTTTCCTTGGATTAGCCAGTTAACTCTGGTGTTATGTGTCCACAGTGTGAGGTTACAGACAATGGTTTTCAAAATTAAATGATGCCGATTGATTTAAGGCAGGCATCTATGTATGTCTGTAGTTGTGTGCATGTGTGAATATGTTGCATCCTGATCACAGGAAATCCCTGCAGCATGTGAATAGATGAGTGTGTGTGTGTGTGTGTGTGCCTGTGTGCCCGTGTGCATGTCTGTGTGTGTACACACATCTCACCACCTCCCAGACAAAATCCCTCCTGATGAAAGCAGCCAGGAGTTCATCTATTATTTAAACATTTTCTCCATCAGAATGCATCTCCTGTTTCTATATTAAACTCCACTAGGTAAGCATAAACTGCATCACTCTAAGGTCAAGCACACTGTACATTCCTACTCTTCCTATTCCCTCTTTTCATAATGTTAAATTATATATAATTTAATCAATTCATCTCCTCATACCAAGGAACTATATATCCACAGCACTATGTACAATATAATCACATACAACCGTCTTCACCACGTTGGGTAAAGTTATTATGAATATCCCATCACACGATGGTGTTAACATTAATACAAAAGAACATCAAAATGAATTTAAAGTTGAATTTAAAGTCAAATCCATTCTAACGACTGCCTCTCATCAGTTTAGGGATGTTGATGATTTCAGTATAATCATTGTCATTATGACAATAGCAGATACTGTGAAACATCATGGACTGGTTGTCAATGTGGTTGAGGAAGAAAGAAATCGCTCACTGAATCCCAGGATGCTTTTGGAGACTTGAAGAATTTGAAAAGAGACCAAAATTATACTTTTTAAATGTTTCAGCTTGTGTTCTCTTTCTTGATCTTTTGACTTTCTGTGTCATTTCTTCGGTTATTTGCAGTTATGCTGCGTTCATCCATGATGTCAGTAATGCTTCAATATATTTACACGGCCTCCGTGCCTCACTGAGTTTGAGTAAAAAAAGAAAAAAGTTTCTATTAATCTTTGTCTTGGCTCAGATCATCATTCGGTTAAGATAGTGAGAAGCTGTGCATGTGTGTGTGTGTGTGTGTGTGTGTGTGGGTGTGGGTGTGTGTGCAGATGCACTCACACCGTGATTGAGTTATTTGATGAATACATCTATGAAGGTCACACATGTGGGTTTTTTAATGTGTGTGTGTGTGTGTGTGTGTGGTCCACAGGAGAGAGTGAAAAAAAAGCAGTGTGACAGGATGGGGAGGAGGGTATCTCCCTGGGTGACACAGTCCCACCGAGACCTAATCTGTTCACTTCAGGGAGAGTGAGAGGCTCATGGAGGAAGTATGAAAGGGGGAGACACCACAATTGAAATAACAAAATTGCTGCAATTTTATTAGAAAAAAATTCCTCAAGCTACCGCCCATATTTTACACACCTGACCTTAAAGGGCGAATAAGGGGGGAATTGATTTTAGATAAAAGCTCTGCAGTGGCTGGGCTGAAATAAGGAAAGTATGGTTTACGTACAGCACAATGAAGGATCAATTTAGCACATGGATGTGGAAAATAATGACCAGGCGTTATATAATATTGTTACTGTCAACCTCCCTCGCTGTCTCTCTCTCTCCTCCAACATCCTCTTATCAGAGGATTAGACAGAATGCTCTGTGAATTGCTGAATTGTATATACACGGTAACAAAAGTCTCAGGTCACCAACCAGCATGTGAGACTTTTGTTATTTTGTTGAAGTTGATATATTATTTTAAAATCCTAAATCAGGCAACAGTTTAACAGCAAATGTGAAAAGATACATTTTAAATATAATATAATCTAACATATAATACCAAAAAGAAATATGATGACGGTCCATCACATTGACTGTAAATAGATATAGTGTTTAAGATGTTTCACATTATATATGATTACATATTCTAATATGATGGGAACATTACAATTAAAAGAGTAAACTAAATATCTAGGACTGTTAATTTAATGAAATAAGATGCATAAATGCGTTACCTTAGGCTGTGGGAATGTAGAATAAGCATGTTTCACTAACTTAAACTATTAATCTCTTAGTGTTCGTGTTAATAGACTCAAAACATCTAAACACAAAGTCGCTTTGATTGACTCTTTCAGGTTGACTTTGTACATTTCTACGTTGTTGGTTGAACTTGCTCATCGTGCTCGGGTGAAAAGCTCACGCATGAGCTCAATTTGAGGTGTTACTGAGTCTCCACTGAGCCTGTTACTATTGTAATTATGATATTTCAGAGAGCCTGAGGTCACGGGACTCCTGCCTGCTCATGCTCTCTCGCTCATTAATGATTGCCAGCTGAGACCAATCAGGGGCTCCGCATGCTAACGAGAGAAGCTACATCAGCTGAGCGCAAACTCACAGGATGGTCCTCACGCAAAGTCAAATGTCTTTTTACTCTGTGTTTCAAACTTCGACTTGCTCAGAGACTTAGCAAGCGCTGACCTATGTTACAAGTATGTGTAAACACACTGGAACATTGTAACTCCAGAAACTTGGGAGGCCCTCAGCTAGTCAGCTATTCTGAGGCCCTTACACACACACACACACGCACACGCACACGCACAAGAGCGCGATTGCCCTTTCGTGGGAAGCATCTGTAATCAACGGTATTTCTGCTGTGGGCTAGCCTCGTTAGCTGGTAGCGTATGTGCAGGTGTCAGGCTGCAATCTGTCGTGAGGTTTAATGAGGATCCTCCCGCAGCTTTCACAAGCTTGGAAGTAGGAGTTTCAATCAGGGGGTGAGTCAGCACGTTTGTCTACAGAGAGGACAGCGGTGTGTGCATCCAACTGATTCAACAGAAAAAAAAGTGCACACCCTCCTTTTCATTACATCAGCTTTTTGATCCACATTTTGCTTTTTATTTATATAACTTCATCTCTCTGTTCTTGTGTGTAATGCACTGTGGAGGCCTGAGCACCTTCTATCAAATAAATAGCCTGTTTCTGTATGTGCTGTATTAAAAAAAGAAAAATAAACAAAGGTTTATAACAGTCAGTTTGTTCATAACACTTTAAGTAAAACTGGTAATTCTCAGAGAAATATGTTATATTTCACTGAGCTCTTTACCTTCACAGGAAATATTGTGTGTTTTTGCACATTTGAGAAATTATAGAAAATAACGACATGTAATTGAAAGTGAAAACAATCTGATTTACAAAATGACAGAAAACTGAATCAAAGGGCCGAATGAGACGCATGCCGATCTACGGCCAACGATATCCTGTGCTTCCATATTAATTTCCGGAAGTAAATCATTTTTGTAATCCTAATCTCAATGTAGTAACGGATTAAGAAAGAGAGAGAGAGAGAGGGGGGGGGCGGGGGATGCAACGCTCTCTCTAATCTCTTACAAATTCCACAATGTTGCTTTACAAAGTATTATTTTTTTGTTTTAATTTGAGTTTTACTTTACATTCAGAATATCTCCTGATGATCCAGTCTTAATTTATTGGCATAGCTTTTATTTTTTGTGTCTGTTTATTGGCGATTTGCATAGCTGCATAAAGAGATTATGCAGACGGGCATAATTGAGGAATATGTGCAGACAGGCTAACAGATATAGTGACAGATCATGATGTAAAAGCTAGAGTGAATTATTTATCTCATCCAAAAACACATCAATAATTTAGCAATGGTGCCAGAGTCGGACTTGTCTTGTGTTAGTGTGCGTGAATAAGTTATCTTGGAGTTTCTTTGTGCTGAGAGAGATGAATTACCTTGAACCTTATCTTGAGACAGAGCCGCTTTCAATTCGTTGAATTTTAGTAAAACTCAATTTTAAGCAAGTTTTTATCTCCTCACCGTCCTCGTCACATGGAGCCAATCCTTGTAGTTATTATGCACGTTACTGTGTAAAATTCTTCAGCTCACTGACTAACTGAATCAGCCCATTGGAAAGTGGACAGTTGACACAAGTGTGTGACTTGTGGTGAAATCACATACTGTATTCTAAAAAAAACACACACGAATGAAAGTGTGGCACTGTCTGATTTAATCTGAAAAAAATGTGTGTGTAGAATATATTTACTTAAGTGTGTGTGTGCGTGTGTGTGTATGAGTGTGTGCGCGTGAGTGTAAATCTGATTACAAAGTCACATTGTGGGGATTTGCCTTCCTTTCGGGGACATAGTGCACATCAACGTAACGCAAGTCGTTACATTATAGGGTAAGGGTTTGTTTAAGGATAGAAGTGGTTATGGTGAGGGTAATTCTAGGTCTCCAGAAAATGAATGTAAGTCAATATAATGTCCCCAAAAGTCATGAAAATGCAACTGTGTGCGTGTGTAAATAAGGGGGGGTTGAGAGTACGGAGGTTATGACACACAGATGGTCGCTCTCCTGTCTTCTCTGTTTGACTCCTGAGGAAAATGTATCACCTCCCATTCAACAAAGATGGTCAGCCTAAAATAAAGTCACATGGGTCTCTTCTAAGGCAAACTGATAATTAACAAAAGCAATTTAATGGTACATACAGAATTTCTTTGTAATGAGAAAAAAAGGAAATAATTTTAGATAGAAAAAATGAAAGTGTGCATAACAGAATGGATTATTGTGAGGAAATAACACCTCAAATATTGATTACTCTGTCTACAAAATGTTGCCGTTCAGTGAATTAGCAATCTGAAAGATGTTAGACTCTTTCTCTCCCTTCGTGGTCTCTGTTCGCCGTCTGAATACCTTCATAGGATAAACACAGAGAGCCTCTAGAGGGCTCCTGTTTGGGTCTGAGAGACTGGACATCTTGAACAGCACCGGTCCTGGAGGAGTGGACGGTGACAGCTGCTACCACACACTGAGAAATGCTGAGTCAGACACGACGCCAACATGGTGCATGTTGTCTGCATTGATTTGTGTGTGTGTGAGAAAAAGAGCGAGAGAGGAACGATGAAAAGAAGGGAAATTTTACAAAATCCTAGCAGTGAAAGAAATGCAGAAAAGCAGAGGGCCGCGTGGTGTCTGGAGGATGTACACGAAAGAAAAATAGAAGCACCGTCTTTCCTCAGGGATCTGACACCATATGTTTCTCGCTTTTCTCTCGATTTCTTTTTAAAAAATCGCCTGAACCACGATTGTTCCTTTACTTCACTTTTGAGCCAATGTTTCCATGTTGTGTTCCCCAGAGGAGATGTGCATCAGCGTCTCACCTTCACTCTCCCCCTTTTTTTCATGTGAAATATCTGTAGTTTATTATTTGCCAGTCTACATTTGAGTGGCTGAACCCTCAACAAAAAGAATAAAGTAACTTATATATTCTTGCAGTTGGACTGTGAGAACTGAGTATCCCAGTCAGGCTCTGGAAGGAATCAGAAAGATGTGTAACTTCATAGTTTCTCCCTCGAGTGTTGTCCGTCACTGTAAACGTATCTTGAAGTGGTTCAACCAACAGAATATACAAAAAATTATGATTTTTCATGGCAGAAAATGTAAATATCTTGTGCATGATTTTATAAACAATTCCCTGAAGCCAAAGATATCTTTGGAAGTATTTTTCTGCAGAGGCTGGCTTGTCGCTCTCCTCTCCTGTACACTCTGTCTCTGTCGCCCTTCAGGCTGATTGAGAAGCGGCAGCCCAATGGAGAAACCATTGAACTCTCAGCCGAGGGCCGTCCTGAGCTGGTGGAGGAGAAGGAGCTGCCGGTGGTGGACTGTACCTGCTTTGGCCTTCCGAGGCGCTACATCATCGCCATCCTGTCTGGCCTGGGATTCTGCATCTCCTTCGGCATCCGGTGCAACCTGGGGGTGGCCATTGTGAGCATGGTGAATGACCACACTGTCTTCAAGGGCAACAAGGAAGTGCTCGTGGTAAGTGGCAGGAATCAAAGATGTTGAATGTATATTATCAGTTTGTCTTTGACAAGGACGTTTGCCTTATTCCTTATCTTAATCAACGCTGTACTTACTCATTTTGTACTGAACATTTTATTATTATTATGAATTAGTTTACCAAGATATTTACAAGCTGAGATCATATCAACCATGAGATCCAATGGCAGTTATCTCTTCCGTTTGGACAGGAGGACACTTGTGTATGAAGTGAAAGTCACATCTGTTCTTCTCTCCAGGCTGCGCAGTTCACCTGGGACCCGGAGACGGTGGGAATGATCCACGGCTCCTTCTTCTGGGGCTACATCGTCACACAGATCCCGGGTGGATTTATATGTCAAAGATTTGCAGCCAACAGGTGAATGTCTTCACATTACAATATAATCGGGCATTCAGTAACCCTGTCTACAGTAAATAGGCTAGCTTTTGTGCAAGGCATGAACAAAAAAAATTAACACCCATGGAGCCTTTTCAACATCGTCCTTACACTCAAAAAAACGATTCAAGCCCTTCTTAGAGGTGACACATTTAAATATTGTTTGATACATTTAAATAAATCAATTACAAAACGAAGATATTTATATTGAATGGGTGTAACACAAAATGTAGGAATACTTTCATTTATTAGATTTATTTTGGTTACACTCACAAAAACGATTCAAGCCCTTCTTCGAGGTGACACATTTAAATATTGTTTGATACATATAAATAAATCAATTACAAAAATAGATATTTATATTTAATGGGTGTAACACAAAATGTATGAATACTTTCATTTATTAGATTTATTTAGGTTAGATGGTGTGCATATCAACTCAAAATGAATGTGTTTCATTGGGGACTACTCTTTGCGCATGCGCCTTCTGAAAATCAGTTGTTTGCATGAGGTGCAGACATTTTCAGGGCTGTACGGTGGTGTAGTGGCTAGCACTGTCGCCTCACAGCCAGAGGTCCGTGGGTTCAATTCCCAGTTGGGGCTTTCCTTCTGTGTGGAGTTTGCATATTTTGTTAGTTAGTTAGTTTATATTTTGAGTTGGACAAACACAAATTTATTTAATTTATTGAATATCGTTATTTTATTTTAGATGTATTTGATACAAATGAGTTGGACTAACTTAATTACATTTTATTGCACTGATGTGCTAAATTTGAGTTGGAGTTGCATATAATTATTGGATGGAAAACCTGCCAAAAATTTAATTGAGTTCATCCAATGAGTCATTTATTTGAGTGTATAAGCAGATGTCCTTATAGCAGGAGTGAGAGGAAAAGCAAAGGAAATAACTTTTCATCTGTTACTGTTGAATATCAGCTCTGAGGCAGCATGTTTGTTCTCCCGTGTGTTTCAGAGTGTTTGGCTTCGCCATCGTGGCCACGTCCGCCCTCAACATGCTGATTCCATCTGCTGCTCGCTGCCATTACAGCTGCGTCATCCTGGTCCGGATATGCCAGGGCCTTGTTGAGGTACAGTATGTCCCTGTGTGCACATGTGCTGTGTAAGAGTTTCCCAAGATGCTGGAGTGATGTCCTAACTGTGTTGTGTCCTGCAGGGTGTATCCTACCCAGCCTGCCACGGGATCTGGGCCAAGTGGGCTCCTCCTCTTGAGAGAAGTCGATTAGCCACGACGGCCTTTTGTGGTAAAGTTTCTCACCTCATTTCCCCCAAAACTCAATATCTCTTTTTTTCGAGATGCAGAAGTAATGAAAAAGCTCAGTCCGTGAAGAAATACAAGTATTCAGAAACTGTGACTTTAAATGAGCCGAACAGTATTTCGGTATGGTATGGTTGTGATGTCACTATACAGTATATATAGACAATTTCCCAGTTTTAAAGTTATATATGTGTCGCAGTTTATTTCCGGCTGCAGCGTATGTGAATGACATCAGCTGACAGTCAGTAAACACAGACCCACGCTATTGCCGAACAACACCATGCTGATGAAAGGGTTAATGAATGCAGGTGTTTATTCAGATAGACAATACGGGAGGGGGGGGGGGGGGGGGTGAGCTTTTGAACATTTAAGCATGGAAACATGTTTTTGTAGAAACCCAACATACAAGTATGAAGCTGGAAAATCGTATGACAAGTAGTCTTTAAAAGTATTAGACATGTGACATATGACCGCTGAATAATAATATGTATTAAGCAATTTAAGCACCAAAATGTCTGTATGATTATAAGGATAACTAATACTTTGTTGCTTTTATATGTGATGCTTTCTTAGGATCCTATGCCGGGGCAGTGGTGGCAATGCCTTTAGCTGGGATACTGGTGCAATACACTGGGTGGCCTTCAGTCTTCTATGTCTATGGTTAGTATCCTATATATCTTACTGATGGGCATATATCTTGATAAACTTAACTTCACAACATTGGCATCAACCTGGAAGGAAGTGTGAGCAGCTCACTCATCTGCCCTCTTCTTCTACTGTACCCATGCCTGTGTCTTCTGCTTTCTCTCTCCTCTTCCTCCAGGCGTCTTTGGGATATGCTGGTATTTGTTTTGGATCCTGGTGTCGTACGAGAGCCCCGCTGCCCATCCCACCATCACACCGGAGGAGAGAAAGTACATTGAAGATGCAATCGGAGAGTCCACCTCCTTTCTTAATCCTCTGCATGTACGGCTCTATATGATTGTAACACTGACAATCTGTTAGACCTGCACACAAACACTGGATATACACATGTATTTATACACACTCAGCGGACTCTCGTTCTTGATCCGTCTCAGTGAATTCAGCAGCTCGCAGTAATATCATGTTCCTTTGGACGGCAGAAATTTAAAACCCCGTGGAGACACTTCTTCACCTCCATGCCAGTCTACGCCATCATCGTGGCCAACTTCTGCAGGAGCTGGACGTTCTACCTGCTGCTCATCAGCCAGCCGGCCTATTTTGAAGAAGTCTTTGGCTTTGAGATTAGCAAGGTGAGACTATATCGTCTATAAAGTGGTTTGATTGGAACTAAACTAAACTGAAACACTTCCACTGTTAAATGGAAATCCTGGTATTTTTCAACCTCATCACTTTGGCGGGGTCATAATAAACAAGGATTGCTGTTGTGTTTACAAATACCTAATATAGAGTTGACTAGTGCAACATTATTATGACATATAGCCAGAAAAGCCATGCTTGAGAAAATAAAAGGCTAAAAAATACAACAGAATTCTTCTTCACAGCGTGGTTTGGTCCGTTAACCACATTTTATGAGAGGTGTCTAATTATCAGTAGGTTATGTACACTTGTGCAGTCCTTATATTGATATTTCCATGTTTAATTCAAAAACAAGACTGATCATTTGGGTCTGGGGATGGCGAGATTACACCATTGTTGTCTTTATGGGCTTTTATTTGATAGCATACAGTAGACGAGGAATAGAGGTGACAGGAATTACCGGGAAAAACTGAAAACCTGAAAAAAAAACTGAAAAAAAGATAATTAATTCTCGAATGAATAACCCTATGTTTATGTCTCTTTTTCACACACACACACACACACACACACACACACACATGCACACACTCTTCTCCGCCTTTCCTCTTTCAGGTGGGAATGGTGTCAGCGTTACCCCATCTGGTGATGACAATCATCGTGCCCATTGGAGGCCAGTTGGCCGACTACCTGAGAACCCACAACCTGATGTCCACCACCAACGTCAGGAAGCTCATGAACTGTGGAGGTGAGTGTCCAACAGGAAAGGGTGATCGTTGGAGGACGGTGAAGCGGAATGAAAACAACTGTGTGAAAAGAAAGCTCAAGAGCAGAAAGTCAAGGGCAAACTGAAACGGAGAAATTAAAATGGTATTTTGCTTTTGTTATAGTGAAAGCAACATAAAAAATGGTGTACTATTTGATTTTGATTGCAATAATGCTAATAATAAACCTGCCTGCCAATAAAGCCCCATTGAATTGAATTGAAAAAAGACAGAGTTGTCCAGTGTTGTATCAGTGTTTCTTCTGCATGTGCATAAACACATGTGTTATTTCGAACATAAATATTATGCATTACTATACAACACGTGACGTTGCTTGTGGAGGCAGAGTAGCAACATGTGGATGGTTTTCTTTTTGCATTAGATGTTGATGTGTTTTTGTGATTCAGGTTTTGGGATGGAGGCGACCTTCCTGCTGGTGGTGGGATTCTCTCACTCAAAAGGTGTTGCCATTTCCTTTTTGGTCCTCGCTGTGGGATTCAGTGGATTTGCAATCTCAGGTGAGAGATGTTATAAACAAGTATGCTGTCTACCAGGCCAAGCAGTAGTCCGGGACATAATCCTCTTAAAACGGAAAAACCAAACTGTTGTTTTTTAAACTTCACCTTGCTGGCTGTTTCCCAATGTTTCCATTAATATAAACTATGTATTTAACAATGACGTCTTGCCTTCACAATTATTTAAACAGTAAATATCTCCTTAGTCTGGTGTTGAGAGAAATGTCACTACATGGTGTCTTTTTTTAAATTTATTTTTTTACTTAACTGTGAAAATCTGCATCCCATAAAAAAAGAAATGGAGGAAATGATGTCGTGCACTGCCTTTGTTATTTCACTCAGGGTTTAATGTCAATCACTTGGACATTGCCCCTCGATATGCCAGCATCCTGATGGGCATCTCAAACGGGGTGGGGACGTTATCTGGAATGGTGTGTCCCATCATAGTGGGAGCCATGACCAAACACAAGGTAAAAACCCTTCATCTGTATCCACTTTACAGTGTCGCTTAAAAAAAGTGTCAAACTCACCTGTTCCACATGTCTTTACATCATTTCAGACACGCGATGAGTGGAAGTACGTCTTCCTTATAGCTGCCCTCGTACATTATGGAGGAGTGATTTTCTATGGTATGACTTGACTTTGACTTTAGTGTTTTGTGAGGCATCTGTAGAAGACCTCAGTCTAAATACTGACCGCACTTTGTCTCTCACTAGGACTCTTTGCATCAGGGGAAAAGCAGCCATGGGCCGACATAGAAGACACCAGTGAGGAGAAATGTGGTATTATAGATGAGGATGAACTGGCCAATGAAACAGAGGAACTCTACCATGGAGGCGGGCAGTACGGGGCCATGAGCAAACCAGTTGTCGGTTCCAACGGAGGACGGACCGGAGAAGGAGGAGGTGCAGGCGGAGGCGGAGGCGGAGGCGGGCCTGGATGGGTGTCGGACTGGGATAAGTCTGAGGAGTATGTGCAGCCACCTGGATACAACTCGTACATGTACGGAGGAGAAGAGGAGAGGGAGCTGACATAGAAGATCCACATGATACAAGTTAAAAGAAAAGAAAACAAGACGGAGAAAAAAAGGAAGATTGTTTGGAAAGGGATTGGAAGAGAGTCACTGCTATACTGAATGGACCTGCTGTGTGCTTTTGTACAATATTTACAATTGCACATATTGCGTGTGTGTGTGTGTGTGTGTGTGTGTGTGTGTGTGTGTGTGTGTGTGTGTGTGTGTGTGTGCGTGCGTGAGTGTAGGCACGTGCATGCAGGGGTTAGAGTGGTAAATGTACACAGTACTCAATATTCATTAGCAAAGAACTGAACTGATATATCTCAGATTATCCTTCCTGCTCTTGAGCTCGTTCTGATTGGTCCGGTGTTCCGTTTCCACGACATCCCTGAAGAGATCCAGCGTGCATGTGCGTTTGTGTGCGTGTGTGTGTGTGTGTGCGTGCGTGCATGGTTGTTGGTGTGTTGCCTGTACAGCAACTCTCTCAAGCCACTGGCATATTTAAAGTTTAATGTGTAAGCCACAAACTTTAATTTCTTTTGCTGGGAAAGCACTTTAGGGGCTCAGTTTAGTTTAACTAAATGCAACATGGGATGCCAATGTTGTAGTTATCTCCCACTTTCTGGTTTATATTTCTCCAAAGGCTCTAAACCTTAATATAAATCACATTAAGCATGTCGTTTAAAGAAAATCAATACACAAAAGAAAAGCTAATTTTTGTTTAGGACCGAGGCCCCTTGTGGACAAACTTGTCCCGCCACTGGTGAAGCATATCGTTAATTTCCCCTTTCCTCTGCAACGTTGTGTTTCCAAAAGCAATGCACATGTTAAGTATTCATTCATGTGGCGACGACTTTAAAACTAGTATGAAGGAGGAGAATGGTGCTTAGGTGTTGTGTCATTCCGTGCTTGTCTTGATAGAGTTGTAAAACCTTTGTTCCAACAGCCTCCCCTTTGTGTGTGTGTGTGTGTGTGTGTGTGTGTGTATTTGAATCTACAGAGGTGTGTGTTAGAGCTTGCTTGTGGTGTCTTGCTGAATCTCACCTGGGTCTGACCCGACTACGTCAGGTCCAGCCAGGCTTATGGGTCACATGATCATCTGATAGTTGGGACTTTCCATTTGGCGAGTGCGCTCCCATCAGAGAGGTGGCCCAGAATATCAAGATGAGTGTGATAGTGCTTAACCAGCGAGGAACAACAGCTATAATATTCCCAGGCATCACAGCATGTGTTGCATCATTTTCATCTTCTCCTGTGTCTCTTTGGCTGATTGTCCCGCCGTCGTCCTCCCGGTATTTAACAGGACGCTTCCTGTCTTCCCCTCCCTGCTTGGTGCTGTTTCCATGTCTTTAGTACCTCAATTTAATTCATGTTTGAGTTGGTAGGTCAGCGATTTTCAATGTGTGTGTGTGTGTGTGTGTGTGTGCGTGTGTGTGTGTGTGTGAAAGAGAGAGACAGTGAGTGTGTCGTTGTGTTGGGTGCAGGTGCTGATACATTGTGCGGTGAGCGTGTTTTAATGAGCACAGCGGTGCAGTAGCTCCCCCGCCATCTCTCCTCCTTTTACACACACACACACAGTAAACCGATATCATGCATTTCATGCAGTCAAGAGCACCTTGCACACTATTTGGTATTTACACAGATCAGAAACACCCATGGCAACAGAGTGAGATTAGGAAGTAGTGTCACACACGTTCAAGGTGTGTGTTAAGCTTTGGTAACAATGATGGCCAATCACATCAGCTCCTCTCATGCCCTTTAAAGCAGCACCATCTCCTTCTTGACGCACTGACAGCTGGGTAATGTAGTGGAGAGTCCAGAGGTGCGTCTCCTGAGAGGACACTAACATGCTCACACAGGAAAGGAACTGTGGTGTTGCTACAAGCTGTACAGTACAACGCTATGCGCCTGCACATGGAGCCAACATGCATGACACATCATGTGCACACACACACACGTGCACACACAACAAACCTCTGCCCTCTGTGTGCTCAGGCCAACACACAACTCTCTCTTTTTAAGGAAATTGGCAGATGGCTCCTTTTCAGATCAAGAATCTAGTTCCTGTCAATTCACAGAGGGCTTGTGATTCTGAGCTCACTTTGTGGGCACTAAACTGCTGCAAGGTTAAAATTAATATCCGATTCAAATCAGGGTTTAACGGTAAAATGTGTTGGTGAGTCAATGAATTATTTTTAAAAAGGGATTAAGGCAAATTTTGTTTTCGAGTGAAATATCTAAAAGTCCTGAATGATTATTCCTGTGAACTTTTTAATTTGTCAGTGTTGTATCTGTGTACTTTTAATCAAGTGTATCTTAGTCTAAGTTCATGTCTGTTCCAGTTTTGTCCTCCTCCTTGATGAAATGTGTGGTGAGTATCAGTGTAAAAATAATAAAGGAAACGATCATATTTAAACGTGGAAACATTTGGAAAATATTCTATGTATAAAAGATGTATATGTGAGATATCCTTGTGTGCAATAAAAGGTAAGCAATTTAAGAGCAGGTCACTATTCCAACACAATCATGTCATCAGGATTTATTACCTATTCAGTATAATGACGCATTCCATGTGTGGTTTTTTTACATCATGAGCGTGATGTCAGTTCTCTCCCTCTCCCTCTCTCTCTCTCTCTCTCTCTCTCTCGCACACACACACAGACAGATGGATGCAGGATTATCTCTATGATTTTAGGCACAGATTAGATAGGAGAGCAGATGCACTCAGTGGGAGAAACATGGACGTCACAGACAAGGGAAGTGAGGATGGAGGGTGGGGCATGTTGATGCTCTCTCTCTCTCTCTCTCTCTCTCTCTCTCTGTGGTGATTTGTTTAGTTTACCAGGGGGCTACGAGCTTCGCGACTCATCTCAATGTTATAGTTTTGGAATACTCTGTTCATTCGTTTCGAAGTGCTTTAGTTGGTCTTTATTTTGAAAAGATCCACCGGAAGTATTCGCACTATAACACCTGTATTTACGTTATTTTGACGAATTTAATATTGTGTTGCAGTTGGTCGCTCTAGACGGCGATATAAACATGTATCTTTACACTCAAATGAGACGTAAACTGTCTTCTTCCCTGGTATCTCTAGAGGTAAACACACCTGCTCTTTACAATTGTTTGGCATTTCCCCCAAAAAATAGTAAAGAGCAGGTGTGTTTACCTCTAGTGGAAAAAAGTTCTGAACAATTTCACCAAAGTGATATTAATAAGGGTTGTACTGTCATTACGTTAAGACTGTGGAATAGCACACGTCATTTTATTAATATAGTTTCTGACCTGAACCACTAGAGGGCAGCAAACACAAACTCCTGATTTTCAATAACTCAGGTCAGCTCCACCGCTCAGCACTCAGCAGACGCTCGGATGTCTGTAGTTAAATCAGCCGACACTGAAATGTGTGTGCAAATAAGTTTATATTGACAATCATGGTAAACACATGCAAACGACCCAGATCGGGAGCGAGCGCAGGATTTAGGAAAGTTAGCGGAAAGATCCACTTAAAACAACGTCCGGTTTTCAAAATAAGATGTCCAAAAATCGTATACTTGCAAATAAGGAAAATACTAGATTAATGGTTTTATATTCACATGTATAAAACATGTGGACTGCAACTAGTGAGTTAAAAATGAATACAACTCAATTGTGCATGAAGTGTATTTCTTTTTTATTTTAGCGGTTAATTGAAAGATAATTAATTAAATTGTATCTGACCGACTGATATGTTCAGGACATGTTCAAGGTTCAAGGTTCAAGGTTTTTTATTTGCCATCTGCGCCTAGACCAGCAGTCCAGACAGATCGGAATTATTTTTGCAGGGTTCTCCGAGTCAAGAGGTACAAAACAAACACACTATAATAACAATAACAGTAACCGTAATAATAATAGAAATATGAAACATATCTAAAAAAACACAGTACAAAAAACACACTGTACATAGTGTGGTAAAGTGTATGCAATATTCACAGTACTAACAGTAATAAGTAGGTAAGTAGGCTAGTGCTGTACCTGGCTTGTAAAAGGAAAGAAAGAGGGGGAGGGGACAGTGATATGGGGATATTGCACATGTTCAGATGTTGGGGGAAGGTTGTGTGGGGCTATTGCACTGATTGTAGTGTTGCACATTTTTCACAGTTTCAAGGAGTGCCTCTTTCTCAGTAGCTGTGTTGTGCCATCAGTCTGTGGCAGGGAAGAAGCTGTTGAAGAAGCGTGTCCTGTGGGTGACGATGCTGTCCGCTCTGCTGTGTCTCAGGTTGTATGTGCAGTGTTTGTGTCTGAGCAGAGAGTGAGCTGGATGAAGTGAGTCTCCAATGATTCCCTCTGCTCTTTTCCGACAGCGCTGCACATACATAGAGTCCATGGACGGAAGTTGTGTCCCTGTGATCCTCTCCGCAGTCCTTATGACTCTTTGCAGAGCCTTCCTCTCTGCCTGTGTGGTGTTTCCATACCACACAGTGATGCCTGCGGTGAGGATGCTCTCGATCAGTCCTCTATAGGCCTGGGTGAGAGGGCGACAGTTCAGACCAGCTTTCCTGAGCATCCTGATGAAATAAAGCCTTTTCTGGGCCTTTTTCACTGTGGCTGTGGTGTGAAGAGTCCAGCTCAGGTCAGATGTCACCTGCATTCCCAGGAATCTGTACCGTCAGCCCTCTCCACCTCAGTCCCTTTGATGATGAGAGGCTGTAGAGGGGGAGGGTTCTTCCTGAAGTCCAGTATTATTTCCTTGGTCTTGTTTGTGTTGAGGATGAGGTCGTTCTCCTCTCCATAGACCAGGATGTTGTTCACCAGGGTCCTGTAGCCCGACTCATCCCCGCTCCCCTTGATGAGCCCCAGGACGGTGGTGTCATCGGCGTATTTGATGAGGATGGTGTTGTCCTGGGTGGAGGTGCAGTCATGGGTGTACAGGGTGAATAGTTTGGGGCTCAGGCAGCAGCCCTGTGGGGATCCTGTGCTGACTGTGAGCTCGGTAGACACCCGTCCTCCCATTCTCACCACCTGGGGTCTTTCTGTCAGAAAGTCCAGAATCCAGTTGCAGGTGGGAGTTGGGACGCCGAGGTCAGTCAGCTTCTTGATTAGTTTTCCCGGGCGGATGGTATTAAAGGCAGAACTATAGTCCAGGAAAAGCATCCTGGCATACGTTCTGCGGCTTTCCAGGTGTTGCAGAGTGTGGTGTAGAGCTATTGCTACCGCGTCATCCACTGATCGGTTGGGGCGGTAGGCAAACTGGAGGGGGTCGACATTGTCCGGGACCGTGTGGTTGATGTGGGTGAGGACCAGTTTTTCTTGGCACTTCATGGCGACTGGTGTGAGTGCCACTGGCCTGAAGTCATTTAAGGTGGGTGTGTCTGGTTTTTTGGGGACTGGTATGATGATGGAGGATTTAAAGATACGGGGAACTACAGCCTGAGATAGTGACAGGTTAAAGATGTCAGCATACACTCCGGCTAGTTGTTCCCCACAGACCTTTAGGACTTTGGGGGGAACTCCATCAGGTCCCACAGCCTTGTAGGGGTTTACCCTCTTCAGGGCCTTCAGGACCTGTGTGTGAGTCACCTGAAAGGCAAAGTCCATGGGGTCACAGGGGGCTTTTGAGGGTGTGTCCGTATTCAGCCTGTCGAACCTGGCATAAAAGTAGTTGAGGCTGTCTGGAAGGGTGGGATCACGGGGGTCTGTGGTTGTTGTGGTTTTCTTGTAGTTAGTGACAGACTGGATCCCCTGCCACATCCTGCGCGTGTTGTGGTTGAGATAGTAGCCTTCAAGTTTTTGGGAGTGAGCCACATCGAAATAAAAATAAAGTATCTTAACTTTTCTAATTCAGATGTTTTGCAAAGTAAAAATTGAACTGATTTTCTACTTTTCAAATAGATAATTTCTGACATGTTTAGGTGGTATAACGATATTTTTCTCAATAATTCAAAGTAATAGATTCTTCAAAATAAAAGTCCTACATTTATTACGATAAACTGGTCATTTCTGAATATTTGAGGCTCTGTAAATATACTTTTCTTAATAAGTCCAGTCAATGAATGATGCATATGTGTTCAGGACATCTCTGACTCCGTATATATCAGTATGTACATCAGTAGAAGCCTTTGATCTCACCCTGTAATTTGATATTTTACTTTGGAATATCTCCTAATTGGTACAGTATCAACTTGTTTGATTGTCAGTATGAGTGAAGATCTGAACACATATGCATTGCCTGGATTTATAGAGAAAAGTATTTTTAAAGACCTTTTAATATTCAGAAAAAAGACGATTATTTTTAATGAAATATTTATATTCCTAGATTTGCTTTTTGAAGTACATCGGTATGACTTTTACTTTGAAAGATTCATAAATTAGCTTTTTAAGTTGATCTTAACAAATGCAGGGCTTTCACTATGGAATATCTCATAATTGATACAGTAAACGTGTTACATGTTCTGTGTATGTGTAGACAGAGTTGTCTTCAACATATATGCATCAGTCATGTTTTGGATTTTTTTGAGACAAGTATGTCACCTCAAATATGACACCAGAAAAGGTTGTAGAATAGAAACCAAAAAAATATTTTTATTGTTATTATTATTATTTAATAACGACTATACTGGTTTCAACTGTGTTTTAGACAGTTTTGTAGTAAATACAGTGAAGACTCATTCTAACTCACTCATTAAGGTTGGTAAAACATTCACAATGATTACAATGATTGTTTCATAAAGTTGGGAACTATTTCTATGAGACATATCATAAGCATTTGGATTTGTATGAATGCCCTTAGTAATATTACATTTCGATCAAATACAAAAGCAATGTATGCATACATTGCTTTTGTATCTGGTATAGTATAGGTTACATAAGTTTACATTTCCCAAGCAAGTGTGAAATACAAAAAAAAGTATGTTCAATTAGTAAAGATCTACTAGGATATATAAATGTGTGCGCAGAGCTGAACATTGCAGCCAAGTAATAAAATATATATATACAAATGTGTCAGAACAGATATCTGTATGTTTAAGAAGAACGTCTTCTGTGAGAGAGAAAAGTTTGCCTGAGATGCCACGCCCAATTGTGGTCCCCTCTGTTTATGATTGGACAGATTTGTTAGCCGTTGGAGGAAGTTCAAAACTAAAGCTCCACTGGGATTGGCTGGTTACGACGTCAATCAGCAGGCCGTCGTTTCATTGGCTGTTGAACGACGGGGATTAACCTGAAAACGCTGCTTTCAATGAGCTACAATGGAGACTAAATAGGAACTCGATCGGGATTCAGGCTTTTAATTTATTCATTAAATCAAGTAAGATTTGTCCTCGTAGCTTCTTAAATCAGCAGTACTTTTTTTTTGACACGTAATACGAGTTAGAAAAACAAAGTTCCGGACAGATCCTGAAGTTTGTCTCCAAGTGTGTCGAATAAGGAAATCGTCTCCGGCTAACGCTATGTAGCGAGCTAATCTCGTTTATCCACTCGTAAACCTCAGCTGCTCACACACCGTCTCAAACTCGACGTCAAGGTAAGCTCGGCCCATTCTTTCACGTGGATTTAGTAACTATAAGGAAGACTGAACAGAAACACGAGTTAACGTCAGCGGGTGTTCCTTAAATCTGAGTCGGTCTTCTTCGCCATGTCGGCGCAGGGAGGAGGAAGAAGAGGGCGACCATATCCTGCGGTTTGATTTGTTGTCTGCTACCTGTTGGTTTAATCCCGTCCAGGAATGACCGAGTACAAACTGGTGGTGGTCGGGGCCGGAGGTGTGGGGAAGAGCGCCCTCACCATCCAGCTCATCCAGAACCACTTCGTGGATGAATATGATCCGACCATCGAGGTGAGAGACGAGCCCGGAGGCGCAGTGGGAGTGTAATGAAATAAATAATTCTTCAAAAGTTTACAGCCAAGCTGCTTGATCAATGTAATGCGTTATTAATGCGAGTTACTCTAATGTGGATTTTAAGGTTTGGATAGTTATTTAAAAACCAATTAGAAGTCCTCAATGACCTGTTGAGGAGAAGAACCGTACACAGGATATGATGCTATTCCCTCTCATGAAAGAAGGACTCGGATCTTTCCTTTTATTTGTGAAGATTAGGACCCCATAACATTTTTTTATTTTATTTTTTGCATTTAAAAGTTATATGTAAGAATTTGTGTTGTGTTTTGGGTGTCTCGTCTCATAGGTCCACGTGGGCTGGACATGTGTATTGGCATCGCACAATACATAAATAGCTTAAATAAATGTGACAATAGGTTATTACAAGTAAAAGTCCTCCATTGAAACCTAAGGAAGATGCATGTTTAAGTAATGTACTTTAACAATGAAGTGAAAGTATTCAATATGCAGAAGAATCCAGATCACAATTCCTAAAGTATTTACAAGAAAAAAAATTAAAGCATGCTTTCCTATATTCATCTTTTTTACATTATTCCCAGATTTTTTTTAAATCTCCATTGTCGGGCAGCGTTTTATACGTTTCTTCAACAAGGTCTTGTTGCTACATGATGCCGCAGTGTGACTTAACAAAAAAAACATGGGAATTTTCATGATGCAATCCATTTCCTGGCAGGTGTGTTTGTTCTACCTGTATGATCATGACTCTGTTGTGTTTCAGGACTCGTACAGAAAACAGGTGGTGATTGATGGAGAGACTTGTCTGCTGGACATCTTGGACACGGCCGGTCAGGAGGAGTACAGCGCCATGAGGGACCAGTACATGAGAACGGGAGAAGGCTTCCTCTGCGTGTTTGCCATCAACAACACAAAGTCCTTTGAGGACGTCCACCTGTACAGGTACGAGATGCTCCGGGACTCGCGGGTACTCATGGCCATTGACGCATATCGGTAATTTAAAAAAACAGCTGGAAGTCGTAAAATGATTAATACTCAATTTTAATAGTGTCTGTTTAACTTGCAGTCTGTAAGGCAGCTGTCTTTTTGTGTGTCATTCTATACTATGGCTTTTAATGATATGATATATACCTTTATTCGTCCCACAGTGGGGAAATTTAAAAAATCACAGCAGCGGTGCACATCAAAGTATTAATGAAAATAATTATAAAACACAAAACTAAATACTATAAACTAAAAACTAAATACTAATACTAAATATACAGGGGGAAAACAAAGTAAAGTGTTGAGTTTGCCAGGATCTCCAGCGATCTAATTACTTGCTATTGGAGCACTTTATAAAACATTTTTACTGTTGTGTGTGTGTATATAACTTTTTGTGGCTTTGTTAGTATGAAAAGTATTATGTTCTATAACTTTGTTCATGACATTTCATTATGACCTCCCATAGTGTCCTGTGCTGGTCAGAGAGTCTAGCACGACAAAGGCTGCTTGCTGCGCTGCAGGAACTTTACTTGTATTCTTCCGTAACACAGATCTATAGTTCTTAAGAGTTCTGGAGTGCGATTTGTCCACGAGAATCTGGCGAACATATTTGAACTGATCCAAATGCATGAAACGATGCTTAAGAAAATCTTAGTTTTAAAGATAAAAAGTAGCGTGGCCTCCTCCACAGAGAGCAGATCAACAGGGTGAAGGACAGTGACAGCGTTCCCATGGTGCTGGTGGGGAATAAGAGCGACCTGAGTACCCGCACCGTGGAGTCCCGGCAGGCGCAGGAGCTGGCTAGAAGCTACGGAGTACCGTTTGTCGAGACCTCTGCCAAAACCAGACAGGTAGACCCTCACCTTTGTAGTAAATTAGCCAAAGTGCTTTCATGAGCCTTCTTTGGCATCTGCAAATCGATGTCTGGAATAAAACTTCTTTTCTTTTTTTTTGTGTGAAAATATTTTTCCGTCTATCTTTCAGGGTGTGGAGGAAGCTTTTTATTCGCTCGTACGGGAGATTAGAAGATACAAGGAGACCAATCGCAGCAACAAGAAGAGCAAGAAGAGCAAGAAGAACACTCATAGACGCTGTGCAATACTTTAGCCAAGCGCACACGCACAAGCTCATCCTTCACAGCACTCGTTTCACACTCGCCCTCACACACTGCACCTCCTCTGTCTCAATGGAGACGTCCAGCACCGCTCCGGACAGGGAAGCAGGCGTGGCCAAATCCATTTCGTCCTGCCGTCACAGTTTCCACCTGCAGTGTGTCGTCGCATGATATGCAGCCGTGTCTGTTGAACGCCGTGGAGTCACTTGTCTTCTTTTTTTGTCGCCCAAACGACTAGAAACTACTTTCTTTTTTGTTCAGGTTAGCATTTGTGCAAACTTAATCCGAGTTTGTGGTATAATTGATTGTGTCTGTCAAGGTTGTACTCTAATTAGAATAATGTCCGGCCAGTGGTACAAACTCTTCCTGTGGACTGGTCAGCGGTCAGTGGGTCCGCGGTGGTGCGTCACAGCACTTTGCACCGTTGCCACGGTTGACGCATTCAGTTAAAAACTTCTGAATTGTTCTAGCTTTATTTGAGAGGTGATGCTTGTGATTTTAACATGGAAATGGTGTCAAATTTACGAGGATAGTTTTAATACAAAACATTTTGCTTTCAGATTGGTTAAAACATCCGTCTTCCCCTCATGTTTTTCTGAGGTGACCGTGTCCTCTGCGGCTTGAGACACAACAGCAATATCTTTTTCTCACTATATGCAAATTAAAATGCTGTAACAGGATAAGATCACGGCCGCAAGAAAGCCTCATAATTGTGTTCGAGACTCCGAGGTGCACTTTATCATTGCCAGTTGTGTGTTTTAATGGTAAAATTAAGGATTAGAAAAGCGTTTCCCCAGACTGTTATGCCTCAGGTCCTGATGAAACACCATATACCCGAGTGCTTTGTCTAATGATTGAGATCTGATGCCTTTGTCCACCATTGACCTCCGATTGGGAGTCAGCGGCAGTGTACTCCACTCTGTATTCCAAAGACAACTTTTAATGCAGTTGTGTCTGTCAGTGTTGATGGTTTGTGGTTCTACATTCAATATTTAAACTCCACTGATGTTGAAACCAGTGTATGATTCTGCAGGAAATCTCTAGAGCTCAGACTCATGTTAACTGATCATGATTGCTAAGGATATTCAAAAGGGCATTGGGTTGTTTTTTATAGCATTGTCCTCTTAAAATTAGTCAGCCTCAATGTTGTGGATTACATTTATATAGATTAGTATTAAAGACAAATTCCTGTGATTTAGAAACTTGTCCACTTAACTAAAATCAAAGTTCAATGAGCTAACTTCAAATTATTCCTGCTAAGGTGAATCCAGCAGCTTTCATTATATGGACTTAATGTGGTTCCAATAAATGTTAAACGTTCAAATCTCTCACTGACAGCTATGTCAATTCTGTAATGCACTCTGCTATAATGAACAATTAAATGATTTCAGCTTTTGTCCCGTCTGTTTTGTTTATCCATGTTTACAGGTTTTCAAGATGTGAAAGGCAGTCAATAAGGTGCGGGGCACGAGAACGGCTCATGTAGTGTATCTGCAAAGTCATCTTTGACAATTAATAAATCATAATTGTCAAACATGGCATTTAAGAGTATCATTTATAATAGCAACATTTCTAGGGGATAGTATACAATTACTTTTGTGCTTTAAAAAAAAAACTATTTTGCTATGACTTACAACATACTATGATTTATTGTAATGCTAATATGAATAATTTATGGTGGGTTGGGAGCAAGCTTTCTATTTCCTAGAAAGGGAGATTTAAGGAAAACAAGCAGCCGCTCAACACTTCAGAAAACCACACGTGCGTCTCTTATGTTTTATACTCACTCACACGCGCAGACGTCCAGCACAGCCCCAGAGGGAAACATTCGACGCGGTCACAGTTTCCACTTACAGCCGTAACATTTTCCATTTGTTCAACCTCTTACAAGTACGGTTCTCAAAGAGATGCAGGACTTGAGAACGTCTCTAAACACACCAAGCGGAGGAAGTGGTGCATTTACGCCAGATCTGATATTAACCACTAATAATAAAGACCATCAGTAGCAAGTGGAGACTGGAAGGAATGTTATAAGACAACAATGTAAAGAGGACGGCAATTAAAGTTATTCTTTCCATATCGGAAAAAGTTTATACTTTTGCCTTGAATTTAGATTTCACGTGACGTGTCCTGTATGCAAAGAGGTTTACGTGTATAGAGACGCCGCACTCGCTAAAGGTGCTTCGTTATCCTGTCAATTTACTCACTTCTATTTTTTGCAGTGATTGTAATGACCATACATGTCAACCGAAAAGGGATAGATTGCTTTTAGATTTTATTTTACAAAAGAGATCGACATGTCAGTCCATTCATAGTAGAAAACATAGAAACATTATGATATAAATGCATTTTTACAAGCACCAAAACACATGGAAAGAAAATACAGTGATGTCCACGGTCATCTGAAACGAGGCACACAAAGAACGAGTGTGTGCGCCTCTCACCAGCCGAAACGATTCACCAGATTGCTCTGGTCGTCCAAATCTTTCTGAACCTTCTTCCTCATGTAAAAGATTGGACAATCCCGACTGTAGAGGGGTCAGGAGGGACGGTGTTACAGGGTAGTCGGGCATAATTCTGCAGTGACCACAGTGACAGTAAATATGTGTGCGCGCGTGTTGCGTATGTACCTGGTGCAGAGCACATCCTCGTGGAGGGAGCCCTGGCAGCGCTGACATTGAGTCCACAAGCGAGAGAAACGCTCCTCCAGGGTGTTCAGGTGAAAGATCTGTCATGAAAAAAGCACAATGGTAGAAACTCATCGGTCATGACGGGGAAAGTGATGCACGTTTTCAGATATTAGCCTCTTAATTCTTAAATTAGTTGCACTTTTCTCCAACAGCACACTAGTATACAGCAGCCCCAAAATGATGAAGTAAAAAGTAGAGAAACTAAACTGAAGTGCATTTGCATTCCCTAATGTACACATTTATATAAAATTCCCTTCAATGAATTCCCTGAGTTCTGAGGGCATTATAATTATTAACACCAGACAAAAACCAGACATTACATTTTTAAATATAGTTATAGATGGGACTTTATATAAATAAACTCAGCCCTTTTAGTGAATAAAATAAGTGAAGCATGAAGTCCTCTTGTATCTTGCCTACCTCCTTCTGGTACAGTTCAGACTCCTTCTTCTTACAGAAATTGCACACTGCCGCTGCAATAACACACATGGTAGATGTCACACATAAAGTTCTTTATCACCTCTCCCAGGCAAAAAAAGACTCATTGAAGCCTCACTTAAGGTTAAAAGAGGATAATAAAGTAGAAAGGAATATCTTTAAATTCTGATCACACCATCCGTCTTGAGCACGGCTTTGCAGCCGATGCAGGTGCTCCTCTTTTGAGCGAAGGCCATGAGGCCCCCGATCTTCGAGGTCAACACAGTCTTACAGCGCGTGTGGTCGCCCCCTGAAACACACCAGAGAATTGACAGCAACATTACGTTTTAAAACTTGAAAATATAGTTCATGCGTGTCATTTATTCAACTAGCATATTGATATTATTTCTTATTCCTTTTAGTATTTCACACGTATATTTATGAGAACTGTTCAGCTTCGGTTGTTATATCGCTGACAAGGTTATTTATTGCACATGATCAATCTTCAGATTATAAAAACACTTTATTCTGTATAGTTACTTTAAAATGTCAAGAATAATGACCAACTCCAAATGTGTATCGAAAAGATCTAAAAATGTTAAAAAAAGTCGCTAAAATGTCAATCAGTAAATGGGAATAAAATAAGTCTCCATGACTAGTTTTACGAAGACTATGATGCGTGTGTTTTTGAAGACCTACTGAGCAGGACGTTTTCTGCCTTGCTCTCTCCCAGGATGGGCTCAAATATTCTCAGCAGGGGCTTGGACAGCTGCTGCTCCAGGTAGTATTGTGTGTCGATGGGAATGTTGTTCTCCAGCACAAAGATCGGGTCCTTAAATGACATGCGGAAGAATCACGATTATTACCAAGATCAATAATGGGATGCACAGATAAAATAAAGTAATTTTGACAATGAGGGATGACATTACGGACCTCCGACTTCATGTATGCCGCTACTCCCTTGGCAGCCTTAATGATGACGTATGGGACTCGGTCTCCCAGGTTTGGGGCGCTGCCAGCATCTCTTTTTCTCATCCTGTAAAACATCCGTGTTAATGAGTCAGTTCAACCACACACTAATATTTAACCTTGGGATTATTTTCTGACAGGAGCCGACCTCTCCGCCAGCTCCACGTGGGCCTGTTTGCCAGCGTACTCCTGGGCAGTGCGCGTTAGCTCCTTGGTGATGACCAGCTGACTGATGTCGATGCGGTTGCACAGCAGGTCGGAGATCACTTCTTTAGCGTGAGCCACAGCACCCTGGGGATCCCTGACGAAACATACCATCAACTGGGATTATTCTCTCACAATTTAACAGCTCATGAATTTCTTGATCCTTGGAAAAAGTTGCAGGGTCATAAAGTTTGAAACATTTAAATTATTTACATTTAAATTGATGAAATCCCCATTGAACTTGTAACATTAACTGACAGTGCATGTACAGTGAGTGAGTGAGTGTACCTGTCTATGAGGATTCTCTGCAGACAGGTGTTGATAAGGTTAGCCACCAGAGGGCAATTGTCTCTCCGGACAGTTTCGATGCCTTTACATTCCATCTTCTCATGCGTGTCGGCACTGGCGGAGAAGTAGAGACCCGCGTAACGCTTCTTGTTGATCAGCAGGTACGGGTAGTACACCTGTGGAAGTGATAGACATAGGCTTTCATTAGCTGAGCGGATGCTCCAACTCTCCTGTGCTCCCAAATCCTAGCTCTTACATTGAGAAAGTTTCTGATTCTCAAAGATGCACTCGGGCCAGATTCGCTCAAACGACAACTTCCACAGATCTTGAAATCACTCGACCAAGTGCTTTGATAAGTTGGTCGACGAACACGTCACCTTCTCAAACTCCAGCTTGATGGGCGGTGTGAAATGGGACGAAATCCACTCTGCTGCCTGCGTGCCGATATCCATTGCCTCCCTCACTGTGGCAACTCCGAACTTAACCATGACGGAATCTGTGTCCCCATAAATAACCTTTAAAAGATAGTAAACAAAAATAAAATGTAGACACTCACACAAAGTGAATTCGTCGACAACCTCAGATAGTCGGTCCCATACCTAAAGTTTGCTCAAAACTAAATAACAGTGTTTATTGGTATACAAAAGCTGATATGAAATTTGTAATTTGTGAAATTGGGCTATACAAATAAACTGAATTGAATTGAATATGTTAATACCATGAATGGTTAACCATTTAAATAAAATAATAAGAGTTTGGGTCAGAATCGGCGACGCTACTTGTGTTTCCCACCTTGGCATCAGCTTGGTAACCATTGGAAACGGTGTACTTGGACTCCACCAGTTGTTTGGTTTGCTCAATCATCTGTCTTCCAAAACCTGTGACGCTCTAGATGAGAAGAAGAGAAAAGTTTTAAAGACGTTGAGCATAAAATTATCTGCAATATTGGAACATGCTTTATGGACGAAAAAACGGACTCATTATAGGCCATAACTTTCAATACGTTAGAAAAACGTTTTATCCCATAACGACATGTAGATTGCAGCAGTTATCTTCTCAACTTTGCACCTAAGGAAGTCAACTATAACAGTCCGTTGGGTTCATCTTTACACGTACATTAGCTCTAATATTTAAGAGTAAAGACTTGTGCTGCAGCGGAGTACGAGAGCAGTTCTCTTTTCCCTTGTAAATGTTTATTTGACGCTCATTCAACGAGCAAATATGAAGGGCGCGGTTATGTTTGTTACTCAGATCAGGAGACAGATTAGCGGGAGAGCTCATCTGGTTTGTTCTTCAGAATCTGTGGCTCCTGTGTTATGTAGCAGGATGCCGTTTGGCTCAGCGTGACTGTCTGCTTTGCCAAAAATAGATCACTGATGTCGACTGCCTGTATTGAAATATGGTATCCCTATCAGCCTATCCTCATGGTATCACGTATTTCAGATTTGTTTTCTCAAAACAGTAACACAGAGTAGATGTCAATTGATTTGGACTAAACATTAGTAGAAGACCCAGAGTCAAGTGCTCACCTGTGAGATCTCTAAGCAGGGCAGCTTGCCCACCTGAGCACCAGTGAAGCCGTAGACGGAGTTCGCGCTGATTTTGAGGGCCAGCTGTCGGCCGTCCAGCATCTGCCTCTTAAAAGGGTCGGTCTCCTTCTTTAGCTCGGTTTTGGCCCTGTGGACCGACATTGGGTTAAGATGAGGAGGAAACCACTTCTGACTGCGACAGCCATTTGATATTTTCCCAGAGCAACCTGAACATAACCACAGCAAGAGGAACAAATTAAACACTAGTTGTGAATCAGGGCATAGCAGTAAATATACATGTGACAGTACAGTGGGAATTTAGCTGTGGTCCGTTTAATTTTGTGACGCATTTGAATAATTCAAACCTCTTTCTGGCGGTCAGCAGGTTCTCCAGGATCTCAGGTAGAAGTCCTTTCCTTACAGAGCTCTTCACAAACGCGTCGCCAGTGGGAGTCTTGATGAAGTCCTCTGGTGCGAGGCTGAATTTAAAAAACGCTTCCAACATGAGCTCATTGCGTTGATACTGAACATAAATGCTTAATAGGTCATTAAGAAAGAAGGGACCAATGAAGATTCAACAAACGGCTCACCTCTGCCTCTCGGTTGAGCCCTTCTGCAGTAAGGTGGTGTAGCACAGATTGTGAGCCATCATGATGGACGGATACAAGGAGGAGAAATCCAAGGTGGCAATAGGTACGCTGTAATACCTAAACAGGGTAGAAAGAGGTGATTGAAATGTTTATGAGAATATTACACGTACCAAGAGCAGAGAGGAGTCACACACTCGCACAATCAAAACATACATACCCTTTCTCTGGCTCAATGACAGTCGCTCCAGTGTAGTCTTCTCCTCCTTCTGGCTTCATAACAGGCATGACCAGGTCCTGTTTCATGGCCTGAACGTGGACAGACAGACACTTACAGTTTCCAACCTTTAAGCCGTAAATAAGCACGCGTATTTGCCCCGTGTGTTTGCCTGTGTTACCTGTCGCAGGAGCTGAGAGACGACTTTGATCTGCTGTCCTCTCGAGAGCAGGTAGGTGAGAGGCACACCGGTCACTCGGGCCATCTCCATGTAGTTAATCACGCACATCAGCTTCTGCAGCAAGCGCAGCGGGAGGTAGGCGTCTTTGAGGCAGTAGACGGCCAACCGCCGACGCGTCTGTTCGTTTCCATTCTGAAATAAGTCAAAACAAGGGGGGGGAGGATAGATGTCAAAAAAGCAGCAACAACTCGAGGTTCGTTTTTTAAGCTCACGTCATTTAATTAAAAGAAAAATTAGCCATGCATTTAAATATTGATTAATGATGGCATTTGAAGCTGCTTTTATCCAGGGCTTTACCTGCAGATCAGTGATGATGGAGTGCTGCACATCCTCTTTCTGTTCTTGCAGGAAGTGGAAACTGACGGCGTTCAGTGTGTACGAGCGCAGTTTATAGTCCCTGAGGAGAACCTGAGCAAAACACAACAAGCAGACCGTGTGAAGTCTCTTTCTGAAAATGTTCCTACCCAAGCAATGCACAACCAACCAACTGGGTATTGACTTCATATATTGGTCAAATTGTGATTGCCGTTGCTGCGGTTGAAACTTACCTGCAGCAGATCAAACTGAACCCGGCCCTCCATGTTAATGATCTTGTTCTCTCTGCGGCCCATCTGCTTGCTCTGGAAGTTTTGGTCTCGCACGACTGACTTCATGTCTCGCACTCGGCCAAGGTAGGAAAAGAAATTTGCCTGAACACAAAAGAACAGGTTTTATTTTATTTTTTTAAAGGGCAAACTTACTCCAAACAGAAATGGGAAATCTGAAGTATTTTAACTACAAATACATTCTTTTTCGGAGATAGTGTTTATATGCATTTATATTAATCTGGTGTTTTTAGGCCTTGGCATTGCATATAAGGGGTGGGAAATAGGGCTCCATCTCACCTTTACAACCGTTGCCCTCTTGAGCAAGTAGGGGAAGTCAAAGTTTTGGATGTTGTATCCAGTGATGATGTCTGGGTCCACAGTCCTCAAGAACTCTGCCCAGCTCTGCTCACAGAAACGTAAACAGAAACTCAAAGACGTGATAGATGATCAAGAAACCGGGAAGGAGGAAAACATGTCAGAATACTTTTTGTTTTTCAGTGCCTCACTGAAGCCAATGTGTATACCTGCAGTAGCTGTTTCTCCTGTGTGAAGCACAGTATCTGTGAGCCCACAATGCTGGCACAGGCCTGGAGAGTGAACACGGTGCGAATGAAGGGCTCCGTCTCACCCTGCCGCTGCACCATCGACGCTATCTGAATCACAGGGTCTTTGTCTGCTTCTGGGAAGATTCCTGGACAGAAAAGAGTTGGCACCACAGTCAAACTCTGCACTCGCTTTTCATCAAGTATGATCGGGCCTCGTAGAAAACAAATGATGGGGCAATAAAATGTCTGGAGTTCAATGATAATGACAAAGAGAAACAAAGAAACACACCTTTTCTTCCTGCACACTCGATATCAAAGCTGAGCACCCGGAGTGGAGCGATCCTCTGCCAGTCTCCTTCAGCAGGGTGGCTTATGAAGTCTGTCCATCCCACATCCACCTCATACTGACACAAAGACACCTGTAGGACAAAAACAGTGAAGCGATAGTTCATGAGCAGTCAGTAAAAGCCTGACTAAACTATTTTTTAAATGAAGGCACTCAGAGGGAAGGGAACTGCTGACCCATGTAGTCACATCCATTTGTTCTGCTGTGTGTCAGACCTACCTTGCCAGGGTACCGAGAGTCTGTCTCCCCCATGCTCTTCTCTTCACGCACTCTGTACTTGTTTTTAGGAAGTTCAATCCAGCAGCATCCCACCACATCACTGTCCACCATAAACCTGTCAATAAAGGAGAGGCTCATTAGGCTGAAAACTACAGCTTTAATGTTGCTTTTACTCATCAGTTGTTGTGAGAAATCTAGTTCCAAAAGCTAACATCTTTAGCATGTTACATTTAAGTCCAAATTGGGTTGAACCTCAATGGAATCCTTGCATTTAAACATGTGAAATGTAATATATTGTAGAATGAAAATCTGCTTTTGTCAGGCTAAAACATCAGCCACTGCATCATTTGTAACTGACAAAAGTATATTCTGAGTTACATACATCTTATAACTAAATTGACATTTGAACATGAGATGTATTTTCATGTTTTGGTTTTATTTGGTTATTTGACATAGACCACAGGTTGCATTAAGCTAGCGCTCTGCTGAGGCAAATAGCCAAAGGGTCGTCAGTGTGGGAAGTTCACAATACTTTCTTTGCTTACATGAGCCTAGAAAACCTTTCGTTTATAATATGATATTTGTCTCTTAACTGTTGCCTTTTCCATATTATGTGCTCACAGTGTGAGTTATGAGCACACAAGAAATGTTTAAATCAATTTAGTGACATCTTAAAATTCCACGACTTTCTCACACACACACATACGCACGCACCTTATCTCAAAGTCGATGTTGGCCTCATAGGATTGGTAACCATTCAGGGGAAACAGTCCGAACTTGAAGCCCAGCTCCAGCAGTCTCTTTGCTGGGGCGATGAGACGAGGCATCGCCATAGTTATCCGCAAAAAATCCAGACTGCGTTTCCCATGGTAACCATACATGCCTGGAGAAAAAAGAAATAAGAACATTAATGGGATCCCCAGAATGAGCTGGGAAATGTTGCGGGTGAGAGGGAAGTCTGGGTCAGCCGACCCCGGATTAAACAGATGAGAATAGATGGAAGAACATTAACGCCAAGAACGATGATAAAGCATTGTAACTTAACTTTATTACATTGCAAATACATTTATTATCAAACGTTTTGGAACTAGGATCAGCATTCTTGGTTCACATCAATGAACATCCTTCAAGAATTAATTTAAACAACTATAGAGAACTTTAGAGAATAAACATTTGAACAGCACTTGTACTCACTCTCTTTGCGGGTGATGTCCACAGCCAACACTGCGACAGAGATGTCCTTATTGGACCGCAAGTCCTTCAAGACAACAGAGTTCAACTCTTTTTTGAATTCACCCAGGTGATCAGATGTGAAACCTTTTCAAATGAAGCAGAAAGAGGGAAAGATTGCAAGATCATGAAGAAATTAGTTATACGGAGAGCATTTTAATAATAATTGACTAAAAGCTATGTAATGAGAAAATGTGTCATAGAAATAGTAAGTATATTTATTCACATACTTTATGTTTTAATAAAATAATGATAGTACTCACCACTTGGTGCTGGAACATAGAAGTAAGGGGCAAAGCCGTGGATGTGGCAACACACACTGTTGCCACTGTCTGTCACCCCAAACATCCGAATGATTGGGGCTTTTCCCTGTGACTGACCCGGCATGCCAGCCACTGTTGGCCCTGCATAACACAAAAGTGGGAACAACTTGTACACCATTTCTTCTCACCTACGCCAACGGCATTTGATCACGTGGACATGTTCTAAACTTATCTAGATTAAAAAACAAAGGAGCAAAGACAATTCTAAGATATCTATGATAAATACCTAAATAATGGCCAAGATCAATCTGCTGAAACACCAATGAATCTGATGATGGGTTCAGTGAAGGGGCAATAGGCCGCCGCCAACGAGGGTTTAGGTCTGTTGAGAAGAGGTCACCTGAGGAAACAAGGAAGTAAGAAAACAAAGATCATTATTTTGTTATCTCAATAGCTTTAGCCAAGAACTGCTAGGGTATCGTAAGAAATTGAACAAACACAGTAAGGGTAATTTCCAGAAACAACAGTTAACTAGTTCCACAGTTTTTTAGACAAGTCTCTATGTCATTATCATAACTCAATAATCTATTGTTGTGGGCTTTTCTCTGCAATACTCACCTACGGGAATAACGTCATGGCTTGACTGGCTCTCCATCTCCTCTGTCTCCATCTCTGTTTCTTCAAACATGGACAATTCCTCTTCAAACTGCGATGGACTGTCTTCCCATTCATTAGTTGTTTTACTCCGTTTGGCCTGGGACGCACCAGGCTTATGAGGGCCACCATTGTGTCTTTTATGGTCCATGCCTTTATGAAACCTGTGTTAGGGAAGATGGTTACAGAGAAGAAAAAACATCTTAACTCAGCTGAGCAGTCACTGGGGACAGGATAGCAATACACCCTTTAAATATAGGAGTAAATAAATAATAAACAGAATAAAATCAACACATTTCTTCTATATTACTTTAAAGCGCTTAACACCTAAGCTTAAAAACTATGTGTATATTCGTCGAACTGTGTCAAAGAATATTTATTATGTAGTGAATACTCTTTGACACTTGTCTAGGCTGGATGGTTTGTGAATAATAGCTGAAATAAGTAGGCTAAAGTGCCGTCAGAAATAAAACATCCAATTAAAAGTTGTTTAAGGTATATAAATGAAATAAATAAACAAGACAACTGGCACCAACAACAGAATAAGAACATAATAAAGTTGCCCGGACAGTTTAAAAGGAAAGAATGCCGCAGACAACACAAGTCATACAGTTGACATCACAACTAGTACCAAATACTAGGTAACTTACATACTAGTATTAGCTTACGCTAAGCCACATGTGCTATATATGTTAATTAAGTGCACTGTTGATAAGATATTCACGTGTTAATGCTGTACTTTCACATTCAACATCTAACGTTAGATGCCAGACCTCAGTGTGTAACTTGGTAACGTTTATGTATGAATTATTTTCTGGGAGTGTGTTTTCCTTTGTGATAAACTACAACAGTAAGCTAGCAAACGCCGTGTAAACACAGCGCAGTCTCGCGCCAGAGCCGATCTTACCGAAACGTGAACGTTGTCTAGTAAACTGCCGATCAACTGATGAAGACCAGCCGTTGGTGCGTTTCTTAAGAAGCTGTAAATACCCGTCGAAGTTACTTCTCGATAACAAGCCCCCGGTTGACAACAAGTCCCGCCACTCGTCTTCAATTTGTGAACTTTCTCCCGCGAAAGCGCGGAGAGCTTCCGGTTTGTTGCCAGGCTCCACAGCGAATGAATGGACAATGACGTCACCGACGAGGTAAAACGGTTGTTTTGGACAACCATCTTTTTTTAAATGAACTTCATCCAATCATTTTCCAAACCTAAACGCTGTGTGTTTCTTTTCTGTATTGTATTTAAAGCATGGAAGTATAGGAGACAATTGCTTAAAAACAAATTATGTTTTAGGTTTCCCTCAGATTAGGTTTAATTACTTCCTTGATGATTATTTTGAGTTGTTTTATTGTTGTCAATAAAATGTTTTATGGTTCACAGTGTGATAATTATATTCCCCAGTAATAATCATCATTATATGGTTTTATATTGTAACGATAATACAGTATATAGGAACCCAGTTTATGGACGGAAGTAATAAACAATAGGCCTATAGTAAAAAAAAGTACAAAAAGGTACCATTCAATACTCCAGAGTGAGTAAACTTGAGTGTTAGATAGTACAGCTGTAGTTGTTGAGGACATTTCATTGAGATCAACCTCTCCTTTGCGAGAGAAATTTCAGAACAAATTACATATATGCAAGATTAAAACTTAAAACAAATCTGTTACTCTGACACGTTTACACTAATCAGATCAATAACTATTAAAAATATTAGCAGGCTATGAAGTACCTTGGAAAAACCTGTTTATTGCTGCAACGATTCATAATTAGTTGTATTGGTCGATCGACAGATATTGTGAAATTAAATGGTCAATTCATTGTTAATGTTATTTTTTAGCAATTCAATATGTTATGGTTATAATTGCTTTAATGTTAGAATTTTCTTCTTCGTTAATTCTTCTTACTTCCTACTTAATTTGCTCTTGTCTCATAATACATGATAGTTAATGCAATATCTTTATCTGTTGGTCAGATAAATCAAGATGCCATGACTTTGCACTGTTTCTTTCCATATATTTTCTGGTGTTTTCACCACAGATCAATAAAATAAGTCTGTAGTTGGAGGAACTTTTCAGGCTAACCTATTATATGGTTGAGTGTATAGTTTTTCACTAGAAATGGGAAATCCCCCAAAAATATTGAACACGTCTTTATAAATAAAACCACAGGACCCCTGTGTGTCGATGCACAGGTTGAATACTGCTGGCTTCCAGACACAGATAAGCACACACAGTCAAAGGTCACAAGTCAACATCTCTATAACTGGCAAAATGTATAGAGCGTTGCTCAGTGACACCTCCATGAAGATCTTTTCTGAAATCAGGAGTCTCCGATAATTACTCTTACAACAGGTTAATTTACCAATATTTACCATCTGTTCAGTCTATTTCAGGATGAAAGATTGTGGGAGGTTAGACCGATGGCAGCCAGTGGAAAGGGACAGTACATATTAGATTACAGAGATATGTAGAGGGGTTGGGTGTCTCAATGTCACTGATCACGTTGTTTTCTTAAAACTATGCTCTCAACCTTAGAAGACATTATAAATAACTCTCTCCAACCTCATTGGAAAAAAAGAGATAGAGTTGGCCGGTTTCCCCTGACCCCCCTATATTGTATGGATGAAACTATAACTGCCCAACCACTGCAACGCGCTTCAACCTCCGCTCAGCCAATCGCGTCCCTCGGCCGAAGAAAACGCCCAGTACCCGTCACGTTGTGTTCAGGGGCGGAGATAAAAACGGAGATTTAAGCCAGTAGGAATAAAGCTCATGAATAATGTGATAGCAGAGACCCCGCATTCACAACACGACCTTCTTCCTGAATCCGAGCCCACACCATCCCCCACGTGTGACAGCAAACGCACCAGACCAATGTGAAGCGCTGTCATTAGAAAATCCGCCCCCTTTTTTTCTCATTCTCAGCTGGTTACATTTTTGGGGGGATTGACTGCGACAGCTGCCAATGTGTTGTTGATCTTCGTGAAGTTCGGACCAAACCGAAAGGTGAGCACAAATGTCTTTTTTTATTTTTCCAAGATGATGATATCTGAATACTTCCTCAACAGACGAGGACGCGCATCGGGACGCTTTGTCCGGTGCGCGTGTCAGCAGCTGCAGTACGTGCTTGATGTCACGTTCGCTCTTCCGCACAACAGCATGCATATTCTGTTGGTTTCATGGTTCGGTTGTCGCCTCAAGTCTATTGACGTGCAGTGTGTCCTCTATTGCCTGATTTGGGTCTCTTCCTTTCCCTGACGTGTAGGCCCAGTGGGCCTTCAAACATATGAGTTAAAGGGTATGACATTGTAAAGGGCATGACGGGGATACTTGTTACTGCATGTCCGTGTGATTGTCAGTAGTTCATTATATAGCATCCACACGAAGGTGCCCCTCCACGGAGACCTCCAGAGAATTCCAGGGGCAGCACTCTCACTTTATCACTGTGGTATTACTCTCTTTAACAGGGTGGTGGTTTGTTCATAACCAACCTATGAAACGCCTATAGGAGTACTGCTCCTCTCAAAAACGAGTTTGGCTTGTCTTTACTTCCCTTAAATATCTCTGCATAATTGTGTGCTATTTTCACATTGAAATAAGAAATATGTGCCTTTTCATAGATTCTAAATAATGTATGTAGGGAGAAGTAGTACATGTCATTTAGGAGATTTTTAATAAAGTAATTTCATTTATATTGTGGGAAAAAAAACATCTGACACACATAATGATTCCAAGCAGATTATTTTGCTCTATTGTTCTTAAGCACGTCTAAAAGTGGTCTCGTGGTCTATCTGAGGAACATGCAAATAAAGGGAAGTGTATTTGAGAAAATTGCTTGTCATCAGGTTGAAAAGCACTTTTTAATCATATGAGTGTTCTTGGCCGTTATCAGTCTTGGACAGTCACAGTCTGACACCAAACTCCCTTTGGTCCTCTGCTATCAGCTAGTCAGAACAATCACTTCAGAAATTAAGATCAACTTGTCAATTGTAGGGCTTAATCTTAGTTTGAATTTCTGCAGCAGTGTAAAAAGTTGCAGCAGGATTGTTGTACAGGTGGAAGTCTGTGTGTAACCCGGTCTTTGTGCACGGGTTAGTTTCTGTCGTTTTTAACACATCTTAACACCATTTCAATATTTCATAGTAGCATATCAACAAGTGCCACAGCATGAATGGCTGCATCAAGTTTCCACCCCTGATCCGTGCCCTTGAGCTTAACACCGTTAGTCTTATTGTCAGTGCATTTTACACTCAGTCAGCAGGAATGCACCCCCTCACAAGTCTCCAGCACTAATAGGAAGATGGGTAATTAAACATATTCTGCTGCAGTAGGATTCAGTTCAGATACCAATTTCACAGAGAAAACTTGTAGTTGTTGTTTGTGTGTGGGTCTGTGTGTGTTTGTGCACATGTGTGCGATGTTGTGAAAAGCAGTTGTAGGCAGAAGAAGCCCTTTGACCATCCAGATTATAGACAGAGCAAATACTGTTGACACACACTCGCTTACGCACATACACGTGTATACCTTGTAGATATCAATCAGTGCTGTGTGTGTGCTACAGGGGTTTCTATAATAACAACCATAGGTTAGGCTTATTAAGTCACAACACATGTTAAATGTTTAAAACATGCAGTATGTTACAAAGTCAGAATATTGAAGAAATCAAATACAAAATATGTTTGTACAAATTCAATCATTTTACCCCAAAGTATTTTTATATTGGTAAAATAAACTAAAAAGACTGATTACACCACAGAGGTATAATGTAATGGTCTTGTGAAATAGGAAATGTGACTGGTTGATGACATACTTGCAAAACGTTACGCTGTTTATAAAATGTGTCATTTACACTGAAGGTTTACCTGCTGCTGTTATCCAGAGAAACTTTGCATTTAAATAAATGAAAACAAAGAAGAGGTTTAGATGTAAAAGCCTTGTTCTAAGTGTGAATTACTCACACATCTCAATACTTTTGGTAAAGTGTGTCATGTACACTACCGTTCAAAAGTTTGGGATCACCCAGACAATTTTGTGTTTTCCATGAAAACTCACACTTTCATTTATCAAATGAGTTGCAAAATGTATAGAAAATATAGTCAAGACATTGACAAGGTTAGAAATAATGATTTGTATTTGAAGTATTAATTTTTTTCTTCAAACTTTGCTTTCGTCAAAGAATGCTCCTTTTGCAGCAATTACAGCATTGCAGACCTTTGGCATTCTAGCTGTTAATTTGTTGAGGTAATCTGTTGAAATGTCACCCCACGCTTCCTGAAGCACCTGCCACAAGTTGGATTGGCTTGATGGGCACTTCTTGGGACCATACGGTCAAGCTGCTCCCACAACAGCTCAATGGGGTTGAGATCTGGTGACTGTGCTGGCCACTCCATTACAGACAGCATACCAGCTGCCTGCTTCTTCCCTAAATAGTTCTTGCACAATTTGGAGGTGTGCTTTGGGTCATTGTCCTGTTGGAGGAGGAAATTGGCTCCAATCAAGCGCTGCCCACAGGGCATGGCGTTGCAAAATGGAGTGATAGTCTTCCTTATTTAAAATCCCTTTTACCTGGTACAAATCTCCCACTTTACCAGCACCAAAGTAGCCCCAGACCATCACATTACTCCACCATGCTTGACAGATGGTGTCAGGCACTCTTCCAGCATCTTTTCACCTGTTCTGCGTCTCACAAATGTTCTTCTGTGTGATCCAAACACCTCAAACTTGGATTCATCTGTCCAGAACACCTTTTTCCAATCTTCCTCTGTCCAATGCCTGTGTTCTTTTGCCCATACCAATCTTTTCTTTTTATTGGCCAGTCTCAGATATGGCTTTTTCTTTGCCACTCTGCCTAGAAGGTCAGCATCCCGGAGTCGCCTCTTCACTGTCGACGTTGACACTGGCGTTTTGCGGTACCATTTAAAGAAGCTGCCAGTTGAGGACCTGTGAGGCGTCTATTTCTCAAACTAGAGACTCTAATGTACTTGTCTTCTTGCTGAGTTGTGCACCGGGGCCTCCCACTTCTCTTTCTGCTCTGGTTAGAGCCCGTTTGTGCTGTTCTCTGAAGGGAGTAGTACACACCGCTGTAGGAAATTTTCAGTTTCTTTGCAATTTCTCGCATGGAATAGCCTTCATTTCTAAGAACAAGAATAGACTGGCGAGTTTCACATGAAAGTTCTTTTTTTCCTGGCCATTTTGAAAGTCTTATCGAACCCACAAATGTGATGCTGCAGATAATCAACTAGCTCAAAGGAAGGCCAGTTTTATAGCTTATATCTCCAGCATAACTGTTTTCAGCTGTGCTAACATAATTGCACAAGGGTTTTCAAGGGTTTTCTAATCATCCATTAGTCTTCTAAGGCGATTAGCAAACACAATGTACCATTAGAACACTGGAGTGATAGTTGATGGAAATGGGCCTTTATACACCTATGGAGATATTTCATTAGAAACCAGACGTTTCCACCTAGAATAGTCATTTACCACATTAACAATGTATAGAGTGTATTTCTGATTGATTTAATGTTATCTTCATTGAAAAAAACAATGCTTTTCTTTGAAAAATAAGGACATTTCTAAGTGATCCCAAACTTTTGAACGGTAGTGTACCTTTGAACACAGTTGGAAGGTACTCCCATATCATCTGAGTGTGTTCTGTGTTTACTCAGAATGCCGCTGGCTCGCAGCCTCTCTGTCACGTCCCTGTCAGGACTGGAGGAGTGGGACGAGGAGTTTGATTTGGAGGACGCTGTTCTTTTTGAAATTGCATGGGAGGTCGCTAACAAAGGCAAGTGTGTGAGTGTGTGTGTGAGTGTTGCGTGTGCAGAAATGTGTTCCTTCCTTGAGGGCTTTTGTGTCTCCACTTACTTTTTAACGTTTGTTTCCATATGTAAACACTTCATGAAAATACATGTTGAATTCACTTTGTAAGTTGCTTTGGATAAAAGCGTCAGCTTCATGTAATATAAAGAAAACGTTCGTAGTTTCCATGTTTATGTCTAATCTTGATCATTATACCTTCAGATCATTTTTAGTTGTAAGAGAGACCCGTCAGGAAAATCCCTCATATACTTCCGGTTGAATCATATTATTTCTTTGTCTCCACTTTGTGTGTGTACGTGTGGCATGTTTGCTGCATGTGTGAAGTTGGAGGCATCTACACCGTCATCCAGACCAAAGCCCGTCTGACCGCAGAGGAATGGGGGGAGAACTATTTCCTGGTGGGCCCTTATGTGGAGAGCAACGTACGCACTCAGGTGGAGCTGATCGAGCCCACCAACCCCGTGCTGAAGAGAACCATTGACAAGATGAACTCCAGTGGGTGTAAGGTACTACCACACGTGCACAGTTAACACATATACGAGTTCAATTTGTATGTTCCACTCAAGGTAATTTATTATTGCTATAAATAGTTTAGGGTTTATAGAGTAAGATTTGAGAATATATGTGGTGAATGTGAACTACACTTACAAGTTGGAGATCATCCCCTCCTTCATACTCGGCCTCAACCACGTCTCTAAATGCAGTGACATTTCCTCTCAAAGGTTAGAGGTTGTATCAGTGTCTCTCTGTCTCAAAAACACACTCCAGAAATAGGTGTGTGTGTGTGTGAGAGAGACACACACATAAACACAGGGAGTAACTCCACTGCACTCCCTGTGTGTGTGTGTGTGTGTGTGTGTGTGTCTCACACACTCTCACACACACACACGTTATGGGTCAAGGCTAGGAGTGGTGCTTTTTTTTTTTTTTTAAAGGGATAGTGCAACCTATCTGGTTCACGACTGACAAGCCAAAGAGCAGAGTTAATTACATTATAATGTGTTTTTAAGATATGTAGGTGTATTAGTACATATAATTATGTCCTGCATTCCAGTTCAGCCATACTTGAAGCTTAAAGTTACTTACTTGTATTGCTATCTATGTCAGCTAGACACACTTCATCGAGGTTAATCTTAGATTGTGTGGTTAGACTATGTTTTACATTTTTTTTCTTTCCTGAAAGTAAATTAAGTATTGTTTAGAAACAGAAGGACAAAACCAATTGAAGTCAATATTTCCTCTCTAACTTGTTTCTCCATTTCCCTGCAGGTCTACTTTGGGCGCTGGCTTATTGAGGGCAGTCCCTATGTTGTTCTGATCGATGTTGCGTTTACCGCCTGGTCTCTTGACAGCTGGAAGAGGGAATTGTGGGACCTTTGTGACATCGGCGTGCCATGGTTTGACCGTGAGGCCAATGATGCCGTTCTGTTTGGCTTCCTGACTGCCTGGCTACTGGGAGAGGTCAGCAGCAAGACAAAGTGACAAAAATGTCTATAAAAATGTGACATTTAATTAGTTTTTAGTCGTGTCAAAAGGAGGAATTTATAACTGTGAAATAGTCCTTGACTATTTTGAATGCTTGCAATTTCAAAACCCTGGAAGATGCATGCAAATATGGTGTATCTGAATACATATTGGTGTGTATGTGTGTAACCCTGTTTTCTCCTGTATTTCAGTTTGCAGCCCAGAGTGAGGAGCCTCCGCACATCGTGGCCCATTTCCATGAGTGGTTGGCCGGCCTGGGCTTAGTGTTGTGTAGACATAGAAAGCTGCCCGTCGCAACCATCTTCACCACTCACGCCACACTGCTGGGACGATACCTGTGTGCTGGAAGTGTGGACTTCTACAACAAACTTGCAGATGTGCGTGTCTACTGTGTGCATTTTATTGAGCAGCAGTGAAATTAAGCAAAAACTAAACGATAGAAAGAGGCCATTTAACTCTCTTTCTCTCTTTCCTGTTTGTGTCCCTTTTCAGTTCAACTTGGATAAGGAAGCAGGCGACAGGCAGATTTACCACCGCTACTGTTTGGAGCGGGCGGCTGTGCACTGTGCTCATGTCTTCACCACTGTGTCACAGATCACAGCCATTGAGGCAGAGTACCTGCTCAAGAGGACACCAGGTGTGTGAAATGCAGAAACCTCCTCTGGTCATTTGCCACTGGTCAGACACGGCAGGCCTTGAATGTGCGAGGATACGATGTGTTTCTCACTGCTTTCTTCCTGAATGCTTTAAACTTGCGTGCGTTACACTTTTAATTCATCCAGTTAGTCGTCTCCTTAAATCACTGTTCCTCTGTGTCTGTGCTTTTCCTCTCCCACCACAAACAGACATTGTCACTCCCAATGGGCTCAACGTGAAGAAGTTCTCAGCCGTGCACGAGTTTCAAAACCTCCACGCTCAGAGCAAGAATCGGATTCAGGAGTTCGTCAGGGGACACTTCTACGGGTCAGGCACGCATCAGTCAACATTCACAGTCCAAACTGTTATGATAGTGAAAGAGTACTCGACCAGAATGTGCTGGTTGTAAAGCGCTACACTCATCCAGCTCTTGTGACATATTTACCTTCGCATTGAAAATGCGGAAGGTAATGTTTTGATCGCCGTGTATTTGTATGCGTGCGTGCGTGTTATTCGCACAAGTCAAAAAGTATTAAACCGAATCGCATGAAATTTGGTGGGATGATTGGTTATTATCCGGGGACCATTTGATTAGATTTTGGGATCGATCGGGTTAAAGGTCAAGGTCATGAAAAAGGTCAATCTTCTCGAATCTCATGAAATTTGGTGGGATGATTGGTTATTATCCGGGGAACATTTGATTAGATTTTGGGATCAATCGGGCCAAAGGTCAATATCTTCTTTTTACCATATTTATATCCAATTGGCATGCAACTAATGCCAAAGTGTTCATAATTCAATGCCCAATCTTGTGATATGCGAAGGTATGCGCTCTACCGAGTGCCCGTTCTAGTTTGGTTTGTGTTTGTCCACCAGGCACCTCGACTTCAACCTGGACAAGACTTTGTTCCTGTTCATCGCTGGAAGGTACGAGTTCACCAACAAAGGAGCCGACATCTTCTTGGAAGCTTTAGCCAGACTCAACTATCTACTTAGGGTAAGAGTGTCGATGTGTCAACAAATGTGCGTGTGTGTGTGGGAGAAGGACGACAGTGAATCTTGGGTGTGAAAATGTAACCCCGTATTCCTGTACGGTCTGACTGTTGCAGGTCAATCACAGTGACGTGACCGTCGTTGCGTTCTTCATCATGCCGGCTCGGACAAACAACTTCAATGTGGAGACCTTGAAGGGCCAAGCAGTCAGGAAACAGCTCTGGTGAGGTTTCTTATTATGTTGAAGAAGATGAAGCCAGACAGCCAAAGTGCTTCACTCATCCACTGTGAAAAGGGCTTTGGAGTTATCTAATAATTTATTTTTTTCCGCTGACAGGGATACTGCTCAGACTGTGAAGGAACGTTTCGGAAAGAAACTCTACGAGTCACTTCTTGTGTAAGTTGGCCACTTACAGTCTATTTTCATTAAATATGTAACATATGAAATGTCTTATAACGCCATCAAATAAAAGGTAGCAAACAGCCCACCTTTAGATACACGTAATCATCCTGTTTCCCCATCAAACCTAGATATACCTTGATTTAAATGCTCTACAAAATGTAGACTTTGTGTCTTCATTGTTGAAAGTTTATTCATGCCACGTTATTGTAGTCATTTTACAAGTCTAAAACAAGCTGCTTTCATCAGTGGACAACTGCCGGATGTGTCAAAGATTCTGGACAAAGAGGATTTTACCATCATGAAGCGCGCCATCTTCGCCACTCAGAGGCAGTGCCAGCCTCCAATCTGCACCCACAACATGCTGGACGACAGCAGCGACCCCATCCTGAACTGTGTCCGCCGTATCGGCCTTTTCAACAGCTCTGCTGACCGTGTCAAGGTGAGGCCAGCTGGCAGCGGTCCATAATGCCCACAAAAAATATTTCTTCTCACCTTTTGTACATGTTGTTCTTCAGCAAGAGTGGAGACACGTTTGCTTATATACAGTACACTAAGATTCATTTGTTGTACTTCTTTTTTCTTGCCAAATGTGTTGATGATTTAAGTTTCTGCAGTGACTAGAATTCCACATTTAGATGTTTTGCTGCTCAAACTGTTTTCTCCAGTAAATATGAAACTGATTGGCTTCTCCCTCCTTTAGATTATCTTCCATCCTGAATTCCTTTCGTCCACCTCTCCTCTACTTCCGATGGATTACGAGGAGTTTGTAAGAGGCTGCCACCTCGGTGTCTTCCCCTCTTACTACGAGCCTTGGGGCTACACACCAGGTATGACTCATGCATGCTGACGAGGTGTATAGATGTACGTGGGTTTATTGTAGAATATACAACTTATTAATCGGACCTCACTGTTTCTATCACCGTCAGCTGAGTGCACAGTCATGGGAATTCCGTCAATCTCAACGAACCTGTCAGGCTTTGGCTGTTTCATGGAGGAGCACATAGCAGACCCCTCGGCATACGGTGCGTTTTTTCATATTTTATTTGTTTAACGCCAAGATTCTCTTCTAACAGATAGCCAGGGATAACTGATTCTTTCTTTCACATCAAAATGTTTTTTTTGTGTGCAGGTATTTACATCCTGGACCGTCGGTATCGGGGTGTCGACGAGTCGTGTAACCAGCTCACGTCCTTCCTGTTTCAGTTCTGCAAGCAGAGCCGGCGCCAGCGGATCATCCAGAGGAACCGGACTGAGCGTCTGAGCGAACTCTTGGACTGGAGATACCTCGGCAGGGTCAGATGACAAATCTGAAAGTAATATTTTGTTTGTGTGATCATTGCTCAACTTCAAGATGGATTCATGTTGTTTTTTCTCCTTTCCTGCACTAGTATTATATATCTGCCCGTCACATGGCCCTGGCTAAAGCCTTCCCTGACACTTACATGTATGAACTTCACGAGCCCACCTCAGTAAGTTAACACATGTTTGGATGAGAGATATGCCAAGTTATCGCTATTTATTTGTTATTTCACAAATCCTTACACACCGATTGAGATTCCGATGCCTTTTTGTTTCTCGCCCATCAGACCTCAGGTTTCCGGTACCCTCGACCAGCCTCTGTGCCTCCGTCTCCAGCTCTGTCCCGCCACTCTTCCCCCCGCCACAGCGAGGCCGAGGACAACGACGAAGAGGAACGCTATGACGAGGATGTGGAGGCGGCAAAGGACAGGGTGAACATCCGCCAGCCCTACGCTCTGCCATTCAAAAATAAGTCTTCTGCTGTCCCGGGGGCCGATGGAAACGGCGATGATGACGAGATGTAGAAAAACTGAGATATGCACAAACACACACGTATACGTACATGCTGAACGTCACTCGTGAAACTTTATCTGCGGAAATCGTTTAAAGTCATCCATGTAATTTATAGTTGTGTGAATACAAGTGATTCATTTAAAATCGGCTTGTTGTGAGAATTGCATCACTGTCGGTGTCTTTCCAACCTGTTTGTACATCAGAATTTTTAGGAAATATCTGTCTGTTGATATATTTTGGTATTGTTTCAGTTCCACCAGCAGTGCAACCAGTGGTTTGCTTTGAGGAGTAAATGCAGCAGCTAGAAAGGGCTAAACGACAGCTCAATATTGAAAACAAATCAGGATTGCTGGATTTTGTTGTGTACTACTAACACTGTAGGTCGAACACATTGTAACAATAATAGAAGATTATTTTGAGAAGCTGGAGGGTTTTAAATACTTGATTCAAATGTGAGTCGAAGCAGGGAAAGAACACAACCCTCCTTTATACCAGAGGGTCAGCTGGGCACTATCAAAGCTATTCTCCTGGTTTAAAAAAGGCTCATGTGGAAACTTTGAGTACAGAAGTACGACAATGATGATGATGATGATACGACTTGAATGCGACTGTCCACCCTGTAGCATCCTTTTCTTTCTTTAAAATGCCTTGTTTACTACACAACTTCCTAGAGTGAACATATAATACACAACAACAAATAGCAACAGAAACAAAAGGTTTTCCTCATTCTGAGAATACTGTGTGTGTGTTTTCATTTCTGTTCTGTGCCTTATTGTATGAAAGCCCTTCAGTGGCATCACAAACAAACTCAGACTCTTTTAATGTCCGCGCTTGTGTGGATTATTCCTGGGTTTGCCTGTTTTGACAAGTATTACATTATGAAGGGAATAAAAGGGAAACAGAAAGGAGGGAAAAGGGACTGCGATGGTAACAATGTTTTCAGGGAAAGAATATAAGAGATGGCTGGCAAATAGAGATTATTTTACGTATGATCCCCCTCCCTGTAGGAGTTTTATCACGTGTCAATCTTGTACCAGATTAACTAATAAAGTTTAAATATGTATATACCTGTTTGTGTTTTACAAATGACAATGTTTGACTTGTTCTTTGTTTGCATGCCGTTTATTGGAACACACATTCAAGGTTCTGTGGGTTTTCAAGTTCTCAGTAACATCCGGCTCCAGTGGCACCGTCCACACCGATTCATCTCGATCTTCTTGCTGCGTCGCGGTGAGTCCTGCAGAGTTGTCCTCCGCTTCAGCACAAATAAACTCGGCCCCCGTGACCTTTGCAAACTAAAAAGAAAAAAAAGAATATAAAGGGGAAATGCAGAACTGCCAACAATTTACTTATTTGCACATCGACACATTTAAGATCTTTTCTCGAATTACCCTAAAAACTAATGTTACGACACACGAACTAAAACACTGTTTTCAACTGACTGGGGACAGCAGTAATGGTTTAAACCCGAAACTACAGGGGGCCTTAAAATACTGTTCTTTTAACTCCACTTAATTCATCTGACAGCAGTTAATACAAGTTACCTTTGTTTTTATGACCTTTTGTCACAAGTTGTCCAGGTTGGTAACCCCTGGATAGTAACTACCTACTGGATATGAACTATAGTTCCTCCCCATTTAGGTTACCAATAAATGCTTCTGATTGATGGATGCATTAGTTTTAACAATATCTGATCCTGCTATATTATTAAGTCACAAGGGCCTTTTGACAATAGTACACTTTGCTGATAATACTTCTGTACTTTTACTTTAGTATGCATTTGAATGCAGGGTTTGCACTCATAATGAAGTATTTTGAGGTTCTTTCACACTAAAGCAAAGGATCCGACCACGCAGGACTCACCTAGTAAACTATTCCAGAAGGAGTTGTATGTTGCACTGCCGGTCACAGCTCCGAGTCTGGCGGGATTCCTCCTCACTGTGTGCACTGTGAAGCCACCGGGCCCAGTCACCTCCACCTCAACCACATGGTAGTCCCTTAACCTGGGGCATGAAGAGGTATGAATAGTGTGATATAAACAGCGATAAATGGCTGCACTCGCTCAATCTGATTTTTAGAAAGACTCACGCTGTGTCAGACACGATCTCTCCCTGAACGCCCATAAAGCCAAGTGCTCCTGCTGCCACTGCTGCGGCTGCCATGGTGTTAACGTTGTTGGGAGCAAGTGGGCACAACTCTGCCACTGAGCCTCTGAATAAAACACGCCGGCCCTCCTCCTCCGTCCAATCAGAGAGGACGTCTCCGGTCAGCCGGAAGCAGGATGGATGCTTGGACATTCTTATAAACAAAGCCTGAAAACAAGAGAAGAAACGGATGTAAACCATGACATGCTTTTTGTTATCGCCACACCTGCACTGCCCCAGTGGGAGTGTACCTTCAAGGCTCCACTGTCATTCAGCCTCTGGATGTCCTGGCCTCCCCACAATGCACCACTGGGGATGTAGAGTGTCCTACCGTACTGCTGAGCCGCCTGATGCAGCTTCTGGTTCAGACCAGGATCAGAGAGGGCAGAGGGAGAGCCCACCTGAGAGGAGGAGAAGAAAAGGCACATGTGTTCTCATTTTCTGTAATGGATAAAGACAGAATGAATTTGATTTGAAGAATTTCATTATCATCTGTTGAAGGCAACACAATGATGCAATGCTATCACGCTGAAATGTATTGTAAACATATCGATAATTCCTAAAATACAGAACCCTAAAAGACTGTTATAACTTAATATCCTTTTTAGAAAAGACCAGCCAAATACAAACCTCACTTATCAACACAAGTACACCTGTCTTATTCTGATCTGTTTAGTCTTCTTACAGTTAAGGAGCAGGAACATAAGAACAATATTATATATATATATATATATATATATAAAATGCAAAAGATCAATAGAAATAAGCTTACCATGAAATGGGACTGAGAGAGGAAGTGAAAGCCAAATTCTTTCACTATCTGTGGATGACACACCTCGATAATAACATCACATCGCCTGTGAAAAGAAACCAGTTTTACGAAACAGTGTTCTCAAATGATGTCAAGCATGTCGTCTACGGTAGCACAGAGATCACATAAGATGCAAATACTGGTGTGATGCATGCAGGTTTCTGTGTGTGCTTGCACCTGTTTTCAAAGGATGACAGGTCACAAAGGATGAGGTCATCAGGAACTACACCTTTGAGCTTGTCAGAATTTCTGTTCCAAACGAAAGCCAGCGTTAGACCGAGACCAGCTCCATCTTTAAGGATCCTCTCCACCAGGTACTGCCCTGAAACGCACACACACGCGATGAAGAGAGCGTAACGTCACAGATACAAAACTCAAAAAGATGTACATCAGAAAGTGTGTGTGAAATATAAGAGGGAGAGTTCAGACCGAGGTGTCCGTAGCCTACAACTCCAATTCTTTGGGAGGAAGAGCTGGTTGCCATGTCCTGTGCTGACAAAGGAAACATGCTGGGAAAAGAACATTCACCTGCAACTTGAACACACACACACACACACACACACACACACACATACACACACACACACACACACACACACACACACACACACACACACACACACACACACACACACACACACACACACACACACACACACACACACACACACACACACACACACACACACACACACACACACATACACACACGTATGCTTTTGACCCTACTTACTATCTTCTTTATTGCTCTCCTCACCAGATAATCTCAAACCCCAGCAGAACTCCCAACGTGAAGCACAAGTGGACCACGACTCCGGTAATTGTGAGCAACCACAGTACAAAGTTTGACTCCGAGGGGCCAAAGTTAATCATTGTTTGAGCCGAGCTCCTCCTCCATTCATTTAAACAACTTCAAATCCAGATGCATTTACAATTTCTTGTAAAGTGTAGCAATTAATTAATCTGACGCCGTGTGAACATCTAGTGACGCTCAAACAATGCCATGTGCTATTTTTCTCTATTTCTTTTAAAGATTGTCAACCACAAAACTTAAAATAATCTTGTGCAGCAGCTGTTTTTTTTGTGCCTACACATTAAATATATTTGAAAATGGGATGGTGTTGGAGTTTAAGTTGCCAGCCTTCACATATATTTATGAACTATTGATCTCTCTTCTCGTAGTGGCAGAGATGATTATGTTACATCACCTACAAGGTTTAAAGAAAGTCTCTTTCTGGACATTTTCTCACTATTAATGAATGCGTCATTACCAACAATAATTGTAAATTCACAAGTAAGAAATCAACTTTAACATATATGTTTTCTACTCGTTCAACTTTTCTCCTCATGTGTTAATGTTAGCAATAAACTCAAACTGTCAAAGGTCAGACATTTGTCTATGAGAACACGGAGAACATTGATTATCAGAGAGCAATCAGACAGCAAAGATCGGTCCAAAGTTCCCTGCTATGAAAGACCAACAGGCAGAGAGACGTGGCAGAGATTCGAGACAGGAGGGAACAAGACGAGCATCTGAGGATTACATGTGACGACAGAAAAGAAAGTAGAAGGCGTCAAGAAGACGAGACCGCTTCATCCAACCGAGAGATCTACTGTTTCTGAGACGATGGACATCCTTGAGACATATAACTATGACAAGCGGCAGAGGAGAAACACGGTACCTACAAACCATTTATGTACATTCACTGGTCAATAGTTGTTGAACAGACATCATTCTCTACGTGGAAAGGCTCAAATGGTCTAAAATCCTTATTCCAGCCAAATTAATGTTGTGACTCGTCTCCCCCTTTCTTTCCGTTCGTCCCTCTCTATTAGTCCTGCGCTCTCTTTCTTTCTCTCCTGCCTTTCTTTTTGTCTGCAGCGGTGTATTTCTACCTGTGGACACCTGACTCACCCGCATCCATCACATCTGCTGGTGTCAAATCAGCACCAGTACTCCTATTGGCTGCAGCCGTGCTGAGCTGGAATGGAGGTCGCAGTGTGCTGGGTGTGGTGGGAGGATTGGTTTTCTCTGCTGTTGGCGACTGCTGCTTAGTGTGGCCTGAGCTGTTCCTTCATGGTAAGAGTTTGCACAAAAACCCATCCCAGGAAATCCGTCTGATGATGGATAAGCATCTGGGGGTGAGGGGCTATAATTCTGGGGTCTGGAGTTGAGAGAGGACGTGTTCGACTGGATTGTTTGACAAGTAGCCAGTTTACAAGATGATTTCAAATGAATATAAAGCTAAATAATCAGGCAATAGCATTTCAGCCAATGTTTTCCACCTCTTTTGCTCTCCATACAGACGGATTACTTGGATTTAACCAAAGCCTGCTCAAACGTGATTGATCAATACTACTCAACAAACCGAAACCAGAATACTTCCGATATCAAAACGGACTGTGCGTTCAAACACCCATACTATAAGTATGGCAGAAAGATGTCGAGTACTTCCTGTTGCATAGTGTGTCAGATGCAGTATGTCGAAAATACCAAGATGCCCTGGCCTACTACATCCTGTCTCCTTTTGCAGTATGAATGCCAGAATGCTTTTCTAGCTATTGACCCACAATCCTTGGTGGCATTGGCGCAGCAGACATATGAGCAAGAGGGTCAAAGTTCATGGTGCCATGTTATGAAGAAGTGGTACGTCTTAATTGAATGCATACTACATTCATCAGTATCTACAGGCAGCATGGATTAAAACTAAAAAGAAAAAGTATGCGATGTGGAACACAGCTCTTGTCCCATTGCCTACAGATTATAATCGTATATTATACTACATGTACTTTATAAATATACATTAATATGTATTTTTTTTATTTACTTGCGATCAGTGGAACCCTCTAACTCAATGGTTCTCAACCTTTTTTTAGTGATGTACCCCGAGAAATATTATTTTCAGCCGAGTAACCCCCGACCAGTGCAAAGCATTTGGGGTTGAAAAAATGTTATGCGCAGCATTTTGCATATAATACATACAATTCAGTTTATGAACTTCCACTTATAGTTTTTTGAATATTTATTAAATAACTATTTTTAAAGGCTTAAAAAAAAAAAGTAAAACAAATCTCACGTAACCCAAGGAGTACCTTCCCGTACCCCCGTTTGAGAACCACTGCTCTAACGTAAAGCTCTAAATATTTGCATTTTGAAAATCATTGATCTAACTGCTGTTTGTCCACAACATCTCGCACATCTGTTCCAGGAATGGGTGCATTCGCTGTGGCTCACCTGCTGTACTCGATGACCTTCCTCTCCAGTCGTTACGCAACATATGCCTCCTCCTCTTCCTTCTGGACTCGCTCTCTCTATCTGATCCTGCTCACGCTGGGAGGAGGTTTCTACATCTACATGTATCCATTCCTGCAGAAAGTGCCAAACTCTGAAATACTGCTTCCAGCTGTGGGGCTCTACATCGTCCTTATTGTTCTGATGGGGGCATTAGCCATCAGAACCCACAACGTGGCAACGCTGTTAGGGAGTTTGTCCTTCATGGTGTCTGACCTGTCACTGGCTGTGCAAGTTTTCAAGGCGACAGCCCCGATGGAGCACGGTCACGCTGTCGTCATGGTCACGTATTATTTGGCCCAGCTACTAATCGCTGTGGGCGATGTAAATGCAGTGGAGGAAGACTTGTCAAAATGGAAGTGGTCCTAAACAACGTCCCAAGAGTCTGAAGTATCTCCATCACCCTGGTAAAATCATACAAACTATAAATCCTTTAGGTTTTGGAGTTTCTAATATCAACCCATCAAATTCTGGAAAAGAGGGGGATAGAAGGAGGACAGTACTGGTCAGCACTTGAAAGCTACTGGCTGGTGCCAATGATGGAGTAAAAGAGCTGCTGGAAAGTCAAGTTTGAATAATCATGCTAATACCCATAACAAAATATTTTATTGTTGCATGACATGAATGTTTATGTGTGGTTGGGCATGTGGTGGCAATGTTTTCCACATGAAATAATTATGTATATAAAATACAACAATTTGTTTTGTAAATCAATGTTATAAAATAAACAAGGATGTACTGAATTCTGTCCTGATTTTAGCAACTACTAAATTGAAAAGAAAATAGTTTCTTCAGACAAACCTAACTTAGAACAATTAAAGATAAGTTGCACATTTAGCATTGGGGTGTATCCATTGACATTTAAAATAGGAAGTACTTTACATAGTACCTGTGATGGGGATTTGGTTTGATATCATGATGAACTTTTCACTGGATTAAAATGACAGCTGACTTAAAAATTATTTTATACATCAGTTATTTACACACTCAAATCCAGCTCCTGCTTGAAATGCAAAATATGGACAACATCTGTTTTAACAGTAAAAAGAAAAGTTGCTTAACATCCATGAGCCAGATAAAGAATGTTCTGTTACATCTTTGCACACTGAAACCAACACAGGGGAGTTTATGAGGACTTCAGCGATCCATCCCATTGTCATCCGACTGTTGCCCGGGGAAACAAATAACCCTCAACTGCTCACAGAAAGCCAGTTCCTCCTGTTGGGGACAAAAATGTGGCTTTAGAAGTTTTCCTGGACATGCAGTCTAAACCTTGATGATTTAAAAACTAATACCTTCATCGGACTACAACGCTCTACAAGTGTCGACATGTTAGCATCTAGTTAGCACTTGAAAAGGTTTATGGTCAACAGTTTGGTTGCTTTTTGATAGACTTACAACTGTGCACAATATTTTAATGACACTAGATTTTGCAATCATGCACTTGTAGTTTTGTACATGAGAAAAGACAACTCCTCGGCTAAATGTTATTTTGGAATTCTCACAACACTTGAACCCAGTTTCACCTTCAGGCTCAAAGACTTAGGAAATACCTGACTCTCTTCTTTTCCTTGGAGCTCTCTGGTTTGCTCTCTGAGTAACTCCTTCAGACCCAGAGAAGGATTCCTGCAGTCTTGGAGACCCTGCGGACAGTCTTCCACCAGACTAGACAGATATCAGACACACAAAAAGGTGTCATTTCTGAAGCGAACCATGAATTGATGTCACTTGTGAGTATTCCAGACAGGAAGCTAGAGAGTGGCTCTTACCAGCAAAGGGCGCCCAGCACGTGTTCATGGAAAGGTAAGTGTGGCGAGCGGAGAACCGATACCAGCTGCTGGACCATACCCATAGAGACAACTGCGTCTGCAGGACGGAGAAAACAGATAAAGATATTAAAAAGACCCACAATTAAAGAAGCACCTTTCACAGTCAGTGCTAACATGCTTCGTAGAGCTGCCTGAGAAGATGATCCCTCACTCAAAGATGATCGCAGGTATCAAGAGTCCCTTACATACTTGCTATCGGGTGATACCAAAGTATCACCATCAGAATTGGGAGTTCGAAAGCAAGATGGTATGAATGCCAGCTTTTTGACCAAAAACTAAATAATAAAAAATAAGTCCACAGCTTTGTTGAAGGGCACTGTTCTGTGTGGATGCCTCGCTCCTTCGTACCTTTCTGCTCGGGATGCGACGCCAGCAGGTTGAGCAGAAGGAATGCGGACTTGGTCCTGAGCTTCTCGATGTCCGATTGCATGCCTCGCATCAGCACTGAGACGCCATCATGGGACAAGAACGCCTGGAGGCCTGACTCCTGCTCTCGAACCAGACCTAAAGTCACCACCAGATGAGTTACGATTAGTACTGTATCCTGAGCACAAAGAATTACAATCCAGTCCAAATGCTTTCCACGCTCTCCTTTAGTGTTGTCAGAAAACACATTAATGCCCCCGTTTGAACTACGAGTCTGAATCGAGTTTCAAGTCGCCAGTATTGAGCAATAAGGTCTTAAATACTCACATGACACAGCGTAGAGAGCTTTTACTCTGACGGTGGAGTTGGGGTCCGAGTCTGCCAGCTGCAGCAGCTTCGGCAGAACCCCGGTGCTAAACAAGTGGACCTGCACCTGCGGCATGTTCTGAGCACAGATAGCGATGAGCTGGGCAGCACGCCACCTAAAGCCACTTTCGGCATGACACAGATACTGGGAGATACACAGGTCCAGTCCTCCAAGAGTCATTAGATCTGTGAAGTAGAGAAGCAGGGTACAAACTCAAGTATTTTTTATTCATAACCTCTATCCAGCTATTGCCTCATACTAACATCTGACCTATAGACTGCTTGGAAAAAGTAAAATACTATTTATTACAAACCTCTTGCATTGTCCAGGTTCTCACATAACTCTGACACGATCGCAAATGCTGTTTCTCGCTCATCTTCATCCTCTTCATCCTCTCCCTCCTTTACGCTCTTTCCCTCCCGGCGCAAGACGGCCAAGCACCGCTTTATCTGCGTCACTTCATCCATCTGCCCTTTACAGACATCTGCTAGAACATCTCTCAGCCATATTTTCCTCTGTAACAGAGAAAGAGTATTCGTATAATAATGTTTCAGCATCCACACATTTGAGGGAAGGTAGAAGTCTTCATAGATACAAATAAAATGGAAAATCGTTAACCCTGTCCTTTAAAAAAAATGTAATCTTCATCAGTCCAAAAGTCATATAGAGTATCTCAACATAGGAGAAAAACAGCTAATCTTAAAATTGTATGACATTAACCCAGTGATTTTGGGCCTCTTTGTATAAAAATGTGTTATCGCAATCAATAATCAAAATATTGAACGAATGATGTCCATGGACTCAAATTCATCAAATACCTCCAGCTCTGCTCGTGTCACAATTATGGTAATAATTTGTCAGTAGGGGCGAGATCCCCCTAGCGACGCTGGCACTCAGTGGCACTTGCCAGCAGTTGCCAGCAGTTGCCACTACTAGTCAAAAAGTGCCACTACTAGTCAAAAAGTGCCAGCAGACGGAGGGTCGGCCAGGCGCGTCTGCGGCATGTCTGCGCAGTGACGAGTCTGCGACGACTCAGTGACAAGCTCCACTGAAGTGCCCGGACAGCGGAAGAAATCACTTTCATGATCACACAATGGAGGAGCTGCGGTTTAGCTAGATAGATAGCTAAAATAGCTAGATACACAGATGGATGTGTGTATATATATAAAAAGACACTAATTAATATATATATATTAATTAGTGTCTTTTAGACACTTACTGACAATATGCAATAAGATAGTGCTTTACATTACTGCTGTACTATATTTAATATTGTTTTGCTACTACTACGTTTCACTTCGTAACCTATTACACTTATATACCATGATATTGTAACGTCTCGGACGTTATGGCACTGATGACACGGAGACGGGACGACGTTATTACTCCTCCTTTATTGGGCATCCACCAACACAGACAGCGTGCTCCTCTCAGCTCAGCAGCTCGAACGTCAACAACAACGGTTCCCGTCAACCACCCTTAACTCCCGTTTTCCGACAGGTTAACCCCGCCTCCCCTCTACTCCGCCAATCACAGGCACGCCCCCTCGACCAGCATGCACGGTGCCACACTTTGATTGACAGCCACTTCACAGGGTCGCTACAATATATTACGAAGTGAAACGTAGTAGAAGCAAAACAATATTAAATATAGTACAGCAGTAATGTACAGCACTATCGCATATTGTAAGTAAGTGTCTACAAAAAGACACTAATTATATATATATATATCCATCTGTGTATCTAGCTATTTTAGCTATCTATCTATCTATCTAGCTAAACCGCAGCTCCTCCATTCTGTGATCATGAAAGTGATTTCTTCCGCTGTCCGGGCACTTCAGTGAAGCTTGTCACTAAATCGTCGCAGACTCGTCACTGCGGCCGACCCTCCGTCTGCTGGCACTTTTTGACTAGTAGTGGCACTTTTTAACTAGTAGTGGCACTTTTTGACTAGTAGTGGCATCTGCTGGCAACTGCTGGCAAGTGTCACTGAGTGCCAGTGCTTACACTTTAGACTAACAGTGGCATCTCCTCAAAGTAGAATTTCATGGCGGTATAACAGTATGACATGGTAAAACAATAAATTATATATATATCTTTTAAAAAAATTATTATTAAAGAAAGGCGGGTACATTATACATTTTGTAGCGACCCTGTGAAGTGGCTGTCAATCACAGTGTGGCACCGTGCATGCTGGTCGAGGGGGCGTGCCTGTGATTGGCGGAGTAGAGGGGAGGCGGGGTTAACCTGTCGGATAACGGGAGTTAAGGGTGGTGGACGGGAACCGTTGTTGTTGACGTTCGAGCTGCTAAGCTGAGAGGAGCACGCTGTCTGTGTTGGTGGATGCCCAATAAAGGGAGGATTAATAACGTCGTCCCGTCTCCGTGTCATCAGTGCCATAACGTCCGAGACGTTACAATATCATGGTATATAAGTGTAATAGGTTACGAAGTGAAACGTAGTAGTAGCAAAACAATATTAAATACAGTACAGCAGTAATGTACAGCACTATCTTATTGCATATTGTAAGTAAGTGTCTACAAAAAGACAATATATATATATATATATATATATCCATCTGTGTATCTAGCTATTTTAGCTATCTATCTAGCTAAACCGCAGCTCCTCCATTCTGTGATCATGAAAGTGATTTATTCCGCTGTCCGGGCACTTCAGTGAAGCTTGTCACTGAGTCGTCGCAGACTCGTCAATGCGCAGACATGCCTCAGACGCGCCTGGCCGACCCTCCGTCTGCTGGCACTTTTTGACTAGTAGTGGCACTTTTTGACTAGCTGTGGCACTTTTTAACTAGTAGTGGCACTTTTTGACTAGCTGCGGCATCTGCTGGCAACTGCTGGCAAGTGTCACTGAGTGCCAGTGCTTAAACTTTAGACTAACAGTGGCATCTCCTCAAAGGAGAATTTCATGGAGGTATAACAGTGTGACATGGTAAAAAAATTAATTATATATTTTTTATTATTAAAGAAAGGCGGGTACATTATACATATCATGGTATATAAGTGTTATATATTACGAAGTGAAACGTAGTAGTAGCAAAACAATATTCAATATAGTACAGCAGTATTGTACAGCAATATCGTATTGCATATTGTAAGTAAGTCTAAAAAAATACATTATCTATGCAAGTCTGCGGCACTTGCCACAGACTTGCCACTGAGGTGCCACTGAGGTGCCAGTGAGTTGCCAGTGAGTTGCCAGTGAGTTGCCATTGAGTTGTCGGTGCCAGTGATTGCACTCGCCCTCTCTCTAATTTGTATGACCACATACTCTTTATTAGGCCTTTGGTCCTGTGAGGACTAACTGAGCTCGATAGTCTGGACCCAACGAGGTGTGTTGCCCAAAGCTCCTTCAGGTTGTAAATGTACATTTAACCGACCCTTACCTCCTCGGACATGGGCTGAAAACTGTCAGGTCCCCCTGGGGCTGGTCCAACATCCACTGCCAGCTGCAGGACCCCCTGGAGGTTTTGGGGATATCTCCTGGTCGGTCTGTCTTCTGCCATGATGTGCACCGCTGAGGTGGAAACACGACATCAAAAGAATCAGCGGGACAGGGACAACTGAAGAGTTGACGTCGTCACGGCCTGTGAACATGAATCCCAAACACAGGGCGCAAACCCAGCAGACAGTGTCTAACTTGAGTCTAAAGATGCTATCATTACCTAGACATAATATTACAACATTAATAATAATACAACATAAAGGCAGTACCCCTACACAAACCTTAATCTTAACACAATTTACCTCGACACGAGTCCTGTGAAGAGTGTTGAATAAATGGACACTGGGTCTTTTATAGTATCTTAGCTCCCCTTCCCAAAGAGTAACACGAATGAGCTAGAACATTCTAGCTAACGTTAGCTGAACTCACGAGTCGCAAGGAGGCTGCCATGATGTACCGTTACCGTAAACGTTTAACCAAATTGGCAAGCAAATTGTTTTTTGCCGAATTATTTACTCACCTCTCAGTCCTTTCAGTCTTCACACTTCCTACGCTGATTTAGTTCGACAAAAATATGATACAGCAAGTTTGACAGTAACACAACCAAAGCATGTAAAGGGCACAACGTCAAACGCCACCATATTAGCGTGTTTACGGTAAATCGCGCATGCGCGAAGATCAAAGTATTTCAGTAACAGAGAGAGGAGTCCCTCTGGCGAATCCCTTCTTATATCCAGTTGACGGTGAAATCCCCCTTCCCCAAACTAAGGAACCGTGTACAATATGAAATACCTCTATTAAACTATCCATTCATTGATCATCTTTCGTTGAGAGGGGGCTGTAGTCGATCCCAGTTGACATTGGGCGAAGGGTACACCCTCGACTGGTCGCCAGACTATCGCAGGGCAGTATTAAAATATATTTGACAAAATATGTGTTTTTAGGATTTGTGCATCAAATAGATAAATTAAGGAAGTTGGATAACTTTACAGCTTAACTATTCAGAACTAATTCAACTGGTATCCTAAAACTAACAGTTGACGAGTTTAAAATAATAACTCAATGTATGTCGCTGTCGTGAGCTGCTTGGTTTGACAGCTGTGGACCTTTACGGGTACTCTCTTTATTCGTTGTTCGTCTTTGGTTTGGGCTAACCATCCAAGATGGCGTCGCTTGTGGGACTGCGTGCATGTTTCTCCGGTAAAATCTTTTTATTCTCTTGTAGTTACCGACGAATTTCATTTCAGTATGTTTGCATTCTCTTAGCACCCGCTTTGTTCTGCACATAACAGTAGATGCTTTTTACTTTTATAGCAACATAATCTATCGTAACAAAAAGAGACTCTTCTGTTTCTTCGTTAGCCGAGCAAGGTCACGTTACCAATGGGTTTTAGCTAACGACCCAGCTTGTCGAGGATGATGGCTGACTGATGATTATTTAAACATGCTTATATTATAGAAAGTTATGTAGCTACCGAAGTTCACTGTTTAAATATCAAACAGTTGCTTAATCGGAGGCTCCTGGTTTTCAGGATTTGTTTGTTGTCGAGCGCTGCATAGTTCCTTTCAGCTAAGGACTTTGCTCAATGCAGTTCTGAATAAATAAGCATATACAATAGTATTTGAGTGTTTGCTTGTAAATAAAATGACACTCCTGCTTTATATTTTCGCTTATTTGACACCAAATTTGAATAGGCAACAACAACATGTGACTGACCATCTGCTACCTGATGGACATTTCGTGTGACTAAAATAGAAAAGGATCGTTTAATGCCTTACATGATGCAAAAATGGCTTCAACAATTTTCCATTCTTAGTGGTGGAATTATAGAATAAGATACTTCTACTGGATTATCCTGTCAAATAATCAGCAATTACCTTAATTTACATGCTCACCTTTTGTTTCTCTCATTTTAGCTCTTCAGCTGTCTTCGCCGAGCCTCCTGCACAGCTCCTTCAAATTGGTGAGTGTGCCCACAAACTGCAATGTACAGACTGTTTATCATGGGTTTTGCAACTGTATAACTCCTGGCTTTGTCATGTAGGGAGCTGTGCCCCTGAGTCGGCGAACCTTTGTTGCAGAGGCTAAGAAGACATACACCAGAGAAAAACCTCACGTCAACATTGGAACAATCGGCCACGTTGATCACGGCAAGACAACCCTGACTGCTGCCATCACAAAAGGTAGACACACTGACGTCCCTGCTTTTAACTCCTACACACTGAGATATTTTATGTGATCTAGACTTAAATAGCTCCACTGGCATAAGGTAAAAAGTCAAGGTGAGAACAAGAAATCTGAATTGTGACTGATGTGTTTTTGGGTCCTCAGTGCTGGCTGAGGCTGGTGGTGGGAACTATAAAAAGTATGAAGAGATTGACAATGCCCCTGAGGAGAAGGCAAGAGGAATCACCATCAACGCCTCTCATGTAGAATACACCACAGCCAACAGACATTATGCTCACACAGACTGTCCTGGGCATGCCGACTATGTCAAGGTAATCTGCTTTAATTCTACAAAGCACCTGCAACCAACCTCAGGATGCCACTTAGTTGTAGTTCTTCCCAATTTAGAATCCTTGTTTCTTCTTAAGTGTTTCAAGCTGAATTATTTACATTATAAATTACATAAAAAGGTAATTAATTATCTTTAAATATCCTGAACTTTTTTTCAGAACATGATTACTGGCACATCTCAGATGGACGGCTGCATCCTGGTGGTGGCGGCCACTGACGGCCAGATGCCTCAGACACGAGAGCATCTCCTGTTGGCAAAGCAGATAGGAGTCGAGCATGTGGTGGTTTTCATCAACAAGGCCGACGTCGTGGAGGACAAGGAGATGGTGGAGCTGGTGGAGATCGAGATCCGCGAGCTGCTCACAGAGTTTGGCTATGATGGCGAGAACACGCCTGTTGTGATCGGCTCAGCCCTCTGCGCCCTGGAGGTAAAGGAAATGCTGGCAGTCATTTGTCTCAGTTTAGTTAATACTGGGCTGATCTGAACTACTGTTTAAATCACTTGTAGGTTAGACCCTGTTGGTACATGTTGAGTCTGATGTGATGCATCTGTATGTGAACTGACTGAATTTTTGTTTTGCTCCATCTCAGAACAGACAGCCTGAACTTGGTGTAAATGCAGTGATGAAACTGCTGGATATTATAGATTCTTATATTCCTCTCCCCAAAAGAGAGCTTGAAAAACCTTTTCTTCTGCCCATCGAAGGTGTTTATTCAATCCCAGGTATGAATACATTACAAAGAATGCAGCCTGTAAAGAATGCATTTTTCATCTCAACAGTGAACTGTAAGGCTTACAATTAAGGAGGATGCTCGGCAGAATGAGTTACTTTCTAACTTCTATGAAGTTCCCTGTGTTTAGTGACATTTAACAGATTTTCTCTGCTAGCTGTAAAATGCAGCATCTCAAACCAAAGTCAGAAGGTGGTGACGCTTCAAAGTAACTTGCTTTAAATTTAAATGTGATCACTTGTGTTGTTTAGGCAGAGGTACTGTGGTGTCCGGCACTGTGGAGAGGGGTATCATCAAGAAAGGAGACGACTGTGAGTTTGTGGGCCACAATCGCAACTTCAAGTCAGTGGTTACAGGTGAGTGAAAGGAAAAAACAACAGACATTTAGAGAAGGAGCTGCTGTTTACAAATCACATGAACCACCAGGTGACATATTTAAAGAAAAGCCAGAACCAAACGCTATTGCTTCCATACCGGGCATGAATGGTTTGATAAGTATACAAATGTGAATTATATGTCAGTCTTCTCAAGATATGCACAGTTATCACAGTTATGGGAGATGTGCTTATGTATTTATCTTAAATATTGAGTTCACACAGCCTCAGGGGTCCACACACATTTTAAACAGTATGACCTGGAGTTGATGAGTTTCTGATCTAAAAATGCTGCTGAGCATTCGTCTGAGTTCAAGGTTATATAATAGTGTATGGCTATTGGTGTGTGTACACAATAATTGCATCTTGCGTTGTTTTCTGTTTGGCTCAGGTATTGAGATGTTTCACAAGTCTCTGGATCGGGCCGAGGCTGGAGATAACCTGGGCGCTCTGGTCCGAGGACTGAAGCGAGAGGACTTAAGGAGAGGGATGGTGATGTGCAAACCAGGAGCCATCCAGCCATACCAGAAAATCCAGGCCCAGGTCTGAGAGCACACCGTTTTGGTTGTTATACAGCCATACCTCCATTTTTATATATTTCTGTACAATTAATCGAAAGGGCTAATTTATAATTGGGGACAAGACCAAAGTAAATAATCCAACAATTATAATGGCCAATAACGGTTATAAAGGGAATCTGGGAGACCAGCCAGATGCCACAGTAATGACGGATCATTCACTGAGTTACTGACACTCTCTAGGCACAGACAATTCAGTGGCTTGTTCATTTTTGTAAAATGTTTTTCTATTTAAAAAATAAAAATACACGCCTCTCTGTATCCAGTAATCTAAACTGTGACGTGTTTGTGCTTGCTGTGTTACAGGTGTATATTCTGAGTAAGGAGGAGGGAGGCAGACATAAACCGTTTGTCACCAACTTCATGCCCATCATGTTCTCTCTCACCTGGGACATGGCCTGCAGAGTCACTCTGCCCGATGACAAGGTTTGTGCATTTCAACCTTTCAGTAAAAGTTTGAATCCCATCGACAACAATTCACCCAGATGGTGCATGCTGTGAACATTGTGTGCTTCGTGATGTTTCAGGTCTAATCTGTAAAAAAACAGACAGTAACCACTAACCACTCTCCTGTCTGTTGCTCACGTCTTTTTTCAGGAAATGGTAATGCCAGGCGAGGACACCTCCTTGACGCTCTCGCTCCGCCAACCAATGGTTCTGGAAAAAGGCCAGAGGTTCACCCTGAGAGACGGAAACAGGACCATCGGCACCGGCCTGGTCACAGAAATCCTTGCGGCTAAAGATGAAGACCAGGTCAAATGGGGCTGAAGGGAAACTCTGCAGACCACTGGGGAGGGGGGGGGGGGGTTAGGATATCTGATCGGTTTCTGGTCAAATCAAATAATTCTAGAAATATACAAATAAAGTACATACACCCATGCACGACCCTCAAACAAGAAAAGACTAAAAGGAATTTGTGGCTCTGTTGTGCAGGTTCACCCAACCAAAATACCTGACGTGGTAAGCTCTGTCGTTATGTCAAAATACCAGACTGTCAGAATTATGCCATTTATGTAATAAAATGTATTTAATAATTGAATGCCTCCTTTGTTTGTGTGGTTTGGGCTTTTGCTAGCTAAATGTATTTCACACACAAATTCGTACAGAATCTTAATGCATAATTCTGGAGCTAAAGACTTACAACATGTTGACTAGTCACAGGAGGAAAAGCACAGGTGTTTCTAATAAGACTAACGATGGCTCAGAGCAGCTAAATTAAATTCAGCCACTTTTGATTTAATTAGTTAAACCTGTTGTTTTCTTACTCTGGCAAGTCAAGATGTGATCTGTGTAAAGGTACGTACACACCAAACGCGTGAGTTTACTTGCTCGACCATTTGCCGTGTTCACCCCATAAGCGTCGTGACGCTCTGCGAGGGGCGGGGCTTATCTCCGTGGCTTGCCTCCGTAAAAAACGTGATCATTTTCTTCACCCACCACGGAAGATGCCACATGAGGGCAGCAAAGAGCTGCTTCATTATTTGCTTAATGATTAATTATCTATAGTTAGGGATTCAGTTGGAGGATCTCTCGCATCTAAACTTTTAAATGAGCTTCTGTGAAAACAAGTTCGATTAAATGTACAAATAACTTAGACACCTTCATTCTACAGATTGTGATTGATATATAGTTGACGATCACCATTTGTTCTCTTGGTGCAGATGATTAGAAATATGAAATAACCCTGCTGATCTCTTCCTCAGCATTGTGTCCTCAGAGGCAATGGATTAAAAGTGGGAATGATCTGTCACGCATTAATTATAAAGAATTTCTTTACAAAAATGTTTAAGATTTACTGCACCAACTACTGCACAAATAATACAATATTTGATCATATTTCTATATTATAACTATTACTATAATCAGTTGTGAAATGTAATTATAAAATTAAGAAATATATATTTAATGAAACAATTACCCACTAATCTCGATGAGAACAAGCGTATCTTAGATGGAGACGAGTCGGCCTGAGATGGAAGCCCATGGCTGACATTGAACATCTTAATAAATCCTAATAGTTGTTGAAGGTATAGCGTCCTTTAGCAGATCATTTCAGTGTGATAATCCAGGTTGGCCATGTTGGTGTTTGTGTGCGCTGAATATTCGGTGTCCTCTCTGCTCGCTGGTTCTCCAGTTGCTCCGTCTGCTGTCGGTATTTGAGTCGGTTCCTCCTGTAATCCAATCGGCCTGTTGCTGTAATCAAATACTGGACATCTGCAGAAGTCGAGGTTGGAGCTGCTGTAGTACTACTGAGTGATGTGCTCAGCTGGAAAATGAATGTCTCCAGAGGAAAAGTAAGTTATATGATCAGACTGTAAACACTAACATACAGTATGCTGGTGGTCAGTGATACAGAACTGTTTTTAACTCAAAGAATTCTGATTCACTAAATGTGATTCAAGCCAGCGTGTGTCTGTGACCGATGATTGATGGCGAGACACATGTTCACATGCTCTTCATGTTGGTCACAGCAACTCACAATAGAGACAAATCAAAGGCTTTAGAAACATCAGCAACGTTATTAGTGTAATTGCTTGAATAATAGAGCCCCTCCGAGCGATATATCATTATAAATCATTATTAGGTTACTGATACTGATGCGTCATTGTTCAGCATCACTCTGCTGTACCTGATTCGGTTAAAACTAGTTTTATATTCATATAATATATCTTGTTGGTCATGATATTAGTGGGGAGAAGTATCAAGGTGCAGAAAATGAAATACTCAAGTGAAGTACAAATACCTCAAAATGGTATTGTTCTTATATTTTGTTGAGTTAATGTTATCTGATGTTGTTTTAATGTGTGTAATCATACATAAAAAAATATGACTTTTAAAAATATTGAGGATTACGTTATTAATTACACTAAAAATGTTGTTGCGTCTGCTTAGGACTCTATTATAGTGTGTTTACATACTATAATGTGTTTTTCATATTGTATCATATTATTTGGTGTACAAACAGACAACATTGTCTGCATGTTTTTGTACATTGAAAGTAAAATGCACACGGTTGCTTCACTTGGGACGGTGACCTCGGTTCCCTCTGTCACTTGTCTAGGAGGGTTTTTCTAACCAGCGATATTCCATTCACAAGTTCACTTCTCTAACTTTTGAGCTGTACACAACCCTCAAAAAGAATAACATAACACTGCCTGAGCTATCTGATTCAGCTGTGAATGGAACGGGAGGCTGCAATGTAATATCACAAAGATATGAAGACTGGTTTCCCCGGCTTTTTTTGTTTCGATGTCACGTCCCGCGCCAAGGACGACAGGATTCAGGACTTATTTCCACAAACTTCCCACTGACTGAATCTGACCAAAAGATCTCGACATCTGAGTCTTGTCGATAAATGGTTACATTCCTGAAAGAAAACACATTAATAAGCCCAATATCACCCAAATAGCGGATCCATGACAATATTTATGATTAATTAATGATTTCATGTTTTCATCAATCAAACAATCCAGTTAAATCAGAAACACAACTTTCTAGTCTTTTTTTCGGCAGTCCCTAAAACATTGAAACTTCAGCTATGCAGGATTTTCATCCATCAATAGTTGAAATGATGAGTTAACAGAACATGCTGGACCAATGGTATTCAAGTGTACGGCTGAAGCAGAGGAAGTGCAGCTGTTGCATCGTGTTACTTTTTTCCACCCTCCACCTCCCTCTGGCAGCTGAGGGGAAACCAGCAAAGAATAGAACTGCTGCAATTAAGGCAAAATTTGCCTCTCAACAGCCCACTCTGCATGTTGGAAGATTGACCCCTCAACAGCTTCTTCATCCTCCAACACTGCCGAGTGGGTGGGAAGCATCCCAGTATATTCTCAGTGCTCCTTCCATAGCGCAGCGCATCTCAAAGGATAAAGTACTGTTCAAGAACAACAATTAGACTTTCATTCGGCGCTGAAAATATCTTCCCAAAAGTGAAATGCATGAAGGGGGAGAACATCTTATCCTGTTAAATGCCACTGTGATGGGATTTTATGCCAAGATAATGTTTTAATATCTCACACACCCACTCTTTAGCTCTTTAGCAGATAGGTCTAATTTAATAATAATACATTAAAACCAGATCTGGGTAACATTACACTTAGGTAGACAGGCACAGTGATATTCTACTTAAATGTGAACATGTCTTTGTAATTGCTCTGGTTAAGTATTTCAGTTATTAATTAAAGTAAAGTAATTTATTATATATATGTCATGCTGCACAAGTCCATACAGATTCTGGAGTGTGTGTGTGTGTCTGTGTGTTTGTGTTTGTGTGTGTGGGGGTGGGTGGGTGATCTATTTTTCAATGTTCAAGGTTACAGGGCAGGGAAATCAAGCAGGGCTGCCAAGTCTTGTCTGTATCTATGCAAAGACTTGGCTGATTGGTTATACGAATGAAATAAGAAACCTCTGACCCAAACCAGATACTGTGCCACCAAATCACAGCCAAAAATGACCGTCCATTCCTCTGTGTTAATCAAACCGCTCCCACTTTCCCTCTCTGCTGCACTCGTTTGTTGTGACTTGACAACAAATGCAGTAACACACATGCAATAAGATGCAATAAGATACTTATTAGTTGGAATGCTTCAGCAGTCCAACTATTGTTCTTGTCTTCTTTAATAAACTTATAATTATATTTATTCCGTACCTTTTTTGTCCCTCTTCTAGTCCTTCATATATTCAGCTATTTAAACCATTCAAATATAAAAAAATTCAGCTTCTTCAAAAATAGAGGGGAAAGACTTTTCATATTTCAAATGTTTCAAATTTCTGTATTTTTAAATACTTTAATGTTATTTGTAATTCATCAGATGGAGAAAATCTTCAACTTAAAAAAGCTTACAGTATCTTCATATTTTCAGCAAATGCATTTAATGTTCACATAGCCTTCACCTATTACTGTATATTTTCAAATATTTGTCATATTTAAATTTTTAAAAATGATTCATTTATTTATGGGAGGACAGGCTCCTCCCCGTCACAAAAAACAGGCTCCTCCCCCGTCACAAAAAAGGCTCCGCCCCCGTAACGGAAAACAGGCTCCGCCCCCATAACGAAAGACAGGCTCCGCCCCGTCACAAAAAACAGGCTCCGCCCCCGTAACGAAAGACAGGCTCCTCCCGCGTCACAAAAAACAGGCTCCGCCCCGTAACAAAAAACAAGCCCCTCCCCGTCACAAAAAAACAGGCTCCGCCCCCGTAACAAAAACAAGCTCCTCCCCCGTAACAAAAAACAGGCTCCGCCCCCGTAACAAAAAACAGGCTCCTCCCCGTCACAAAAAACTGACTGCTTATCTTTTCCAGTTATACATTTCCACCCAATATGTTTGTGCTTCAACATTTTCAGCAGGAAGTTTCCCTTTTTGATATGTTCAGATGTTTAAGCTATTTTCAGCCTATTTCAGCTTTTGGCAGCTATTTTCACCTATGTTCAGCTTTTTAAAAAAAGATGTCAGCTATTTCCAGACATGTTCAGCTATTTCCAGACATTTTCAGCTTTTTCCAGACATTTTCAGTTCTTCATTTAATATTTCAGCTATTTTCAAACATTTTCAGCAATTTATTTTTTATTTTTCAGCTTCAAGCTTTCAGATGTTAGCATTCCAATGCATTTTCAGCAGGAAATGAATATTCTAGTTGTAAAATAATCCCTGCACTTTGTGTCCGTCTAACATGAAGTAAAAAGAAAACTCTTGGCTTTGTGAGATGTTTTTTATTGTGCAAATCAACAAAAGTTACTTTTTTTTAGTTGTCTGTCAATTTATATGTTGTTGTCATAGAAAAAAAGTTTTTTATTTGAGGTGCAACTCGGAGTCAAGATTGCTTTTTATGCATTTAGTGGAAGACAAGAAGAGGTCGTTTAATTCAGTCGAAACATTCCAGCTCCTTCCTTTGATCGAAAAATGTAGCCTAAGATATTAACACTGTTTAAAAAAATAATGTATCATTACTTATTGTCTATTCAGCCAGAAACATCATAAAACCCCAAATAATAACAATTTATATTGTGTATATTCTTATTTACACTAGCGGTCTGACAAATGCACAAATTAGAGTTCTTCCGTCTTACTCAACCTGCTCTTGGTTGAAATAGAAGTAGAACCACCATTTTCTTTCTGGAGCAAGACCATTCTGATACGTTCATCACAAATCAGCAAGAGATAAAGACAAATGTGTTGATATTCGCTGAAATGGCAATCAGAAATATGAATGAACTCACTTGGATGTTTTTGCTTGAGAAATGCGGAAGAAAAACTAATTCACGTACAGTCTGACCTAACATCTTTATTACGTGTTGTCCTATTAATATACAAAAAAAGAAAGAGACTTATTAATGCCCCTGGCCAAAAGAGCACAGAAAAACAACAGAAACCATTATAGGCCATCAGTGGATTCAATACTAGAACCAAATTCAACTAGAAAGGTGCACTCAGTGGAGTGCATATCTGCACCAGGTGTGTCTGCTGGATTGTGCGCTTGAATGAACACAACCAACAACTAGCTAACCCGCAGTCCGGACACCAATAGCCTGTGAGGCATCGTAAAAACATACTTAATTCAGTAAAAAACAACACGTATGCAATGTGTGCCTCAAAGTCGTTGTATAAGACACGTCACACGACCTTGCTAAAAACAAAATGAACCCCCTGACAGGGTGTGTGCTGGCAGTTCCGTTAGCTGTGAGCTGTTAGCCTAACAAAGTGAACAAACTGTGGGTGCAGAGGAAAGAGTTTGAGTGAGGAGTCAGCCGGCAGTCGATGGCGGTCAAACAGGCAATAAAAGGTGTTTTGAGGACGTGTACCGGAGGTCCTTGAGCATGCAGCCATCACTGGCCTCCCTAAATATTCTGCAGTCTGCTGGAGCAGAATGGGAGCTCGGCCGTGGAGTGACCCAAAGGTGCACCAACACTCATGGACACTCCTGGAGAGTTATGAACTCACATTGCAACGGGCTATCTCTGATATTCAAAATACAACAACTTGTTAAATGCACTCTGAATGAAAAAAAAAATTCTGCCCCCAAATTTCAACCACTGCAAATTGTAGATTTCAGGGAGTATGACGTTAGGTGGCAGATTTTAATATATTGAATGTAATAGGATTATAGGAATTATGTATACGCTGTTGATTTGAGCTTGTGAAACATTGCTGAGAACATAAGAGCCTGTGAAACGTCTCCTTCATGTGTCTTCTCAAAAGGACATTGAGCTGAGCAACATGGGATCCTGGGGGTCTCGCTGTTTTTTGGATTTGGGGTAGTTTCCTCTCGAGCCATCCCAGCCAACACCAGCCAACCTGAGATAGTATTAGCGGTGGTCCTGATAATAAAAAATATATTTTTTATTCTTCTTTTGTGAAACCGGAGACAAACAGTAGTAGGCTATAATATTTTGAAATAAGAAAAAATAAATGAAACTAATCTGTGTCTTGCCTGTAGTATGGAATCTAAATAGGGTCATGTTCGAGTGAAATAGCAGTCTGATCGTACATTTCTTACTTCTTTGTCTTATAATACTACGACTGACCGCTGGCAATATAAAAAACGAGGCTGTTTCTATATTTCCAAATATTCTCCAAGGATCATCAACTGTTAGGATGCTTACCTGTTAGCTTTTGCCTCCTCATGATATCATCATCTAGTCACAAGTGCATTAAGACATAAAAAAGTCAGATTAAAAAAAAGTAAGAGTTAGCTGTAGTTGTCAATGTTTCTGCAAAACTGTTGAGAAATAAATCTACTCAGGTCAAATGTTTCCTTCTGGTTGAAATGCAAAGACAGAGATGAATAGTTTTCCTTTTAATACATGATGCATGATCACCATCAAGTGTGTTTCCCTTTCTGCCATGGAAATATGTAAAACTATAACTTGTCATGTGTTATATACATGCAGTCCATCCATGTATATTAGTTGTATACATGCCAATTAACCAAGTCATCCATTGACATTGTATGATTCAGAATAGTCAGTGTTATTGTTCATAGAAATATCAATAATAATATAATTAAGAAGAAAAGCAGCTGTTCCTCTGTTTTTAAACAATTAATCCGGATTAATCTTCTCAATGTTTAGTTTTCTAAACACAATCTGCAAATGTCCCTCAGTTGCAAATTGTATATTTGAGTGCTGTGAACATCACCTAGAGGAGGTCTCACCAAAACTATGAAGGATGTCTCAAAATATTCATACAAAATGATGCTTATGTCATGCACTTTACGACCATGGATCATCTGCTAGTTGAAACAGGACAGTTAGTTTGCATCTGATAACACTCCGTAACCATCCCAGTGAAGCAAAAGTTATTCCAATGAGAAATGTGACAAGTTTCATCATTGTTGTCTGTTGCAGATCAGAACTGCTGTTCCTCCACCTGTACAGGTATTCTCATGTCAGTAGCATGACATCACAGGGCTCTTCACACGCTGCATTGTTCTGAAACTTAAAGTAAACAAACAGCAACGACAAAAGGTCAAATCTCCGATTCTCTACGGGAGGACCTTTGATCACCTCCCTGCTCATTACCTAGCTCCAATGAACACTCCCTGTTCTCCTCTTTCTCCACATCTCCCTCCTCCTCCTCATCCTCCTCATCCCTGCTCATGAAGGCCAGCTCGTTCTCATAGCAAAAAGAGTTGGTGCCAGATGCTGGGAATTTTCTATCCTCCATGTCCTTGGCACTACATCCGGGGGTTGAGGGTACTTCGAATGTTTTGTGAAAGTAGGCGTAATCTATCCTGTACTGGCTCTTCTCCTCGAAGATGACGGGCTCAAAGCGGTGACCCCACAGGATCTCTGAGGGCAGGTAAGAGCTGCGTGCCTGCGTCGTCATGGCCGTGGCCTCCACCAAACCTTCAAGTATAATCACTATCTCAAAGTCGGATGTTGCGAGATCTTGTTTACTGATGCCAAACAGTGGACTTTCTTCATCTATCTCATGGATGACAGTGAGGGGTGCAACCAGAAACAGGCGGTCCGTGCCTTTGTCATAGCCGACGTTCATGTCGAGCTGATCCAGGGGGATGTATTCGCCTTCCTCTGTGTAACGGGGCTTGACGAGCTGGGCTCGCACATGAGCTTCCACGATGTGGCTTTTCCTTAGATTAGCGACCCTAAACATGAGGCACAGCTTCCCATCGCGCAAAGCGATGACTGCGTTGTGGCTGAACAGTAGAGTCTCTGCGCGCTTTTTGGGCCTTGCCATCTTGGCCATGATGGCACCAATCATGAAGGCGTCGATGATGCAGCCCATGATGGACTGAAAGACCACCATGAAGACGGCTCCCGGGCACTCCTCTGTCACACAACGAGCACCGTACCCGATGGTGGTCTGGGTCTCAACAGAGAACAGGAACGCTGCCACAAAGGTGTTGACCTGTGTGACGCAGGGAATAAAACTGTCGTCCCCTCCGGGATGGTCCATGTCACCGTGCAGGAGGCCGATGACCCAGAACGCCAAGCCGAATGTTAGCCAGGACACCACAAACACCAGGCCGAAGAGCAGGAACATGTATCGCCAGCGGATGTCCACACATGTTGTGAAAATGTCCGATATGTACCGCTGTGACTTCTCATCCATGTTTGAGAAGTGGATGTTGCATTGGCCACCCTTGCTGACGAACCGGCTGTGGTATTTGCGTCTCGTGTGAATTTTGCCATTGCCAAAGCTGCCCACAGCAGGCATGGTACTTAGTCTCAGGCCTTCCTCTTCACAGGACACAAAGTTGTGGTGGTGGGCCCTTCCCACACTCATGCCTCAGGGGGGCACAGCCAGCGGGGCTTCACACTATCAGCCCGGCTCATACAAAACTGACCAGGCTCACAGGAAGTGTGACAGCTCCGCCCCAGAACAGGGTGTCAACTGGAAATGAGAGGTGAGCCACGAAAGTAGTTTCCTGTAGAGGAAGGACAGGTGGAATATTATTATACGACATTATACCATTATCATTTTGTACATGGTATTTTCACCTGAAAAGTGGAAAATGAATGCATACGCTTCTGTTTAAACAGAAAGTTAAGATAATAATATGGTAATGTTTTCAATAGTTCATTCACAATGTGTTGCTGCTTCTGGGCTCAGTGGAAACATCACACATTGAATACACCGGAAAAAGTCAATAAACATGAAGCTCATGGCCACGTGCATGTTCCAGTTAATCACTTCACAGTGAAATAAAACCTATTTTTTCTCACACATTCTTTATTTCTTGACTACTTTTACTACTACGTGTTTAGCATGGACTTTTGCTCCATGTGGTTTATTTAAAAAAAGATCCAGACTTCTCTGAGTAGTCCCTCTAACAGCTCAGGGTCTGGTTTCTAATAATAGCTGCTGGTTTGCAAAGCCTTCCCAGCCAAAGCTTGTACTTTTACTTAATAATTTGTCATTGTTTATTAAGTAACAACTATTGTGATTGTTCCAATTTCATTGATGGTGAATGTAATTTACAATTATCTGTGTTTTGAAGCCATTTAAACGTTGGTTTATGCTGCAAACATGGACATGATTCAGTTATACATAGGTTGTCCAACACAATCACACTTCATTTGTAATGAATCCATCCAGACATTTTTTTTCTTTAGCCCGACCGCTCTTTGCCATCTGCTCTATTAGAAATACTCTGGTGTATACAATACATGTTTTTTTGATCAACAAGGTACAGAAATAGCCAGCTAATCCAATGCCCTGCCATTTTATCTGATGTATATTCTGTTTCCTCCAGCTGGCACAACTATTAGAAGCACTGGAGTACTGTGATGAGGCTGTGTCATTCTCCTGTGAGGCTGAGCTGGAAAATAATACGGGCTGAAAAAGACGGGGCAGAAAACCGTGTGTATCCTAGAAAGAAAAGCCTCAGATAATAATGGTTTGATGGTAGGAATCAATATGGAATCACTTCAGACACATCAATGGAAACATATTTTTTTTAAATGAGAATTTTATCCCGTAACTGCAGCCTCATAAAGCTTGTACTAGATTTGGTGTCCTACATATAAAATATGGAACATATGATTTCCATCGCATTGTGTGCAATTGAGTTTTTTAAAGCCTGTATTTAAGAACCAGTATTATACAATATACAAAAATCCTTCCGAACACCCTGCTTCCCATATAACACATCACACCAAGCAACAGGTTTATAGGTCTTCTATTTCTGTATTTTATTCTGCTTATAGTTAGTAGTCTAACTATATTTGAATGTTGTAGATAAGTGAACTTTGTGAATAACAACATATCAACATGCTCAAATGCTTTCAGTGTTTAGCCGGTATAATGTCCACCACAGTCGCCGCTTTAGTTTAGCATGTTAGCATGCTCACATTGGCTCATTAGTATGAAGCACAAACTCGACCTGACGCAGATGAGTAACATTACATAACTACGATACCAGGTATTTTGGTCATTAAAAAAAGGAAAGAAAGAAATGTTGACCTAATGTTGACGCTGGGGGAACATTTAATTATACCACATTCATATCCACCTCAGAATGCATTGTAAACACTCAAGTTGTAGTTCAAATTGAAGTATATTGTCACTTGTACAATGAACTGCTCTATAATCCTGTGTGTAGACATAACACACCAAAAACATACAGCGGTGACAACTTGAACACACATCTCACCACAAATTCATAAATGCCATCCCTATATTGATCATATACATGCGTTAGAAACAAGACAAGCTTCAGTTCGATTAGTTATGTATATTTATGTCATTGCTTGTTTGATTTTCAGCTGCCCTGATTCTTTATATGAATCATTATTATTCGAGATATAATTTACAGACACTCACTGATGTGATTTCCCACATTTCAAGGCATACAATACGACACTGTCACACCACCACACTGCGGACCCAAGGGACCCAGAACGAGACTACGCTCCGCTCAGAGAACATGGAAGAGATGGTGTTTTTTTTCCTTTAAGAGACAAGATGCAGTAAAATATAAAATATTGTACCTCAGCGCTTTAGGAACGTGCGGTTATAAAGCAACTGGTCACAAAGTCTGCTGTGCAGGTTTCCTCAACACGGCTACTCTACAGCTCTGGATAGGCAGACAGTAATACACTGTACATACAACATAACAGGTATAAAGGAATTGGTTAAGTAATTGTTAAGTACAGACTCAGGGATTGATAAAAAACAAAACTCACATTTCACGCGGATTCGAATATGGTTATGTGTGTGTTTTACGCAGTAGTTTCTGTTTTTCACAGCTCTGGTTGCTAAGAAGCCAAGGTTATTAATATCTAATATGCTGTGCGACTGCTCGTCAGCTCTCAGAGGAGCCACACTCTGCCTGCTGGGCTGTGATCTCAACGCCAGAGCAGAGAGGAGTCTACTTCTCTGCTGACGTGGGTCACAATAGAGACGGAAGATTATCTGAACAATAATGGACAGTCCACAGGTCTTTCATTAAAAGAATATTGACTAAAGTAATACATTTAAAAAATATAAAACCACAAGCAGCTTACCTTGTGTGTAAGGTTTTTCAATAATTGTTGATTTCCTTTTCCTTTTCCTTCAGAGCCCCCAGTCTTTCAGCCAAACTGCTGCATGATTCTCCTCAGGCTTCCTTTTTTCCAACTCTTCTCTTTTGTTACGGGTAGAACCACTCTATCCTCGGGAGGCAGAAAAGTAAATAGCCACAGAGAACCATCATGTCTGTGCCTCCTGGTTTCAACACATCTCTTTCTCCACTCAGTAAGCAGAGCGCTACAGTCACTCCGACAGTCAAGCCAAAAGTTACAGCTCGATTGATATCCAGTTGATCAGAAACAGACAAGAAACGACAAAATCACTCAGTTGAACCACTGAAGTCATCATTTTGACCCTTAAAATAGCACAACGACTTGATCGCCGCTATCCCACACTGGATGTCTCTAGGACTCACATGACCTGGAGGGTCCAGTCCGATAAAAAAAATCCATCCCTCATATCTTATTTTAGAGTAATGGGCAGTCGACAGCCTCTCACTGGGTATCCCGGCTATGTGATCTTGTTCTGCTGCAGATTCCCACTCTGTATCCCACATCCAGGGAACTGTTGCTCAGTGCTCAGCTCTCGTCCTCCCCCTCCCTTCCACGGTGTCACTGTAGATACTTGGCATTTGGAGATGCATGCTCTTCCCCTGCAAGTGTTGCACCAGCGCTGGTCAGCGGTGTTCAGAGCTGAAAGAACCAACTGGTTTATTCAGGACTGATGGAGGGAGACAGGAAATGGCTCCAACATATACCATTGTTAAACTAATTTCTCGGGGTTTGATTAGGTTAAGTTGTCCTCCTTACTTCATGACATCATTGCTTTTAATGGATGTATAGAGTGGTGCTTCTTTAGAGCCTCTCTTTCTTTTAGAACAGACAGAGAGAAAACACACATCTGGCACATATGGATGTATCATTGGTCCAGAGGTCAAATCTACCCTTTTGTGGGTATATATGTAAATAAAAAAGTAATTCACACTGCTATTTCATACCATACTCTGTAATGTGGTCTTTGTTTTTAAACTCAAACCAAACAGACCACAGAGGGGGTGGTGTGGTCTCCATGTTGACTCAAAGCAGCCCCTGTTGAACACGCTGGACTTTTAAAAAAGCCCATGGAGGCAGTTCCTAGCTGAACATCCTTTATTATTCTCATTTGTTTATGCATGCTTATATCTGAAGGAGGAAATCAGTGTACAAAGTCAAGTGTCTTTAATTATAGACTATGAGTCTGGCAGTTGTGTGAGACTATTTTTACAAATAGCAGAACACCTAGAGCTAGCATGGTATCTACTATGTGTACACAGCATTACACTTAAAGTACAGCGGAGGCTCATGGGAATGCCAACAGTTTGGCAGGTATTTAGTCATAAATAAAATATATTGAACAACCTGTTTTTTCTATTTCACATGGTTAAAAGTTGAAAAGTCTAAAGGTCTGGAAATCATGAATGTCTGGAAAAATATGTGGCCCAATAAGTGAAAACGTTGATCTGTAGTAGCATGAGAGGGACGGTCTGTAACAGTTTAGCTCCACACCTTCCTTTATTAGTTGTTTTGATCCTGTCTGCCTGTCTCACTAACTGTCATGTCGTTCCAGATCCTGCTTCCCATCTCGTTAGTCCAACTCCCTTCACCTGTTCTCTAACCTGCCTCTGATCACGCCCACCTCGTCAATCCCTCATTCCCTTCACCTGGTCCTCATGCCCGTCTCACCTGTTACCCATTCCCTCATTAGTCCCTGTCTACTTCAGTCCCCTCACTTGCTCTTGTCCTCTGCCAGATTGTCTTGTGTTTTCCAGCCCAAGCCCTCGTGCTTTACGTATTGTGTCCATATTGTTCTTAGTGTTCTGTTCCTGATGTTACTCTGAGTAAAGATCATTATTTGCATTTCCGTCTCCTGAATCGTGCTATTGGGTTCACCCTAATTGTCCTGTGACAAAGTCAGGGGATCATCAAAGTCTTCAGGGTTCATCTTCTGGACATAATTTATTAAAAATAATAATACAAATATTGTGGCAATCTATCCATTAGTTAAAAATACCCTATAGTCTAGAAAACAAATGTGGACCTAATGGTGGTGTCTGAAGAAAAGTCACATCATCAGTAGGATTCATACTGTGGGGACCGCGAATGTATGAATGTCATGAGCATATGAATATTGAGATTTTTCAGTACGAAGTGGTGGACTGATAGGAAACTTTGCCACTGAGCCGTGGCAGTGGAGCAGTGGCGGGCCGTGGGCCTGGGGCCTGGGCCTTCAGTGAGGTCCTACACAGTCCCACCCGAATTAATCCACCTCTTATTCCTATCATTATGATGCCATGGCTCTAGACCAGGGCTGCTCAATACGTCGATCGCGGCGTAGTATTGGTAGATCGCATGACATTAAAAAAAATTGGCCCGCCCCCGTCATTTTCTCTATAGCACGTCTTTGTTCAGTTATTAAACTAAACAGCCGTCTGATGTTGATCGTATCTACACAACAGCATGTCATTTCTCTCGGCTCTCCGTCTCGCGCGCTGCAGAATGCGCGCATCGGGACGGAGAAAAAGAAGAAGAAAAAAGTCACTTGCACTAGTTTGTTCACTAAACAGGGCATTGTCGCACCCAAAGCAGATTTCAAGTATATGCTCGACCAAATCGACATCTTCTCCTCCTTCCGCCATTGTGGGTTGAAAAAACAGCTTTGTAGTCCGCGAATTAATTCCTTTATCAAATTCAGTTTCCTAGTTCTAAGGTTCTGCATATACCTGCCCATAGGACCCGCCTCTCAATATTGATAATCCAATCAAAAGACGTGCAGCACTCCGCCTGCTAGCTGGCTCCTGTGCCGGTTCCGGGGCCTTCTCGAAGGCCTAGAGGAGCCAACTCTAAAGCTGATTGGTTGACACAACATTGTCATTCCCATTCACTTGAAGCTACCAGCGCCCGCAATGTTGATTCTGAAGGCCTACGGGCAGATTTGAGCCCCCTGGCAACACACGATGGCTGAATATGATTGGATAAAAGATCTAACATAAAGACCAGCCCTCCAAATCTCAACCAAGAGGAACGCTATGAAATTAAGAGAATAATTCTTACTCTGGGAAATAATTGAATACATATTTGTGGGGAAATATATTTAGAAAAAAATATATATTCTGATGATGTTTAGGCCAGCAGAGAAGGCCTTGCTGGCCCTGACGGCCCGCCACTGCAGTGGAGTTAGTATATTACATTTAAAACATGTCAATATTAGAGTGAGAGTTACTTCGCCTTACAACGTCATTCAATACTTCTGTGAAACTACAATTCATTTCCAAACACCCCATATTAATAGATATCTGCTATGTGCAAGCCACAACGCATCTCCTGCTGGTTTTTGTATTAACAACCCAGTGCCTCACTTCTCTTCCCAGGTGTTTGTACTTATTTCACAGGACAGAAGCAGCAGCAGTAGTTCCAGTAGTGGCCTGGCCCAGATTCACTGGATGCCATCGCAGGGGCAGAGCGGGTGGATGGTGTGTGTGACACGGCAACATGACGGCCTCCGAGGAAGCCATGGCAGTCTGAGTATCAGTTTTGGAATTTGAATAGGAAATAATATTTGACCTTTGTAAGTATCAGTGCTGTTGGATCTGTCTTCACTTAGTAAGACCAGGGTATATCTGGATCTTTACAGGCGGACACGCATTCACATTTACAAAGAGAGACATCACAACAGAATGTTCACGCTCTTATCTTTATAATAATATTAGTATTTATAATAATTATAACAACAACAAATAATAATAATAATAATACTAATAATAACAATAATGCAACCTTTATTTTTTATAATGCTTTAAAGGGTGCTCAAAGGTACTTTACAAGGTAAAAACAGAAACAGTCAAATTAATCACAATTTAAAAATGCAAATAAGTGACATTATAACATTATGTGACATTACATAACTATGCATCGCAGATTAAATCGGTGCGTTTTGAGGGCAGTTTTGTAAAAGGGGGTGAGGGAGAATAGTTTTAGGACAGCATTAACTCAGACGGTTTAGCCGACATTTTATATGTATACAGAAAGTATATTGAATGTAATTAAATAACCTTAAAATACAAGTTGCTTTGGGTGTGCGCTCCTGTGTGTTGTGGAGTTGTAGCTTTACATCCACACTGTATTACTACACTGTTACTATGAGATCAAGCCTGTAACGGGCTAATGGGTTCAGATATAAGATGGCAGACCAGATGGGGATGTGAAGTGTGCTAAGGGGACAGGCGTCGTACCCGGCGAGTTATTTAAAGGCCGCCTCACTGCGGCACCACAAAGTGGGCCAGGCTCGACCACACTAGACACAAGCTGCAGTTTGATAACCTTTCAGATCATAAGCACAAACTCTCCTGATTCATGCCGAGTGTTCTTTCATAACGAGGTTATCCCTGTGTGGTATAAAAGACACAGGATGTTTACTCAAAGCTCAGTCAGACATGAGCATCACTGTTTCTGGCAGGACACTCAGGAGTAGGCAGGTACTCCAACGATACCACTGTGTAACCGTCTGTTGGTTCAGTCTCAGCAGCACTCCTGCTGCTCATGCTCACGTTCTGCAGCTCCTGCTCGTTCTGCTATTAGTTATAGCTGTATGCACGTTCTATAGCTGTGAGATATAATTACTGTTTTTGAATTAAATTAATCAAAAAGTGAACAATTTATCTGCCGTTAACTTATGTGTTTGGTCTTAATAGTCCATTTATTCGTAAAATCTTTGAGCCAGAGTTTGAAACTCTTTGCCGCCACGTTTGTGCTGTGAGTTTCTTTTTTCAACTTCAATGGATGAAGATTTATTTACAATAACAGCAGAAAGAAAAACTAATTCACGTCCACCCGTGGAATAATAATAATAATAATAATTCTAACTTATATACTAAATACACAAAGACGCTTAACATAGAGATATGTCTATTGCGATAACGTCCAACACATTGGTGGCTGGCCTGTGTAACATAGCAGTGATCGCAGGGGAAAGAGAGCTAAAACATGAAAGATGGAGATGTACTGGAGAGCGGCTGAGTGGTATTCATGTCTCTGTTGGCAGCCGACATTGACAAAAACAACAAGAGAGGCGTTGTGCCCGCACCCAACAGAAATAAATGCTGCACATACACAAGACACAGGACTTGTTTAGGGAGCTGTTCACTAACCTTCCTGCTCCACTCTGGCTGTATCCTCCAGACCAGACTAATCAACATCCTGCCTCATCAAATTCAAGTGATAACCTCAGGGAAACCATGGAGGCAAAAGGGACAGGAGGTTGAACTGCAGGTCCCTCTCTCTGGAACACGACTTCTGCATTCAATCAAAACACTTTGATTAAACCTTAATCTACCTCATAGAAGCGGAAAAGGAAGTGTCTTTCTCCTCACGTAACATTAAGGTTATTTGAAAAGTTTAACGTCAAGTTCTTTTCCTGTTGAAGGAATCTAAACGTGGTGCATTTTATCTCATTTCATATTGGATCATTGTTTATCGAAAATGTACTTTGTGTATATATTTTGTTTTCTCTGTATATTTAGTATTTTAGTATTAGTATTTAGTATTGTTATTGTGTTTTGTGTTTTATTTTTTATCTTTTATTAGTGCTCTAATGTGCACCCGCTGCTGTGATCCTGAAATGTCCCCACTGTGGGACTAATAAAGGAATATCTAATCTAATCTAAATCTAATCTAATTTATGGCTTGTCAAGATATTTCTCTGATAGAAAGATGATGGAAATATGCTTCACACATTTTACTTACAGCACATACAAGTCGACTGTAATAAAGTGCTTCCCCAAATACCAATCAGCCTCCTCGTCCTCCGTACCGAGGCCGGCGTTGCCAAACTGATGTTGGTGCCAAATTTATATTTGTCTCAGGTGAACAAACGTAAGATCTATCCATTGTCATGGAAACACTGATGAAATTGAGTTGCATGTAAATTGCTCACCTTTGGACCTGATTTCGTAACTCCAAATCAGATTGGGGGAAAAACAAGTCCATGCAGCGCTTTCTTCTTCACGCCAATTTCAAACCGCAGGCCCGTGTCATTTGTGAGAGGAAACAAAAGCATATCCGTGGTGCCCTCAGCTTCAGTGTGAACGCCACTGAAGTGCAGCATTGGGGAAGCAGGCGGTGCACGCCGCTCAGAGCGGCGTCTGTGATGGTTGCAGTAATTGATCTTTTCATGAATAGATGGGCCACTTATGTTTACAGTCTGAGCAGGTGCACCTGTGTACTGGTGTTTCTACATCAGCCACTGATCAGTCATGAGGACTGGGAGCGCTTGTGGGACAGCTCAACACACACACACACATACACAATTCATGCAACACCAAGAAGCATACCTTTATTTCAGATACAAAATGTTATGCATTATTAAAAAGATAGCCTCTTGGTTCCATCAAGCAGCAGAACAGAAACAACCCAACTGCCACGAACCTGGATCATTGAAATTCCTATCATGGCAAAATATTTGAACACACAAACAAATCAAGTTTGAAAAATCATACACAAAATAATCCCAGCTCAGGGTCCACTTTGAGGCCGCACACAATAAGTATTGTCATTATCAGTTTATCTTCTGATGTTATTTCACTTTATTGATGAGGGGTTATGTCAACAAACAGTCAGAAAATAATGAAATGCCCATTTACTGATTTTTAGAGGCCACGGTGATATCCAGAACAGCCCAAACCCCAAAGACTGACTTCAGGATTAATCAATCATGAGAATAGTTTCTGATAAATATTCTACTTATTGAATAATAAATTCATGAATATATTTCTTTCAGCTCTAGCTTTTTCCAAAGCGTTCAACCACATCTTACATGATGCATCAGTAGATGAAAACTTCAGAGCTAGCAAATTTTAATGAATGTTAAGAAGCAGCTTTGCTCTTTCACAGTGTTGGCTCACATGATGGCTTTCACATGCAGTCACAAGGAAGGAAAGACGAGTGTTGGGTTTTAATGAGGTGCGATGTTCCTCTTTAAGAATATGACTCCAAGTAAAAAATGAAGTGTCCTGTAAGCACACTTGAAGTTATAGGAGTGACTCTTTTTTTTTATACACAGAAACCAGTTTAACATTTATTGTTAAAAAGTCAGTCGGTAAAGTTAGAAAAAACACTCAATTTGAGATAATTTGAGGTTTTCTCATATCCGAGGTTAACTGAGGCCACATGTCACACATCTCTGAATAACATATCAACAGCAGTTGATGACAAGTTCATTCACAAGTGATTGCAGAAATGTGTTGGGCTCTCTTTTGAAAGCCGGGCCCCCTCTGACTCCACTGGTGTGATGCTGGAGACCCTGAGCATCACTCTCAGGCTCTGTGCCAGCATCATGCTCCATTTAATGAGGTACTGTACTGTAAGTGTCGTCCCTGGAGGCAGAGACATCAGTGTTTTCCTGCACCAGCCTCCTCCTTTGCTGCCGGGCTCCTGAGAGCTCCGGGTCATTCGGTGTCACTCTGTCGATGACAAACGCGGAGCGGCACAGCTCGTGGTTCAGTTTTCTGTGGTTGCCACGAGTTAGTGTGATCTGATGTGATGTCTACACCAGCACTCAAACTAATTAACTTTAGGCACATTTTTACAATGTTTTTTTAATTTTTTGTATTCTATAATTCCCCAGCCAAACATATCAGGAGACTTTTTCTCTCGTATTATTGTTAGCCCACTTAACTTAATATGTGTTTTTATGGTCAGGAACCATAGTTTTTGTATTGTGTGTTTCTGTGAGGGACACATCTCTGGGACGATAAGAACCATCTATCTTTACAACATTAAAATGTGCTCTTCCTGCAACCCAGTGATTTACTCTCATAGTCAGATAATGTCAAAGAGAAATGGGGAAACATAAATAATTAGTTTTGGTTATCAGGAAAATACTTTATTGTTTGAATTTATATAACTGAATGTTGCCAGAATACAACATCTTCACACATCAAGCTGCTCAGGTACTGATATCAAAGATAACCTTCCAAAAATGATTTCCCTTTTGCAGCTGAAATATTTCTAGTAGGCCGACTAAAACGGCAGAACGGATTTTACAACAGGTAGTGACGTCACCTCTCTGCTGGGAGAGTACATGTGGTATTATGCTACCTCTAGTGGTACAATGTGCTCATAACAGTTATAAATAACGAACGGTACACAATGAGTAATTATGATAAACCACATATTGTTTATAAGGTACACTGTGCAACGCACTGATGTAAAATATATAAACAATAATAATAATAACATTTATTTTCTAGTACATTATTTGAAACGTTCAGCTATAAAAGTCAGTGTGTGCTGCTCCCTCTGGTGGTATTCTGATGCTTCTTTCTCTTTCGCCTTCTCACACACAAATACATATTTTGCACAGTAAAAAAGTAACATATGAAATAACACATACGGTGTAACAACAACAGTTACACATAATAAACAGAGATAGATCCTCTGTGTTCAAACTGCACTGACCAAACAACAGAATTACTCAGAAACACAGATTCATCCAGCTCATCCTGATTTGATCAGAATGACTCAAACAACCTCTTTCTTTCTTGGGACAGAGAGACCATCTTTTAAACTCTGCAAGCCAAACACACACACACACACACACACAATGTGTCTTAATCTTTGATTGAATCACTTTACTGTGAGGTGGAGGTTTAAAAAGGTTCATATGAAAGTAACGTTTATCATTTATCATTGAACACTTTTTACCTTTGATCTCACTCCTCTGATCTGACGTGTGAGTGTAGATTTGACTGTTCTCTTCAGAAAAGCAGCATTACTTGTTTTTGTCACAGCGTCCTCTGAGAAGACCAGAAGGTGAGAGGGAACATAAAGGAAGGTCATTAGAGGAGTAGTTCTTCATTCTGGAGGATGCACTTGTTCCCTTTCTTGACGAGAGTTAGATGAGGAGATGACTAGAAATACAGTTTGTGAACGTTGTTGCCTGTGGACAGGTGAACTGGTTTCCCTTATGCTAAACTAATCCGCTGCTGGCTTCATATTTACTACACACATGTGAAAGTGGAATCAATCTTCTCATCTAACTCTTGGCAAGAAAACGAATAAGCTTATTTCTCAGGTTTGAATATGTGTGAGAAGAAAAGAGTAATCAGAACATTTTATAATGTACACAAAGTAAAAAGTGTCTTACCGAGGGTCGTCTGTCCTGAAGCGTCTACTTGGAGACCAAGTGGCGAACTTGACATCTTCCAATTTGCTGACGTGATGATGGGATTCATCCTGGCTGTGATAAAGGGCCTTGAGCTTGTTCTCGGCGTATATTTTGTCCTATTACACACACACATTAGTTTTTAGTTGCTCTTTTCTATTAAATATTTGTATCAGACCGTCAGGGCACATGAATAGAGATGTCAGTACCATTCGAGTAAGCTTCAAATCTTCCTGGAGAGAACAAGCTTCCTGTCTGAGGAACTGCATTTCTGCCTCCTTCGCCCGCAATATCACCTGTAACAAAAGTGCATCAGTACACGTGGTGTACTATGATAAAGGGAGACAGGATTATGAATGCAAACACATACTATAAACCCATGAAAATTTATCTTTTCCAGCATGCTTACATATGTTTGCATATAAATAACCCATATAACTTCAAATTAGATTTAATAAAGATAAAGGCAGAACAGAAACTCAAACTACGTGTCAAATTAGCTGGAAACACAAATATATACAAACCACTTTGACCATCGCAAACACTTACCTCCATCTCATAAAAGTCATTTATTTGGGGTGCGACTGGTGACCGTTTCCCATTTCGTGATAAATGTAGCGGAGACATTTCCTCTGTCTCTCCCTTGAAGGGACGACATGGGACAGGGGGAGAAGATGATGCATTTCTAGACGGTTTTATAAAGACATACATGCATGTAGGTATGTCAATTGAATGAAAATACTGAGCTAACTTTGTGAAAACAACATGTGTGTACCTGCTTATTCGTGTGCTCCTGGTTTCCCCTCTGGTACTGCACCACGGACTGCCTCTCAGCGTGCAGCTCCTGGCTCAGCCGGGAGTTCTCCAGGCATTTCTGAGTGTGCTGAACCGACAACGCCTCGAGCTCCTTCTGCACCGACCGGATCTCCTTCCTGCAAAGCAGAAGTGAGTGACAAAAACTGTACGAGCAGGAAACAATTGGTCAAAACACTATTAATACCATATTTACAAGAAATGGTGGGGGGGGGGAACTCCCAAAAATAAATGGTGAGACTACAAGAAGCACATGGAAGAAAATTGGAAACATGGATATGATAAAAAAAACTGAAAGTATATTTCCCAAATTGTTTGATTTTGCTCATCTCTTGCCAATAATAATAATAACTTTATTTATTTAGCACCTTTAAAAACAAAGTTTACAAAGTGCTCTACAGAGAGTCAAGGCAAAACAAATAGAATAGTAAGATACAAATATAACATTAAAAATAAAAATAAAATTAAAAACTGAAAACTAAATTAGGGGAACCAAATATCTGCATAAAAGGACGACTTCACTTAAACGCTGTTCTATAAAAATGGGTTTTAAGAAGCGAGTTAAAAGAAGTTACTGATTCTGCGAGCCTTATCCCCTCCGGTAGGTCGGTCCAAAGTCGAGGGGCTCTAACGGCGAAAGCACGGTCACCCAATAAAGGGTTATATACCAGATACATGTCCTTATAACTTCTACAAGTCTGAATAAAGTAGGACATTAATGCCAATTTAAACATGAGGTCACTCTCACTCCCCATTTCCTCGTATGGTTAGATGCTGTGTCGCTCTTCAAGTATCAGCACCATCGATAGATCTGCCGGGTGCCAGTTCAGAGCGTGTTAGTCCGTCCTCAACTGTGTGTGACGGAGATGACGCTGCCAATGCTTTACATCAAGTTATTCACTGGAACTGGAAAGTGGAGCGACTCCTTTCTATATATGTGTTTATACATTATAATAGTACAATGTGAGTGCACATTTTAGCCTGTGTTAGTATGTTTTTGTGAAACTCCACCTGGGGTAAAGGTATTCTATCTGCCAGCTATTAAATAAAAGTTATTAAAAAACTCCAACAAAAGAAGGAACCTGAAGTCACTCACTCATATTCAATGTGCAGTTGAGTGATGTCAGCGCTCTCCTTCATGTGCTGAGACTGTCGGCTTTTCTCCAGCTCCTGTTTATGCGTTCTCCTCATCGCGACAATGGCTGGAGAAAGATATGACAACTTCATTAACGTTTGCATTTTTAAGTTGATTTTTGGAAAACATCTCTTTTAATACTAGACAAAGGCTTCTTCTAAATATTATTTTCGCCGATCTCATCCATTGTAAAAGGTATTTCTTCACATGAATTGAACTAATGCAGTTCATGCATCCTGTTACCACATTATTCATGTATCAGTCAATGTGCAACCTTTTTACAACTTCAGCAAAAAATCCCCATCACATTAAAACCAATAAAAAGAGTGAAATTCAGTTTGTATTGCCTCAACAGGCCGAGTGCTTCATTGTGTGTGTGACTCGTTGGTTTACCTGCCACCGTGGCCGCCGTCTCCTCCTGCAGCAGCTTGTCTCTCTCCTTCTGAAGCGCCGCCACCTCCGTCCGATGCTGCTGCTGCAGGTCACCCATCAGCTGCCTGTGCTTCTCCTCCATAGCAGCAACATCTTGATCACAGGATGCCTATTGAAAAAGGTTCTCTCTTTAAAATAAGTAATTATTTACTGCTTACTAAAGAGATAGAGTATTTCATACAGAAATAAGGTCTTTCGTAACTCCAGTTTTGCCAGATCTTTGTGATAAGCCTCTCTCATGGCTCCTGCACCATCTGCCAGCATCATTTCTCTCACCATCTCAGTCTGGTCTGGTAGGGAGGAGGTACTTTCTGTGCAGTTTTTGGACTGTTTCTCTTTGAAAGAATTGGTGTAATAACCATGCAGGCGTTTCATCTCCTCGTCATGGATATGTTGCAGTTCCCTAATCTTCTCTTGAAACTCAGTTTCCTTTTCTTCCATCCGTTCCTCTTGATAATCGTTGATCTTCCGTAAATCTTCCAGGAGTCTCTGGTTCCCAGCCCCAACAGAAATTATCTTTTGCTCTGCACACTCTAGTTCTCCTCTCAGTTCACTGTTGTCCTCCCGTAGCTGACATAAGTGATGAAGAGTCTCCTGCTTATCCTTTAATGTGACATCCTGCTCTTGCAGTTTCTCCTTTAACGCCACACGTTGCTGCTGCTCTAAATCCAAGGTCAGCCTGTCTGACAGATAAATAAACTTTGCCTGCTCCTGCATCCAATTAAGATCAGCTGCTGAAGCGTTTTCCCAATGATCATCCACACTGCACTCTCCCGCATTGCCATCAGAAACCTCCTGGCAGAGTTGGTGTAAGAATGTAGCTCTTCTCTGCAGCCGGGATATAAGTCTCTCCAACCACTCTGGTTTTGCCTCTGCCTCTACCTTTTGGACATCAGATTCCTCTTTTTCAACTGGTTTAGCAGCTCCTTCTGAATCTGTCTCCTCTCCCTGCACTCGCTCCTCACAAGAAGCCAACTCTGGGGGGTTGATATATGCCGGACTCGTCTTTTGAAGCTCCACTTCTTGATCATTTACTTGAGTCACGCTCTCATGTTGCTGCTGACATTTTAAAGCAGCATAAATGAGCTCCGCTTCAGTACAGACTCCGCCGATGGCCCTCTCTAAACATCCAATGTTGTCCCATTCTGCTCTCCCAGTATGGGTCCTTTTCGGTGTTTTTAAAGCCATTCTTTGCAAGATTATGCTTTTGTACTTGTGTGCCAAATCGCCCTGATCCTCTCTTTGTGCTAAGGATTGTTGCCCGATGCCATGTTGACTCTGAAGGACAGATACCATTTTTTCAACGACAAATAGTTCCCTAATTAAACACTTCCCAACACTTTCCACGTCATCCTCCGAGGGCAACGCGCTAAAGTCGCTCTCCCCTCCAGCTGCCTCATCATTGAGGATCTTGTCCTCCCATTTACTGGCGGTGTAGGACTCCTGCTGCTGTTTCTCGGCCTCTTTCTCTCCTTGCCGAAGGCAGGCAGCAGCCGCGGCGAGTTGCGTCTCAAAGTCTGTCATATTAATCGGCGTGGCCTGGAGCCTCTCTCTGCAAGCTTGTATGATGTTCAGTGCGATGTGAAACCGACCAACCAGCATCCTGCAGCGGCTCTCTGTCTCCTGGGAGAAGCGCTGGCTCTGCTTGGCCTGACTGTGAAGAAGCAGACTGAGGTGCTGAGCACTGGCTCTGCTGCGAGTGAGCTGGGAGCAAAGGTGAGGGTCCTGGCACCTGACGTCACCCTGGTGCTCCTGCAGTCTTGGCATGATATCCCTTAGCTTCTCTTCTGTTACATAAAGCTTGGTTTCAAGAATCTGGATCGCAGACATAACCCTTTCTGGGTCATCTCCTGCCTGGTTAACTGCATCCGAGCTGTCAGACAACCGGATATCGACAAGATCGGTTGTCTGTCTCTCATTTAGCTGCGAAGGCTCTGAGGATTCATCCTTCTGCTGACAGGTGCAGCATTTCAATACGTCATTCAGCTTCACTCCTGTCTCCTCCAGGCTATTACCCAAGACTTCCATCTTCAGCAAAACTTCACTCAGCTCTTGCTCCTTCCTGTCCAGAAGCCTCTCGTAGTTTTCTCGTATGTCCTGCGTTTCGTGCTCCTTTTGCTGCACCTTCCCTAAGGCCAGCTGCAGGTCCTCGCTAACTCTCTCGTAGGAGTGCTCGAGATTGTAGTAGTGCGTCTCCTCTGTCTTCAAGCGGCTTTGCAGCCTGCTCCTCTCCCCGTCGGCCTCACACAACTGGTTCTGCAGCTCTTGACAGTGACGATCCAGCTGCTCTCTGTCTTCTTGAAGTGTCTGCACAGCAGATACTGTGCAGACGAGCTCCTCTTGAAGCTGTTGTTGAGCCTCCTCGATGTCCCTGGTCCACGTCGGCGTCTTGTCCAGGCCCCCCGCCTGCCGCTCCGCTCGGTCCAGTCTCTCCTGGAGGTCTTGCGAGCGTTGCTCTGCCCGTGCCAGGCTGGAGGCCAAGCTCCTCCGTTCTCTGTCCTGACTTCCTTGAAGGAGCGTGAGGTGCTTCTGCAGGCGAGCCTCTTTTTGAGCCCGCGCTTCCTGATTGGCATGAAGTTCCGTTGTCACCTCTTGAAGATGTGTGTGCAAGCGATCGGCCTCCTGCCGGAGACTGTTGCAATGCTGCATCTCCTGCTCCAGCTGTGTGAAGCGCGCCTCAGCCTCCCTCCTCTTCTCCTCGCTGGAACTCAGCTCGGACCTCAGGGAGTCCACGCAACGCTCCCACTGCTTCTCGTGAAAACGCAGGCGATCCTGCTCCAGATGGGCCTGTGCAAGTGCTGTGGCATCACCCGTGACAAGTAATTGTGCTTGTTGAGCTAAGAGATCGACCCTTTTCCGTAGTTCAACTTCCCTGGCTTTCTCCTGGCTCTTAGTTTTAGCCTCCAGCTCAAAGCGGAGGTCGTGGTTCATCTTCTGCAGTTGCCGTAAAGCCAATGCTTGTTCCGAGTTGGAGTTTGAAAGAAGATCACTCTACAGGACAAAAGGAGGCTTTAATTGGGAGAAACTGTGCTTTGATAGATAGATAGATAGATAGATATATACTTTATTAATCCCCAAGGGGAAATTTGTCGTAGCAGTAGCAGCACCAATAAACCAAACACACATGAATAAAAAATAAAAAATAAAAAATAAAAACAGGGATGAAAGATATAGAAGCATACAAAGCAAAATATAAAATAAAATATGTATATATACAACATATATGCATACACAATACACAATACTAATGACAATTAAACTAAATATAAAAACACCAAATATAGACAGTGTGCAAAATGCAAAGTGTGTGTATGTGTGTAGTGCAAATGAAATGTGTGTGTATGTGTGTAGTGTAAATAAAATAAATGAAAAGTGTGAAGTGCAGATCAACATAGTGTGGATATGAAGTTATTATTGTAGTTATTGCACTATGATCTGGCAAGAGGTGATCTGTTATAGAGCCTCATAGCCGTCGGCAGGAATGTTCTCCTGTATCTGTCCTTGTGGCAGCGGAGCGTGAGGAGACGTCTGGAGAAAGTACTCCTCTGTCCTTGTAGTCATGGTCATATTGTGGATGTTTGAGTGTCTTCTGCACTATACCTGTGGAAGAAGCCATTCTCTTGATTGCATCGCTCTCTCTTGTTGTAGCTCTTCCTGCAGATTCCTGTTCAACTGCTGCAGTCGAGGCAGCTCCTTGTGCGTTTGTTCCAGCTGTAGAGAAATAGTTATGAAACTATCACCCCAAACAGGTATTAACTTATTCATGCATTCAGGTGGACATGTTTTAACCTATTGTTTCAATTACATACACACACTCTCGAACATAATCTCACCTCTTTGACAAGTTGCCCAGTTTGCTGCTCACAGGGAAGTTGGTCGTTATCTTTCGAGCACTCCCGGGTGAAGTTTATCGATACCTGTTGCTGGTCGCTGCGGCGTGTGGTTTTAACTTGCTGCCAACTCTGCTCAGTTTTACTCAGCGCATCTGAATGTTCCTCAAAACACTCCACATTTGACCGGATTGCAGTGGAAGTAGAGCCGTCACCAGCTCCATCAAGACACGTTGATGCATCCGTCACACCTGGAGCACAAAAGGTGACACACAGAAGAAGTAGGCCCCATATTGTGAGCGCCTCCATACGATGACATCATGTTTCTAAAAATTAATTACTAAAGAAACACTGGGATGGAAGTTTGTTTCAGTTTGTTCAATGACTCACCAGTCATTTCGGTTCCATCAAAAAGCGAACACTGAAAACAGGAAGCACCCTCTTCCTCCACCACCAGCCGTGGAGGACCGATGGGAGGCGGGGCAGAGGGGGCGAACGTGGACATCGCTGAGCTTCCATCAGCAGAACGCTGCTCTGTCTCCAGCTGCAGTTCCTCTTCTTTCTGCTGAAGATGTGTTTCCTCTGCACAGTCACTGGTTTTGTGCTCTTGCAAAAAGCTGTCTGGGTGTTCAGCTTTCTCCAGATCCTCCTCTGACTGAGAGTCTGGATGCTGGGAGAGGCAGCTGTGAGGAAGGACAAAGAAACAAATGTAAGACTATGAATGTTAAATCCACTAAATAGACAGAATATGGCCTGTTACGAGTAATGATGTAAACTGTCAATTAAATCAGTCTTGAGGGCAGATTACTATACTATTTTATTTACAAATTTGACACCAATTATGCAGCACTTTTAACAACTTCATTTACCTTGTGCCGTCAGGTGTGAGACTGGGCCTCACGTTCTTCAACACTGTTTGGACCCAGTCGCGTCTCATCCCAGAGGTCAGCGCACAGAGTGTGTCGACTCTATTTCTGGTCTGTGGAAAGGTTAATATTCTATTATTTATCTGGGAGGTGTCAGTTTATCGAAACATTTTGGATTACCTTGATTTACCCTCTTAGGAATTTTCTTGATTTAATATGTTTGATACATTTAATGTTTTCTTGATGGTGCATTTCTCAAATATGTCCCTTAAACATTGTAATGTAGAACATTTAATTTATCAAGGCATTTATAGAAGACTTCATATATTTAATAACAAATGTAGTATCGTTGGTATATGAAGCTTTCTTGAAGTTAGTTGAACTCTCACAATGTGACATTCATTTAGCAAAATCAAAAACGGATATTTGAATGGCAAAATAAACTGATTTTAATATTTAACAGGCTTCTGTGATTATGATATTGCTATTGACATGATTTTTACTACTTAATGTCACATATGAAGTACCTGTTTTTTTACTTTATTGCAGTGATGATGTCGTGCAGTGGTGGAAACCAAAGAGGAGGAAGACTGTGCTTTCTCATCATGACACTGGTCTTTGTTGTCCCTTTCATGATCATAACATAAATGGAACAAATTAACAGACACAAACATTTATATTAATTTTACATTAAAGCACAATAACAGCATTTTACAAAGCAACCATAAAACAAAAAAATGCAGCACCCTCTAAAACAATCAAAAAAGATACATAACAAACCTGATTTGCTCCTGAGAGGAAGACAGACGTCCAGAATCCAGTTCTTTCTTTTCTGCGATTGTTTTTTTAACTCGTGAACTTGGGTCTGTATGGTCCGAATCTGTTTCAGGGACAGCAGTAAAAGATATAAAACAATTTTAAAAAAAACATATTTTCTGACATTTATCAACAAAAGTGTATAAAGCTTCTATTTTGAAATTTTTAAAAACTTTTTTGACTTGGAGCAACTTAAGAAAATACATACATTTAAAAAAACAAATTAAGAGTATTGACTGTAAAATAATTTAAATGGGATAAATATTCTATAAATATGTATAGCAGCATTAAGAACTGGAAAAAAATAAAAACATAAACAAACATGGTAGCCTAACATGTCATTACCGTCTCTGGTGGCTCTTTGGTCAAGCCTGTTGAGGGAGCGGCTGCTCCTCATGAACGAAGCAGCAGTGAGAGACGAGGTGTGGAGGAACGAAAAGCTCCGGCTGCTGCAGAAGCGCAGAGCTCGTCTGGCGGAGTGCGATGCTGGTCTTGGTGGCTGAGGCTGCCTCTTTTCAAACTGCCACCAGCTTTACTGCCGCCAGCAGTTGCATCACTGCCTCTGCTGCTGAGGCTGCTGCTCCTTCCACAGCTATCTATGGGTTTAGACGTCTGGCTGCCAGCGGGTTTACCTCTGCTAGGTGCTGGTAATGGTACTGGTAATGCTGCTGCTTCCTTTGGGGGAGAGAAAAAAGAAAGCAAGAACAGCGGTTGTCTGAGAGAATAAAGTCACAAATAAGACAGACTTTGAGGTTTTGAGTTCTGTATGGTTTTCAGGTTTGAGGACGATAATATTTAAATATCAAACATCGCACCTATACTGCTCACCCCCGGCCCAACATGGACTCTTTGACCCACACAATCCAATCACCAGGGAGAGAAACCTCTTAATCTCCAAAAGAGCTTTTAATTTGCTTAAGTGCCGTCTGACCGACACTGTCACACACACACAGACACACACTTGAACTTAATCACACTTGAGCATTGGAAAGCCCTCAGACGGGTGGTTTCTTCCAGTCTTTAGAGACGCAGCCTCACCAACTGCTGAGGCCATCAATCTGTGGCCGAGCCTCAAGACAGAAATCAATGAGAGGAGGCTCCAGGAGTCCTGACTTAGCGGCTTGTGCAGGTAATAAAAGCAATGACTTCATCTATGGCCATCAACGGCTTCATAAATTAAACCTAATCAATGCACATCTAGCAAAACCCCACAGCGACTCTGAGGAGAGGACGTACAGTACATGGGAGATAATAATTTTAACACAATTGTATGCACACAGTTGGTATTAGCTACTTCTGGAGGATGGGGGAGTTGTTATTGAGATGACGAGCTTCATAAATAAGTGAGCTTCAAAAAAAAATATTACGGGAATTATTGTTCAGTAATCACTGAAATAAACAGCAAAACAGATTCAGTGGACTCAAACAAATCAAATGAGTATAAGTCAGACCCTGAAAGGTATTTTGGGATTCTTATTTAAAGGACCTGATGCTCCAATAAATGAGAAGACAATCTCACGATTTAACACAATGTTAACAACACTGCTGTGTTGAACATCATAACCTGGTTCAGATGGGATTGTGATCTTTTTTGTCAACTTTTGAGTGTCTTGAATCTTGTTTATTGGTTAAATATGCTCTATATACAGATGATTTCAACACAGCTGAGCAAGAGTCCTGGTATGCAGGTGAAAATACTTTTTTTTATAGAATGAATGGACAATGAAAGTGTCAAGTAAGTCATATTTCAGATGTTTCCTAATCCTCATTACACTTTGTATATATTTAGGAATAGATGTTGAATTGATGAATGTGAGACAATCAAACACTTGCTTCAGACGATAAGCATCTGTAAATTGCAGTGTGGAAGTCACCTTTCCCCTGGTCTTCTGTGCAGGTGTGTTGGTCTTAGAGTTTACCAGGGTCTCAGGCCACCTGTTATAGATAAGATTAAGACAGTTCATTAAACAATCATTGTGTGTGTTACTATTACATTTTCATTTGGATATATTCAGGGATAGAAATCGAGGCATTGGTGTGCTGATCATTTTACACTTTATGTATTTAGTTTAAAAGCCAATGAAAAGCTTGTGGATGAGTTTCATCATAATTCAGGTGAAGTGCTAAAGACAAGTTATTGATCATTTCTGTGCTCCAGGTAAATAGGACAGATGTATGTCCAGAAATAATTAATTGAACATACTCACTGTTCCTTCTCATTCTGACATGACTCATGTATTCAATAACTCAGCTGTCATATTGAGATACCGCATGCATTAAAACAATTATTATTAAGATTTTATAATCAGGTCAATCCAAAAATATCATTAAAGCAATGATAACTAAGTAATATAGGACATTCTGTAGATAATGCTGACTTACCTCGGCGCCTTGGACATCATTTTCAGCAGTAGATTGAAAAAAATAATAAGTGAGACTTAAGATAAACGTGAAAAGTTTTGTCTGACGCTGTTATCCATCTGCAAAAGAAGTGTGCTCCCTCTCACTCTCAAAACCAGAGAGAAGAACTCACAAACAGGTTTCTTCAATCGTGTCCCAAAGAAACAGGAGCCACACATAATCCCAGACAGAGTTGACAAACTCCATTCGAGTTTTAGAGGATTAAACCAACAGTTTAACGGGATTACGTCACTGTAATTTTAGTGATCTTGACATACCTGCCCACAATGCTGAGAAATACTGCCAATGTCTATCAAGTTTATATCACGACACCGTATTTAATTTATATGAGTATATCAGTGGTATAAGAAAACATATGAACCCCAACTGAGAAGGATTTGCAGCTCAAAGACCTACAGCTGTCACTGAGGATCTGTGAGCTGCGACTTGACCTGAACTAATAAGATAACACACTAGTCTGACCAAAAGTACTTTTTATACCCAAATAAATCAATTATCAGCAAATGTGACCCAAAAAAAGTGTAGAGCAGTCAAATTGAAAATTGAAATTCAGTATAATAATTTAAAAAACACCTACCATTTAAAATATTTAAAGCAAATTCCTTCAATCAGGACAAGCTATAACTGAGGTGATCAAATGTAGGCTATGACACATGGAAGACTTCACTCACATGTGGGTCCAGAAGTGCCACATCTGCATACAAAGTGCCATTCTTGAGGAAACGCTGCTGCATGCTTCCTGCCACTGTGTCCAGCGCCGCCGCTCCCATAACGCGCACTACGCGCTGCGCGTAGGGCACCAAGTCCTGAGTGGGCACCACAAAATAGGCAACTAAAAAAATCCTCATAGTTATAATAACTATAATGCCGATCTTATTTCAGTCTAGAAATATTAGGTACCTTTTTGGCATGTATATCACAAAACAGGCAGAACAAGAGAGAGAGATGTTTAATCGCTCAGCACCCCCTGTGTCCATTATTTGATTGTGGAAACAATCGTATTTGATGTTTCGGCATCAGTCACAGCCTCATCTCTCACATCTCTCTCTCCATGGGTTCTTTCTTCTTCCCCGTTTCTGTGGCAGAGTGGGCTCCACCTCCAGCTCAGTCTCTCTTCACTCTGCTCCTGTAGTTGATTGTTTCCCACTGGACAAATGTGTTGGCCGCTGTCCCCTGGCCAGCCCACCCCGGAGCATAGGTCAACGTAGAACACTGCATTTACTTAGAGTCAATGACAGATTTCCCCAACAGTAAACTGAAATCGACATTGGGTATTTTCAAGAGCTCTAATTGTATTAATTAATACGTTTATTTGCCAAATCTCCACCCAAAAACTCCACTTTGGACGAATTAATTATTTTTTTCAGGGTGTCTTGAATCCTGCATGTGAAAAATGTACTATCTGTTTGAAATCCACGTGGTTTGAACGCCAATATTTCTGTAAAACATACAGAAAAAACGTCTGTTGTGTGTGACAGACTTCATTTTGCGTCCGTCTGCGCCGTTTGTCTCCTCTCTGACAACCGCCGGCGTGTGATTGGCTGGCGGTCACGTGACCTCACAGCTGATTCCGTTGGACGAGGTGTTGTGCTTCGACCGTTCATCATTTCATCTTGCCCATTTCTGGTTAGCAAAGCTGCAAAGTAGCATAGCAGCCATCGTCAGTTGGACTACTATATACTATGGCACAGGCGGCGCAGGCGACTGTCTTCGACGCAAGCAACTCTCAGATACAAGTGGAACACGATAAAAAGCGTCGGCAGTTTGTCATAAGACTAAATGGTAAGTGCATCATGTAAACATTGGCGTGCTAGCTGGCTAATGCTAGATCAGAGGGTGTGCTTTTCTTGCTGCCAACATCGTCGTCGTCGTTTCCTTTTTGACAACTCCAGCTGCCATTTCAGACACAGAGACGTCATTCATCTCGCACAGTCGCGATGTCACGTCTTTATTCAGATGCTAGTTCGTGTCAGGACCGAGAAGAAGACAATGCTTCTCGGTCAAAGCTGCTGACTTTCTTTACATGTACCGTCAGCTTGTTTTTCGGCAATATATGTTTTTCCTTCCACTGCTGAAAGCAAATTTAAAACCGTGAACAGAATCCACTCACAACAGACATTCCTGAGGATCAACCCTTACTGACGGAGTTCCCGAATAACCAATTATCTCCCCAACCTGAATCAGTGATGCCTAAAACACCAGTCATACATTCCTTGATAAAACATAGTGTGTGTTATTAATTAGATCCATATGTGAGGAGTGGGATTTCATTTTCAAACCCAATTAACAATATAACTATATTATTTTATAGAACTTAGTTCCCTTTGTTATTATCTTTTGTTTTTTAAAGGTGTATGATATACTGAAAACAGACGAGCTGCTTCTGCAACTTGATCATTACATTAGCCGGTGATCTTACACTCTGATTTAAATGCCAACATGTTAAAGTTAATCTGACATTGATTGTGTTGCATGCCTGAGGTCGGAGTGTTTGTGTGTTGTGGTGGTCATCAGTGATCCTCACGGTGAGCAATATTTATAAATCTGCTATAACAGTTGTGCCCTTAAACATTGACATTTACATTTGCATTTGTATGTATTATCAGTATCCAGAGTTGTTACTTGGGGGTTGAGTGGAGACGAACACAACCAAGAACTATGTCCTCTGTCTCCCCTCAGGATCTCATGATCGTGCAGTCCTTCTGTATGAATACGTTGGGAAGAAGACGGTGGACTTGCAACACACTGAAGTTCCAGATGCTTACAGAGGTAGAGGAATAGCAAAGCACCTGGCCAAGGTAAAACTCGTAACGGGTGTTATTTTTCATTTATCATCATCTGTTTTTCTGTCCGCTATTTTTTATTTTATAGCACCAATTTGTTGTATGTTGACCTTATTTTCAAATGATCAATTGGCTTTTTACAATTTACTAAGATTATTTACAAATAATGACTGTTCGTAATTGTTCTACTTGTATATGGGAAGCGTACTAGAGCACACCTCATGTAGTTTACTTGACCTGCACAAAAACAAATATTCAATCAATGACCAAAGTGTTCATTTAAAATCCATGATAACAATTGTTTATCATTTAGATGTGATGTTGTGCTTCTCTGATAACAGGCAGCCATGGATTTTGTGGTGGAAGAGGATCTGAAAGCTCACTTGACCTGCTGGTACATTCAGAAATACGTCAAAGAGAATCCTCAACCTCAGTACTTTGAACATATTTATCAATGACCATACATGGCTCTGACAGAGAGGAGAAGGAGAAAGAGACTCCCGGGGAATAAATACTGTGTGACACCTTGCTGTGGAGTTACAGGTGACGTACAACAGAAGACCCGTCAGGCTTTGTTAAACATGACATTGAGTGGCTCCAGAGACGACTGATCTCACGGCACAGACGTCCGTGAGCCGATTGTTGGGTCTTCGGGTCGGTAACACGGGATTACGCCAGAAACAGGAAGTGAATCAGCTGGTCACCACTCGTAACAACATGAGCAAATAAATTAACCTCAGACGGAAACGTTCAGGATGCATACTCTTCACTGATTGGAAGCAAAGGTCAGGCCTGTGATGGGCACAGATGTGAGTCAAATCTTATAATAGTTTTTATTGTCCTCCTTTGGACTCGTTGGATGTGAGCAGCTCTCCTTGAGGAACGACCCAGCTGTCTTTCTCTATGATGGGGATGGCGGCGTTTCTGATGCTCAAACAGGAATGAATTTTACATTTCGACCCTCTTCTGATATTCTTTTGTTTTTATTATTGTTCCATTTGCCTTTGTCTTCTTGCGTAGAAATATTTTCTTCAGGCTGAAATGCTAATTTGATGAGTTGTGAATGCTAAACTAATATTTAAAACAACTTGGTCAAAAGAGGAAGAGATTGCAGAGAGGTATAGGCATTAATTTAATGGGTACTGGGCAGTTAAATAAATTAAATATAATCTTTCTTTTAAATTGATTTCCCCAAAATCTAAATTTTGTTCCACTGTTACTCTATCCACTCCCACTCTGTCAAGTAACATAAGTGTACCGTTCTTCATTGGAGTCGTACATTGATCAGTCAAAGATGCAGGGATTTGTAAACCAAAGAACACAAACTGAGGATGTCCAACTTTGAAGACAAAGCTCATGCATGTGTTAAATATTACAGACACATGTGATAAATTGGGTCTGAAGCTTGTCCCTGTGTGGTACAACACTTCAATGTGGATATGGATTCATATATCTGACCAAAACCAGCATTTTAAAAAACAGCACTGTTATTTTCAGGGCATTTACATCGTATAGCGTCCATTGTCCTCAGTAAAATAACACTGGATGGCCGGATCTTATACGCTTGTTTTCTTCTTGTCATTTGATCTGTTTTTGTTGTTGTTTTTGTTTTTGTAAACCCACATGACTACTTTCACCAGCTGATGCAAACACGATGAAGGTCATCATGGATGTTTTTACTCGTAAAACAAAACCAAACCCTTTCTTGGCTCTTCAGGAGCTTTTGCTGTTGACAATCTTTAGTGTTGAGGAGAAAACAACCTCAGGTTGCTCAACACTGGCAGGACACACAACCTGCATTGCAGACTCTCTTAAACTACTTTAATCACCTAGAATTAATTGCAGGAAACCATATTTCTTTTTGTAAAACATTCCTTTAGGTTACACACTCCTATTGATAGACCCAGAAATCCAATGACTTATTTCATTTATGTTTATATTTGTGTACCAATTCTTGTCATATTGTTTTGTGCTTTTTACTTTTTTTCCATTCTTGTTGTCTATTAATAAATAAAACAATACTCATTACATGATCGATGTCAAAGTTTGTAATAACAAAACAGATAGATACACATATAGTCAACTTTAAAGAAGAGATTAGGTATAGTACAATATATTTACGTGAGTACATACCTTTGTAAGTTCACTAAACTATACTATATATATGTATATTGAGGTCACTTTAATATATTCATATTACCATCCTGCAACAAATAGCCCCAATTTAAAGAAAGGAATTTTGCAAAGTTACTTAAACTCTTTGTCACATTGTGTGCTGTTAGCAATGCCGGGGTGAGCCCCCCTAACATGGGTGAGCTGAACAACTGCTTGTCTCCCATTTGAATGCACAGCAGTTCAACTACAACGAAACATCTCCTGGTGTGCTCTGTGACGGGAAGGAGCTCTGTTCACTTTCCATGAACTCAAAACACCAACTTTAAACTACAATGTATGTCCAGAGTCCACTTGAATGACGATGGGACCATGAAAGCAATGTTGGTCTGCAACCAGGGGCGTAGCTAGAGGACGCTGAGGTCATGTCCTCTGGAGTTTTTCTGTACATTTGGGACCAGGGGGAGGTTTTGTTCAATAATAAACATGCCCCAGTGGTAGTTATTTTATAGCAGATTTCAGTGTGTTCAAACTGAATATTCGACGAGTTTCGGGCCAGCAAGAACCTAATTAACTATAGGGCTGCAATGCCTACTGATATCTAACTTTGACAAATATAAACATATCTTGAGCCTTTTCTTTTTATTTGATTAAATGAATTTACCAAGTTAAAACATATTTTAAACTTTGCCTGGATGTACTAATGTACTCTAAAGTAATATACATGTAATACTATAAATCTGAACCTGTCCGATCCAAAAAAAGTAAACAAACCTAAGAATCTGACCAAGTTGCAAGTTTTCAATACTTTAATAGAATGTATGAAGGTGAAATGTAAACAAAGAATGTATATCCTAATTAACACGTTAACTGGTGAATAATTTACCAACAAATAAGCATGTTCTTGTTTAGCCTTACATCACATCAGCTGAACGGATTATTGATAGTATATTAGACAAGGTCATGTCGAGCAAGCATGGTTTAAACATCATTTAAAAAAGCACTCGGTTTCAGCTGATCCCGCATTCCTGAACGTAAACATGAGTTCCATCTAAAGCGCTTCAGGTTACAGCACGACATGGACAGGGAGCCCACACTCGCCACGGTGACGCACAGGGGGGCACAATATGGGTGAGCACTCAGAAATCTGCAAACACAAAACCTAATGGATGAGACACTATATTGCATGATGTATAGTTTATGTTATAATAACCCATGCATGCAATCTATTTGCACAACTATTTAAATATCTAAATACAATCTTGTATTTATTTAATGTTCAATTGTAATATACTTGATTATTAATTATTATATTTCTAACAAGCATACCTACGTTTATTTGCAATACATTCATTTATAATATAGTCTGACCTCTCAAACTTATATGCGCTATTATAAAATACGTAAAGGTACTCTTGTTTTGTGGCTTCACGGGAATAGTAGTCCCCATTCGAGCGGAAGGGACGCGTCGAACAGCGTCGACACACTACATTACCCACAAGACTGTGCGCTCTCATACGTCAATCGCAATCACGGTTGTATCTCCAACATGGCGTCGCTGGGAAGGAGGCGCGGTGTCCCAGTGAGCAGGGAGAGGTCAGTTACTTCACATCTTTGATATTAAACACACATATTTAAATGTGATGCGCCGTTTAGTCGATGTCGCCATTTACCAGATCCCTGAGCACACACGTCGCCTGGGACTGGACGTGAAATGGCAACGCGAGAGGTCGGATTTTTACCCCAGGCTTAGCTAACATTAGCGAGCTACCGTGCACAGCTAGCTGACGTTAGCGAGGAAACAAACTCGCAGCTCATGTGATGTTTTAGTGATATTTCACACGCGCTGGCCAACCGTGGGGAAAGTTGTGCTTGACCTCCCCTGTGCGCGAGCGCTGTTGTAATGCGCCATAGCTCACGTGCGACACGTTTGTGTCTGGACCCAGTGTTGTCCGCTGTGCTGCTCGACCTGTTTAGAAAGTAGACGGTCCTTAACTTGGCTGCTCAGTGCAACTTTTTACCAGCTAACGCGTTGGTAAAGCATGTTATCGAACTGGCGTGTGGCCCGTTCCCTGTGATCCCAGGACGGTTTCCACTCGTGTCCAATGCTCCTTTAACCAAAGCCCGAATAAGCTCGGTGTCTAACCTTATCTCACGTGAGGCTCGTCGCGAGGGCTGTTTGCCATCTTGTCAAATTGTGCTGGAAGGCCTCGGAGGGTTAACACTGGTGCGCGCGCGTACACACGTTTGTCATTTTAAAATAACCGAAAGAATATGTTAGCAGAAAATGTTATTTGATTAATCTACCAGATGGAAACTAATCAACGCGTAAATTAATGTGTCCATGTAAAAAAAAAAATGTTGGTCACAGATTCGCTATTCCTTCTTTTTTTATGTATAATTTAATATTTCACACTTTGGAGGCTGTTAGCTGTTTTTGATCAGACAATTTTTTGACAGTTATCTAAACTTGTAATGCCCATTTGTTGTTTTTTAAAATGTCTGCAACCTAAGTTTACACATTTGTGATAATTAATATCCAAATGTTGTGTTTGATATAATGTAGGAATCGTTCAAGCATACAAATTGGCTGTAAAACTGCACTCTCACTATACTATATACTTCATTAAGTATCTACCAATTTAACTAAATGTTATGGGGATTGTTTGTAATTTAATCATTATATAGTTGAGCATATGCACTATTTTATTGCTGATTGATGGCAACAAATTAACTTTTTCCCGACACTTAAACCATACTTTTCAAATAGAATATAACATCTGTTCCATGTGAATTTCAATCGAGAACATATTTACTAAAATAGCCAACTACGATTTTTTTTGCCTACGCTATTAAAGACAAAAATATTGTCAGGTTCTTAAACTGGGCAAACCAATCTTGGATGTATCATGTCTTGTTATTCTGCTCCTTATCCTTTCTCTCTCTATTCCTCGCTGTACGTCTTGTTTCTGAACAGGGGCGTGATGCCGGCGACAGACTGCTACATTGTGCACGAGATCTACAATGGGGAGAATGTGCAGGACCAGTTTGAGTACGAGTTGGAGCAGGCACTGGAGGCCCAGTATAAATACATTGTCATTGAGCCCACACGCATTGGAGATGAAACGGCCCGGTGGATTACTGTGGGCAACTGCCTGCACAAGACGGCCGTGTTGTCAGGTACCGCTTGCCTCCTGACGCCCCTTTCTCTGCCCGTCGAGTACTCGCGTTACGTGGCATTGCCCGCTGGTGCCTTCAGTGTGGCCTGTGCTGCCCTTTATGGGATTTCATGGCAATTTGACCCCTGCTGCAAGTACCAGGTGGAGTACGACAGCCAAAAACTCTCACGGCTGCCCCTGCATACACTCACCTCCTCGACGCCCGTTGTATTGGTACGCAGGGATGATGTCCACAGAAAGAGACTCCATAATACGATAGCACTGGCTGCCCTGGCATACTGCGCCAAGAAGATCTACGAACTCTATGCTGTATGAGTGCACTCTGAAGAGGGTTTAAGAACCAACAGAATAAAAGGAACAAAACCAACAAACGGCACCTATCCACCCCCAGATGTAAGAAAAGTGGAAGCCAAGATCGGGCCCAGCAGTTAGCTCCGCACATGCAGTGGTTGCTTCCATTTTCAACTTTTGAGCAGAGGGATATAGTTAAAACTATAGGAATTGTTTTCCCCTTACTTTTTCTTTACGTCTGTGACAACGGCACTTGTATCTGTAGTACCCTTGCGCCGCAGCCCCTGCACCCTCCACCTGCAACCTTCATACTCAAGCAAGTGCACAAGGGTACGACAGCAGTTCCTCTGGATTGAATTCTACTGCAGTTGAAACGGACCGACGTGTGTCGAGTCCCGAGCTCTGTCCCCTTTCCCTCGTAGTTTTACTGTACCCCCTTTCCTGCTGATCAGTACATCACCCTTTCATTAAACATTAGGATATTTCAAACTAACTTTTCTGTATTTTATTTTACTTTTTTCATTAAATTCTACATGATGTTCAGAAACGAGCAAATAGTTGCAACTTCTTTGAGATTGTGTCTTGTTCATGTGGATATTGTTTAGAAGAGTGTGAGAGATCGTATGACGATGCTCTGGCCCAATGGTTTTTGGAAACACTACACAAATACTTACTTTTGAAAAGTCACATTTTACACATGCGTTTAATAATGTGTATTACATTGACAACAGGCTAAACCCTCATAGTTAAAATATAATCACTACTTGACTTCACAGAAAACTATAAATTCATACTTTCTTTTTGTATGTTTATCCAATGGTTCTTGTTCTGCGTCGCTGTCTAGATCAGCAGTTTTAAAATGTTGGGTCGAAGGAGGAGGTAAAGGTGTCGTCGACGTGGAGGATGAGTTGTGATATATATAGGAGACTTGTAATGATTTAATAATTACGTGCAATTCAGATGTGAATTAGTTGAATATCAAGAGTAACGGTGACCTTGTCAAGGTCACTGATTCAAAGTACATCTCGTACAAATAAATGTTCACGACAAGCTGATGGAGAATTGTTGACTTTGCCAGCAGGATTTTAGCAAATTGACACGTGTTTATGAAAAGTTTCCTAAAGAATTGTGTAAATCCCTTAAAGGTCTATCGAACAATGTATCAAATAAATTGTAAACTTGCCTGTGGTGTTTCAGTAAGTCCTGTGGTCACACAACGGGCAGTAGCAGTCCATCACTAAAGGTACTGTCTTGCCTTCCCCTCACAATATTCTGTCAACATATTACATTGTTTAGATGGACAGTGGCTAAAAACAAGCAGCTTTTCACCTCAGTAAATCGTGCTCACATAGGTGAAACTTATAGTTTCTTAATGCATTGTGAAAGTATATGAAAGCACTTTGGACAACAGAGGATTCACTTTGTAGAAGTTCCCAGCTTTTCTTTTCAAATTGAAACTTTTTGCACAATTTGCAACAGACAAAAAAATGCAGTTGTGTGCACAGAGTAGGCACATTTATCCAACTATGCTTTCTGACCATGCAAACACTTATGGGATGAGAAACTCTTCTGGTTTGTGGCCAGAGCAGGATCATTATAAGTGCTGCGTGATGGACTGGCTGTAAACATTTTAAGGAAGCACTGGGTCTGCTGGCTTCATAATGGTCAGCCCCTCCCCTGACTTTAATTGAACTGCATGAAGAGTTTATCCAAAGTGTCACTCAGAGACCCAAATCAGATTGCTAGTAATTAATGGACCTATTATCTCTGTAAATATGGGGTGGAGTCCAACCTCGTCCATCAGACTTTAATTCCAAAATAGTTTAAAAACTGGTTTTGAGAATCAAACACTTGTCTTTTAGGTAAAAAATATATCTAGGTTTATTTGGGTGCTTATTTTCTCAAATTGGCAAGTACTTCATCACCCACAATCCATTGCGGGGGACACAGCCGGTCGCCTTTCGAGAAACGAATCTCCGCTCGTCGGATCGTCACGTGGGGTCTCTGTCAGACGAACCCGGAAGTGCTCGCAGCCCGACTCACGCCGCTGTGTCCAGGTGAGCTGCAACTGTCATGAACTCTGGTGTTTAAGTGAGTGTCGCGTTACAGTGTAAACACGAGCCAACGTGGGTTTAGCAGTCCGAGAGATATATTACACTCGACTTGGATCTCTGTGCACTTTATGCCAATCGTCCTTGTTCACGGACTGTTTTCACTTCTAAACGAGCATCTAAGTTAACCTGGTGATGAACATTCTTGCCATTGTTAGCAATAAATGATCTGCAGTTTTAGATCAGATGTTATAATCAGGGGAGGTTGTGGTTTGTCGATTGCTAACCGGAATTGGTGAACACTTCACACAGGGAAACAATTGCTTGTTTTCACACTAAATGCATTAATGTACCATCTGCAAGACAGTTTTTAAAAAACTGTTAGACATACGTTCAAAATGTGTTGCAGAGTCCTTGGAGACGAGACAAGTGGAAGCGCTTTAAGCTCAAACCACTTCACATTTAACCATCACACTCCCTCTCTGGAGAGCTTACAGAACACAACATTTTTTTAACCAGTTATGGTAGTTGCTTATGAAGTAAAGACTAGCACAGCAACAAGGAGTGGTTTTCATGATCAAATATGTTATATTATCTTTTAAACAATTAATCCAGTTACAAGTTACCAGAGTCATGTCTTCAAATGTCCTAATTAGACTGAAGTTCAGCTCACAAAACGAGACATTTTAATATCCAATAGCGGCACGAATTAAATTCCCAATTCACTGTCATTCCTCATTGATGGAGCGCAGAAATCACCTATTGCTTGATGATCTGTCTTTCATGTTCACAGTGTTGTTTTAGTTGTCATCTGAGAGACATATTGGGTGAACATGTGCTGCTTTAACCAGACCTGTGTTGGGTGACTTCTCTGTTGTACTATTGCAAATAACAGTTTCAGTTCAATCTGTTTAATCTTGTCAGGCAGAGTGACTGTGGGACATGGAGCGCGTCATGGGAGGAGGACTTCAGCTGCTTTTATTCGGTGCGGGGATCTTGTTGCTTTATCGAATACTTGTCCGCCTCAGACCAGGAGCGGCCCTGCAGGACGCCGTGGTGGTCATCACAGGGGCCAGCTCTGGCCTCGGGAAAGGTCGGCCTCCATTTCTTCTCCTCCGATCATCTTACATGTCCATGCTTTCTCCAAACCGAGTGACACAGAGGAACACGCGCTAACTTGCCGGCCTGGTTTGATGTCCACCATGAACAAGAGGTGTGCTTTATGTTCTGCAGAGTGTGCTCGGGTCTTTCACGCTGCAGGCGCACGGCTGGTGCTGTGTGGACGAGATGCAGGCCGCCTGCAGCAGGTGGTCCAGGAGCTCACAGCGAGTTCAACAAGCTCAGGACCACAGGTGTGTCACACAAAGGAGTAGCCCTCGCGTAAACCCACGGTCAACGATAACATTCAAATATGGTTTTACTGACCTAATTTTCACAACCACCAGACTTACACTCCCTGCACCGTCACCTTCGACTTGTCTGACACCGCCACAGTGGACGGAGCTGCGGAGGAGATCCTGAAGTGTTACGGGCATGTGGACGTCCTCATCAATAACGCTGGAATCAGTTACCGCGGCAACATACTGGACACCCACCTTTCAGTTCAGCGGGATGTCATGGAAACAAATTACTTTGGGACCATTGCTCTTACTCAAGGTTAGTGAGCGGCTCTGCCATACATACGTTATTTAAAGGATCTTTAATTAAAACAAGGAAGGAAAGTAGTTCCAGCATGATCATTACGGAGCTCGATTTTCATGGAAATGTTCGGATGTCAGGAGCACAATATTTGACCTTTAGTCCGGTGTTTCTCCTTCCTCTTCCCTCCCTTCACAGCTCTTCTGCCCTCCATGGTTCATCGCCGCAGTGGTCACATCGTTGTCATCAGCAGCGTCCAGGGCAAAATAGCCATTCCTTTCAGATCCGCCTGTAAGTTGTCTTCACTCGTTTAATTAAATCAAACGACGACAGAAAGAGTTTGTTTCGGTCGGTGTAGTTGATTGGAAATGAAGCAGGACTCTGTTGTTGTCGCTTTTCTCACACATCGGTCAGATGCCGCCTCAAAGCACGCCACCCAGGCCTACTTTGACTGCTTACGGGCCGAGATCGAGCACTACGGGATTCCAGTGACCGTGGTCAGTCCCGGGTACATCCGGACCAGCCTGTCGGTCAACGCTGTCACAGGAGACGGCTCCAAGTACGGAGGTGAGGCAGTGCAGCGCGTGACTGCGTTTACGTTCCCAGCCATAGAATCGTTGTGTGTAGTCGTTGACCTCCTGACTCGCCGGTATCAGTGACGCAACCGTCTTGCTTGTTCTTGCGACACGGTTTTTCAGTTTTGGATAAAACCACAGCGGCGGGTCGTGACCCCAGAGACGTGGCTCAGGCGGTCCTGAAGGCCGTCCGTCAGAAGAGCAAAGACGTCGTTCTCGCCGGACCTCAGCCCAATCTGGCCATTTACCTCCGCGCCATGTGGCCCGCACTCTTCTTCAAACTCATGTCCTCTCGCGCTCGCAAGGAGCGGAGGCCGAAAGACGAGTGAAGCTGCAGCAGGTGAAGACCGCGAGGCTCACGGACCAAAACATGAACGCGGCGGCTTCACGCGGACGCCAAATGAGCAAGAGGTGTGGACAGATAGCAGCTTACACAAATAAACCATCTTTCATTGATTTTACACCTGTGATTGACCAGACTTTGTCCTCGAAGTCTAAAAGTGGAATGTCTCCCATTGACATAAAGATGTCAGCATGTGATGCTGATTTTCAAATTGACTCGGTTAACAAATAAAAAGCTAAATTTGTTCCCTTTTTGCAGCAATATTGATGTTAATCAAGTGTAATGATGTCAGGTCTTCAGCTGTTATCCTAAAAGCCTTCAGTGTCACATTTTGAAGATGGAAAGCGAGAACAGATGAGATGTAATTCGTCGTCACGGTGAGCAGCAGAAACAAGTTTATGAGAACAACTTAAGTATTGTTTATGTTTTGCAGAGGATTTATCCACAGCAGTTGCAGATGGAAAAGAGAAAATCACTTTTTGACAACGATCTCATATGGATACACGGTCCAGCAGCTTGCGTGTTGTTTTTCGGTCACATGTACTGTACTCCACTGGAAATGATTATCAAAACAAATGATTTTAATACGCGTGGAGGAAGGAAATCCCGCAGGAAGAAGAGTTTGTTGTGGTCTGTTTAATTTCCTGTTTGGGTCGAGCGGTTTTTAACCAGTTTTATCGCTTTATTTCAGTCCAGGTGAGGCTCATCACAACACCCCTGTACAGTTTCACTGGAATTGTGTCTCTACACCTGTTGTTCACATACACCTGTTCATATATCTTTCATCCCTGTTTTTTATATTTTATTTTTTATTCTTGTGTGTTTAGTTTATTGGTGCTGCTACTGCTACGACAAATTTCCCCTTGGGGATTAATAAAGTATATATCTATCTATCTGCAGCAGGAAATAAAATGTTGACATGTTTACATTTACAACTATGAAACGGTCATACATATCTCTGTTCAGTGTATTCTTAATTAAATGAGCCGATTCGTTTTGCTGAGTGAGAATGTTCAGTCGGGTTCAGCATAGAAACCAAACTGTTGGTAAAAAAACTATTTAACGGTTTGTATTGGAACTGGTTTACCACTAAGTACACACACTGAGTACACACACTGAATAAAACAAACAAGGTTTTTATAACTATCTTTATACACAGAATGAAAACACATTATACAAACTGAAAACAGTTCATTCTTTCTTAATATTAAGTTAGACAAAAAAATTATATTTCTGAAATGTTAACAATAAATAGTCCAAATAACAATTTACGTTATGTTACAAAAAGCGCAGTAAAGTTTATTGACATTTGTACAAATAAATCCTTCAACAAAAATTCAACATGCCAGATTCAAAGATGAACCTGCTGTTTATTCCTTATTAAGAATCATCTTCATTGTATCTAGTGTGTGAAGATGAAGCCTTTTCACAAATGAATAAACATCGCAAGAGCTTTTACACTGTAGCGTCAAAGCCCTCAAGGTGCTTGGAGACAAACATTTTAAATCCTATCTGTGGAATGATAACAAGAGCTCTCCTAAAGTGTACACTCCGAGATAAGATTAAACATGTTGTCGAGACAAAACGTTCACAATACTGTATATTGATGATGCTGGTTAATTGAAATTCAGAAAATGTGGATGTAATAAGTATGGACGTCACGTGGTAGGTGTGTGGTTGCTGTTCACAACAGCACATTGCATCAAATCTACATGGGGAAAGCACTTTAAAGCATCTTTTGACCTCCAACCTCCCCGCATGGGGAGTGTTTTTACTAGTCAATGAAGTATTAATGTTTTGAACACAACCAATCAGGTTACAAAACTACTTTAAAAAAAAAAAAGCTTAAAACTATGGCTTTATTGTTTAATATAATTTCATACTTGTGCCTGTTCGCTTGAAAGGGAGTGTAACACCACGGACATTTTCTATTTTAGTTTGTCAATAAAAATGAATATGGAGTAACTTTCTGTTCAGTCGCCTGAAATCAGCTCGACTCGCTTCTTGCAAGAGAGATAAAGTAAATGATCGATGTTATTTGTCAAAGCAGTCGAACGAAATACTCCAATAGAAGTTATTTAAAATGCCAAAACTGAACGTCGACCTGTTTACGCAACAACAAACAGACCCGAAGAGCATTGCATCGCTATTCTCGTCTCAACATACTTTAAAAAAGTGAGAATCCGCATGAAGCGACTGCACATTTAACTCCAATGTGATTTCAGCGCAAACTTTAATTGAAGTAGTAAAAATCAAAGCTGCCGTTTGGCCTGTAACATTTGACCGGCGAGAAATGACAAACCTGATTCCGAACACGCATCACGGCATGCTGCGTTCCTCAAATGCAACCAATAAAACCTCAAACTGATCAAAAACATCTGGAAAGGAGGGCAGTAGTTTTTTTGAACTTTGCCATTACTTTGAAAATCTCCCGTCGGCGCCGCTACTTGGATCTGGCCTGCACATTGTGGCGGGTTTCCACATGTTGTGGGCTTAATCTCAGCGAATAGGAGACGGACACACAGAGCAGGAAGAGACATAACAGATCAGTCAAAATGTTGTTTGTTCAAATATGGCATAGTTTGTTCCCGTACATGAGGTTGTGTTTTGTAAACGCATTTGTTTTTCTAAAGTGTTCGTTTTTTAAAGGGCGTTTCCACTTAAAGAACAGTTCAGTGACACCAACGAGTTTTGAACTCGCTTTGAACAACGGTCACGGTTCACTGCTATTATTGCACTTTTACAAACAGGAGGGGGGGCAGGGGGGCGGGCGTCTTTTCTCCAAAGTAGAAGGGATAGCGTGGAGAAAAGTCTCGACAGAGCCCTTCAAGATGCCCGTGGGTTGCTGGAGCCAGGACCTCTCATGGGGGGATGGAGGGCTCGTTCACAGCCAGCTCCTGGGCCAAGTCGTTGAAGCGTGCGATGTAGTCCACACTGCTCTCACTCATCATGCAAGCAAGCTGAGAGTCCATCTGCGAGCACAACCAGAGAGCGTTCAATGCACAACAGTACGGACACCAGCCTGAGCAGCAGCTAGGACTGAGGAAAATAGATTAAAATCCCCCTTTTTTGTACCCAGAGAGCTCCGGAATATATGACATTCGAGGGATTTTGTTACCATTGAGCCGTTTCCTCAACTGTCCGTAGCTTAATGTATGACAGTGGTGTCACTCTTCTCATTTGTCTTTCCCAAAAAGGTCGAACTAATTACAAGGAAGCCCATTTTTAGACTGTCAAAGAGTTTACAACTGAAAAAATAAATAACAAGAACGTACCTCTGCCACATCAGGAAGGCCACGGGACTGAAAGGAATCATGGGAGTTGCAGTCCAGGAGACTGGGACCAAGCAAAGCTGTGCCGCTGGAGGGGCCAGAGGGGGTCAGGGTGGTCCGCTTGCCCTTATCAGGAGAGACCATGCTGGCTGGAAGGGAAAGAGACAGACCGTGAAGTGAAGGGACAGCAGACAAAGTCCTCTTCACGGGCTCCGCTGCATGAGGAAGTCCACAGGTGCGTCTGTGTTATTGTGCATTAATAAGATAATTAAAGGCACCAAGTGTTCTTTGTGAATGTTTACTGAGATTACTGGGTTTTACTTTATTGGCTCCTTTGTGATATTAAAGCTAATATGTATGGTTTTACAGTCAAAATAGCAATCTGTGATTTTTCTACAGTAACTCAGGCAGAAGTCGACCCGCTGTATGTTCAGCTTTTTAATTTTTTTAATGACGGGCAAAAACTAATCAATGAGTTGATGTTAGAGTTTTCAGTGACCTGCACTCGGAATTTATTCTGACATTTTCAATTCAACAGTCTGTGTGTCTGTCTCACTCTTTAACTCTGATTTATAGTATCTAATATTTGGACAGGAAACACTTAGTAGTGTTCAGTCGAGCTCCAAAGAAGATCTGATGCATGCCCTTTGCGGTTAATTATTTAGAATAGAAAAAAGACTTACAGAGGAGGCATCCCAGTGTGGAGTCAGACGAGTCGCTGGGGTACCACTGGGGGTCGTGGCTGGGCGACGGGATCCAGCCTCTGGAGGGGCTGACTGAGGGAGACGAGGCCAACAGTTTGGAGCCGTCGCTGTTGCTCAGCTTGGCTGGAGACAGAGAGGCTTCCTCACCTGCAGCATATCAGGCAAACACACATTTTTGCTTCAGTATATTCTTAATTTAATGCTAATACACAACTGCAATTTCTCAGTTTTAAAGAAATAAACATCCCACACGTCAGGTTTCCGTGTTGTTAGCATATGGGAGAGAATCTGCGACGCACCATAGTGGGCGGAGTTGATGGCGAGCTCGATGATGGAGTCGCTGATGTGCATCTGAGGTTCTCCGGGGGCTAGAGCCTCTTCGGGGGGGCCGGGGAGAGAGATGTCCAGGAGCGAGGCCACGCTGGGGGGAGAGAGGATCGAGTCCCTACCACCGGTCACTCCAGAAGACGATGGAGGGTGACCATTCTGTAAGAATGAGACAATAACAACACTTATTTAGAGGCTGCTTTGGTAAGATTTTCTTCGATTTCATTCCCTCAACAGATGAGTTTTCAGAGCAACATGCATGTGTTTTCTACCCAGCTGGCCAGGCTTGGATAGAATGACAACCGAAACTTGACTTTTCACTGTTGTGGGTCCCGACTCAACATCAGCATCTCATCGTTTTACACTAATAACTGCAGTCAGCCATCATCGTCAATAGACTCATCCTTCCCCCTCACAGCTAAGTAGTTATAAAGTAATTATCTCTCGAAGTAGAAACCGAGTGAGGCAAAGCTCCCAGTTTGTATCAGTGTGAGTGTGTGAGTGTGTGCTGCTGACCTCTGGGACATTGTGCTGGAGGAGTTGAGCGTCTGGTTCCGCATCAACAATGGGCGTGGTGTGCAGCAGGGCGCCGTTATCAACAGCGGGAGAGTTCAGCTCCCGGCAGGGACTGCCAGGGATGATACCTGCAGACTTAGCAGCCAGGTCAATGGCACCTGAAAGAGTATTCACCGTTTAGAAACACAAGGGATCTGTCACATCAGCACTAAACCCAATTAGTAGTAATAGTAACGGAGCATGTGAGGATGGACCAAAAAAAAAAGTAACCTCAGCAATTAAACGCAGCAACAATGAATATAAAGAAGTGAACGCTGGAGAGAATAATGAGAAGCTGGAAGAATGTTCTTTTGGTCTTTTTACTCCTGCACAAAAGAGTATTTGTGCATAGTGACTGTCAGAGATCATGTGGGAGTAAAGAACTCAAGCATTTTCATATCATTCGAAACTGGAACACAATTTTGTCTAAAAATCCATTGAATCCGCAGTGTCTTACAAAAGGAAAAACTATATCTTTAGAATATTGTTGTGTGTGTGTATGAAGCCCTTAACTAGGACTCTGAGATGGCAGAACAATACAAACTGCAAAGAACTCAACGGACTCAATGTGAAGGGTTACTTTTCCTTTGACAGGTCCAACAATGTGCAGCTCTCTGTGTGGATACATTGTTTAGTAGTCTTCCTGTTGTTGAGCACATTGAAGGAGTGAAAAGGTCACGTCATCGGAGTCCATGAAGAGGTCAAACTAATACTCGTACTTCCACGGTGCAACATCAATTATACTGCATCTAGAATTTAGTTTAAAACAGGACAAAAAAAAGAAAATAGATGAAATCATGACAACAGAACGTACTGGAGAGGCTGGCTGCTGCAGAGCTGGACGCTGCAGGGGAAGCTTTGGACAGGAGGGGGCGGGAGGAAGGAGCCAGGCGAGTGTGGATTGGCCGGAAAGATCCAGTTCCTGAGGGAAGAAACAGGAAGTGAGAGCGGGAGATGAGCAGAATGGCTGTTGAGAACGAGAAATGACATTTAGTTATGTACAAAAAGCATGTTGGACGAAGCCTTTTCAAAGACCTAATGTCAAGAACACAAGTATGACAGTGTTATGCGACACTATAAGTACAATCATCTAAACACGTCTATCGTCTGCTGACAACACGCTGTCCTGTAGGATCAGGAGGCCTGAAGAGTACCTGTGGCAGAGGAGTTGGAGAGGATGGAGAAGGAGCACACATGCTGAGGAGTGTCTCCTGTAGTTCGTGGTAGAAGTGTTCGCTGTGGGCGAGACAGAAGCCACTGAACTAAATGCACAGAGAAACACTAAAAACACATTTACAGTTCAAAGATTCAACCGATTGCCCAACACGATAAGTTAGGGACTAGATCGAGTGAAACGCCGCTCTGTTCTCCTCTTACCTGAACTACGAGTGGTTTCCGGAGTTGTCTGTTTCGAGGTTTTCTCTGTCTCGAAAGGAAAAGATCCGACTGCATCTGTGAAAGAAAAGGACACAGCGCATAGTTACATTTGTGCCTGTGGACGCGAGACATATTTAGTTGGTGTAAAAAGCAACGCGTCGCCTGGTCTTACACTGATGGAGTCGAGCTGCTGTTTGAGGGCGAGCTCGGCTTCCTTGTTGGGGGAGAACATTCGGTTGTGCCGCGAGCAGTTGGGGGGCAGCGTGGTGGGCACCGCGAACATGCCGCATTCGGCCTCGCCGCTCGCCGCCGACCCCAGCAGAGAGCGGGGGAGGTTGCGACCACCTTAAGAGGGGGAGGAAGTAAGAGATGTCATGTGTGCCAAGCATTTAAAACCATTGAGCAGCATCCAAACACACACGAGAGAAACTGGACTTTCTGTTTCCTGGGGTTTTCTAACAATACACAAAATGGAAAATACAGCACACAAAGTATTGTTCAATCAGTCGGCTATGAAGCAGGAATGAGTTGCACGATACAGTTTCTCCTCGTGGTCAAAGAACAACAACTACAGCAACATCAGCACAAACACACATTACCCCCAACAGCAGCAGTCTTACAACGGGCCGAGATTTAAAGCTGACATGTGGGATATGATTCACGATTCATCAAAAGTTGAATGCGTTTTTTAATGCTCGAATACCTGAGACTCCAGCAGTTGGCAGGTGGAACCGGGCCCCGCGGACGGAGGCCTGCTGCCGGCCACAGCTGGGGCTGCGCACACCTGCTCCGGGACCCTTCCCTGGAGGCGTGAGGGCCTGGTTCTGCTCCTCCTGGTGGGTCTTGTGTGGGGATGGAGCAGTGGAGCACAGCTCTGGAGCCTGGAGGAGACGATAGATGAGACACGGCCTGCTCTACGCGTACATGTCTCAGCAATGCTCTCACTGGTGTTTCAAATAGCGTCACAAATAATCATGACATTTAGATGGGTTTTTTGCATCCTGGGTCAAATAGATATCTGGCAACCGGCAACCATAAAGTAACAAGTAACATCTAATCCCTACCAAAGGTTTAGGATTGACCTCAGTGGCAACCAGCTTGAGCAGGCAGCGCAACACGTGCTGCGTCCTGAGGGGCTTGAGCTGGGCTTGTCCGTTCTCTTGGTTGTTGAAAGGAACTGCGATGGGCTGCCACTCGTACTCCAGCTGCAGCTTGCCGGGCTTCCCGAACATCAGGTAGAGCTCGGCCAGCGTGACGTTCTCGGCGTCGCGTGCGCTCCAGCCCTCCCCTCTGATCTGCTCCACAGCCCGTTCCCTGGCTGCCGGGGCAGCGCCCTGCGACATCCCCTCCTCGGAGCCGGACACCGGCGGTTTGGCGGGGGGAGTCCGGTTGGCCTCCGGGGAGGAGCTGCTGGCGTTCTGCTCCTCGTGACACGGCTCCGAGGAGCTTTCTGCGGCACTGCACAACTTCTCGAGGCTTTTGCTCCCTGCTAAACCACTACTGGCCTTCACACCAGTGCCGATCTTCCCACCTTCCAAGGCTCCTATCCCAGCCCCCTCTTCCCGAAGAGCCGCGGTCTGCTGAGAGGAGGCGGGGACAGACACAGACTGAGGCCTCTTCTCCTCTACCTTCGTAGAGCAGTCTTGTGAAGGCTCGGGGTTAAGGGGCTCAGTTCGTCGACTATCGCACAATGCAGTCACTGAAGCACCGGCGGCGGCGGTGGCGGCGCCGCCCCGTCCAGATTTAGTGCCAGTCCGAAGTGAAGGCGCCGTGTGAATACCCAGGATCTGAGCCGCGGGCAGCTCCTTGGCATTCGGCCGGCTCTTGCCACTTTCTAGCCAGTGGACAGTGCAGGAGGCCTTGGAGTGCACGACACGTGCCACACCAGGCAGTGTGGTCAAAGTGCTGCTCTCAGCGGGGTAGAGGAAGAGGTCGTCCTGCTGGGATTCGCTGGGAGATGCTGTGCTGGATGGGCCGACCTCCAGAGCCTCCCTCTCCATGAGACTCTTTAGCTGAAGCATCACGTGTCAAGGACTCAGACAGAAATAACAGAAATAGACCCGTTAACAGTTCACAAATGGTTAATGCTGACGTGGAATACCGCTGCTCCAAATCACACACCAAAGAAAATAAAAATGTATGCAACGTAGAAGCTTGTGTGTGAAATAAAGAGAACCCTCGTCTTAAACACAATCCATTTGATCAGTTACGGGTGGGAGTGTCACGAATTCCCCACCATCCTAGTTAAAGTCATCCTGCGTACATGTTTCATAAACTCTCCTGTCATTCCAGTTGCTGTCATCCTCACCTGATTGTCCCTCATTCCCTGCACCTGGTCCTCACGCCCTTCTCACCTGCAGCCCATCACCTCATTAGTCCCTCACTATTTAGCTCCCTCACTTCCACTTGTCCTCTGCCAGATTGTCTTGTGTGTCACCGCCAAACCTTCCAGCATTACTAGAGTTTCTTCCTGACCTGCCTGTTACGACCCTGTTTGCCTGTTTACCCGACTCAAGATTTTACCTGCCCCTTTTTGGATTTGTTGCCCTGTTGGACTGACTACCTGGTTTTGACCCTGCCTGAAACACACAGTAAACTGCCTCCTCCTGCATTCCGGTGTTTGTCGTGCTTTTGGGTTCCAGTACCTATAACCCTTACAGGGAGAGGTAAATGATCTGAAGCTCTCTGCTCTACTGTCACATGACAACCTTCTACCACGGACGTGCGCCCTCGCACTGTGCATCCCTTGTTCTAAACCGCAATGCAATCAATACTGCTCGAAAAAAATCATACGATGTTTTAAAAAGGATACGATCCGCTGGTCCTGGTATGCCCACTTCTGTTTCAGATAATCAATCAGGCTGGAGACTTTCCTGTGGAGCTCCACCACCATCCTGCGTCGGAAAAGACACAGAAAGAGATCCGTGTTGATGTACAGGCCGCTGTGGCAACACGGCACTGGGCCGGTGATCTAGTAACACATAACGCACTCTTAGGTCCAACACCTAATTAAGACACATATATATGAGAATATAGATTCACTTTAGCCACTGATCCGGGAAACTTAAAACATTCTATACATAAATACTTTTCCTACATCTAAAAACTGGCGTTGATTTGCCAAAAGACAGAGAATATAGTACATAAGCAAACAATAAAGTGTTTTCACGTTGTCATGATGTGGCTGAAAACTGCCGATTCCCAATCAGGGGCTAAAAGTGTATTCCAAGTTCTGCTTCGAAGCCGATTATTAAGAAATCACGATTGTGTTTGTTGGTCATAGACTCCACTCAGACATTAGTTAACAGGCCGACCTGAGGCGAGGGTTGTGGGCTAGACTCTGAACGCGGGCCCAGGAGTGGTTGCTGCGCGGTTGGAGCTCCACGGCCACCTTCAGGGGCAGACGCACTGGCTTCTGGTCCTCTTCGTCACTCACTCCTGTAAAGACACGAAGACACAGCGGGATGGAACGAGTAACAACGACGACGATCTCACGCGGGAAAAGTCAAAGTGTTTTTGAGCAAAAAGGCCAGCGTGTGAAAGTATGATGTTATAACACGGAACTAATTACTGAACCTAAAGTACAACATGAACAGTACAATACAGCCGACAGCGAACCAGTCGCCAAACTCGCTGGTACTGAAGAGGAAATAACAAACCGGGACCAAGACCTCGCCGATACAGAGCTAAAAACAAACACCGACTGAATAAGAAAGATCATCCTTGGTTCAAGCAAATGTTTCTCCAACTTAAGTGGCAGACAAGTCGTGTCCTTCATCTCCCTCCTCCTCCTCACTTTGCTCCCACATTGTTCCCATGGAAACACCACTAGCCCACACGCTGCCATTGTTATTGCCAAAACCCCGCCCCCACAAACCCTGTGCCTCACCGTCACGTGGTTTGTATTTTTTTTAGCCATGAAGTTTGTTTACTTTGAATGTATGCACTTTGTGTCTGTGAATCACACGCTCACCGTCTGGGTCACAAAGTTTCTTCAGTGCTCGGCACATGGGGGCTTTGATTCGCAGGTTCCTCCCTTTGGAGCGCACGGTGGTGGCCCTGGTCAAACAGACGCTTTCATGTTAAGGACAACTTCTTGGGTTCACATACACGTCTCAGAATCAGTGGAACAATTGTAAAAGCGCTGTCGTCACATGTTAAACACAGCTTGTGATATTTAACATAAAAACTGAAACCGTGTGAGGAGGCCATGCATTTTTCCGCTCTCGATTTTGACTACAGACTTACCCTTGTTGGATTAGTTCGTTCAGCTTTGACACGTTCTTATCATCCATTACTGTCAAAGATAAAACACAGAGCTGTTTACCACATCGTCCCTCAGGAGCAGCCGCCCCCCGTGACTGGGAGGGGGCAGCGTTTCATCACCTCCCTTGTGTCCCAAACCAACAGCAGAACAACACTCACTCAAAACCATTTCAAAAAAGTCATGCATTCAAACTCAAGCACAGCCTTCACTTACACCCGCCAACTTTTTTGCGCAGCTCGGCGTAGCAGATGAGGCCGTACAGTTCTTGAGAGGATTTCTTCAGCACTCTGGAGTACACTGAGAAGAGAAGGTGGCACAAGTCACAACAGTGCTGTAGAGAGGGATTCAGGACGCATACCCTTTGAGTCAAGTCTCCCTACCGAAAGAAATGTTATTTCAACACTAGTGTAGGAATTGTTGAAATAACACATGGTCCAGGCATGAATATATATTAAACTTTTCTTGTGAGACAAGGCGAGATGGTACAAGCTGTACGGTATTATTGTAAAACAACATGTCACGTGGCGCTCCAACTCTTTCGAAATAAAGAGTGTTTTACCCTCAAACTTTCACTGAGACTCAGTCGGGTCCCACCTGTTTTGGGGTGGCAAAGATAAAGAGGCAGCTCACCGTTGGCAAAGTCAATGTGTTTTGAGATCTTGTGCCAGGTCCGGTAGTAGAAGTGGCGAACCTGCTCCTTGTTCTTCACCATGTTGGCTGGCTTTCCCCTTTTCTTGTACTTCATTGCAATGTTGTTCTGGATCGCCTCGAAGTCCTTCCCATGCTGGGGACCAGAGTTGAGCACAAGATGTCAAAAAATAAATCGAAACTTTTAAATTCAAAGTTGTGGCACATAAGGAAGTGCCACCTTGTGACTGATGACGCTTTACCTCATAGAGGCCCTCAAAGAAGCTGTTTTTGTCCTCTGTGCTCCAAGACTCCCACTGCCGACGGGCCCTCTTCTGGTTACCAGCTTGCTCCTCCTTCTCAGCTGACCCCTGGCCCTTGGAGGCCTTCGACACTCCGCCCGTGGAGCCGGCCACTGGCCCCGACTGTCCCACTGTCCCCTGAGAGGAGGAGCCATTCTCTGCCCCTGAGTGACACAGACACAGGAGGCATCAACACCATCAGTCAAGCAACATTCAGAGAAAAAAACTTCAAAATTCAAAAATGTAAGAATTGAAACAAACAACATGGGTTGTTATGTATGGCATGCAAAGAAATAATTGTAGTTTGTGGTTTTTTTCGGGAGATGCTAAAATGCATGCACACAAAACCGCCCACTGCAACTATACTGCACAATCTGCAGAGCTTGTGGTTCAGCTCTGGCAAGGAGACAGGAAAAACAATCAGTCCCTACAGCACACAGGTCCACAACCAACTCCGTATGGGCCCCAACGACTGTGTTTACCCCAGAACAGAGCACAATGCCAGACACAATAACACATGCACAGAGGCAGTTGCTGTAGATATTCAGCCAAAATGGGTTTTCATTTACAAATACAAATCTCTGTGGGTCATAGGCACTAAGCTAGATGTGTCCCTCTGAAAATAGATGTGGACCAATATAGCATCATATAAAAAATAAGTAGGGCTTCCTTGGTCGACTGGTCGACACCTGGGCAACCTAAATAAACATTTGATGAAACGATCACAGCTCGTTCTAACAACAATAACAGAAAGTCAGTCATTAAGAATGACAATTTTCAGGAGAGAAAAACACTGATATTCTCTCATAACGGAGCAGAATAATTATACAAACTGAAACAAGTCCGTAATATTTCCTCACAACATCTGTAAGTGAAAAACTAAATCCTCAAGGAAGGAAATACTTGCTAAATTACCTACTGGTCGGATCAGTGGATGAGTTAAATTGTTGAAGACAATAAACTCAGTCTGCTCAATTTTTCTATTTGCTGAAAATATTTTTTTAAGCAAATAAAAGTACAAGCAACCGTTTATAACAATGCTGCTCTTATAATCTGCTCTCATGCCCATGCAGAAACACTGAAGCATTTAACCTGATTTATTGTGTCTACACTCACCAGTCAAAACAGGGTTTTAAACCGTAAAGGCAAGTTTACAAGTAACTTAAACTAAAACCTAATTGCAAATTTAACATCTCTGCGTGAATATTATGTTGAACATAAATTGTTTACAGGAGTTTTTTTGCAACTTGGAGCAGTCCCAAAAAAAATATCTGCCCAGAGTAACGACCCAGCCAGTGGCCCAGAGGGAGAACCCAACAAAGCCAGCAGCAGCTTAGCCATCCCTGGTCAACAGAGTGTAAACACAGTGACAACTGAGGGGAGACCCCCTGCCGATGCTCACTTCTCCCCGAGCTGCTGTCATCACTTCTCCCGGAGCTCACAACATCCAGTACCTTTCGATTTCGCCCCTCCGTGTCCATTGATGGTCGAGCCGATCGAATCCTTCCGGATCCGTTTGCTCGCTGGTCGGACGCTTGATCGGAGAAAATGATGCTGGTCGTGACACGGAGGGGCGGGCTCCGCGGAGGACTGGGAATGCTGGGTCGAGTCAAAACCGGTCCGGTTCGGCGGAGAGGCCGGTAGAACCGGAGCAGAACCGGGGCTGAGACCCGTAGTTGATGGATTAAGAATTTCCACTCCGTCGTCTCCCTTTGTACTGCGCTCCTCGCTCGCCTGCTCTCCGCTCTCCTCCTCGTCGCAACCTTCGGGCTTTCTGGACGGATTCCTCCTCCCTTCGACACCGATCGCCTCCCTGGAGCCCAGTGTCATGCTGCCAACACACATTCAGGGGAAAAATGTTCACATTGGGAGCAAAGCGGTGTGTGAAATTAACTTCTAAAGACGACGTTCCCTGTCTCTCAACATGGCCGCCGCTGTTTGTTTCAAATCCCCTCTCCAGTCCCGACAAAACAACACCAAATATATGCATTAAACGTCTTGAGATAAATTATATTCAACAACCGAAATACTTTAGGAACTGGCGGCGGTGTTTTACCGAGTGTCTTTCGACTTGAAAGGACAATATTGTCGGTTGAATTTCAACTAAATTCAAATGCGAGCGCTTTTCAGTTTAGCGCCCTGCAGAAACGACAACGAACCCCGTCGGTGGATTCGACCTCTAAATAAAGTGTTTATTTTAAACATATTTTTACCCATCTTCGTGTTCTTCGCTAGTAGGCGACGTCTTCTTTCTTTTCACCATGAGTCCGACCGGTTAGATTGGAAAATACGGTTCAAATCGAGCATAATAAAACCGAGACCGATCTCTCCGCTTTCTGCCCTCTCCTCGCTTCTGCTTCGACTGAGCTGAACTCTCTGCGCAGTTCAACTGTTTTCTATCAGCAACATTACTCAATGCTTATTTGCAAAAAGAAATAAAACTACAACACACTCACAAATCAGACACATTTACTGCATGCATCCAGGAAGACTTTACCGCGGCATATGTCAGTGGAGCTCATCTGAATGGAGAAGCATAGATAGTTGTACTAACCTGTGCGCAAGTGGACTTTGTTTGCCACTACGTCACCATCGCATGCAGAAATTATGTCTGCAAAACGATGTATTTCATATACATCCTGCAATTACAAGGTTTTGTGAGCATGCTCTAATTGCTGGCATCACTATCGCCTCATACACATACTAATCATGTGTCTAGACGAGGCGGTATGTGCCTGGTGAACATCAACAACAACTGTATTACGTGTATACTGTATTTAAAATGTGTAAACATGATAGAATGTTGTGTTTCTCGATTATCATATACGAATCCATTTATTTCTGAATATCCTGGAGTGTGACAGCATAGAAGGATGCCAGCGAGAGAGAGCTACACAAAGAAATACCTATTGAACATGAGTAGTTTGTGTATGGAAATGTCGAGGGACGTCCCCCTTTCTACATCCCCACACAGTTTTTAAATCCCTTTTTTTAGTCATCTTAATGCAAAATCTCAGATTCCATCAGCCACAATGTACAACTGACCTGACAGCAGTGAGAACCATGAACTCCTAGTATGTGTGTTCATATTTACTTTTGCTGGTCGGAAATATTTCAACTGGAAGTTGGTGTAATCTTGATACATGAATGTAGATACAATTCATGTATCATCAAAACACGCTATTGTTTTGATGTAGGTTCAAGTTAGTCTAACATCTCACAGCATCACACTTATTTCAGAGTTAAGTTGCCTTTACAATGTCATAGTCCAACCACTGTCTCTGCTTTTACACGAGAAGGTTGACACTATTCTAAGAGTATGACGTGGTGATGGCTAATACTATATACGGCATAAACACTAAGTTATCGTTAACGTTGCTGTACTAAGCTGTATTAAATACATGTAATAGTCGTCTCCATACAGAACGTGGTACGCCTAGCATCGCTACTGCTGTCGGCCAGCTAACTCTGGGACAGTCAAACAAGCCATCACGTGGCGAAAACGGCTTCTAGCGTCCCGGTTATTATACCCAGAGCCTCAGACAGTTTGTTAGATGGATAACACGAATCAAAGTTTAGGAATTACCTGATGTGGAAGCCTTTTGGTGGTATTAATAATCGAGACACGGACTAGCATTGCCAGCTGACTGCATCCGTCCAGCTTGTTTCTTGTTACCGATGACAGTTCCTGCAGTTGGATGGAGCACGCGTTTAGACACGCCCATTACGACTCGAAAACAAAGCCTGTGATTGGTCAGAAAAACACGAGGACGACGGTTAGAACTTGATCGACAGACAGATCCGCCAATTGTTAGTGAGAGAAACGATGCCGATGGACCAATTACCATTCTTTTCCGGTCATGCCGTATACATTTCCCAATATGTTTTTAATTTTTTACATTTAAAGCCAGTTTTACTTCTTTGATAATCTAACACACTGTTAGTAATAAAGCGTTGTTTCAACAACATTTGATTGCCGCAATGACGGTTTTTGGCGGTTTAAAAATAAGTTCCGCCCAGAAAGTGATTGTCATTTTTCACGATCAAATCACTGGCCAAACCCAGAGGACGCACTTGATTTCCATCCTGTCGTAGGCTACGCCTAAAACGACCCGGCCAAACGGATTTAAAATCTGATGTTTAAGACTGGCAACGAAACACTGCTAGTAAGCAAACAAAATATAATACAAAGGGCTTTTAATTCAATAGCATCTGCACGTAAGCTTGGTAATATATCATACTCTAGCCCACAAATGCCTTTCTTCAGGCCAGTCGCACCGGTGTTACAAAACAAGCGTCATATATCAAGAAAAGTGCACGGATTTGGTCTCTGTGAAAGACCAGCGGAGTGGAGTTTCCTTTGTTTATTCGTTTAGTTTTTATATACGACCTGTACAACAGATCAACAGATGCTAAATAAACTGCGTCATTAATAATGTAATAATCACATCACAGTATTGTCTCGGACGACTTCTACCCAATGGTTTCCAAGATCAATATTTCCCAGCGGGGCACCGGGTGATTCGAAACGAGCGCACCTCACCACTCGGCAGATTGGGGCGTTGGACCACTTATATCCCTCCGTGTCGCTGTTGGGAGGCGGACTGACATTCTTCACCAGTAGATTTGAGCACGCGCAGACGGGCGGTACAGTTGGCAAACTGACGAAATTGTCTTCGGAAACGTGTAGAATCAAACACAAAGCGACATTATGACTTCGACTAACATCTTTCAAGGGCTGGATACCGGCACGAAACCAAGCTCGAGGTAAAGAATATGCTCGTGTAGCTTGGTTATCTCTGTAAGAAATGGCCGACAATGTCTTATTTCAAGTGTCTTATTGGAGTTTTTTTTTTACCAACCTTTAAACCTAACATTAGCAATGAGCGACGCATTACGCGAGTTAAGGGTGTGGGTTTGAGTTGTCTCGCGTTAGCTAACTTTAACAGTTAATATTTAGCTAGCTTTTAAGCTAGCCGGCCAGGCGTTGTCTGCTGCGCCTGCGGAAATATAAAAGACACCTCGGACTGCTCTTCTTTGTACTCGCCGACGGCGGCGTTTAAGTTTCCTTCTAGTCCCACAATATAGAGTCCGCTTCCTGCATGCTGTGTGCTTTTAATAACTGGAAAAGTGTCGCAAAGCTTCAATTCTAACAAGCCGGAGTTTTCAGACGTACGGACGGCGCAATGCCCCTGAATACAACGTTACGTTACCCTGCCAATAGTCAAATAACTCGCAGCTAAACAATAGATCTTTATGTACACAACAGAAATAATTAGCATACTTTTTCTCATAGTATAGTAGCCAGTAAACATTAAACTCCATTACTAATTGATTAAATGAGACTGTGATGAATACATGTGATGGGATCTTATTAATGTGCTACTTTACTTCATTCCCTGCAGGGTGTTGCAGCCTCCCGGAGGTGGCTCCAGTAACTTGTTTGGTGCCTATGAAGATGACTCTGCAGCACCAAGAAGACCTAATAGGATGGCCTCTAAACTCTTTGCTCCACCAGAGGAGTCCCAGAGTGCACCCAAGCGCTCCAATCCTCCAGGTCAGATCAACATGCCAGGGCTAATTGATATGCAGAGGTTGGCCAGTCATACCCCTTATCAATGTCCATAGTGTGGAAAGTGTTATTTAGTTGGATAATTTCAGTATGCACACTGTAAATGTTCTCTCTGTCTGAAATGAATCCACCTGCAGGTCATATGGAGTATCTGGTATAGTCAGGAATGTAATCAGTTCAGACTACTGTTAAAAGATTGACTGAGTTTACAGACAGACTGCTGAGTCACCATGACTGCCTTATCTGTTTATTTTTTCCCTGTGGTGTTGGCACTGCACTGTAGTATGTGTACAGTATATCACACCATCATTTTCTTATGCACGTGGGGGATAATGCTGATAATGAAAGATGACTGCTCTTGATTAAGCTCAATTCAGATGTCAACATATTTCCTAACTCCATATAAGTTCTGTCAGTGTCATTGGTCTGCAATACCACAAAATTGTCAGGGTAGTTCAACATGCAATCAAAATTAATTGTTACAAAGTGTGCAATTATGATGCTGTCACTGCTGCAAGACATATCACGCATATTGGTGATACTTTGTGTAGGTGGGAAGAGTAGTGGAATATTCGGGGATCCTGAACCTCCAGCTCGGCAACAGAGACACAAAGCTCCCGGTGGACCAGCCAGCGACATATTCGGTGCTGCAGAGAGTGCACCTGTCTTAAGCCGAAGCCACCCTAATAAGCCAAAGGTAGGCCGTGCACCTACATTTGGTACTCTTTTTGCCACCATTTAAAAGAAATATTTCTTTGTATTTTTCATTCCTTTTTTTCTTAACCCTTGTGCAGTTAAGGTTCAACAGTCTGCTTGTTGCCTCTTATCAAATATGTAATACTCATTTGATCCTGTATGACTTTAACATATGGCAACTGTGTCACATACACTGGTGCATCAATCAGTCATCCCTATGGATCAATAGTGTTTGTGCAACCAAAGTATTTTAACACAGCTGGGTCCATTGCAACAATCTCAGCAGTGACTCAAATAAATTCTCAGCAGCCTCTTCTTTAAGAAATCAATAAAAATGTCCAGTTTTCTGCAACATTTTGAAGCTGTTTATTTAACCAGTTTATATTTGTGTTGAGATTATAATCTTCTTTTCAAGAAACTACTTTAATTTGAAGTTGCACTGATGTGCGAAGCTATTTTAGTTTCATTCAAGCAACATAAGGAGGAGTTGTTTTTACACAGTGATACTCTTATCTCCATCTATTTTTTTTCAGGACTATTTAAGTCTGGGACCTGAATCCGTATCATCACCTGGTAAGTTGCATCACAAGAAATGTTTTCTCTTTTAGATTACTTTTATATCGAGTCATCCTACTCTTAATAACGGGTATTATTATAGAGATCACAGGGATTAGAATTAATGTAGTTTTTTTTATTTTGCACCCATTGGATATCTATCTATTCTATTTACCCTTCAATTAATAAAAAATCTTTACCATTTGCACACGCATGCCTATTTAAGCTAAATATGGGATTTCTATTGTATATTTTTGTTGGAAATGGGTCTTTATACTTTTAGGATCTGTTTTTGAATTTCTGAAAGGTGGTTTTGTTTTCGCCTCACAGCACCAGAAGCCAAGGTCAGCCAACCTGAGGTGAAGGAGGAGGTGGCCCCCCCAGCGCCCATGCCGGCCAAAGAAGAGCCTGCTGCTGTCCCAGCCCCTGCTGTGTCCGAGCCCCCTCCTTCCTCACCCTCACCTCCTAAGAAGACGCATCCGACTGTCGAGGTGAAGAACCACGAGCCTCATCTGGGACCCAAGCATCGTTCTCACAACAGGGTCCTCAACCCCCCTGGAGGAAAGTCTAGTGTGGTATTCTACTGATCAGCTAAACGTGCATCTCCTCCCTGTTTGTGTTCATGCACTCTTTGTCTGCTCCCCTGTCAATCTTCTCTCATTCCACCACGGTTATTTCACCTGTACATTTAAACACGGAGCAGGACGTTTTGTTCTCACCAGATTCCTATTCACATATGTTCTCCTCAACTTCTTGCACTTTTGGCCCTATTTCTTGCTTCCAGCTCTTTGTCTTATTTTTCAATGAATCCTACAATCACCACTCAACAGGCTAGCTACTATTACCTAATCACTTTTACTGTCACACTGTTCAATTGCAGTTTTTTTGATGTTTCTGACAGTTTTGAAAACATTTTTCCATCTCAGGAATGGTTTAGACGTTGTCGTTGTTGTACAATCATCAGCTTTAAACAGTCCTAGATTTAAATGACTATGTAAGAAAATCCCACCGTACAAATTCAAGACACGCATTTGCTAAAATGTTGACGCCTCTTGTTTGAAGCATTATTATGTAGCCGTTCAATCAGCAGGGGGTGAATACATCGCCTATGTAAATTGTGACGGGGAGTTCCACTAGTGCCACCTTCGTTGTGTGTTGCTGGATCTTTATTGGATTGATGCATGGAACCTTGTATTTTGCGGTTTTACAAAATAATACATGTGTTGGACTCAAACCAACGACTATAAATGAAGCCGTAGCACATTTTCATCTTTCTTGACGTTTCCTTAATCATCCCGTCATCTCAACATCTGTCTAACATTAATAATCTGCTGCCGAAGCATAATCTCTGTTCAAGGATAAATGCCAAAAAGTGGAATGAAACAAAGATTAATGCAATTGTTTACTCCTTAAAATTCCATTTTGATTGTATGTGGATGTATTGCGCTGGTACTACCTGCTTTCTCTTTGTTGCTTTCTTTATCTGAGAACATGCCTTTTTATGTGTGGGGTAGGCCTCTGTTTATGTTTTAAATTAAAACGGCTGGAGACGAGTGAACTCTGGACAATCGTGTGGTCTACCTGAGTCCAGGTGGCCTAATTGATAAAAACCCTTTTCACCCAATTCATGACTCACATTAATGCTATTCTGTTGCTGGCCTGCGCCCCCCCCCCCCCCCCTTCCCCCATTCGTGTTGATGTGCCTGGCAGGCAATGAGCGTAGAAGAAAAACCTGTGTATTGCAATAAAACTGTTTTGCATTAAAAAGTTTATTTTGTTTACTTTCTGAAAGCATGGCAAATTCAAACTTTAATTAAAACAAACAATGTAAGTAACCTTGTTAAATGTTTGTCGGGTTCAGTTTCAATACACGTACACTAATACTGAGATGGACATGAGTCCTATTTGTATGATACCTGGCAACCCACAAAACCAGGTCTCCCTTTATTCTTAATTAAAGAATGGATACATATGTTGAAGCACAAAAAGAAAATGATACTTGAGCAACACTTTCCTAACAATGAAGGCCAGACACAAAAGGGCTCAACTTGATGTCATGCCTGAAATTAAATTCACATGCTCGGATCCTATTGGGCTTACAGTTGTAAGCGCGTTATGATAAATGTGTTGTAGCTGATCGTTTGGACAACTGTGACTGTCTTGAAAACCCAAATCCTCTTTCACATGCAACTTCTTTGTAATGTCTTCAACTCGTGTTTCATGGGCTTATATAATGATTAGGTATTTTAAAACCAGGACATTGCGTGACTTCCTCATTCATAATAACTTTTTTAACGAGCGCAAGGCTGATGAACGACATACTTCTCGGTTAACTTAAAGATGGTGCCGAACGGGCTTCCTTTCAGCCAACAACATGGGACAAGTGATGCTCACGAACACAGGTGTTACATCTGTTTGATGACCTGTCTCCAGGTTGAAGGCTGGAGCTGCTGCTGTGAATTTCTCATATTTATCCAGAGAAGTCCCAGCCGTCAAACGTCTCCAGATTATCAGTTGAAGATCAGTCGGAATCCACTTGTTTACTTATCTTGATTAAAACTATCTTCTCGTTACTGTATTCGTTGTATGAAATATTTTTGCTTATTGCAACGGATTTTCCTTGTTATTCATGGATTGGAGGAAATTTGTTTTAAAAGGTTCTTTAGTCAAGAAGTAAATGACAAAGAGCTTAACAATGACTGCAAATAGTTTTTAGTATTTTACATGCTAAGGAAACTGGTATCGTATTTATGTCTCACAACTTTAACCAAGTTCTGCTTTGTACACCTTGTGGTGCAATAGTTGGCCTCAACCTCAAAGCACCTGTTGGTTACAAAGCACCTTCTGAAGAAAACCCACTGGTGTGAAATGAAAATATAGTCAGTATTTCACTGCCACCTGCTGATTGAAATCTGAACAGCTGGAGCCTCTGTTTGTCTGACTATTGCATGTTGTAAACATTAATACTGCCTTCTCCTCTTTCAGTGGAAATAAAAGAAGGTTAATGTGAGTATTGCTCTGTATTAACTGGTTTTATATTGTGTGCTGTTGGAAATGGTTGTTAAATATGGAGGTAGATGAAATAAATTTATACAGTAGTCTTGTTGAGCATATTTGTTACCTGTTGATATTATTAATCCTTTACAGGAAAATAATGCCTACATTTGCAATAATTTTATAAGAAGTGCAACGTTTTTAACTCGTGTGCTTTTGCAGCAAGAAGCTGAATAATGACCATATTTTAAATCGGTGGGAATTAGTATCTCAACTGAAAATAGTATATTATCTATTTAAATGGTCCACAGGTATTATATGGTGTAATCGTGTATAACTGCTTTTGTTTATTTGGAATTTATATTTATTGGCGAGTGCATTGTCACTATTATTACACGTTAGCACCAGGTACTGTACTACTGTAGACTTCCGTCAAGTCCGCTAAAAAGATTAGTTATAGCTTCCGGTTTCAACTTCCAAAATAAAACCACCGGCTAAAATGAGACTATATGAACCAAATTCAATTTAGTAATATGAAGTTTAGATGGAGGAAAGGATCACATTAATGAGGAAATATAGAAGGAAATAACTTTTTGAAGATCTATTTTCATTTTACTTTCATGTAGATTGAATATGCCAACAAGATATCAATGTATGGAGGTTGGCCTTTTAAAAAAATGTGGTATGTAAATATGTGGATAGTTTTGTTTGTTGCGGTGGTCGTTGTCAGATCGTGTTTCTGTTTTATCCTCAACTGTCAAAAGAGAGAACGGCAAATTTCATAACATTTCTATATAAATGCCCATATCTTTTTGAATCCGCCAGTTTGTTTTATTTATTTGCAGTCTCCAAAATTAAACTGGGATGAACACAATGTAAACATCGGGGTAACATGATCATAATTTAAGTAGTTTCCTTTTGTGGCTTTATTTTGAAATCGTAAAAGGGACTTCCGGTATAGTCTGCCCCGACTTGACGCAGTGAGTCCGCTGCTTCAATGCAGACGGTGTGACGTCATCCAGAGTCGGTCAGCTGGCTCCTCCATCCGAGCAGCAGAGAGAGCCTCTCCCATAGGGAGACATCACCATCAACGCCCGAGTCAGCCGCCCGCTGGATCAAACATGGAGGACGCGCTATAGTGGCTTATCGGGCTCCTGCGGGGATCGGCAGCGTTAGATTATTTATTTAACTATTTATTTATTTATATATTTATTTCCCCTGCCAGCAATGGCCGGGGTCCATGGCTGCGGCTGCTGAGCGGCAGGTGCGGTACCATCGACGAAGGCATTTCGCTTCATGGGCTCAACGAGGGCCGAACCACCGGCTGGTCCGCTCCGCGCGCACCGCTCCTCGGATCCGATGCTCTCTGCGGGGGGAGAGCAATAGCTGGGCCGCGTCAGGAGGCGATACACCCGGGCTGGTGGAGGAGGAGGGGCCCCCCTCCTATACATCAAAATATTAGCGCCAGTAATTTCAAGGTTATGCGCCGTTACGCACAGCAACAGCCAGTTCAGTCAATCTGTTGCTGAGGCATCATGGCGTAGGCTCATTGTGTTGTTTATTTGATCAAACACTGGGATTGAATGCGCCTCTTTTTTTATGCGCTGAGCTGATCCAGCCCTAGTGACAGTCTCGCCTTACAGGCCTGAAACGCTGTTAGAGCGCAGCCTCCTCATCTGGAAAGCAGGAGCCGGGTCCAAGCCGCCAAGATGATGGAGCTGCAGATAGACGAGGTGGTCTACCAGGACGACTACGGCTCCGGGTCCGTGATGTCGGAGCGGGTGTCGGGCTTGGCCAACAGCATCTACCGGGAGTTCGAGCGGCTGATCCGCAGCTATGACGAGGAGGTGGTGAAGGAGCTGATGCCGCTCGTGGTGAACGTCCTGGAGAACCTGGACGCGGTGCTGACGGAAAACCAGGAGCACGAGGTGGAGCTGGAGCTGCTGAAGGAGGACAACGAGCAGCTCATCACCCAGTACGAGCGGGAGAAGGCGCTCCGCAAGCAGGCTGAGGAGGTGAGTCACCCCCCAAACACACGCACACACACACACACACACACACACACACACACACACACACACACACACACACACACACGCACACACATCTTCACGCTGCTGGTTCCACTGTCATGGTGTCCAGTCCGAACTGAGAGCTTCACCAGACACGTGACTCATGTGTAGGCCTCTGACATGAGTTCATTTTTAGTCTCCATGCTGACACATGGTCAAGTTGTCTTCTACCAAATCAGAATAACAAATGTGGTGTCAGAAAAATCGCCGGCCTATTATGACATATAGGTGAAATGAATGTGTAAAGCACAGAAAATGATGTCCTGCAAAATAAAAATAATTCAGAAAATACCCTTTTAATCTTAATCTGTTTTCCAGGGATTTTGCAGTGACAGCAGTTAAAACCAGACGTTTATGTCGGTAAACCGTTACCACATCGCAGACGGTCATGTTTCTGCAGCAGTGAACATGTGTCAGTCATCTTACACAAGATGCAAGTCACCAGTACTCAACCGTTAACACGTTCAACTTGTAATAGTTAGTGTTGAGTCCAAGCTGTCATAGAAACACATTTACACGATTACAGGTTCTACTGTCACAACTTTGATCAACAATACACAATCCTAACGTCTGTTTTTATAATAAATGAGTTATCAATTCATTTGATATGGCTGTTTTATGATACCGGGTGCTTGCACACAGCGCAATTGACGTCTCAAATGCAAATACTGAAGCCAACACAAAGTAAGGACATGATGGTGTTCATAGGCGGAGATAAAGGGACAGCACAGCGCTCTGAGGGGTGAAGTGTGTGAGCCTGAGTCTCAGTGGGCGTTGAGAACGCAGGAACACAAACAAGAAAAGTGGACAACACCAAACTCCACCTCCAATCGTTTCCCCTTCTTCTTCTTCTTCTTCTTCTTCTTCTTCTTCTTCTTCTTCTTCTTCTTCTTCTTCTCCTTTGACCAGTGTAACAGCAGCCGTAAAGCAACTTTAATCCTTCTCCCATCCAAAGAGGCCTCAGCGTATCACTGTCAGCCCGGCTGATTCCGCTTAGCTCAGCGTTTAATCTGTTTCATCTGCTGCTCCCTCCGAGTCGCTCATCTGGCTGCTTTTCACTCTAAGCTGTTAATTGAGGGAAGACTTGCTGGTTCATATTACATTTTTAAGTTTTAGTATTTTTAAGCTTATTTCAATGTCATGACAGCAACAAAATAATCCAGTAACAAAATAATCCAGTATGTTTATAATAAAATAGTGGTTGCCTTGTAAGTAATACTTTAAGACCAACAGGTACTGCAGGAACGAGTAAGAGCTGAGAGCCCTGTTACCTTAGGGTCAATTTGACCCCATTCAATGTTTAATGTCGGTGTTCTTTCGGGTCAATTTGACCCCAGGCTGTTTTTCACTGTCAAACATATAAGAAATATCAACTTTTTTATATATTTAAAGGGCTATTTAGGTAGTCAACAAACAAACATAAAGTACCTCACACTTAAAATTGGAAAACAATATTAATTCTAATAATTTTCTGGAGGTTTTAATTGCTGGGGTTAAATTGACCCCAAGGGTAAAATATGTCAGTATATATAAAGGTAACAGGAGGGTTAAACATTGAATGGGGTCAAATTGACCCTAAGGTAACAGGAGGGTTAAATGAGGGATGTCAACAGGCCCAACCACTTTAGCTCTTTTCATAACAATGATAACAAAGTTGAAACTGTAATGTAATGTAATGAAACTTAAATATATGACGACTGTATAACCCTCATGTATAAACATAAAAAATGCATTAAGCAGCCGGAAGGTCTGTTATTTTTATAAATAAGACAATACTTCAAAAGCAGACCCTGTCTTTCCGACACATCTTCATTTAATTGTCAGATATTTTCTCAAGAGATAGATTTAAAACTTCATATGCGACTCCCACATCCACGATTGGAGTATAAAGTTCCCCGTCTATCTCGTTGAGCCGACCCCTTCAATATCATTTAGATTCATGATGCTGAGTTTCTGTGTCCAGGGCAGGTTGTGGTGAGTGTGGCACAGACTCACACGCTGCCTGGGTTTCATATCAGACCCACACACATTAAATGTCATGGCTTTATATATTAAGCAACCAATGCAGACGTTAATATAGTATCGTCTTCTCTTATGGGCGTTCAGGACTCTAACTGTTGGCATCCAATGAGAAAAATCGATTGACATCTTCAGCTCAAATAAGTTGAAACACTTGAATGGGATAAATAAACAGAGAGCATTTTGTCTGACTATCAGAGGGGTAAAATGGGGGATGGGACAGTGTGCGAGGGGTGGGGAATCAATAGTGCACAGAGCACACTGAGGGAGCCTGGCACTGTAACGTGATTTGTGTTTATGAGGAGCAGAAACCGAACGGCAAAAACACAGATGGAGAAATAGACGTTAGAAGTTTAGAAGGCTCAAGGTGTCGGAAAACGGCTAATCCAAAGAAAAGGCGGCGTGAGAGAGAATCTCAGGGCCGCAGGATAAATATGAACGCACCGCACCCTCTTGCAAGATACCGGGAAGAACAAGCAAAAAGCGTCTCAGATTACAGGGTTATTAGGCTCCAGCTGATGGTAAACAAAGCCACAGCGCTGTGTCTGCTCATGCCGCCGCCAGCAGATCCAGATCTACCGACATTTTGTAGCATCTTAGTGGTTTCCTGTCTGGCCCTGCGTCCGCCTGCCAGGGGGACCCCCGTCCCTTTGTCGCCAACACTCCTCAAAGGGTTAACGCATCGATGGTCTCGGACCCCCTTTCACCTTCTCTCTCGCTCTCGATGGGATTTTCTTGAGTTGGTTGTGAACGTAAAACTGATTTGGTGTGACTCGTCGTCTTGGAGCCCAACGGGACAGCGGGCTTCTTGTCCTGCAGGTTCGACGCGGTCACAGAGGCTTTTTAAAAAAAAAACACATGTAACCTGGGAACATTTCTTCAAGATCGTGTACGATAACAAACAAACGGACCTTCTGTGGTCGGTTCTTCTGCCTCTAGTTCAGTGTGGCTCGTTGGACGTGTGACCACATTGAAGTCAAACGCACTTAGCTACGGTTTGTCTGGGAAGCTCATCACCAACGATGAGTTATTCATCCTGGACAGAATAACACATGAAATACGTACATTGTGTTATTCTACGTACATTGTGTTATTTTACTTGTGTAATTACGGTTTGCATGAATCAAAAGTCCTTTAGCAAAAGTCTAGTCACCAACCCACTGCGCACTGTGGGCCTCCAACGCTGCGTTGACGTGACTTTACAGGACCAGTTCGGCCTTTTAAAGAGACGTAAAGAAGAAGAGACACTCTTTTAGTGTGAAAATGACATTATAAGTCCTAGAAAACAGTGTGCTGCCCTTCCAGATATAAAAATGACATATTATATGAAAAGAATACAATAGTTTGTATATATCAGCATCTTTATTTGATGTATACACTTGGTTTTCAGTCATTATATAGTTAGAAAACCTCCATAAACATCACAGTAGGACCGCTGTTTATTCAGCTTTGAAGTTGACGGTAATAATATGTAAATTCCCTTTTTGTTGGGTCAGATTTGTTGTCATCGAGTTGATTTGCTGTAGAAACGTGTCTCTTTGAACGAGACAACCAGAACACCCCGTGCATATGGCGATCACATGCACCGTGGAGAACACGCTGTGCTGGATCACGTTCTCAGTCGGATCCGACTCAAGGTCATCGATCGCGTTGAAGTCGTTTTGTGCGGCGGGTATCTGCACCATATCCCTGGTTCTGTAGTCTCAGGGCAGTCAGAGGATTACAGAATTAAGACTTTGTGGACTTGAAAAAAGGTTGTCAAAAAACAGGCAAAGTGAAAGGGAAGTAGATGCCTTTGTGTTTGCCGGTTCCCTTAGTTACGGTATAATATGGACACTATAGGACCAACTGAGGTATTTTAGGAAGCGGTTGGCCAGCTCCAACCTTTCTGTAGGAGACAAAGGCGTTACATAGATCATGTTCCTCACACTGAAGTGCAGTTTGTGTAATACAAGGCCTACATGTTGTTCTTGTGTCTGCCATCAGAAATTCATTGAGTTCGAGGATGCGTTGGAAGCTGAGAAGAAGGACCTGCAGGTGCAGGTGGAGTTTCTGGAGCTGCAGGGGAAACAGCAGGAGCTCAAGACGAAGAACTACTTGGACCAGAGTGAGTGATGAAGGTCCAGAGCTCAACTCAGGATCACTGCAGTCCCAAGACACAACACAGGAGCTCACAAACTAACAGCGACCATTAAAAATGACTTTAGTTGAACGGGCACAGGTTTGATTTGATGTACTTCACATCTCGTCCTGTTACCTTCTCTTAGTAGCTCTGCAGCTCTTTTTCTTCAGATACACAAATAAAAGAAAACATAACACAAAAGCTGAAACAGGGAACTAGAAAGGGAAGTAAAAACACGTTTGGAGGACGTTTTATCTTGAGACCATAAGGCTTTTGTTGACTTAGAATACATATTTGCTCTCTTTTTACTTAGACAACTCCCTGTAACTTTTTCTGTCTGGAGCTCTAACCAAAATAGCAAAATATCTTAAATTCGGGGGGAAAAATCAAATGTTGAACTGTTCTGTGTCTCCCAGTCACTCGGCTGGAGGAGCGAGAATCGGACATGAAGAAAGAGTACAACGCTCTGCACCAGCGCCACACTGAGGTAGGAGCACCTTTCATTTCTAGCATATTCTATTTCATATTTCCATTGTTTATCTCAAAAATCCACAAACATATACCTGTTAATTCATAGTATTGTGAATTGTGTTTATATTATCATCCTCAAATGATCCTGCTATTTAGAAGCTGTCGTATTGTTCAGGTGCACAGTTTTGCTTTTTTACACCATTTTCCCCAAACCACGTGTTTTATGTTGGTGCCGACTATTTAAACCTTATTGTTGTAGAGTTTAAATGTTTCATCATAGATTCCAGTCGGCCGCTAAGAAACCAGTTGTAATTACAGACATGTATTAATGTTATACATAACTAAACACAACCAAAGACATTAGAGAAACATCCACAACAAAGATTGTGCAATTAATGAAATAAGACAAAAGAGATTTGTAATAAATAAATAAGTCATATTATCTGATTTTATTTGTGACTCTAGCCTATTTTAGACTGTGTGGAGTATTAACGTCCCATCGTAACAGCTCAATAATTCACTATGTTAAATGGGTATTGTCTTTACGACTATAAATAATCATATAAATGATTTAAAAAAAAGTTTAAACTAATCTGATTGTCCTTTTGGATCACACAATATAGTTTAATATATATTTAGTTCATTATTTCTTATGATTTAATCATTATAATCTTTACCCACCAGTCCAGGGGTATTTCTCGTGCGTTCTCATCCATCAACATGTTCCTCACATATCTCTTCCCAGATGATCCAGACGTATGTCGAACACATAGAGCGGTCCAAAATGCAGCAGGTGGGGAATAACAGCCAATCAGAAACCCCCGGCTGTGGACGAACGTGAGTCGATCTAACGTGTGTGTCGGAGTCAAAAAGCTGTTTGTACGTCTTTGTGTGGAGTTGAATTCTAACTTCCACCCATCGTCTTGTTGCCGAGGCTTCGTGTTTCGTCCTGAGTGTATCTTGATGCTCCGATCCTCTCATTGTGTGTTGACGCTGCCGTTTGTCTGTCCGGAGCCACGATGAACGACTGCTACTCTTCCCCCTTTCACAGAGAAGAGAGGACATTATGAGACGTGTGGGAAATAATTAGGAAGAAAATTAAGTTCGAAGTTTTATCGCCAGCTTTCCGTTCTCATCAATTGGCCGACCGATGAGTCCAGAATGCTAATAAAACGTGAAGTAAGACGAGAGGTTGGACATCTGGTGCAGCTTCTGAAGCAGAAACACAGTGTTTATAAAGCACGACGCTCGCATTATCAACACTGATGAGACTCGAGAGACAAAGTGATGATGATCTGGAGTTTTGATAAGAAATGGGCTGATCTTCAAAAAGTTCTGAACTTTAAGAGAAAACTGGAGTCAACTTGTAAAGGTGAAAGAGTGTGAACGAATGAGAGTGAATGTGTGTGTGTGTTCATGTGTCATGGCATGTTCCCGTCACCTGTCTTTCTCTAATCACGGTCTGTCTGTCTGTCTGTCTTGCTCTCTGTTGCTGCTGTGTACACAGTCAACGCCACACATGGAGGAAAAGGTAAATCCAACAAGGTCCCACGAGAGCTCCGCGTACGAACCGGCCTGATTTACACTTCAGATGGAACTTAAGATTTGCTGATGCCCCTCCTCATATGTTTGCCTCGCCTCGGTTCAGAGGTCATGTCAAGCAACAATCCCATTTTCCAGTTTTCTCCTCTTTCTCCCTCACAAGTTGCCTGTCTGTCTCTCTGTCTGTCTGTCTGTCTGCCTGTCTGTCTCTCTGTCTCTCTCTCTGTCTGTCTGTCTGCCTGTCTCTCTGTCTGCCTGTATGTCTGCCTGTATGTCCCTCTGTCTGCCTGCTCTGCTTGTTTTTATCTCAGTCTTCAGCAATTAAATGGGAATGCATTAATATTAAACAAAACATAAACAGGTATTATAGTCTGCAGTTATTGTGCTTTAAATTTTTTTAAATTGTCTGATAATGAAAGAAGAGCTAATTCCTTTACTGTGCATTTAAAGGAATATCTTTAGATTTGTTTTCTGTGTTTAGTCCTCCACAAACGGTAGTCATCTGTATTTCAATGACTTGCATCTCTATCCCCAGTGAATGAAGAGAGCTCATGAATCCAGTGTGTTTGGACTTCATGCTCTCAGGGCCCTTGTGGCTTTAAATGGGCCATTTTGCCTCTTTCCTTATCTCGCTCTTTTTCTACATTATTCATATTTATTATATAAGGATGCCAGTTTGTTTCACGAGAACAAGCATATTTTGGGAATGCATCTTACGCATGTTAGGAAAACCTCCGACCCTGGAGAATAGAAAGAAACAAAAGAAGATGGATTAACAAACACTAATCGGCCTCGCGTTAATCCCCACCCTTCTCTGTGTCTCCTGTGCCAGCAGCAAAGCGGAGCGCCCGCCTTCATTGAGCCTGTACCCCAGCGGCGAGGGCATGGTACGTGGGGGTCTCGGGGGGGCTAGGATGATGCCCGGGAAAGACGCCTGGCAGGTCAGCGAGCTCGGCCGGTCGACCTTGTGCTCCGCCAATCAGGTGTGACAGACAGCGGCCCTGTCTTCCTCCTGCACGACCACAACCCGGGGAGTGGAAAGGGGGAGGGGCCAGTCCTACCGCTGCCCGTCCCGCTAGCCACACCCACACGGACCACCTCCCTTCCCACGCCTGCTCGTGTCACTCTTTTTTTTAAAATCCAACACTTGGATAAAACGTGTGATTTGTTTGGTGTCCATGTGGACTCAAGCGAGCGGGGCCCATTTTATTTCCCATGGAGTGTGTGATCATGGCGCTTCTCGCCCATGTGTCCTCATGTTTTACTTTAATACTTTAAGTTCAAATGTACAAATGTCCCTTTTCTTCTTTTTTCTTTTTAAACTATTGCTTTGTTTAGTGGCTGAGCTAGTGAGCTAGAGCTTATGAGCCATACGCTTTATTTTAGACTTATTTTATGTGTCGTTATTTGTACTGTGACAGAAACTTTGAGCTGGACAACCTGTAAAGTCCCAAAGAAATTGAGTATTTGCTGAGAATTAATTCACAACTCAAAGACTTGACTTGAGCTATTAACTTGAGCTAAACAATTTTCAAACAAAAAACATCAACATTATTTTTATCTGTGGGTTTCTTGCATCACGAAGTCACCGAAAATCAGCATTTTCATACATAAAGTTGCCATAAATGTGCTGAAAATGAAAATAGTCAAAGAAATCACAAAAAAGAATAGTGACAATAGCATGTCCTTTAAATCCATTGTGTCATTCATGATGACTTGAAGCCTTAAAAACGTAATGGAATTGTACCATAAACCAGAGAGCAGCTGACAAGAAATTCCTAATGGACTCTATTTAACGCTCATGTGACGCTCATGTGACGCTCATGCTGTGTGTCTCAAACCACCCAGGAGGATGGATCAGAGTCCGACTCCGTGGCGGCCACACCCAGCAGCGCAGGGAGCAAGTCCAACACGCCCACCTCCTCCGTCCCCTCCGCCACCGTCACCCCCGTTAACGAGGGCTTCCTGCCGCAATCCGAGTTTGACGCCATGCGGACTGGAAACCGCCGGAAAAGTTCCAAGCGGCTCAGCCGGAATATGGAGGTGCAGGTTTCCCAGGAAACCAGGAACGTCAGCATCGGTAAGAGCGTGTCCCCAAAATACGTCTACAGGCTAAAAACCACTGTGCACAAAATATCATCAAAACGTTTGCGTTGAAGTTTTAAAGCTCTGTCGTGTTTCCTGCATGTTTTTCCAGGCATGGGAAGCAGCGATGAGTGGTCCGAGTTTCAGGAGATCATCGACTCCACGCCTGAGCTGGACATGTGTGTGGACCCCCGCGTGTACGGAGGAGGGAACAGGTACACACGCCGCGTGGCGCCTCCCATTTACCCGCGGCATCAACACTGACTCTCTCCACCACGAGAGTTGGAATATGCCAGATCTCTGATGGACAGCAGTGTAACACATGTACAGGAATGCCAAAACAAAGTCTCATATTTTGATTAAAATGAATAGAAAAAGCTTATTTTAGTTCATACTGCTACTTCCTCATTGGTGTTTCTTTTCTTTTTTGTCCCAGCTGTATTTATATATTTATGCTATTTGTATGAATTTTGGTGAAAGTCTGAGGACTTGAGTGAGATTGCTTGGTCCCATCCTAGCGTTGGTCTAATGAAATCTACTGTGTGCTTCAGCCCCTCCCAGGGCATCGTGAACGAGGCCTTCGGCATCAACACGGACTCTCTCTACCACGAGATCAAAGACGCCAAGTCGGACATCATCGGAGACGTAGACGCAGGCGCCGAGCTGCTAGGTACGCACCGGACGGCTGTAACGCGTGTTAGTTTTATCGACTTCAGTTCTTATCCAGTCGCAGCTTCGTGATATCCGTCCCTCTCGGTCCGCGCGGTAAGTATTTCTTCTCAAAAGGAAATGCCTGAACCCGGCCGCCTCCTTCGCCTCCTCCTGGTGAACGTGGAGCTCGACGTCAGATTCAGTGTGTAGATCCAAAGCAGAGGACGTCATGGCGGCTGCATGTGCGCGTCACACCGGACGGCGTTGGCTTTGCGTTGCGTCCGGGCAGGAGATCCATGTGCCGCTGTGTGTGAATTATGCGTGACCTTTGACCCTGCATGGCGCCGGGCCAGCAGTTCATCCCTGCGTCACGTCATGAAAAAACATAAAGTCCCTTTTTGGCTTTTGGCTGCACGCCAAACCCCAGCTGCCCATTCATGCAGTGTTACTTTATTATTTCTGTCTTTCTACTTTTACTTCTTTTGACTCTATTGTTGGGGCTAAGCATGTTATGTTCAAGGCTGACTAAACAAATCCTATTTTTAAAAGTATAATTTCTATATTTCTCAGATTTCATTGCTCTTAATGTGTTTGCTTATTATTTATCGTAGAGAGTGTGTTGAAGCCCACACTTGGTGGATTTGGTTTCTCTTTATTGTTAAATTTTTTAAAGTTTTGATTTATTGTCCCCTGATTTTTATCCAGCAGAAATAGAAAAGGAGCTTTTATCTGTCTTCTTGTCCATCTGATAACTTCTCACCCGTTTCTTTCTTCCCTTTTTATGTGCTTCTGCTGGTGACACCCATAGGGGAGTTCTCAGGTGTGTATCTGAACCTGCATTGGTTGGTATATTTTTTATTTTACTCTGTTGACTCTACTTTCTAAACTCCACATCTAAGAGAAGTTATTAACCAGTGTATACAACATTAAAATAGGCTCATTGTTATTATGCTGCTATACAGTTATAAATATGTTATTTATTCATTGCTTGGTCGTGTAATTGGAGTTTCTGATGATATAGTAGATGCCTTATAGTCATACACATGGAGTAAAATCTTTTTTCTTATTGCTTTAAAGTCACAGTGAACTTATTGTAATCAGTCTGCATTCCTTCAGCTTTCAGTCAATAGTCTTATTTATAATGCACCACTCTGCCAGACTTACAGTCCATCCCATTGGTTCAGAGCCCTCCACTCAGCTTCATGTTCGAATAGGAAATGCATCGCCTCACAGTGTGCTCCTCAAAAGTCTGTTTCACTGGGACTTTAAAACAGATCTGATGATATTTGCTAAACTCACCTGTCGGGTCACAGAAGTATTCTCTTGTTTCAGTTTGAGGGCCAAACAGCAGCGTGTTGTTCTTTAGCTCTGCTGCTCTTCTTCAAGTCCTACAATAATAAAAAATGCTTATGAGCATCTTCTCTCTTCCATTCCTTTCCTCTTTTCCTCTCTGATCTTCAACTTCACCTCTCTAAACGTTCTCCCCTCCCTTCTTCTTCTTCTTCTTTTGCCTCCAGTTCGTGATGATTTCTTCGGTAAGGCTCACTTTGCCCACCATCATGGTCACATTTGCTTGTTTCGTCATTCCCTGGCCTCCAGCTTACTCGTCCTTCTAGTTCCTCCTTTGTGTCTGTTTTTGTTTTGTTTTCTCGTGGCTTTATATTTACATTGTGTACCACCTGTGCATATCGCATACCTTTTGTTTAGATGTGTGTCAATATTGAGCTGCTCTTTTACAGAACAGTGGAATAAAAATACTTTTTAATGCGTTTGGAACACTGCGGGATAAAGATTGTAGAGAGAAGATGTAAAAAAAATAGTAAAAGATAAATCGGTAGTGTGGTGAATACGTCCGGAGACAACACTCTGGCTTTTCTTTTGTTTGTCCTCATGTCAACATTTGTCTCTGAGTTTAAATCTCTGCTTAACGTTTGTGTGCTTGGCTTCTGTTGCACAGTCCTCGCTGCTTGCACGTACACTTTCAATTACTGTCTGGCAATTATTTAAATAATAGAGATTTAATATCAAAGTCAACCGGTTCAGCGTGACATTGACACCCCTCATGGATACGGGATCAACCCCGAATATATGTGCACTCTGGATCTGGCAACGCTTTGAATGACATGACTGACTTTGGGGGGCAGAAGTGTTGTGGTTGTTCTGTAACTAAGTGTTGTTACAAGGTTGTAAACTACTAAACGTTAACATGTTAGTCAACTAACTTAAAAAAAAAAAAGTATCATGAGCAATATTTTAAAGCAAACCTTCCTTTTAAACTTGATTTGGCTTCTTTGTTAACATGAGTGTTGAAATCAATAATCCATCAGTTTGAATTTGATTGATTTGGCTTTTGTGGAGGTTTCATTTGCTCTTCAACAGACACTTACTGGTCTGAAAGGCAGTGTTGCCATGTAACATATCTGGTCAAATGCATTTTGCTTATCGATAAATGGGTGTATTGACTTCTGGATGTTTTCTATTGTGTGTGAGGATTAACAGAGATGTGAATGTGACTGTTTCAGGGATGGGCAAGGAGGTGGAGAACCTGCTGACGGAGAACAAACAGCTCCTAGAGACCAAGTAAGATGATGCATGTCTGCTAGTGTTTATCCTTGCACATCTTCCGCCTTTTCAAATGGGCTTCATACATGCTGAAAGATGTGTTTGTGCTCCAAGAATATGTTGAAATGCGTGTGACATTGCTCTGGTAGGATCGTGACGTTTACCAATCTTTTCTTCTGGACTCGAAAGCCCATCTTGTAGTTTCCTCGAGCTGGTTTCAATGTCTTACCTCCTGCTGCGTCGGCACTCTGCTCCACAGAAATGCTCTCAACATTGTGAAAAACGACCTTATTGCCAAAGTGGACGAGCTGTCGGGGGATCAGGAGGTGCTGAGGGAGGAGCTGGAGGCTCTGAGGCAGTCCAAGAACAAGGTGGACGCCAGAGTCAAGGAGCTGGATGAAGAACTCAAGAGGTGAACAGTTTAGGATGAAAACAATATGCTCCTTTTTAAATTAATGTCATGAGAAAACGACATTTGGAGATGTGACGGACGACAATGAACAGGTTAAACTATTCTTGCAATACCTCAAAAAAACGGTTTAAACTGTTGACCTGCAATCAAAACCTGAGTGACCCTTCACTTCTCACCAAATGAATACATCCTGGCACCAGACACTGAGGACACGTAACATCAGAGTCACTGGTGAAGTACGAGAGGACAAAATGTCTGAATTCATGTCAGTTTTTTCTGTGCAAAAGGAGCTTACTGTCTTACGGATTTATTTTCTTTACTTTAGTTTCACTATTTTGTCGCTGTGAAACCATTTCAACCTTTTTTCTACAGTTCAAATGTTCTTCTTAAACTCTTTTAAAACCAGTCTGTGTATGACAGATGAGCAAAAGGTTTCATAGTAAATAAACACGTCGGTGTGGCAGTTTATTTGTGCTCATGTTGTAATAGGAGGCCTTTAACCAGCAGATAACTGATGTGGGACCAGCTACTCCTGCCATAAAGTGCATTTCTACACCCAATGAATCTTCTTAAAAACGCCTTTGAAGCTCGACGGCTTACGTCAGAGAGGAAATACATGGTAGTATATTTTGTATGGTTGGAAAATAAAGAGGATCAACCTATGAGACTTCCCACAAGTTCAAATACTCTGCTATGCTTGTGTCCTGATGTATATTTTTGTCATTGTCAGCTATTTTTCACTCAGGGACTCTAACTCATTCCTGCAGAAGTTCAAAAGCCAAAAAAGGGAAATCTAATTTGTTTTAACGGTGTTTTTGCGTTCGGGCTGCAGGTTGAGAGCAGAAGCTCTCGGTGCGTCCCGGGACTCCAAGGACGAAGCAGGTGATGATGTGAGTGAAAAACGTCTCCATCCCCCTCTGCTTAACTCGTCCTACACATTGAATTGGTGTGCATGGAGGTATCAATGTCATTTTCTCCATCACCACCAGTACAACCCTAGAACAACTTGTAACTCCACATATTTGTTGTTTTGTTGATGTGTATTTCTAATACATTAAATCAGGACACAACATCTGTCAGAAGTCTGCACGCCTCTGCCGGTACGTCTGTGTTTCCGGACCTTGTGTACGAATCACTAACTGGCTCTTGTGTGGCCAGTTCTCATCGCCCATGCAGGACGGCGACATAACGATGACGCAGCGGCGGCGCTTCACCCGAGTGGAGATGGCCCGCGTGCTGATGGAGAGGAACCAGTACAAAGAGAGGCTGATGGAGCTGCAGGAGGCCGTACGGTGGACAGAGATGATCAGGTAGGCGAGAGAGAAGGCTTCAAACTGGAGAGGAGACACTCGGACGACCTCTGGACGGGTCGGGAGCGTCTGCTGGGTTGAGACTCCACATGTGCGTCTGACTTCTATTCCCACTCCTTTGACTCACACCTCTCTCTCCTCCCAGGGCGTCCAGGGAGAGTCCTCATATCTCGGAGAAAAAGAAATCCACCATCTGGCAATTGTGAGATTCTGCTTTTAATAAACGTTTTTTTTCTGAGAGTACGTGTTTACTGATGCCCTGAATTAATGAACCGGTGAAACATCAAATAAAAACCTCTTTTTTTCTTCCTCCATCCGCCAGCTTTGCACGTCTCTTCAGCACGTCGTCCAGCCCGCCGCCCGTCAAGCGGCCGTACTACAGCGTCAACATCCACTACAAGTCGCCCTCCCCCGCTGGTTTCTCTCAGCGACGCAGCCACACCATGTGTCAGATCTCCACCTCCAACCGCACGCTGGAGTTCTTCCCCGAAGAGTGAGCAGCACCCGGCCAACGCGGCGCCACTAAACCCTCCGTCACGTCTCACTAAACCTCCGTCACTGATCTTCCTCTCACTCTGCTTTGGTCTGAACGCCTGGTCGCTCGCTCGCTTTGAGAACGACACAAAGCGATGAGACGTGTGTTTACGTTCACACACACTGTTCTCATCCTTCACATCACATTCAGGCACAGCTCGTCATGCATGAGGAAAGGAAATATTCTGGATATTGTCTCATGTGAATCTTGGGTAAAAAGCCTTTTATGGCGTTTGCACAGCCGTTATTAAAGAGATGATTTGATCCTTTTATGGTAGAACTTGTAAAGTTGCACATTTTCAGTTTTAAGTGAGAATAAACACGACCGGCAACATTAATAAACATTTCTTATACTTTACTCTTTTGAGTGTAAAGCAGGACATCTCATTCTCATATTGTTTTCAACCTCTCACTTGAACATTTAAACATAAATACAACACTCTCATATGGATACAAATTCAAAAAATATTTAAAATCTTTTCATCACTTTTGTCTGATAAAATAAAATGCATTTCCTTCAGCTAGAATGTAGCTTAGTTTAATGTCTGCTGATAACAAATGATGTCGCTTTATTGCCTTTCTCTCTCTCTCTTCATCTCTTCATCGCTGCTGGCCGGCCAGGCTGCTAACGCTTCGCTGTTTCTCTCTCTCTCTCTTCTCTTCCCCGTCCTCCCATTGCTTCCAGACTGGCCAGTAACAGTGTTGCGTCTCTCCGCAGTGACTCGGCACTGTTGGCTCGTCGAGAGCAGCGACGTGAACAGTACCGGCAGGTCCGCGAGCACATGCGCCGCGATGACGGCATCATGCAGGCCTGTGGCTGGAGTGTGCCGTCTCGCTTCAAACAGGTGGGCACACACACACACACACACACACACACACACACACACACAGACACACACATACACACAGACAGAGACACATACACACTCACACAGACACACAGAGACACACAGACACTCACACACACACACATACACACAGACAGACACACAGACACACACACACACACACACACACAGCCAAACATACACACACACACACACACACACACACAGACACACATACACACAGACAGACACACATACACACTCACAGACAGACACACACAGACACACAGACACACATACACACTCACACAGACACACATACACACTCACACAGACAAACATACACACTCACACAGACAAACATACACACACACAGACACACATACACACAGACAGACACACACACACATACACACACGCAGACACACACACAGACACACAGACAAACAGACAGACACACACACTCACACAGACACACATACACACTCACACAGACAGACACACAGACAAACATACACACACACAGACACACACAGACAAACAGACAGACACACATACACACTCACACAGACACACATACACACATACACACAGACAGACACACATACACACTCACAGACAGACACACACACAGACACACAGACAAACATACACACTCACACAGACAAACATACACACTCACACAGACACATACACACTCACACAGACACACTCACACACACACAGATACACAGACACACACATACACAGATACACACAGGTGCTTATGTAATGCTGAACACATATTTGTCTGTTTGTATCTCTTTGTAAACGGTTCATGAGGGATTCAAGTGTGTTTGGTCAAACCAAAACATTTAAATAAACATATATAACTGATAAAGTGTGATTTACATCCAGAGCTCAAACTCGTTGACTCTGGTTTGAGTCCATAATGGAAATATGATCCTTTCATGTTGGTTTTGGTCTTTTTATGGGATTTATTGACAATAACATGTGTTTCTCATTTCTCCTTTACATTAAACCAACACCTGTATGAAAAATAGAAAAAACATCAGTCTTCTCCACTTTGGTTTCGAGTATTAAAAATGTTTTTTGGCATGGGATTGTGTATGAAATGTGCCGGCGGACCCGTGTGTGACCCAGGTGTGTGTTCGTAGGCAGGGGTCTCTAACACTGGCCTCCCACCGCCGGTGGGGGGGCAGACAGACATCGCTCAGGACAGCTCGCTGAAGAGACCTCAGGCGAGTGGGACCGAAAGAGTTGAGCATGGCTTCCCTTCTCTTATCTCGTATGAATTAACCCGATTGAACGGTGACGGTTACCTGTAATTCTGAGACCGTTGTTTTGTGTATTTTTCTAATTTCTGGCGACAACATGACGCCCAATCAGGTTATTTCCAGTGTTGCGACAATAGAGTTTAATAGCAAAATAATCGGACTCATATCTCATAATTTGGTGCCACAATTTGAATAGAAGCTTCTTTCTAAAAACATTATTTTGCACCGTTTTGACGTGTAGCTAGATAAATCCACTGTGAAAGAGGAGTTACACTTTAAGAAAGCGGCGTGACATTTTTCTTTCTATGCACGTATAAAGTGCATACACAAACGCTGAATGTTCCTGTGTGTTTCATGAGAGGCCAGCAACATTGTAAGAAGTTGTTTCTTTATGGAAGAAGATAATTCACTCCCTATGACTGTCTCCTGACCTCTCATCACCTCCTGCTTGTAGGCCACTGTCGAGAAAGAGGACAACCGCATGAAGAACGTCCCGGTGCCGGTGTACTGCCGTCCTCTGGTAGAGAAGGACCCCAACAGGAAGGTGAGGCGTTCAGGGGATGGGAACCACCGTAGCGCTAATCAGATATGTGTTTTAATGGTAATGCAGAAGGATTTCTGTGCAGTTTTACACTTGAAGGATTTAACAGCGATCGGTGAATGTTTGCTCACCTTAAATCTCAGTTTAACACATGTAACTAAACAAAAGACATGTGATATCACAACTTGTCTAGAGGCCAATCGTGGTCCTATGTGCAACTGTGGCAAGTAACTCAGGTAGTGAGACTGAGGGGAATGTCTCGATTAGATTCCATGCTTAATGTCCCACCTGGAGGAACAAAGCTTGGTCCTTATTCCTGAACCAAAATCACAATAACATCATTAAAACTAGAATGGGCACTCGGTAGAGCGCATACCTTCGCATATCACAAGATTGGGCATTGAATTCTGAACATTTTGGCATTAGTTGCATGCCACTTGGACAAAAATGTATCGTGCTATGGTAAAAAAAAAGATGTTGACCTTTCCATGACCTTGACCTTGACCTTTGACCCGATTGATCCCAAAATCTAATCAAATGGTCCCCGGATAATAACCAATCATCCCACCAAATTTCATGCGATTCAAGAAGATTTTGACCTGTTCATGACCTTTGACCTTGAACTTTGACCCGTTCGGTCCCAAAATCTAATCAAATGGTCCCCGGATAATAACCAATCATCCCAACAAATTTCATGCGATTCGGTTCAATACTTTTTGAGTTTTGCGAATAACACGCATACAAATAAATAAATAAATACACAGCGATCAAAATATTACCTTCCGCATTTTCAATGCGAAGGTAAAAAGGCTGCTGTAACATTCATTAAAGTTGCTCTCAAGTGTGACACAATCTAAATGTTTTAATGCGGCATGCATGTGTGCTTGTAGTTGTGGTGTGCAGCTGGGGTGGACCTGACGGGATGGAGGGCCAGCAGCCAGGAGTTGGTACCGGCCAAAGCTCCGTCGGGCGGCAGCGACCCGCTGCACGCCGACGAGAACGGAGCCGGCAAGAAGAGCAGCCACAGCTCTCCAGAGAAGAGGACGGTAGGAACCCAATTTAGGACATTTATTACTCCTAAGAGTGGAGTTCAAAACTAACACTGCACACTCAACTATTATCATCAATCATATATTCACATATAATGAACGAGGTTAAGGACCCAGTCTGTCCTCTTTCAGTTGGTCGTCATCGTGTTAACACCCTGTGGTCTCCTCTGTCCGCCCAGTCAAATGAGCTCCAGGAGACGGACACCATGAACAGCCGGGTGTGGATCCTCACCAGCACCCACTCCGCCAGCAAGGTGGTGATCATCGACGCCAACCAGCCGGGCTCACTGGTCGACCAGTTCAACGTCTGCAACGCCCACGTGCTCTGCATCTCCAGTGTTCCAGGTGAGAGGGGGCGCCGTTGTTAATACTGGCGGTGTTACTACACCTGGTATGTCGAAGGGTGGGAATTGTATTTGAAAAAAACAGTTGTATGCAGTTGTGTAGATTTGTTCTCATCGATTTGTATCCAGCTGCCAGCGAGAGCGACTATCCTGCAGGAGAGATCGTGTTGGATCCGGGTGACGGAGGACTCGGAGCGGGAGGCGATGACGCTGGCAGTGTGGAGGGCATGTTGGCCGGGATCACTCTGGTGGGCTGCGCCACCAACTGCAGCGTCACCCGGAGCAACTGCTCCTCACGCACCGACACGCCCATCATGGACAAGGGACAAGGTGGGCTCATCCTCAATTATACCAGTGTAGAAAGGTGTAAAGTTGGCCAGTTTGTCTATTTAGTTATTTTAATGGCGGTGTGTGCTCCAGCTCCCGCGGCTCTGCCCATGAATGGGAAGAGTCCCCCGGCCCAGTCGGCCGAGGAGGCCATGGAGGCCACCGAGGTTTCCGAGTCCACGGCCAACCACGCAGAGCTGAGATCCGGACCCCCGGGGCCGTTTACCGAGCACGTCTTCACCGACCCCCAGCCTCGTCTATCGGACGTCTCCGACAGGTAGGAGTCCGGCGTCTGTCTGTTTAAAGACCATCAGGTATGGCGTGATTAAATATATGGACACGTCCACTCGGGGAAATATGAGCTCCCTTTCTCACGAGAAGTGTGTATGTCGTCTGCACACACAGGAGCGTGTGTCAGTCCAAAGAGGAAACGTGTCAGGAGTCGGAGGACGGAAGTGAGGAGACCAAGAGCTACGCCAGCGTGGCCCCCACCATGTGGCTCGGGGCCCAGAACGGCTGGTAAGTCACTCGTTGAGATCGACTCAGAACCCACACAGAAATCACATCTTACAACCATTTGCTTACATAAGTTTATATTTTTTAAGAAATTAGTCACACTCTGGATGGGAAGACTCTTTCTGTGTCACATACACACTACCGTTCAAAAGTTTGGGGTCACTTAGAAATGTCTTTATTTTTCAAAGAAAAGCACTGTTTTTTCAATAAAGATAACATTAAACTAATCAAAAATACACTCTATACATTGTTAATGTGGTAAATTAATATTCTAGGTGGAAGTGTCTGGTTTCTAATGAAATATCTCCATAGGTGTATAGAGGCCCATTTCCATCAACGATCACTCCAGTGTTCTAATGGTACATTGTGTTTGCTAATCGCCTTAGAAGACTAATGTCTGATTAGAAAACCCGTGCAATTATGTTAGCACAGCTGAAAACAGTTATGCTGGTGATATAAGCTTTACAACTGGCCTTCCTTTGAGCTTGAAGTTTGTAGAACAAAATTAATACTTCAAATATTAATCATTATTTCTAACCTTGTCAATGTCTTGACTATATTTTCTATTCATTTGATAAATAAAAGTGTGATTTTTCATGGAAGACACGAAATTGTCTGGGTGACCCCAAACTTTTGAACGGTGGTGTAAATATCATGACGCGCTTCTTTTGAACTCTATATGCAGTTTGGTTTTGCTCTGGAGTTTCTTGCCTCTGTTCTCCCTCAAGGCTCTACGTCCACTCGGCGGTTGGAAACTGGAAGAAGTGCCTCCACTCCATCAAACTCAAAGACTCTGTGCTCAGCCTGGTGTAAGTGGCGGTGACAGTTGAACTCTGTAACAACAGCTAAATGTTGTGTCGTTTGGTCCGTGTGAACTCCTGTAACCGCAGCAGCCTCCTCTCGTATTGCAGACATGTGAAAGGTCGCGTGCTGGTCGCCCTCGCTGACGGGACCCTCGCCATATTCCATAGATCGGAGGGTATTTGGATTTTAAATATTTGTTTAAGCAGAATGCCCATACATCAAACTTCTAGTTTCATGGTACTAAGAAAAGCCCAATTTAAGCTTTTTATATTTTTAAAGATCTTCTATCGCTGCACTGATCAGCACTGATGTGAAATAGTTTATTTTGTGTTGACATGAATGCAACCAACTGATAGTTATTAATAGATAATAATCATTTAAACTTTATTTTGTCAACAGACGGCCAGTGGGATTTGTCCAACTACCACCTCATGGACCTCGGGCGGCCTCACCACTCGATCCGCTGCATGGCTGTCGTGCATGATAAGGTTTGGTGCGGCTACAAGAACAAGATCCACGTGATCCAGCCCAAGAGCATGCAGATCGAGGTGAGTTGAGAATCCGCCGTCACGTCATCCCGCCGACGAAAGAGGCCGACGACGACGTGAAAAACTCTAAAGCCGTGAGTCAATCCACTCGACGCGTCACTGTCTCGCGGCTCTGTAGAAGTCCTTCGACGCCCACCCTCGCAGGGAGAGTCAGGTGCGGCAGCTGGCGTGGATCGGCGATGGTGTCTGGGTGTCCATCAGGCTGGACTCCACCCTGCGGCTCTACCACGCGCACACGCACCAGCATCTCCAGGATGTGGACATCGAGCCGTACGTCAGCAAGATGCTGGGTGAGACGACCTCGTTGACCCTTTGGAGGGAATCCGTGGACCCGCGGATTATGTTCACTGCTCAATGTGGAGCATGCGCGTGTTTCCTTCTCTCCGTTCACTCTGCTTGTCGTTCACAGGCACGGGCAAGCTGGGCTTCTCTTTTGTGCGAATCACAGCACTTCTGATTGGTGGGAATCGCCTCTGGGTAGGAACTGGGAACGGCGTGATCATCTCCATCCCGCTCACAGAGAGTGAGTTTGATTTCCACGGCTCATGACATGTGACTTGCCACCAAAACGTTTGACGTGAGCTTCATTTAAATACAGATACAAAGGGTTTGAAGCGGCGCACTTGAGGTAGAAGAGAAAACATTTGAATCCACATTTGAGAGTTTTCATCAAAACCTTCAGTTTCCAGTGGTCTTTAAATCTCCTCGAGGCAGTGTTCTGCAAGGAGGATATTTACTGGTCAGATTTGTTTGTCTGGATGTTACTTATCTCAAGATTATTGGGAGTTGTTGTTGTTGATGTGAATCCCGCAGCACCATCATGTGGTCCCCTCACATGTTGGATTGAAGCCCCTAAACCATGAGACGCAGTGGAGAATATTGTTCTCCTTGATTCCTGAGTTCCATACAAATAGGACATGACTTTACTTATTATTATTTATTTATTTTACAGACACTGCAGAAACTAACATCAGCTCACATCTTATCAGATTGTATAATTGGGTAGCTGAGCGGACCAGCAAGGGGGTGTTCCCCCCTCATGCTGCGTTCATCTTGAGCGTACTCCCTCCTCGGCCCCTGAACTCCCCCGTCTTTCTTTTCACTTTCTGTTTTCCTACCTCCCCTCAGTGGAAACCAGTGGTTTCCCCTCTTTCACAGACGGTCTTGGTCATAACTGTTACTGTCCTCTTTCTCCTCTCCTCTCCTCTCCTCATCCTCCTCATCCTCCTCCCCCTTTCCTCCGCCTCCCGTAGCGGTGGTCCTCCACCGAGGACAGCTCCTTGGTTTGAGGGGTAAGTGGGAGCGCTCCGTCTCTCCTGCTGTTGTGATTCTTGCCCAGTCGAACCTTCATGTCTCCTGCAACCGAGTCTGCAGAGTAAAGCTTCCTGTTTCGTAAAGATGACTTAAATGTGAACGCCATTGAATATTTAGGCACTCAATTAATCCTTTTTGAACTGTGGACATTGAGTTTAAGGTCACCAACAATATTCTGTGTGTAATTCTTTGTCTTTTTAATGTAAATTAGAGCAGGGCTTTTACTCATTGGTGGCTTTGCATGTTATTATTATTTCTATTGTGCTTCATCGACGCCTAAAACATGTCTCTGCATGGAGAGGGAAAAAAGTGCTTTAAGTGTCTCATACTTTTTTGTTTTTTTTATATTCTAAAATCACTTCTCATTTTCAGTTGATCTGTGGAGATATCTGGATGTTGTGGGTGTTTATTCTTTTTTTGTAATCCTTGTCATGCCACCACATATGATTTGCTATGAGCACCTCCTGGTTGGTTCGTCTTCTGACTCCCGTGGGCTTCTTCTCTCAGCCAACAAGGTGTCGCCTACGTCGTCCGGGGGAGTGATCCACGTGTACGGGGACGACGGTTCTGAGAAGAGCACCGGCAGCTTCATCCCGTACTGCTCCATGGCACAAGCCCAGCTGTGTTTCCATGGACACCGAGATGCCGTCAAGTTCTTTGTCTCTGTCCCCGGTAAGCACAAATACTATGACTCTTTAATCAATGTGTTGACATTTTACCATGCATTGTTTTTCACAGACTATACCAGTGGTTCTCTATCTTTTTTCAATGATGTACCCATGTGTAATATTTTTCGGCCAAGTGCCAACTAACCAGCGCAAAGCATTTATGATTAAAACAACGATGTAACACATACATTTAATATAGAATATATACAAATCTGTTGTGTTTATTCCACCTACTATACTGTCACATTTTATAATTGTTTCCAAAATATAATGCAATGACTATTTTGTTTTCTTTTTACATATTATACAGTGACTTTATGGACATACTCACTATAACTTCTAAGGACATGTTAAAATGTGATATTTGATGATGTTCTTATGACTTTTTTGCCATACTATACAACGATATTTTTATTTTTTATAATACACTATACTATGATATATTAAATTGACATTTGTCTTCCGTGTGACAGGCAATGTCCTGGCTACACTAAACGGCAGCGTGCTGGACAGTCCATCGGAGGGCAGGGCTCCACAGCGCCCCCAGAGGCGGAGGCCCAGAGTGTTCACAACGTGCTGGTGCTGAGTGGAGGAGAGGGCTACATCGACTTCCGTATCGGTGAGCAGCCACACCTTCACATGAACATGACGTCATGTACACACGTGTATACATTACTTCAAGCTGTGTGATGAATGATGAGAAGAAAATCACTTAAATTATGTTTCTGAATGTTGTGGATTTATATTATATATATATATATATATCTAAAAATATTATATATATATATATATATATATACATATATGTATATATTCATATTTAGACATACATATATATATTATATAAATATATAAACAATTATATGTATATATGTATATACATTTACATACATATATATATGTAAATATATAAATTATATATATATAAATTATTTTTATGAATGTTGTTTATTTCCAGTTCTCCATTGTATATTTATATTATATATATATATATAAATTGCACATATTATATAAAGAATTCAAAGAAATATTTGACATAATATAGATGTATATATATATATATATATACACATATATATATAATATGTCAAATATTTCTTTGAATTTGTATTGAGCTTTGCTTATTTCCTGATGTTTTAAACAAATGCAAGCCTGTATGTTGTAATATTGGTTCGTGAAATCCAGAAATAAGGAACTAAAACGACTTTAAAATATTATCAGCAAAGAACAGTTCAGTGTTAAATGTTCTGTTGACTCGTTTTCCTCAGGAGATGGAGAGGACGATGAGACGGAGGAAGGAGACAGTAGTGTAACGTCTTCGCAGGTCAAACCTGCTTTGTGTAAAGCTGAGCGGAGCCACATTATCGTCTGGCAGGTGTCTTACATACCAGACTGACACCCGGATCTGCTTCAACACCCACACCCGCGCATCTCCTTCAAGAAACCTCTTCCTGCCCCCCAAAAGCTTCCAGCCACCCGAACCTTGTAATTATCCCTGGTCGTGTAAGAGTTCCTTCTTGGCTCTAAAACGACCCTCCAAGCCATGTATGGTCCCTTGTAACTATTATATCCCCTCCTGCCCCATCACCGTTTAACTTTAAGGCCTTGTAAGTACCTCCTCTGATCTAGTAACCTGCCTGCCATCCTGTTTGTCCTAACTATCTTCATGAGCCTTGTACCCCAGCCTCATAACTACCTCCCTCCTCTGTATCGATCTTATATTCACCCTGTAAGCACACTGTATCTCTTCCTATATTTACCTCAATTGTCCTGCATCTGCCCCAGAGTTACTCCTCTTCTTCCTCCACTTAGTTTGTCACCTGTGAAGCCTCCACCTCATCTTATCTCAAAGCCCAGAGCCCCAACATGCATCAAATGTACCAATAGCAAAAAATAAAATGCAAGAACACGGGTACAAAATTGTGAATGGAAACACTGACTTGCATTTCCACCAGAAATTTGATTTTTTTTTCTTCCCCTAACTGCTAATCAGCAACTCCATGATCGTTAATGCTGTCATTTGTTTAAATGGATTTCACGGAAGATGTGTTTACGGATCGACACTGTGCGAGGGTAAAAACAAATCCGAGGAGACGGATTTTAAGATTATAGTGTATAGCGAACCAGTTTGGATCACGTGGTCCAACATGGAACACATGGAAAGTCAAAATGTAGGTGAAAACAGAAGTTTGGGCTTTACGAGGCTCGACTAATGATGAAAAAGAAAGCCCTCGTGAGGATGTAGTGACAGGAAGGATCTGGTGCCTAATGTGAATCAGTCATGCGAACAATTGAAAAGCATGCGACGCTTAATGCGTCACGGCTTCAGCCCGATCCTCACCCGACTGGCTGTTGATCAGGCGGTTCGTCGTAAAGCAGGTGGACAGTGATGTCGTCGTTCTGTGTACAGGGAATATTGTAGAAGTCCAGACACACCGAAGCCATTCCTTTGTTCAGTATGGAAATTCATGCATTGATCTCTGTGTGGATTAAATATTAAACATGTGTGCTGAAAAAAACGTACAGCTGATGTGTTTGTGTTTTACTTTACAAAACAAACATAACTGACTCAACATATTACAAAAAATATTTCTTCACCAGATTTCTTGTTTTTGACGATTTCAATACAATTCAAACTGCATCATGGGATTTTAGAAAAGCACAAATGTGACGACGAGCATTTTTTTAGAAACTTAATGCAGTGCAGTTTCTTAAATTTGAGCATCTCATTTTAAAACTTCTACATTCAAGTATTCTTATGTGACGTGATCCGTTTTACACACTTAAAGAATCTAAATTTAAAAGTACAGGGAACTGAAACACGTGTGCAGAAAGGCAATAATGGTGTTAGTTGATTGCTGTTCATGGCTCCTATGTTGTTGGGGTCTCACTGGAAGTACAAGTACAGGAGACACGTATATGTTGGTGGACATTCTCACCATAACAATTGCAAGACAAAGAAAATGTATGTGCAAAACGGTGGTAAACAATTGGGCTCTTATGTACCTTAAAACTTACTTTGCATAGCACATGACCTGAATATTTATAGATAAAGCTTTGTGTAGAAATGACCCTGCAGCCATTTGGTTTCCGTTCCCTGATGTGTTATCGCTCGATGAACATTATGAATTACAAGCTTTTATTGCTCTACTTTCCAAACATATTGCTAAAAAATTGTAAACACAAGCTACAAGGAAAACTGTAACAGAAGCAGACTGCTGTGTCGCTGTTGAAGTTATTGCTCACTTAGTGCATGTTTGCTTTGGAGACACATTTCACCTCGGAAATGTAATGTAGTTCAAATAGATAAAAAAATACAATTGCAATGAGGTCTCTTCTATCGTGTGGCTACAAGACACTAAAGCCAAAGAAAAAAGCATCTTAGGTATGATGTGCTCCATCTTGTATCGATATATAGTGTCGGTATCACACGGTCGGTGCCGTCAGTCGTAGATCCAGCGGCGGCTGTTGTCCTCCCAGCAGTGAAGCTCGTTCTGTCCGAACCACAGAGAGATCTCCTTCTGGGCGCTGGCCACGGAGTCGCTGCCGTGGATCACGTTCCTGCAACACAGAACCAGAACACTCACATGTCTGGAGCATCCGGATACAGTCGGACCAAATTCAGATTATTAATATGGCCATTTATCTTTAGAATTGTATTAATATAATTCTTTTATGAGCTGCAATGCATACATATTTTAATGAAGCTATTGTGAATTTTCTCATGGCTATTTTCTCAAATATTTTATAACATACTATGACTACTTTTTTAATGATTCTTTCCAACACACTATACTAACCATAATTAATAATAATAACCTTATTATTATTAGGGCTGCAACAACGAATCGATAAAATCGATAAAAATCGATTATTAAAATAGTTGGCAACGAATTTCATTATCGATTCGTTGTGTCGCGCGATTATTACGGCGCTCAATAAATCACGGAGTATAGAAAAAGTAGAGTTGAGCCCAGAGCGGCGCAGGGGAAACAAGAGCGCAGCGGAGAGACGGAACGCTGCGTTGTGAGAGCCAATCAGCGCTGAGCTGCTCCTCTGTTGATTAATCTAATTGGCTGCTGCTGCTCACGTGGCGCTGGATGCGGAAGTCATTCACGTAGTCGGAGACATTCACGGAGCTAAGTGCGCCTCCGGGTGACGTTATGAACCCAGACACCAGGGCGCTACATGTCACGACGTGTGTGGCATTTCCACAAGAGGATAACGTAGACAACGTGGTTATTTATTCCGTGGCGGATAGCGGAAAATATTTTTCCACGGAGAAAGGCAACGGAGATAAGCCACGACGCTACTCGCTGTGAGCGCTGCGCGTGCAGACAGCATTTAACGGAGCCGGAGCAGCGCGTGCGCTCTGATCGTGCGCTCTTTTAATTAAGTATCGATCCTAAAAATATGCTAAATCACATCGTTTTTAACGTACGGGTACTTTGTTAGTATCGATACACCGTGCAGCGTGACAGCAGCAGATGTAGCAGACTAACATTCAAGCTAACCTAACTTCCCAAACGCTGTGGACATCTGAACGCTGATTGGCCGAGACGCGACACGTCTCATCAAAGATGTTTTATTGTGAAGAGCAACACTTCACATTTTTTCCGCGTCTCACTGCAATCTCAACGGCAGCGGGTGAAGAAAAAAAAACAATCGGAACGCGTCTCTGATATTGTTCAGGGGGCCACATGGGGACCACTGCTCAGGAGAGGAAAGCTGTCAGTCTGTTTGTGACGGTTCATCACCATGGTGACCAGTGAACAGGGTTCATCACCATGGTGACCAGTGAACAGGGTTCATCACCATGGTGACCAGTGGATCTCCAGGACCTTTCCATGACTTTAAACCAAATTTCCATGATTAAACATTTTGTGAAAACTGTCTATACGTGACAAAGTGAGAAGATGTAGTGTTTAAAATAACAATGAGAATTCCAAAGCATACCGTATATATACCGTGTAAATTAACATTTGAATAAAACAAATTTGCATTACTTTTCCAAATATTTTGGGCTTTAATTTTGTTCAATTACTTTTCTAGGCCTGCTAATATCCATTTAAAAATTCCATGACTTTTCCAGGTTTTCCATGACCGTACGGACCCTGTTTTGAATAAAGGCTTGAAAATTAAAGTTTTTTTGTTTTTTTATCCGATTAATCGATAAAACAATCAACCGATTAATCGATTATCAAAATAATCGTTAGTTGCAGCCCTAATTATTATAATAATTATATTACTTTTTCCCTCCACTCTCTCGACCCAGTGGGAAACTTAAATATAATGCAGCCCTCACACCTTTCACAGTTCAGCTCCACCCCCTCCTCACTCTATTTTTCAGTCACTCCCACCTCGTCACCTGTTCACTCACCTGCCTCTGATCACTAATCAAGTCCTTAATTAGGCTCCTTCCTTCCAGACACACCTGGCCAAATTGCTCTTTGTTTTTTTCATGCCAGACGCTCCAGTACTTGTTCACAGACTGATCTCCTGCCGCCGACCCTGCCTGTCCCCGTTGAACCCGCTAGCCCAACCCCCGGGGAACCTACCAGCCTTCTGTTTAATCGTTACTCTGCCTGCTGATTCCGGAGCTTTAAATAAAAGTTTACAGATCCCTGGAATCGTGTGTTTGCATTTGGGTCCAGCTACGAACCGTTACAACACCTTTCATTGGTCACACCTGTTGCCTCCTGTAAACAAGGCCTCACATTCCCCCTCAGAGGAGGAGAGCTGAACCATCAGCTGATATTACCGGCCCACTTCCACGCAGAAATCCCCTCGGATGGTTCCGGGCAGCGAGTCAGCAGGGTTGGTCTCTCCCAACATCTTACGTGCCGTCTTGACTACGTCCAAACCCTCCCACACCTGAACAAACACAGAAACGTACAGGACTACAGCGTGCAGAAGGAACAAATTGATCACATTCGTGTATGGAGGCTGATGAAATAAGTATTGAAAATAAGACTTTTCATCCGAAATGAGCGGCTTTGATTTCCTCTTCATCTAGAGGACCGTTCAACAGCAGCTGCGAGTTATTATCAAAATTAACCGCCCTCTGAATTTGTGAAAGCCTTCAGCATCGTGTGGACACGTGTCCGGCGCGTGGGAGAATCTCACCATCACTACGATTGGTCCCGAGCTCATGTAGCTCATCAGTCCCCTGAAGAAAGGCTTACTCCTCAGGTCCCAGTAGTGTTCCCTCAGAAGATCCTCCGACGCCTGATGACACACAAGACAGACAGACATCCATTTAAAATACAAGCACTCATTTATCATATTAACCATGATCATGTATATGGGCCATGAATGAAGATGAAGAGAAGATTAAAAAGGCCGAAATCCCAAAATACCTGCACTAGTTTGAGGCCCACGAGTTTGAACCCTCTCTTCTCAAAGCGACGCAGGATTTCTCCCACCAGCCTCCGCTGCACGCCATCTGGTTTGACGGCCACAAAGGTGCGCTCGTTCTCACCGGTCCAGCCTGGGATCATAAATAACATCGCACAGAGGGCAAATCAACAAGTGTTTCATAAAGTGAACGCCGACGGCCTCGGGCAGCTTGCATGCGTCAGACTGAAGAGAAGCAGCATCGTTCATTCAAGAGAGGGCGGCCCCGAATGATCGATGACAACTCAGACAATAGCTGCGTTTACTTTTGCACAGGGCGTTTATTAGTCTCAAATCCCATGTGTTATACAAATATTATTTTGCTTGCAGACAGAATCTGCACCCTGTGGATACACACATAACTAAACTTAACAAAAGATACATGCATGTACGAACAAATTTTATTTGTTAGTGTTTAGGAGTGATTATAAGATTCACAAACATCCCTTTCTGGTCTTTACTAGCAGTCCCCTCGGCCTCCTCGCTTGTGTAACTCCAGAGGCACAACAACTTTGACAGCGTGGATCCCGCTGTGACCTTTTCTCGGCCTCATTGCAGTCAGAGCTGTCACTGTCAGCGTTCACGCGCTCCACGTGAACCCCACCGGCACCCGTAGCAGCGCACTAACGCGAAAGCTATTAATAGGACGATGAATCAACGTATTTGTACAGCGAGGAGGACACGTGGATTACGCCGCTATGAGTCCTTTAGTACACGAGCCATCTGTAGTTCTAGCCACTCGGTTAGTAATCACACTTCAAAGCCGAGCGACTCTCACGTCACACTGCGTCTGTTTAACGACACCATTTCCGGTTTCCCCGGTGAACGGCTCCTTCTGGCTGTTGAACCGATCCGGAGGGGAAACAGTGAGCATTTGTCGTCCGGTGTGAAGGTCAAACTCGGCAATAAGGAATGAAACGCGGAGAATAAACGGAGATTCAGCACCAACCTGACTGAAAAAAGTACGAAAACAGGGACAAAATCAGGCAGATCATCGTACTGGCCCGTTGGCGGAGGAACGTCGCTCTGGAGAGAGGGATGAAGACGGACGCGCGCGCGCACGTTTCGGAATGTTTCCTGAAGCGCGGGCACGCGGTGCCCCAAAATTTACGAAGGGAAATCTGTGGAAGTCCATTTCCGCCGGTTGATCAAAGTTAGAAATGATGAAGTGAATTAAGTAATGGCAAATGGTTTACTTTCTCACTGTAAAGAGCGACAAGTTGAAATGTTTTTATGTAATTATCTGATTTGTTTTGCACTTTGTGGAAGAAAATCAATGACACTACTCTGCACTATTTTAAATGTTAGTGTAATTTAAATAAACAAATAGACTTATTATAAATCAGATAACACTGGAGTTTATACATTTAAGTGAAATTCAGTTTCTCTGGGCTTATCGGTCCACACTGTATTCATGTGTTCATTCATGGCACAATCCTGAGACATGTACAACCAAGTCTTATCCGATTAAAAAGCCATGCCTAATCACACGAGCGTATCCAGTTATTCAGGTTGGATGTGGGCGGAGCTATAATGGGAGTTATGTGACAACCATAATAAATCCTTTAACTTTGTCATTTTCCCTGCCAAAATATGTCCAACAAATGTGAGTGAAGATGTCATTAAGAGGGTGGTATGAGGAGAGTGCTGTACATTTACCACATCCCTTAAATGTAGCTTCTAAAGCATTGAGAGTATTTGGCTGATATGAAGCCTCCATATGTTATTTTTTCCAGACACTTCCATATTGAGGGCCAAGTCTGATGCATCAGTGCTCTCGAGTGAAGTCAAAACTATTCAATCAGAAACATGTGATAAGACCAAAATAACATTAGAGCTGTACTAGACGGTTTAATCAGCCAAAATAACATAATATTAAACGTTTGCCTGCGTGGTCAAATGGTTGAGTCTTATGCTACTCTTTTTCCTCCGATAGCACACAAAAAACTGATTTTAAGATCTCAAATTATCAGAACCCCAGTCATCATGTTTAATGTGCATTCTCAGCTGTAACCTCCTTAGTGAAATACTCTGATAATAATAAAAAAATAGATAGCCGCAGTATTTTATCTTACATTTAATATTTACCACATTGCACAGATACACATCACACTCCGAGAGGCCAGTGTCAGATAAAAATAGCAGAGAAATCATTCGAGTCCAGGATTTATCGGGATCTGGAGGTGACGGATTCCAGTGTGCTTGGACAGAAGAAATCCAACTTCCATCAACACTGATTTGGTTCAAAACATCCAAGATTGTCATCTTCAGAACCACAAGTATCACACCGGTGTCCCCTCCGTGCTCTCATTCTCTTGCTCCCTCTTGCGGAAATAGTCTTTGTTGAGCAGGACATCCCTCTTTAAAGGCAAGACCGGCTCCTCGGCCACCGGGCTGCCGAAGACCTTCTTGTGCTGGGCCAGCAGCATGGCGCGGACCAGGGGAGGGTAGAGCACGTAGCGCACCGGCGGCTCGGGGAGCGGCTCAAAGTCCTTCATCTGCTGCTCCATGTGTTTGGGGACCAGGCGCCAGTCGTGGTACATTACCTTGTCCAGCTCCTTGACCTCGCCCTCAGATTTTCCTGACAAGCACAAAATGCAAGAAAAGTAATGCGTGCCGTTTGTTAGAGTGCAAACCCCCACAAGACCGCTGAACCCTTTGATGACAACACATTCATGTCCTCAATGCTAGTTATGGTTCGATTCAAATAAAATATATGTGGTACAATCTTACCCTTGAGGGTGAGGATGCCCCATACTTTGCCGTGATCCATATTCTAGAAAACACAGGATTTAGGTGTCATCTGGTGACATGTGCATCCAAACAGACCTCGCGACAAACACAACTGCATTTTCCCTTAATTCTACACTCGTGGCCGTGCGTAGATGCGAGCCGCTCTCACCTCAGCAGTGTAGTCCACCTTGACCTTGGTGATCCGCCAGTAGCTGGGCTCTGGGTGGTCCTCCAGCCAGGACTTGCGGGTGAAGAGGCGGCCCATGCCGAACATCCTCATGCCTGCCAGCAGGGCGAAGAGGCGGCTCTCCTTGCGGACGTCCGGCCAGGCCAGCACAGGCAGCATCTTCCCCGTGAGAGGCCGCTTCATCGTCTCGTAGTCCAGGGCGTACTTCTGAGAGTCCCGCGGCCGGGACTTCAGCTCCCGGTACGCCCGGACCTTCCGAGCCATGTCTGCGATGAGACGAAGGGGCCTTTTTTTCACCATGGCGGGAGTCTGACGTGCAGCAGTGCTCACGGAGAAGCACCGGCCAACGTTTATCCTGCGAGATATAAAGTTAAGATACGTTATTTAACTTAAGTAGCAGCCCTTTGGTTTCAACTAACACGTTCATGTGAAGCATTTGACACATTACAGCCCTGATATGACGTTTCCCAGGCGAAGAGATGGTCAAATAAAACACACTCTGCTCTACTCACAGCGACTGAGAGTTGTTACTGACCGATTTCAGAACTATCGATACGGATTAAACTCAGATATCAGAAATTAGAAGTACCTGAATGTGGAGGACCAGCTTGACTTGACCTCCGATAGCGAGACACACAACTTCCGGTTTCTTGGCCCGACGGTGAAAAGTTCCCTGAAAACTGTCTCTGCTCATTTTTGTTCCGCATTCGTAAAAATAAGCAGAACACCTATCAGTTAGCACATTAATCATTTATTAATTATGGATTAATGGAATGATAACAAGTGCACATTTATAATATAAGAATGGATATTAATGAAGATTTTCTACACAACTTCTAAATACTCATTGTATGAAGTGGGTTCTATCTCAACACTTATTTGACAATCTCAAAAAACGTGTGTTTACTTTAAGAAGGAATGGTGCTCTTGGACTTTTTACAGATTTGGATAATCATTTGTTTCCCATTTTTGTGTATTGTGCAAGGTGTTTTCAAAATATGTAAGGAACTTTCTGACATGGGCTTCATGTCCATGTCAATCTGACACTTTACTGTTTCCTCGTTTTCTTTTATTTTGACCACAATAGAAGTTATGTGAAATTCTCTGATTCATAAAGCAAAATGGTGAAATTGGACAAGTGTTACTTTTTCCCCAGTTCAAATCTGTGTATCGGCCCCACACCAATGATATCAGGCAAGTGTTACTTATCAAATGAAAAGATTTTTAAAAAGAATTTTAAATGTAGTTGCCATTTTTTGATGATAAAACATTATTAGACATCTTGAAATGTCCCCATGGCCAGTGTTACTGCTACTTAATGAACACATCCAGTCATTTGTGCATTCATTTATTTTCAGCTGAAAAGCATGCCGATAAATTATACAGAAAAAGGCGAGTAAAGGCCTTCACGTACAGTATTATTAATATGACACGGTATAGAAGAAACACTTATCATTGTTTTATTTACAGTACAACTGTAAGAAAAAGTGCTTGTTTACATCAACGTGAAGACAAATGCTGTGAAATAAGACACAAATACGTCTGATGGACTACAACTAATCTCTTACATTCCCAGATCTACAGGGAATATTCTGATCACTCGTTGCACAGCTGTACAGGATTAAGTGCGTCATGTCATATGACTCGTGACTAACGATCATGGTCCTCTGCTGCCTTCACCACTGTTGTTGGGTCAGTGCCTCCATCCTAACAGCTTAAAACACACTTTCCTTCTGAACACCATTATCGCATAAGACGCTTGTATTGCAAAGGAGGACAAATCTGTGTGCACGTCTACGCGAACCAGAACCCTCGAGGAGCGGACATGACCGAAGAATGGTGACTGAGGCAGCAGTTGGCAGACAGAATAGCTTCAATTCCAAAGCCAAATATCTTTATACTATTTCTTTATACTTCTATTGGTATATTTTGGAACTCCAAAGGGAACAAAAATAAGAGTTATTTACGTACCCGACCCAAATGTTTCCCTCCTCTGTCATTTATGATTAAGTAATACTTGAATTGATCTTAACACCACTCAGCCCCGAAGGTCTGAGAGGTGAAAACCACCTCACTGCTGTCCTCTCATGTGCTCAACATGTATACTATACAGGACTGTCTCAGAAAATTAGAATATTGTGATAAAGTTCTTTATTTTCTGTAATGCAATTAAAAAAACAAAAATGTCATGCATTCTGGATTCATTACAAATCAACTGAAATATTGCAAGCCTTTTATTCTTTTAATATTGCTGATTATGGTTTACAGCTTAAGAAAACTCTAAAATCCTATCTCATAAAATTTTAATATTTCCTCAGACCAAGTAAAAAAAAGATTTATAACAGCTGAGTGTTTGTCAAGGCTCAGGAAACCCTTGCAGGTGTTTCGAGTTAATTAGACAATTCAAGTGATTTGTTTAATACCCTACTAGTATACTTTTTCATGATATTCTAATATTTAGAGATAGGATATTTGAGTTTTCTTAAGCTGTAAGCCATAATCAGCAATAAATCAGAATAAAAGGCTTGCAATATTTCAGTTGATTTGTAATGAATCCAGAATGCATGACATTTTTGTTTTTTTAATTGCATTACAGAAAATAAAGAACTTTATCACAATATTCTAATTTTCTGAGACAGTCCTGTATTTACAAATGTTTATTATTAATACAAATGATTCGTTATTATCTCCAGGCGCAGTCTGAGAGGTTGTATTGAAACTAATTTTCTGCTGTTTGGAAGCTAATTCGTATAAAACAAGGAACTTTTTAGAGCCAGCTTTCAGACCAACAACGAAAGTGTTTGATACTAAAAGGATTTAGAATGGAGTTTGATTAATTTGTCAAGGGGAGTCGGTAGAGGAAGTGGTGGGAGAAGGCATTGGGAAAACCGAAACACACTTGCAGAAACAGATCAGAAAAAAATAATAACGATAAACACTAAAACTGCTCATCATCTCACATTTTGTCAAAGAAACAATAAAGGTATAATAGCGATGAAATGTTACTCTACATGTGCAGCAGTCTCTTCTATTCATGATCTGATTTCAAAGAGCGACACTGAACAACAAGGATTTGCTGCTCACGTCTTTTAGAAAAGAGGAAACCTTTTCGTTTCTACAAACACGAGGCAAACCATTCCAACGGGAGACTTTGAAAAGCTGGTGACGGATGGATGTTGCCAGAAGTGTACAATGAAGATCTCACATTTTTTCCCCTCTCATGTTTCTCTAGAAACCAGAACCATAGATACATTTAGTTGTTTGGCGATGATGGCTGGAATATATTCCTTTTTTTCTGAGCACTAAAAGATGCAAAAATACATTCATTCATTTTAACTTCTTGGGAAAAGTTTTTGATCTGTTGAAACGTGCCAAAAACATTTTTGCCTACAAGCTGTAACTTCGAAGGTAAGAAATACAGAATACTCTAAGACCTCTGGGGTGTCACTTCCTGTCTGTAACACTCACGAGACTTAGTGTCTCCCTTTGGCAACCCAACAGAAAATTGCAGATGCCAGTAACATATTACTTTGATAATGCACAATATACATTATTTGCATATAGGTTGAAAACACAAAGCATATAAAAGGGATGCACCAATGTTTCAGTCCCAATACAGACACTGACACCTGTGCTTTGGGTAACAGTCGATACAGACATCTGTTTTTAATAAATTAATAACCTGTTTGCCTCAGTGTGGAAGTGACTGATATCTTTATTTTATGTGCAAGGAAAAATTGCTTTACTAACTCTGTAAAACAAAAGTAACAAATAAATACACAGACATACATTTACTGAATTGGTGTACATCATTTAAATGACTTCAGGAATTACAATTCATGAGTAAAACTTGTTTTAAATGCACCAACTTGGCCAAAACTCGAACAGGAATTCAGATTCCTGTATATAAAGTCTATAAACATAGAATATAATTGAATAGATTGTCCCCTTTGTCCCTATTTGAGTCAACATCGGTCCAATGTCAGCATCAGTGCATCTCTAAAATATACGGGCTCATGTTTTAAACCCCCTTTTTGCAAATGTACCATGGGGACCATCAGAGTTTGGCCATTCGTGACTTCAGTGTTACACTGTCCAGTTCCTCCCTACGTACCATTCCGATCCGGGTCATCTTCTTCGCCACTGGATAATATTGATGTGACAGTCGGCCCGTGTTTGAGCTGGGCAGTCACGTCCAGCGGCATCTCTTCCTCCGACAGGCTTCGGGGTCAGAAGTGCAACCCTCTGAGTCGCTCTCAGAGGAGGACGGTGCAGCCAGAGGGGGGGCGGGCAAGCAGGAGGGGCGCTCAGGCCCGTCTGGGCTTTCCTCTGTGGTGCCACTGTTGAGACTGAGCACCCAGCCCAGTTTGTTGTGGAGCAGCTGGCGAAGGCCTGGCGGCAGCGGCAGCACGTCCAGGGTGTCCATGCAGTCCGGCAGCAGCTGGCGAAGGCGGGCACAGCAAAGGTACAGCAGGGAGGTGGGCGCCGAGCAGGACCGGATCACCTTCATGCTGCTTTTCGCTGCTGTGGAGCACGCCATCGGATAAAACTTCTTATGCTGGAGCTCTGTGGCGGCAACACCTACATCGAGAATGGTGACAAAAACGTGTAATATCTTGTTACTATACCACACCTTGGGCCACGTGTATTACTGTTAGCTGAGAATACCCACTAAACAGATGTGTACACAGGTGCGTCTCTTGGACAAAAGCAGAGGTTTCAGAGAACCAGAGTCCCTTTAGAAAACATCTTATTTTCATGCAGCAGAGTCTTTTCCTTTGCTTCCCGTCAGTCTACTGGGTCAAACAATACGGCCTGGGCTCTCAGCAGCACCGTGTTGGTTTTGGGATGGAGGAGCAGCGAGGAGCAGCGAGGCGAAGCTCCGCCCCTGGACGAAAGGGCTCTTCACCTTACGCCTGAATCCTGTAGGCCGAAGGTTGCAGCGAAGCCAGATCTAGGGCGGTCCATAGTGGTCTGGCTGGAGACTGTTCTGAAGAAGTTTCTGGTGAACCTGCAGGATTTTGTCAGATTCCACTGGAATTGGACCCGGTGTCACCGATAAAAAGGTTTTTGATGCTCATGTTTACTTATGAAGGTCATTTGTAGGCAATAGTATTAAATTGATATAGTATTTTAAGATGCAGGTGTTGAGGTTTGTGAATTACCACAAATGATACTGATGATCTAATACTCCAAAATCGGTATCAGCTAATGTGACAAATTTACATTAAATACTGTAACAACTCTCGGGCCGTTACCCGTGGGTTTCCCCCAAAAGCTCCAAGGATCAGCCGACAACAACAAGGTTCCGTTGGACAGCATACTTTGTTGTGTTCCACACAAAACAGAGCAGACTGCAAGATTGCGCCTCTGCTCACTCCTCTCCCTTAAACTCCAGCTCTGCTGCCCTTTTTTATGAGCAGCATCGGCTGCTGACTGTTTGCCAATCTGTCAGCAGCCGAGGCCAAATTGGAGACAGCTGCCACAAATACATTGTATTTTCAATGTCATTAATTGTAGTGTTTCTGCTTTGAAGCAGGTTCAGTGACAAAGTATTCTGTAATGCTGATGATGAGCTACAAAACAGAGCAAGATCAATATATCGGCAGGCATGAACTGTCCAGAAATGCTAAACTAGGTTTGAGCTCACTTGAGAAGTGACGTTTGGCCACAAGAGAGCAGTGACAAGTATTCATCACATTAAAATAAGAAAAATATTGTTAATAAGTTGACGGGATCTAGATTAAGATCGTTATGGCATGTACTCGTGTTGATACTAACCTATACACTTGCGATTCTTGAAGAAAGTGAGTGTGCCGTGCCACGTGTCCAGATGGATCCCGATGATGGATCCCTGGCCAAACCGGGAGGAGAAGTTAATCTTGTCTCCTTTATGATGCAACAAGCCTGACAAGAGGAAGACCACCAGAGGTTAAACCTACACACTTCCCATTGTGAGAAGTTACTGGGACATCATAGCATGTGAATCTCACCCGTGTAAGAAAGACCCCAGCTGTCTGAATCTTTTCCCAACAGGCTGCAGAACGAGTGTCTGTATTTGTCTAGATTGACATCAAAAGTACCGATGCCGACCATCTGCACAGATGTGAAGAACAATTCAGAGACAAATATGTGTTCAACGCTGGGATCTCTTGCGGAGCCGTGACATAGGACCAGCAGGTCAGAGTTATGCGATGAGGCGTAGAGGTTTACCATGTCTGATCCATACACTGGAGACGTCATCTTGATCTCCCAGAAGTGCTGCCCTTCGTCCAGCTCTTTGGAGCCACGGATTGCTGCTGTGCCACAGCTGTATTCAGAGTGGAAGTTCACTTTTCGATTGTCGCAGCTCAGTAACGTTGTTGTCGATCGGCTGTTGCCATCCCAAACCCAGTCAAACTCTGAAACGTCAGAACTCAGTCAGTCATTCATGGCCGAAGAGACAAGATATTTGACTGAAACTGGCTTTTTACCCAGTGTCAATTAATACACGTCACATGTTATATGTAGAAAAACATGTGTGAGCAGATCTCCGAGCTCTATAAAAACAAATAACCCAATTGGCTTAAATGGTGTAACACACGTGACATCACCTTAGGAACCTTTAAATTATAAATTGGGCCATTGATATGCAGGAGCTGTCTTGTACCTTGGTCATCCTCGCCACAGTGGCAGTCTTTAACTTGGTGAAAAGCTCGCAGGCGAGGGTTATAGTTGGTCTCAGCCTGGGAGTCGCAGCCACAGAAGGATTCTCCAGTGACAGGCACGGCACTGGGGACCGGGGGGACCATCACTGCGGGGGAGTCTGCCTCAGAGTCTGAATCTCTGTACTTGGGAGCAACAAGGGAGGAAGGGAGATAGAAAGAAAGAAAGAGAGAGAGAGACAATTAAAATGCAACATTGCTTTTGTAACAACCTAGTTATTTTTGGTGGGTTTTGTTGGCTTGCTACAAAGTAAACATCAGGTATCGGAAAAAGTACCTTTTATCTCCATCTCTAAGATTGTAATAGGGAATTGCATAACTGAAACCTCATCTCTAACAAGCAAACACTGTTTTCAATGGCCAAACGTGAGTCTTTAAGTCTGACAGCTGACGTGCATTTGGCTCGTCCTCTCATGGTGGCGACACATCCTCTCTCCTGCCTGGGCGGAAACAAGTCGTCATCATGGGACACAAACAAAAACTCCCCATTCCAGTGACACTGTCTGTTCAGAGCGTTGGGGCCCACGGGGAGGGGGTGGGTTGGGGGGACAGCAGCCCTCGTATGCTTACCTCTCGGCGGTCATGGCTCCATTCTTCAAGTGCCCGGGCATCGGCGTCCCTTCTTATCCCCCCCAAACATATCTCCATGCACAACTGTTCCCGCTGCTCCTGGACATGGCAGCCACCGTGTCTCAGCAGGAGAAGAGGGTTCAGTCCAGATGCTGAAAATTAAATTGGACAACATATGATAATCATACACAGAAGTCCTGATATTAATTCACTTGGGTACCTTTATTAATTGATGCTTGTAGCTTTAACATTGCATGTGTACTCATAGTTGTTTAATGTTACACTGTTTGATATCATTTAGTTCTTCGTCGATGTCCTGAGGTCTCAACACTAACACGAGCTAACGTTACTGTACAAACCGTATCAGTTTATAATATGGTATCAAATGAAGCCCAGTGAGCGTTAAGGTAACTAACCTAACTAAAGTTAGTTTAATGTAGTTAGTGAGTGCGGCAGGTTAACAACTGCTTGATGTAACGCCAACTAGTGGGCAGCTGCTAGTCTTGTGGCTTGACCACAAAGTATTGTCATTATCAGCTAAACGAGTTTTGACGTTGTTTTTCTCACTAACTCTAGTTGACCATCTACTCCGGCTAACGGTAGCAGCTAACGGCAGTTACACAGACATCCCCTTGAACCGCCAATGCGTTAACATATTATCGGGATGTAACAAGGTCAGAGACGTCACAACTCAAGACAGCTGGCTATATATATATATATATATATATATATATATATATAAATATATATAGAGAGGGAGCTTAGTACACGAGTTGATGTCGGGTTACTACGCGGTGCATTAGCCACGTATTACAAGAAGGGCGTAATAACTCGGCTGGTGATTCAGATTCACACCTAGCTTAAACCAGCTAGTTAGCTTTGGTTAAGCTGCGCGCTGCTATGCGCGCGAGGGAAACCCGTGAACGTTACCTGCCTTGTGACCGACCCGCGTCCACGGGAACCCCCGTCAAACACCCCGGAGACGGCGCTCCTCGAAGCCGCTGATTCTGTGATCGTTAACACGCGGCGGAGCTTCCTTCTTCCACCATGACCTAGTTTACATCAGCATAAACACGAACAGGCTCTCTGCGGGAGCCGCTGCCTTTCCACTGTTGTTAGAGGAACGAGTGGTGGTGAGGTATTCAGCAGAGGAGACGATTATGTTATTTAACTAAAAGGTGAATAGCACAAAAAAAATATTTAAATATCAGTCGAAGTTTTGTATTATTGTTATTGCTTTGTTTTTATTGTCAGCAAAACAATGTACCAGTAGTAGAGTGTTATGTGTATTAAGTGGAGGATGAAAGTATTCAAAATTATACATTGCAGTATGTAACAATACCAAAAACTATTTTTTAAAATCTGAAACAATAGTAAGTTGCATCTATGAGCAACTGGTTTAGCTTGCTGTAAATGTCCTCCTGCAGACTGGCTGCCAAAAGACCCTGAAGCGAGGGACATTCTTTGTTTGTGCAAACATGTATTCAAAAAAGTATATTAAGCTAATAAGAGGTTTTAACCGTCTGATTGAACTTGCACATATATATATATATAATAGACAAATCGATGTCCTCCAATTCCAAGAGGGGAAATTATACACAAATTAAATGTTTATACATTTTTGGTTGTGCGCTGCTTGGAATGAAAAAAACACCTCAATTCATTATGCATCTTTTTATAGTTCTGATTTTGAACACTGCAGCATGGGCGAATTAACTTAAGATGAAGCAATCAACTCCCTTTGGCTCCCTAATCCGAATCATACCAACAGATGCTTTCATTCTAAATATTAAGAGAAGGATCTGAATCCCTTATTGACAAGTATGTTTTCACATACAAGGAACGTCATGGCGGGTTGTGCAACAAAAGATCATAACAACATTGAAGTCTTCAGGATGAATTGAATCATGTGTCATTATCTCTCACTTTTCATTTAGCCATCTATCAATTTATTGAAGATTGACCCAATTTCCACTTTGATGAAATGCTGACAGATGCTTGAGACTCTGAAAAGCCTAAAAGACATTGCGGCTGCAAGTTTAGTCAATGAGCACCAGAAGAAAAGACTCGACAATGATGTTCTGGAGGAGGTTGAGTTTTATTTGGAAATCTGACAGGCATGGCTGAACAGTGAGCTCTCACCTTTAACAGAACCAACAAACAAAAAAATAAAGACCGGAGCACTACAGGTAAACGATACTAGTGTTGGAGAAGGTCATATTAAACATAAAGACTTGCACACACATTTTTCACTCAGGTCATTCAGACACACACACACACACACCGTCAACTCCATGTCAACATGTGGACATCCTCCATTAATAATCAAACTACATCCAGAGGAATTCCAAGCACTTAGAACAATTACCAGCAGTGCAATGAATCTAACTATACACAGATAATTTATATATTTTATGTATATAGGGTTTTCAATAAACAGTATTCCATTTAGACAGTTTCATTAAGTCAAAATCTTCATAAATAGTGAATTCCGATTCCAAAAATGGTCCCCGAAAAGAACATGGGAAAATAAATTACTGGCGAGCGTGATTCTTCAGCCGTCTCCAAACGGAGAATGACGATCAAAATCTCCAACAGAAAACAGAACTCAAAAGAGGGGAATGAGCAGAGGGTTACACATTAATACACACTCACAGCACAGACTGATTACTACATTTACAGGAGGAGGAGGGACTCTGGTTCACTGTACAGGTTAAGATCAGACAACATATCAAGCAGACTGTCCACACATCATCCCACAACAACCAATACATCTTCATGCCCGTTCAGTACTCACAAGACCTGACACAACTGGATGGCTTTAAACAATATGGATAGATCACATTTACTGAGGACACAGCGGTCAAGTGGGCCGCTGACGTGTTTCTGTTGCCATCCCATCCTGTCAGACCCACGGGGTGTTATGGAAGTAGCTCTCCTAGCTGTTCTTGCTGCTTCGGTGTGGAATGAATGAGATTGTGTTTGATGCGGACATTTATTTTGTAGACAGGATGAGCGCCACGATGAGCCCGTAAAGCCCCAGCACCTCGGCGAAGATCAAGATCAGGATCATGCCCACGAAAAGCCGGGGCTGCTGGGCGGTGCCTCGCACTCCGGCGTCGCCCACGATGCCGATGGCGAACCCGGCCGCCAGACCGCTCAGGCCCACGCTCAGGCCCGCACCGAGGTGCAGGAAACTCCTGTTGAAAAGAAACAAAATGACACACGGTAAGTCCATCTGAAACATTAAATAATACTATAAAATAAATAGTTTGGATTAGGAATCGGCTCGACATTCAGGATCGTCCAAAACTTTTCTTCTTAACTCCTCAACGCAACCAAAGAAGTGACCCATGACCAGATTATCATAAAATATAAAAATGCAGCGTTATCCTGTCACCAATCGTGATTTAGTTCATAAACTTAAATGATGAAACCAGAGAAATGTAGAGAAACATTGGGCTTCATGCTTAGAGTGTTTTGCGTCACTAAACATAAAACAGTTTCAGTAAAACAAGTTCTGTCCGGTTAGCTCTTCACTACCTGCCCGCCTGGTAAAGGTCTCGGGGCAGAGGGTGTCGTAAGTGTGAAGATTGTAAAGCACTTTGAAAATGAAATAAAAAATGTCCCGCGAAGAAAGAAATCAAACATTTAGCAAAACAGATAAACGTCTTTGTCGGGTGGTTAAAAATAGCTTCAGGACGAGTTGACCCGTGAATCTATTTCGGTTACTTGATTATTTCTTCTATTGTGTTTGTAAGTTAAGGAGCTTGCCGTTTAAGTGCATGCGCTTCAACTCAACAGCGTACAAACTACGTAGCGCGAGCAGCAGAACACGATTAATGCAACGACAAACAGTTCTAATCGGCTCCTGCATCGGAGGTTCATCTTACTTGTAAAGGGTGATTTTCTCGGAGATGTTGTTTGCTATCAGCACGGCCACCACCAGCCCGTAGATGGCTATGATCCCAGCCATGACCACGGGGATGATGGACTTCATGATGAGCTCTGGCCGCATCACGGACATGGCGGCGATGCCTGTGCCGCTCTTCGCCGTGCCGTACGCTGCTCCTAATGCTGCGGGAGAGGAGAGACTTCCCGTTAACTCAACTGTTGATTCTTCACTTACAGACGACTCTTGAACAAACAAACAAAACAAATCAACACAGACAAGATATGGATTTGCTTAAGCACTTGCTTATGTGGGTGCGTTGACACTTTCGAGGGCGATGTGCTTATCGACTCACTATTGTGTGAATAGGCAACAGATAATTTTATAACATCGCCGTAGCAAACTACTCTTTTCCGTATATTATTCAGAGAAGATTTGATAATGGTTTTCTTATTCACTATGTTCTGCTCTTCTAAATTGCATAAAACTACAACATAACTGATCCGTCCCATTTTAAAAGCATCATGGGCCACTTGTGTACTGCCGGCTTCCTCACTGTGCTGCCCATAGATAATTGATAAGGATGGACATCACATGTCCAGGAGGTCTTCAGCATTACACAGATGTCTCCTAAACTGTGCTTGATTGAGCGGCCTTGAGTGTCACCTAAAGAAATCCTGGACTGTGAACAATCAAAATGTTGCGAAACATTAGCAGCACACAGATTTTACTGAAGTGTATAATATATTTCTGCTTCAAAGCGCTGAAGCCCGAATAACACTGCTGCCGAGGTGTTTCTTTGTGCCTTGATGTGTGAAGCATATGACTTAAAGCAGAGCTGTGATGTACAAGTATAACTGGGTTTTACATGTTCCCCTCAGATGACAGTACGATACTTTAAAAAATAATTGGGGATTTAACTAGATACATTGAAGCAACTGGGTGTCGGCCACATTAAAAGGCAATCCACATTAAACATAGTTTCTTGGTCAAATTCACAGTAGGGGCGAGATCCCCCTAGCGACGCTGGCACTCAGTGGCACCTCAGTGGCACCTCACTGGCAACTCACTGGCACCTCAGTGGCACCTCACTGGCAACTCACTGGCACCTCACTGGCACCTCAGTGGCAAGTCTGTGGCAAGTGCCACAGACTTGCATAGATAATGTATTTTTTTAGACTTACTTAAAATATGCAATACGATATTGCTGTACAATACTGCTGTACTATATTGAATATTGTTTTGCTACTACTACGTTTCACTTCGTAATATATAACACTTATATACCATGATATGTATAATGTACCCGCCTTTCTTTAATAATAAAAATATATAATTTTTTTTTACCATGTCATACTGTTATACCTCCATGAAATTCTCCTTTGAGGAGATGCCACTGTTAGTCTAAAGTTTAAGCACTGGCACTCAGTGACACTTGCCGGCACTTGCCATCAGTTGCCAGCAGTTGCCAGCAGTTGCCAGCAGATGCCACTACTAGTCAAAAAGTGCCACTACTAGTTAAAAGTGCCACTACTAGTTAAAGTGCCACTACTAGTCAAAAGTGCCAGCAGGCGGTGGGTCGGCCGCGGTGACGAGTCTGCGACGATTTAGTGACAAGCTTCACTGAAGTGCCGGACAGCGGAAGAAATCACTTTCATGATCACAAAATGGAGGAGCTGCGGTTTAGCTAGATAGATAGCTAAAATAGCTAGATACACAGATGGATGTGTGTATATATATATTAAAAAGACACTAATTAATATATATATATATATATATTAATTAGTGTCTTTTGTAGACACTACTGACAATATGCAATAAGATAGTGCTGTACATTACTGCTGTACTATATTTAATATTGTTTTGCTACTACTACGTTTCACTTCGTAATCTATTACACTTATATACCATGATATTGTAACGTCTCGGACGTTATGGCACTGATGACACGGAGACGGGACGACGTTATTAATCCTCCCTTTATTGGGCATCCACCAACACATACAGCGTGCTCCTCTCAGCTTAGCAGGTCGAAAGTCAACAACAACGGTTCCCGTCAACCACCCTTAACTCCCGTTTTCCGACAGGTTAACCCCGCCTCCCCTCTACTCCGCCAATCACAGGCACGCCCCCTCGACCAGCATGCACGGTGCCACACTTTGATTGACAGCCACTTCACAGGGTCGCTACAATATATTACGAAGTGAAACGTAGTAGAAGCAAAACAATATTAAATATAGTACAGCAGTAATGTACAGCACTATCGCATATTGTAAGTAAGTGTCTACAAAAAGACACTATATATATATATCCATCTGTGTATCTAGCTATTTTAGCTATCTATCTATCTATCTATCTAGCTAAACCGCAGCTCCTCCATTTTGTGATCATGAAAGTGATTTCTTCCGCTGTCCGGGCACTTCAGTGAAGCTTGTCACTAAATCGTCGCAGACTCGTCACTGCGGCCGACCCTCCGTCTGCTGGCACTTTTTAACTAGTAGTGGCACTTTTTGACTAGTAGTGGCATCTGCTGGCAACTGCTGGCAACTGATGGCAAGTGCCGGCAAGTGCCACTGAGTGCCAGTGCTTAAACTTTAGACTAACAGTGGCATCTCCTCAAAGGAGAATTTCATGGAGGTATAACAGTATGACATGGTAAAAAAAATAATTATATATTTATTATTATTAAAGAAAGGCGGGTACATTATACATATCATGGTATATAAGTGTTATATATTACGAAGTGAAACGTAGTAGTAGCAAAACAATATTCAATATAGTACAGCAGTATTGTACAGCAATATCGTATTGCATATTTTAAGTAAGTCTAAAAAAATACATTATCTATGCAAGTCTGTGGCACTTGCCACAGACTTGCCAGTGAGGTGCCAGTGAGGTGCCAGTGAGTTGCCAGTGAGGTGCCAGTGAGTTGTCGGTGCCAGTGATTGCACTCGCCCTCTCTCCAAATTCATTCCTAAATGTAGCTGGCCTCAACATTTAAAAACTGAAGTTTCATGCAATGTGCTTGACAGATTCTTTTTAATTTATGGGAGAGAGCTCTAGTATCGGGTTGGTACATATACAGGATTTATGCATTTTAAATGCATTGACTGCTAAAAGTTGTAGATGTACATCTCTAGATTTACAATCTTATACAAACTGAGAAAACTCTTTATTTTCCATGGTCAAACTCCACAAAGTGTCACCTGATGTCATAATAAAATCATCAATGATTTCCACATCATGGAGACAGGAGTCAGCAGAAATTGACATCCCGTGATTGACTGTAAATCCCCCCCAAAATACTTCTGTATAATGTTTTATGTCCTCGTTGACAACCTGGGTGTACTCCACCTCGAGTGAATGATGGATGAATGGATGGATGGATGGATGGCTTCCCCCCATTGACGTTTAGGCCTAGATGCTGGCCCTCCAGACTCAAAATTAAACCAGCGGGTAACATGCCTGGGACTAATCCCCAACGAGAATCGTATTCATCATATAATTCACGAGGATCTAGACCTCCCCGTGCTGTAAACCATGTTCATTATGACAGATTAAAGAAGCTCTGCTCGGTGCAGCTGCCACCTCAGAGGGTCTGCGTCACCAAGAAAGGCAGCATCACATTCCCGACATGATAGAACCAAGCTGGTCGAGGAGGCAGCGAGCGACGGCGTGACGTGGAAACCTTCCCCCGCCTCGGCCTCGCGTCCCTGGCAGGTGCGAGTGTGTGCGCGCGCGCGTGAACCGTGACCGACTCAGCGAACACCCCAACACCGTGTACCCGGAGACAGACCGATAATTCAACATCTGGCTGAGCTAGTTCGTCGTTGTATCGAGATGTCGGATGAAGGAGCTGGTGTAGTTACCGCTGAAGACCATGGCCGCAGAGGCTCCCATCACAGCGAAGAAAGGCGCGTACTCGGGGCTCTCCTCAGAAGACATTCTCGCACTTTTCTCGGGGCGACACAGCTACAAGGCAGCTATCTTCTTCCTTCTTTTATTTTGTAGGTTTCCTCCTTTTTGTCCGACTGTCAGCTCTGGATAGGTTAAAACGCTGAGAGGGGGGGGGCGACAACGTAATTTACAGCAGGAGCACCGGTGTAGAAGAGGAAAATGGCGATCCGGAAAAAGTCACATGACCAACCGACTCGGAACGATCCATTTGCTTGGACGCGGGGGTGCTAGACAACAAACAGGGTCGAGATTACTAACTATTGTTTTTTAACGCACCGTAAAGTTTATCATACAAGTTATTCTCAACTGATTGTACATTTTCTGAATGTTTGTACACATCAGTTTGTAACACTACAATATATTATGTGAGTATTGTGGACAGTGTGCATGCTATAATATGGTATGTTCTGCTGCAAGTATACTGACTGCAGTTGAAACGCTAGTTTATTACATGCTGGCGTATTAATTGTAGGTTTCAAGTAGATTGTAAAATCAACCATAAACACTGTGTTTGCTCTATAATTTATAAATACAACAACAAATAAACAATACTAATATAGAGACAGTAATACAGTGTCCATCATATCCAGGAGGCTATAGCCAGCAGTATGTTGTATAGGCCTATTTTGTACCATGTCCATAACCTGGCAAGGAGAGGTCATTTAAAATCAACATTAGACTTTCTTTAGGAGGCTAAATAAGACTGTCTTTATTGAGTGACCTGGAGACACATCCTGGACCTGCCTTTGTCAAGGTGACACTGTAAAATCTTATGTCAGCAATAAGAACATGTCAATGCATAATTCACATATGAACATTTTTCTTTTGGGCAGATTTTCTGTAAAGATTACATTTTCATTAACGACCTATTTTACCTTCTTTACACGGTTTAGTTTCCTAAAATGTGCTTTGCTCTCCCTCAGGGAGTCTTGAATGCTATACAAGTGTGTTATAGTTTTATATCTGAAGACCAGTTTTGGTCAAACATCTCAGGATATTTGTAATAGCTGTAAATAATCCATCTCCTTGAAAGTAAGCATGTACAGTTGGCTTTCCAGAATAAGAATGACATAATTAAATGTATTTATTGAGCACTTACTGTACCCAAAAGAATAACCAGGCTAAAAAACAGAAACAATACATATATTTTAAAACACCAGAGGAATAATCAAGAGATCAAACATTACATAATGTGACATCACTTATCCTCCAGAATATTACAACGGAAATGTGTAATTTTAACTTTAATACACACCACAACTGCATACTGAGGAACGGCCTGCAAAAGAGTATTCTCTGCATGAATAAATAATTTAATTAGAGCGCTGTCCTGCACCTGATGTCTGATCTTCAGCACCGCCACGTGTCCTGGAGCAAGGCACTAAATCCTCACCTGCTCAACCAAACATAATAAATGAATGTAGGACTAGTTTCAAAACAATTCATACATTGTGGCTCATAACCCTCATACAAGATTTATGATGAATTAATACATGCCCTTTGGAAATTCAAATTTACATTGATGATGAATAAGAATGTTTTTCTTTTGGCCCATTTGGCAAAAATCCAATATATTGCAGCATATGTTTATAGTATGTAGTAAGGTGAGTTTTAATGACACTTCAGCTCCAACTCCTTCACAGGGATTTCATGAATTATTTAAGATGAGGTCTCATCAACTTACATTCCGTATACTGGGGTTGAAAACATGGTCGCTACTTGGTTGACATGTAGCATGCAGTGTCTGCTGCACTGTAACATACTATTGAGGATTAGAGAAGAAAACTAAAAAAGAAACATCCCTCAGTGCTACTTGTATAAAGTTTATCTCTGCCTTTAGTACAATTGTGTCTTGATGTACTTAAATCTCACACACATGACTGTCAGCAGCCTCTCCACTGCATGCCATAAAGACATTCTTCGCTGTGGTCAGAGATCAATCATGTGACCTGGTCCTGCTCCAAGTTCAACAATCGGTTCCTGAGCGTAAGAGATTATGAATTTACTTTTGTTGGCAGAGTATATAGAATTACTTGTTTGCTTTGCTGCTAGTTTTAAAAACCTGAATCATTTTAACGTTGCAGCAAACAAACGGACGTGTGTTGCAATATGTGTTGTAAGCACACTCAACGCTCGATGTTGTGAAACATTACTTCTCTTTAAATGTGCTATCTGATTTACGGGCACTTTTAAAGAGACACGCCTTTTGGAAATCGACCTTCAGTGTTGTAACGCAGCCGAATGGAACCCTCAGGGTAACTAACACAGCAGTAGTATATACACATGAATGTATATTTACTACCAGGTACCAACATAGCATTAATCTAACAGTATTCACATCGCCATCTGCCGGCTGAGTTACTGCCTAGCATCCTGCTGGATTTCCTCCTCCCTGTAAATGTGAGCTCTATACATGCTTAACATGTTTTCATAATAAATTACAAACGGAAATTGTGACCTTCAGGACAGTTTGTTTCAACACCATAAAGGCACATGCATCCGCTAAAGCTAAAAAAATGAAAGAAGATGACGAAATCTCACATGTTGGAGCTTAGACATGCATGTTGTCTTGGTGTTAAATATTAACATTATCCTAATAATTAAAAGTATGCACGTGTGGGAATCAGGCACGATTACGTAACGTGTAATAAAGTATCGCAAGCAAAAGAAAACAGAACGCAGGTTAAAGACACTGTATTTTAATGAAAGATTAGGTTAAAATAATACACTTTTAATGAAAGAAGCAGACATAAAAAATACACCATAAATATGCTACATAATCCTAATCACACTTTGCGCTAACACGAGTAAATGGATCTGTAGGGGCGGCGCCGCGTTAGGCTACACACATGTAGGATAGATCTCATCAGCATCAAATAAAAGTGAAGGTATCCAAACTGAGCAGTGGAAACTCGAGGCGAGCCCCAGGCGAATGCTTCTCGACACCATCCAGCTAAAAGACATCTCAACGCACTCACACTAAAATGTATACCTACAAGCAGAAGACACTCATACCAGATTTAAGAAGTCCTGCAGGAGACCTTTGTGGGCTTTAACATCCTGATTGCTTTGAGCAAAATATGAACAAGTGTTCCAGATCTTTCCATAAAAAACATAGTCACTGATAAAAATAAAAAAATAAACCCCCCACTGCTTTAAGCATCCCCGCCATCACTCAAAAGTGATCTCCGGGTTAAACCGGATATACTCTACTCCGTTTGGGCCAGACATTTATAAATGTTCACCTTGAACTCAAAAGGAAAATCCCAAATACCGGCGTCTGATATGCAAGGTGGTCAGATTATTTGCCTTGCGGTAGCCTCGTCCCCACACGGCGAGACCGTTTAGCGCTCCTCACCCAAACACACGCTTTAAAATCCAACACGCACTCCTGCCCGTGTGACTACGTCTCCCAGCCGCTCACACACACACACAAACCCTGCACTCATTCAGTCCACGTCCCAGCACAACTAGCAACCTGGATAGCAAGATCAGCACATGTGTTGTCGCGGTCGCTGGAAAAAACACGAAGAGCAGAAAAAGATAAGGCGTCACATGCTATTCTTTGCGAAGCCGTACTAAGTGAAAGTGTGACACGGCGATGGCTCGTACGCGGGATGAGGAAGCTACACTGGAACCCTTTTAACATGAGGGGGATGCAACCTTTGAAAGAAAGTCATGAAGAAAGATGAAAACGTCCCTCTCAGTCCCAGCCGTTGTCCTTTATCATGTGGGACAGCTCGATGATGAACTTGCCCTCCTTGTACTTCTGACTCAGCTCAAAGGCTTGTTCCTGCAGGAGGGAAGTGCATACATGTTATCAAAGAGGAGATTGAAGTAGCTCCAAGCAGACTTTCACCAGACGCATGTACCATCCAGGACTAGGCTCATTAACGGACATGCAGACACTCAAAATGTGTCATTTACCACAACTATCGTACTTTTGTTTTTCCCTCCAAAGAAACATTTGAACTAATTAATGTTGATATATTTTAGGCTAAATTATGACTTGTTACACGCTACGGTTAAATAAATGAAGATATTTTTATTACAAAACATTGTAAAATATTAATAATATTTAAAAAAATAGTCACAAGTTGTGGTAATGCGAGCTTCACTTTCGAAACTACCGATTATTAATAACCTATTTCTCCATGGAAATAATAAAAAGAAACTATGTCATCTTCAGCAACATCATTTGTTGTGGGTTAAAAGGAGACATGGTAGCTTCTGGCTCTACATGTTTACACAGCCGGGTTACAGCGGCTACAAAGACACCACGAGGGGACCACGAGAAAGGTGATTGGTCAGCTTGATCTGCCTTTGTTTTCCCCCACGAGGCATTGTGTGTGCGTGTGCGTGTGTGTGTGTATGTGTGCGGGTGTAGATAAGCTTCTGCTTTTCAGTAACACATTAAGTAAAACCACTGCAAACCTTGTTTGCCTCCTTCATAAAAGTTACCACGAACACATGATACAAATCCCCCCCCCCCCCACCCCGAGGGAATAAAAGTAAAGCAGGGCTCAGATCGGATCTCTTGTGCTCCTCCTGCTAATGTTACTGGGGAGCCATAAACAGGTGAAATCTGATGCTAAACTGTAAATCAAAAACCGACATCAGCACAAACATGTAAACACGCCTGCACTTTGTTCACATGGACACACTCACATATTTCCAGCCCAGCGTGGTGTGACAGTTTTCACAGTAGATGTCGGCGACCGCGTGGAGCCCTGTGAGCAGCAGCCTCTCCTCCGCTGGACCACAGCCGACGTTCACTCTGAGAAACAAACGCAGTGTTGTCAAACCGCATCTCCTCTCCGACTCGCAGTAATTGAACTACTCTCGTTGACATTTTACTAGCCTGACCTACTGTCCTAAATTGCTTTTTTAAAGAAGAAAGAAAAAGAGAGACTGCGGTTCATGTAACGGTCACGAGGCTGAACAGAGCTCCACTAAAACAGGGCATCAGCATCGGTTTGATTTAAAACTTTAGAATTAGATTAAGCGAGTTATTTATGAGTCTCCCGTTTCAGGGCGAGAGCCTGAGTACTTCTGACCCACAAACCCAGAAATAGCGCGACTAAAGTGAACGTCAAGGTTCGAGAAACAATCTAATTATCTGTTGGCAATGTGGTTTGTGCAAACATGTCTGATACTGGGACTTTGTTTTCATGGACAACTCGACTATCGAAATGATACACTGGGAAAACAAGATCACACATCCACAAACTGATTTGTTTCTCTGACTCACTAAAGTATTTCTTTACAAACACTGATCTGAAAAAGATTTGATATGGTGCTAAATAGAAAGCAATAATAAAAGAAAGTACATTTTAAAACTGAAGTCACCGTTTACCCCTCTACACATCGACTATGGAGATAAAAATACGATTGGAAACATTGTGCCAGCGTTTCGTAATATTAAAAACTAAATACTCACACAGAGTTGAAGAGGTAGGCTCGGCCTTGACTGCCTTGGAAAGACTAAGAGACGTGGATGAAAAGTAAAATGAGGAGAGTTAATCATGTGTCCACTGTGGATCAAACGCAACACAAAATCATAAAAAAAAATCGTCTGCCAACTTTAAGAAGGAGATTTCTCTTTGTATTAAGTCCATCCAGTTTTTCCAGTCTTCCTACTTCATAAACTATGTGAGCGTCACGGAGTGACATTACGTGCCACCTGAAATGATGATCCACGACAAAAGAGAGGCGGCATACCGACCTTGGAGATGAGATCATCATGGTTTGCCAGATGGGCGCGACAGTGCACACAGCTGTAGCGACGGTGGCAGGAGTCCAGATAGGCCTGGAACGTCTTGGCCTTCGTCAGCTTCACCATGTCTGAGGGAGCAGAAAACCAGATGGGAGTTAGTGTCTCCTAAGACACAACTGGTGTAACCGTACATGCAAATTCAAGATTCTCTGTTTCGGAGGGGAAGTGAACGATGTTCCACACGGACAGGTTTTACATCAGCTGTAAACACATCTAATAATAACAACGCTGAAAGGCTTTCCCCAAACATAACCCGACCTGTTAATAAACGTTTTGTGATGCTGAATCTGACTACTTTCAGTTTGACAATCAATCTCTTATTCCAAATATTTACCAAGAACTTGCTGGTTGCAACTTTACAAATACTTTGCTGGCTTTTGTCCTTTTTTTATAGGATAATGTAAAGTGAAATGGGTATTAGTAAAAGACATACAACTCTGGGCTCAGGCACCGTTATCTCTTTATTGACCAAATTAAGACTAAAAATGCCAAACTAAACAAAGGATAAAAAGTTAGGCAGCAAGGTTAGTCTAAAGTATTATTTTGACATAGCAAGTCCAAGTTCGTAAATCAAAATATTAAGATTTACAACCTCATAACTTTGACTTTCTATCTCATAATTGTGACCGTTTCATAACATTGTGATTATTTCTGTTAATCATATGAACATTTCATATATATTTATATCTGCAGACATTTCCATCTATTTGAATAATCTTTATTCGCTCAGTATATTTATATAATTTGTACTAAATCTACAAGAATGTACAAGTAGAAATACAGCTTAAATCAAGGACACGCAAGCTGAAGACAGTTGGTAAAAATAAACCTGTTATGCAAGAAGGTGGAACCAAATAAATAGGTGTAACGTCATATAAAAATACCTAAATTACTCTCGTAAATAATGTCGCCTGTCTTCTTGAGGCCAGTGTGCAGAGACGGAGGTCTAAAAACAACAACAGTTACCCGAGGAAATCACAGCTGCGGCGGCCAGCTTCCTGCTCGAGAATAGTTCGCACAGACGCTCCTCGCCTCATGCGATGCAACCAGACAGCTTAACCCTCAACATAAGCCCCGTGCGCCCTGCTGCTCCCCACTGGCGGCCGTCTGCCACACGCGGCTAAAGATACACATCGGCCACCTAGCTTGCGCGCGAGCTAGCTGGCTGGCTCGCGCATTACAGCAGCTCAGATGCGCATTGCAGGAAATCCTCGGCGTGTCCCGTCGACTCACCTGTAGAAAGCTCCTCGCGCTCTACACGGCGGACCGATATGAGCGACAGCTGAAAACCATCTAATGAAAGCGGGTCGTGTGCGGGTCGGCTCGGTCCGACGGTGGGCCACGCGCTTGTCGACTCGGACAAAGACAACACGGCCAGCCTCCCCACCCCCTCCTCGTTGTTGCAGCGGAGCTCGTTTTCCCCGCGTCTCTCTCCCTTTGAATCCGGAGTCGCTTTTCAGAGTTCCTCCGCGGTCTCGGGTTGAAAACGGGAGCCGAAGTGCGACGATGCTGGCGGGCTGGCGGGAGGACGGCGCGGCGCGGCCACGACTGCAGGGGAAATAAAATGTGGTTTGTTTATGAAAACGCGCAGAGGAGGAAGTCTGAAGAGGGCAAAACAGATCCCCGTCGACCAATGGGAGGCGGCGGGTGACGTCTGAGAATCTGGGTCAACCAATCAGATCCGACTTCACATGAGCCCTTTATGGCTATGGGTGTGATTGTTGTTATGCTATTAGTGGGTTATCGCATCCTGCTGGTGGATTTAGGATAAAAGTCCTTCAGGCTGGCTGCAAACGGGTCAAACTTACACAACGTGCGGAACATGTGTTTTCAGTTGTGTGATGGGACCCAGGAAAGGGGTTTCTAACCTTCTAACGACAGGAGAGGGGCTCTGTTTTAAGGATCTCTTGATTTATTTGCATATAGCTGTGGTCGTGTGTAAATGTGGAGCCTCGATGTTGTATGCAGGCCAGCTGCGAGGAGGTACACGTTACCTCAGCACAGCACCATCACGCCTGAGACATTTATTAACACCTAAACACACTGCAATTAATTATAAATATCCAACAATATTTAGACAAACACAACATATTTAAATTTTGCGATTTCATTTGTAGATATTTTTTTTTTAGGATTTATTGAATATCTAATAGTTGCAGATTCATTTTTCTGACAAATGACTAAGCAATTAATTGATAAAAGTTGATCAAATAAATAAAAGTGAGCTCTGTTGAAAAGCCGTCCCTGTAAGGTTTGATGTATTTTGCCTAGAACACTATTTTAAAGGTATTTAGTTCCAACATGTGTAATATATAGATCTAAGCTGCTATAAATTGCTGTTTGTTCATGGTTTTCTGTTTGCAAATGCTGTTTATATATATTTGTACAGTTCCACTGTTGACCATATCTGCACTGAATTTCTTATTTATGGTATACTGCTTCTTTGCACTCTCTGGTCAGATATAAAACTACATTTCGTTGCCCCAGTGCAATAAAGTTGAATCTGAATCTGATCCAAACCACATTTAATAACGACACAGATATTACTGGTGGAAAGCCATGTGTCTTGAACTGTCGCTGCATACCTGGTTGTGCATTATTTCTCTTCTGGGTCACTTATTTAAACCGGTGCTCTTTGCATTTATTGTATTAAAGACTTCAGTCTGCACTGATCCACGAATAAGCCATTAGCTCACTTGTCAAACTGCAAAGCACAGCCAAGCAGGTTTAGAAAAATGCAGCCTTTGTTTCCCCACTTGACTGGTTGTTTATTCTCACAGCGGTGTGGCCGGACTTTGACCGTAGCCTGGGAAAATGAGGACACAGGTGAAGCTAACTGCACGTATAAACCCTGTGTTGATGTGTGCCTGTACAGTGGCTGTATTAAACACTACATTAATGACACTGCTCACCTATATGGATTTATTTGTAGAACCAAGGAAGTATAGATTTTCTTTGCTTTAATTTCCAGCTTGTTCGTGGTATTTTCCTCTTCCACAAAATGGATATAAAAGCATGAATCCAAGTGAAAAATATTTAATTTCTAAAGTCGAGCACTTATTAAAACCAATTAAAATATGCCAGAAAATCACATCCAAAACAGTCTAAACAAAGTCACGCTGTCTCTCTCATCAGGATAAATGGGATGTCAAAACATGGAGCAGCTGGTTAAATATTCACTTCAAGTAACAAACCGATTTACTTAAATAAAACAAAACTCCATACTCCCAACAAACATGAATGCCACCAAGATCTCTCTCTCTCTCTCTAAAACCCTACACCCGACACAACCAGTCAGCTACCATATCATTTCATTCATAAACACAGAGGAAAAAATCATAAACCTCTCAGTCACAGAGTAGAAAAGGGGATTCTAAAGTTCTTCTTCTTCTACTTCTTCGCATATCCATATGTGTGCATATGCACATATACCTATATGCATACATATATTTCCCCTTTTCAACATAAAAAAGAAAAGAAAAGTATTTATTCATGTATTCCTCAATCTCCTCCCCCACATGCACATTCGTCGAGTCGCTCTTACACACACACACACACACACACACACATACACAACGCACTTTCACACATGCACAGACACACATACGAAACATAAACTAACATAAAGATTGTCTAACTGTCTGTCTGTTTTTTTATCGATGTGCACTAATTAAAGGGAAAGATTCCTCCCGACAGCGTTGCCGTGGACTCGCGGCTGTGTTGGCCAACTGAGGCTGGAGGCCGGCGGAGAGGAACAGACAGCAGATCATCTGCTGAAGAGCTGCATGACCGTTTGGTTCCCGCAGACCGACAACTCCTCGACTGATCTCGTCACAGAGGAGGAAATAATCCTCACACTTCTTGTATTTACTTCTCTTTCACAGTCTTTACTTTACACAATCGTCCTCAGAAAGCTGCAGTGATTGTCTGCTGTTGCGATGTGAGGCGTGTTTGGGTTCAATCCCGACTCGGGCTTCTGCAGAGGTAGCGGGACAGAAGAGTCGGGTAGTCGCTCATCACCCCGGTGGCCCCGACTTCAAACGCAGCCTTTATGTCGTCGTCTTTATTGCACACAAACAAATGCACCTGCAGTTAAAGAGAAACGAGTCCATCACAATGAAGAAGAAACACGCGTAAAATAGTGTTTACCGCCTTATCAAATAGTGAGTCAAGCTGATGAGAACAAAACAACAAGGGTGGAAGTTAAATTCAGATCGAGTCCAGTTCTCCGTCATCCGTCCTGCAGTTCTGAGCTACGGTACGTGACTTGAAAATCACTAAAAACAAAAACCCTGCTGTCCGGAATCTGACGGCGAGCAGTTGTCTCAGTTGTGACAGACGAAAAAAAGCCGACATCAGCTTAAAGTGAGCCCTCGGAGCATCACTGGTTCACGCTGCAGTGAGGACAAGTAACGGATGCAGCATTGAGATCTTCTTTGCGGAGTACTGGTACAAACATATATTGTAGGCTTCTTTCCTATCATGATGTATCACAGATGATTGGCTCACAGGGTTTTACTGAAAAAGCTTTATCTCCAGTTCCCTTTGTTCCGATAACATTCACACGAGCCCACGTTCTCCCGGTGTGGTTCTCCGCCGGAGGAAATCTGACCCCTCAGTTTTAATGCGGTTGACAAGGGGACGAGCTTTTCTTAGTCACCACCTCAGAATCCCTCTGAAGTATTCAAATGCGTTGAGGCCCTCAGCAGCTGACAGGACTGTGACGTATGAATTAATTTGTTATGCTCAAACTAGTCAGTGACCTCTCGTGACCTCAGCCCAGCAGAGAGGAGTCCCATCAGGACAGAGATGATGCACCTGGCTGTTCCTCCTGGAACACTGACCTTTGATGTTCAATAAACAGCCCTATATGGAAAACTCAGAAAGCTGTCGGGAGTATTTCTGGTTCAACGTCGGACTGCTAAAGTCAGATTATTAATTATCTATATGGTGTTGCCCATTCTTATCTCAATCGTGTTCGTACGTTAGGTTCTCGTCTTCTATCCATTCCTCATGCACCTAAACATCGTCAACTCTGCGTCAACGTTTGTACTTTCATACCTGAATTCCCCGAGCTGCCAGGTGGTTGAACAGACTCTTCCTCATTGTTACTCTGGAATGACAGCAGAGAAAAATACTTATATTTATGTATATATATATATATATATTTTTTACAACAATAAAAGTAAAACATTCTCCAAAATTGGCAGTGAAATAAAGATTTGTGTACTCCAACATGGGATTCTGCATTAAAGCGTCACACTTGTCTCAGCGGTGCTTCAAATTATTTTTCTCTGACGTGGTTGCTGACGACCATTCTTGAGTTCTACATCAAAACAAATTCTCAGGAAATGTGACTCGCCTTTCTATCAAAGAGATGACCAGCTTGTTCCTCAGGATGCGCTTCTCAGAAATGAACGTCCTTGAGTACAAAGAGAGAGAGAGAAACAAACCATTTGTACCAGGACACATTAATCTCTCATCAAACATCCTTATCAAGCTCAGGCAGCGGGCGAGGGTTTCCTGTGTGATGACACACCTGTTGATGATGCGCGGCAGGTAGAACTGCAGTAAGCTCTCTCCCAGCGGCAGGAAGGGCAGCAGGCCGCTGTAGAAGAGCAGCAGCAGCAGCAGGCCTCGGCTCTCCGAGAAGCTGTACGGCATGGAGCCGTTCTACCGAGAAGCAGAGAGACAGGCGGGGTGCTGACACTGATGCAAACACAGTCCTCTCTTTAAAAACAAGCAGTCACAATATCAACTAGAATGGGCACTCGGTAGAGCGCATACCTTCGCATATCACAAGATTGGGCATTGAATTATGAACATTTTGGCATTAGTTGCATGCCAATTGGACAAAAATGTATCGTGCTATGGTAAAAAAAGAGTTTGACCTTTCCATGACCTTGACCTTGACCTTTGACCCGATTGATCCCAAAATCTAATCAAATGGTCCCCGGATAATAATCAATCATCCCACCAAATTTCATGCGATTCAAGAACATTTTGACCTGTTCATGACCTTTGACCTTGACCTTTGACCCGATCGATCCCAAAATCTAGTCAACTGGTCCCCGGATAATAAACAATCATCCCACCAAATTTCATGCGATTCGGTTCAATACTTTTTGAGTTCTGCGAAAGATTTTGACCTGTTCATGACCTTTGACCTTTGACCCGATCGATCCCAAAATCTAATCAACTGGTCCCCGGATAATAAACAATCATTCCACCAAATTTCATGCGATTCGGTTCAATACTTTTTGAGTTCTGCGAAAGATTTTGACCTGTTCATGACCTTTGACCTTTGACCTTTGACCCGATCGATCCCAAAATCTAATCAACTGGTCCCCGGATAATAAACAATCATCCCACCAAATTTCATGCGATTCGGTTCAATACTTTTTGAGTTTTGCGAATAACACGCATACAAATAAATAAATAAATAAATAAATACACGGCGATCAAAACATAACCTTCCGGCATTTTCAATGCGAAGGTAACAAAGGCGAAAGAGAACAGAAATGGGATGTTGGCTGTGAATTGAGGCCGCACAAGTAACTTTGCCTCCCCCTGGTGGACTATGTACCGTTCTGCGGCATTCCTTCAGGATCCTGGACCTCACCGAGGCCCAGACGGTGATGTCCTCTCTGTTGTAGCGTCTCACCAAGTCAGACACCTGGGGGGGAGGGGAGAGTGAGACATGATGGTGGATCAGAGTGAGACATGTTGATGTGCTCACAACCAGAATGTGTGGACTTTATAAGAGACCACTTGTAGTTGCCGAGCGTCACAAAAGCATGGTTTCATTATCATATTGTGGAGATTCTTTTACATAGTTGGGAACGTGCTGAAACTGCTTCCCTTTCCTTCGGTTTACCGCACCTTTTCCATCAGCTGGATGTTGTTCTCTTTGATCTCGACGCTGACGGGCGTCTCAGGGAACTTCCTGAACACGTCCTCCAGCAGAGCAAACTTCCTGTCTGCACCGCTGCTGTAGCGACCTGGAGGAGGGGCGTGTGACAGCTAAGGTGAGCATGCACACACACACACACACACACACACACACAAAAGGTACACACACGCCTCCTGTCCTACTTCTTCCCTTAAGGTCTTTTCGTTAATGATTGGGAAGAAGAGAATGTGAGGAGGAACTCACCTGCATAAAAGGTCACCTCCAGTCTCTCTTTGTACAGAGGCAAATCCTAAAAGAGTTGATAAGCAGATGGAAAGAGAATGTTGTATTATAAAGTTATTCTTTTATAACATTAATTGTGATTACCATGAGATACAAATGTTCATCCTCATGGAGGCATTCTTGGTGTAATGTAGAGGAGTTGCTGCAGGTGATATTTAGATGGATTCACCTGAAGGGATTTCAGTAATGAATTGACCATTTACTCTGTTTCAGAGGGACATAAATGATAATATATCTACACATATACAGATATTTTCGTGTTGTTTTGACCTCTCGTCCACATGCTAATATCTGTGTATGTGGAGACAGGGCCTACATGTCTATTATCAAAGAGCATGTTGTGTGAAACGTGGCTCCAAAGCATCGTAGGGGAGTTTAAAGTGAATGTTTCAACTTGAAACATATTTATTTGATATGTAAATGCTAATAATTCATGTTATATATGAGACCCTGGTCCCCCTGCCACTTGCCGTTTGGCCTCAGCAGGAGCTTCGGCCTCAGCTCGACCTTGTGACCTTTGTCCTAACAACAGCACCGTAGGATCCAGCCTCTCACCTGGAGGTTGAGTGAGGAGATGGTGACGTCGAGGCCGGTCTGCCTCAGCAGATTCTCATCATGTGACACCACCACATGTCCATCACGGGTTAAGTGACAGTCCATCTCCAGCATCTGTGTGCCCTGCTCCACCGCACTGGAGAAGATGGAGGAAGACATGCATTTGTTCCTCGTACTGTGAGCTTCTGTTGACTTCTGCCCCTCCAGCTCTCTGAACTTTGAGACGGGCATCTCCCAAAATACTGTCACGGCTTGTCATCATAAACAATTAATATACTGTAGCAAACAAAGGACTGTTATTTTATAGCGTACATCCTGGAATGCAGCCCCAACATCCAGCATCTTTGACACCTTAAATACTCTAATTTATATTTTAGCAGTAAAAGTATATTTATGCAGATATATTTCTAAAAGATGTTGTCATATTGTATTAGACAGCAAACAAGGCAAGTGGAAAGATGCTAAATGTAAGTTCCCTATTCATTCTCCTGCAAGTCATTTTATAAACATGGATACTCGCTCAGTCTCTGCCTTATTGGACCGAAAAGATGGAATCAGAGTGAATTATTAAAGCTGGTGTTATTACAGTTTCCATGTGTATCTCAGTCGATTCAATATGTTTTATTCGCGTGAACAAGGACAATACTGACAAAAACGTCAAGTAACATTATAACGAGAAATAACAATGTACGTTTGTCCGTCCCACTAAGAGCCGGCTTCTGCTCAAGGTTTCAACCCATTAAACAGGATGTTTCCCCCCCGATAAGTAAATAATTGACATAAAGGAAGTCTGCCCCACATTTAAACCAGCCTGTGAGCATTAAGGGCAACTTGGCGTTCCTCGTCTGGTGCTGCTCGTGGGGGGCTGTTGGGTCTCCTGGAGTTATAGAGACCTGCTCCACATGAGAAGTGTGTGTTTGGTTCGGTACTCACTGAGTGAACGCCTCCATCGTGCTCTCTAGCCTCTCTCCACATCCTGATATCAAACAGAGGAGAAAGGGCTGAGGCACCAATCCCAAAGATCAGTCGAAGAAACACACTTTGCTCCTTTCGGAGAATACTGCATCGCTGTCTCTACTGTAGGTGAGGAGGACACACACTCACCTACATACTCACATACTGTGAGTTCATCAGTGTTGAAGAGATCTCAGATATCACTGAAACTATGCCAGATATTTCACGAGCCAGAGTTATAAAGTTTGCAATCAGTGTCGTTTTGGTTTTATCTTTAAATCTTCGCTTGAGCTTTTTTGCTCCTTGTTGATTACATTACAGAGAAGAAAAATCTCCATCAAACAAACATTTGTTTTTAAAGTTAATTAAGATTGACAGCCTTTCCACCTTCACCTCTTCGTCCGAAACGAGCGCTTTAACCCCGGGTGTGTGCGACAGGTGAGTTACCTCCTCTGTGTGAGACGTGTGTGCAGTAGAAAGCGGAGCGTTTCTTCCTGTGGAGAATGTGTGGGTTCTTCAGCAGGTACACGGAGCTGAGAGTGTATCCACCCAGAAGCGGCAGGATGAAGTACAGGGAGCTGATCATCCTGCACACTCGTCTGTGCACGACCTCGCTCGCAGGACGTGGGACAGAAGAGCTGCAACGATCCCCCTCCGAGAGCACAGATCAAACCGCTTCACCGAGGACAAGCTGCTCTCCGTCTTGCTTGGAAGATAAGAAACTCGCAAAAACTGGACCGACCGGAAGAGTGCAGAAGACCGTCACCGTCTTGCACAACGTCGAAACCGTGAGAATCGTAAAGATATGTTAATAACCCACCAGCTCATAACCCAGAGCTCACCTCTCCCCTGCCTGTGGCAATGCGTTCTGTAAAGAATACCATTCTTTACAGTGGTTTTGTGCAGCTGGGTCACTGGTGTGTGTCACACCTGGGCACCTGGGATTGACTTCATGATGCCTCATTGTTTGCAGTGTGAGGTTGGCCATCTGTGCTGCAATCATGACAGTAACTAACATCGGAGGGTAAATAAGCAGCTGTGGGCTATTTGCCCGTTTCCAGATTGAATGTGATCATCTTAATATGTGCATTAACATAGTTTGCAGCTGATGTTTAGGAAAGACCCCAAGGCCACATCCTGGAGTGCTGCCTGTGTATATTTGACAAAGGAGAGGTGGTGTGTGGAGATATGTGGACTCAACGCTGATCCACGAGGACCCAAATATATGAACACAATTACACGTTCTGGCTATACATACAGCACGCAGTCGGCAGAGTGAAGTGCTGCTTTGTTCCGGTTCAATAGCAAAGCTGGACAAACAATGGACCCCCCGCTCTGAATGCAACAACAAGCCTGGGTTTCACCAGAAGCGAGAACAATATTCACACAACAGTTCAGTGAAGCTCCTCTTTGTCAGTCCTGGTCAAGCGAGGTCATTTCGACAAATCATGCTCCACGTTAGCCGGCTTGTATTACTTATAATGCTTAAATAGCAACTAGAGATCCTGGGAACGTCAGGGTCGGCCGGGCGTAGCCGTGCTCAGACATGTCGTGTTCAGGAAGGTGGGAAAGCTGCACAGCTGGAAGAGCAAGTTGGCTTTCACATGAGATGCAGTTATATAATTATTTATTTATTCATTTATCACACGACGGTCTTGAAGTTCTGGTTCAGACTGCTCCGCTCGGAGATGAGTCTGATACAAGTGTCACACATTAGGGCCATGTCTCCATGGTTATAATTGTCCATGGCAACACCAGCTGAACAGCGTTTCCACAGCAACAATCAGTGACAGCGGCTCCAAAGCTCTGCTGCATGTTTTTCTTTTGTTACACTTTTTACTGATTTATTCTTTCTTCTTCCCCATTAATGTGTCTTTGTAACTTTTTCAAGACGAACGCTGTAGTGACCCGGGGCGGGTTTGTACACATGTGTACGGGGAGGCCCACGAATAGACAGCCAGACAGGTGTCTTGTGATGGACGATGTGAAGATGCACACCGTCAAACGATTAAAATCAAAAAATTGATTACAATGTTAAGATGTAGAACGTGATTTATGGTTTTTTTCCCTCTATAATTTGACTTTAAGTCCCTTAATGCAAAGGTTCTCATAGTAGCAAGCCAACCACCCATCTGAAGTCTGACCATTGGTTTGCTCTATAGGCTGCAGGAGTTCAGCCTGAAATGGTGCTGAAAACAAGTAGAAAGGAAAAGAACACAAAACCAAACAAAAAACAAAACATCCACACAGTTGTAACAGTATCAGGAAATTTTATTTAATTATATGTATATAATTCCGTTTCTTTGTTAATCGTTTAATTCATAATACCCATAGAATATACAGACTATAACCCTCAATAACTCATATCTCTTCCACAATCTACGTATATGTTAAAATAATTCCTTACAAGATCTTGGAGGGGAACTCAACAAAAAAACAAGATTGAACACTGCCAATAATAATCACACCCAGAAGAGAAATTACAAATAAAAACGACCTAATTTGTAATAGATACAACTTTAACTCCCTTTAATGTAAAAAAGAAGAAAAAAAAGAAACGAAAACACAACAACTCACCAATATAACAACAACAATAGCAATAATAAAGAACAGCCATTTAAAAACAACAATATCTGGAAACAGGCCTAATGACGGTCGATACTGTGTGAATGCATGTGGTGTGTTTAAGTGCAACTTCTCACTAGCACACAGAAACACTCCTCAGAAAGAGAGAGGAAGTGTCTGTGTGTGTGTGTGTGTATGTGTGTATGTGTGTGTCAGGAGGATTGCAAAATGTGGTCCTCTTGGTTCGTTCCCATGGTTACCCAGTGGGATGTTTGGTCTGATGGCAGGTTGGTTGGAGAGAGAGAGGGGAAAAAATTAAAAAGGAAAGCAAGCTGGGCCTCGTTACTGGTGGCCAAATACACACAGGAAACGCAAACAAAATGTCTGTGCGACTGTTTTTGTGCCTGTTGAAAAGAAAAACGTAAAACGCACAGGTAACTGCAGGGAGGACCCAACACACACGAGAAAGAAGAAAGAAAGGTCTTGGCTTTATGTTACTGATGAGCAGATACACAAACACGTGTCCATAAATTACTGCAGACGATCAGTGAGCAACACACACACACACACACACACACACACACACACACACACACACACACACACACACACAGAGTGGCTGGAAAGACAAAGTGCAGACGTGCTGATTGAGTTATGCGAGTTTCCTGCATGTGTGATCGTCCATGATCTGTGATCCAGGAGTCAGGGGCAATGATTTTCTGGCAGAGGGAGGAAAGAAGTGGGGGCAAAGTCAGTTATAGGGGGAGGAGGAGAATGGAAGGGTGGGGAGGGGGGGGAGGCAGCCCTTTGAGTAAAGCGTGGAGAGAGCCGGGAGGTTGAAGAAAAGTCTGCACGTATCACCACATGCACCAGAAAGCCTCGCACCGGCTATGGCTTCTGAGAAAACAGCCCATAAAAACAAACTAACCATTTTTGCTGCGAGAGGGAGAAGCCGGCGAGCGAGAGTCTATTAGCATCACAGGCCTGCCCTGGGAGAGAGAGAGAGAGAGAGAGAGAATCCAGTGCATGTGTTGGTCCATTTTAAGGGGGCTTCTCTACTGGTCCCAGTGCAACAGGCATAAATTAGTGCAGACTGAGCTGGTGACTGAGCTGGACCCGCTGGTGGCGCTCCACCGAGCAGCCGTGAGCGGCCACATCCAGAACAGAGAGGAGGCGGGACTACAGACGCAATACACATGCACACAAAGAAACGTGTAGCATTGAAAATCACCCACATTGCAGAATAAACATCCAGTATGTGCACAGGTAGCGAAGCAAACACACGGGGGGGAGGGGGTCATAAACGGCACAACCAGGAGGTGGCGCTGGATGCACAGCACTCCACTCTGGGTTTGACTATTATGTTTTTGTTTGTTTTTAGTTTTTAAATGACACTCACATCAATATCAAAGTCATAGTTACAACTGGGAAACGACTTTTCGAAGTGCTCTGATATACAACAAACAGTCTTAAAGATGCAACTTGTTGAAATGTGAAGCCGTCCATCCTGCATGACACTTTTTTTTCCAGCGGCAAACAGTTTTCTTTGTAGTTGTAGAAGAGCTCTTGTAAAAACAACAACAACAAAAAGTCCCAACTGGCGAACACTAAGCTGCAGCGACAGACTCCGGTAGCTCCGGACGTTTACATTCAAACACTTGCGTCAATGAGCCAGAAAGAGGATAATCTGAAAATGCTCGTTTGGGAAAGTGGACTTCTCGTGACCTCGCTCAAGTGCGGCCGCTTTGAATTCATGAATGGGATTAGGTGTTCGGCCCCGGGCGGTGGAGGCGTTCCGAATCAAACGGTAGCCGATGGAAACGCGGCGCAGAGATACAGCGCGGCGGGACGGAAACGCTGACGTCATCCTGGCCCCATCTTCCAGAACATCGTGTCGTGTGTTCGTGGCTCTGAACACGGAGAAGTTTAGGCTGAAGAGGAGCTGAGAAACAAGCGCTTCAGTGGTGCTCCCAGTAATGCACTGCTGTGCTGCAACGCATGTGTATCAGAAATGTAATCGAGTAAAGGAGCGGAGCACTGACACTGGATCAGCCATTTGGTTTTGGTGTTATTTTTTTTAATGAGACACGGGCGTTTTGGCTCGAAAAATGGACGAAACAGTAACGCTGGACCCGTTTCTGAATCCACCATATAAACAAACGAGGTTCTGGAAAATGGGCCGCATGCATCATTTATCGAAATGAAGGTACAATTATAGAAACCAGACGTAATGCGTTTTCATTTCTATTTTGCGCCTCCTGAATAAAACCGAATTCCCACAAATGAAGGGTGAGTTCGGTTCGTCTGCCCTTCGAAGGTCAAAGGTCAAGAAATGTGTCTACGGTAGGATTCAAAACGACAGATGGAGATTCCTTTGTTGCTTCCCAGCCAAATTTCCTGCATCTTTATGCCACTTTGGTTGATTTGAGGAACGCATGCATTCGTATGATCATACAGTTTGTTTTTTTAAGAAGAGAACAAAAAAATTGAAAGAGCGACGACGAAGAAACCTAGAAACCTGCCAACATGCCAGAAAAACATTGAATATTTGTCTCAAAATAAAGTGTAAAAAAACAAAAAAAGACCCCAAGACATAGAAACGACTCTGAACTAATCTGAAAACACTTGAACAACAGTGTACAAACAACAACTCCGACGAGCACACTTCAAAGAAGGAAAAAAAAAAAAAAAGCTTTTATATACACATACACCCGATTAACATCCCCATTCTTTTAGCCCTCGATTTTTCCAGGTTGTAATTTACATGAGCAAGACAAGAGAGTTATGGTGTTGGTTAATACAGTAGTTTATATGAGAGGCAGCGACAGAGAGAGCTCAGACTGACGGATCAGAAACAGGTGCAGGAGAGAAGGGGACAGAGAGTTACTGGAGCCGGGACAGGATGAGGCAAGACGTCCAACAGGAAAACAAATGTGAGGCGAGAGGAGGGAGAGTCCAACATGGACAAAACTGAAACAGTACGAGTACAACAGACCCTACCACCCCTCCTAACCACAGAAAATCAAAGATTAACTTAGCTCTCTTGCAGTAGAAAATGGAAAGATAAGCAGTTCAATGTTCAATTCTTGTTTTCTTTTTTTGTCGGTTTCTTGAAGATGCGGTTTTTTTCTTTTTGTTTTAGCATGTCGTTTGGAGTCTTCTCGCTCAAAGCTTCTGTGTGGCTTTGTCACTCTTTAGGGCTAAAAACGAAAAAAAGATAAGAAAAAGAAATGCACTTAGGTCCCACTGAGAATAAATATTAAGCCTCATTCCTATTCCCTCAATATCCCATTACTTCCTACAGGACAAATGTCCATTACAGCAACAATGAAGCCCTGCAGAACTCTTCAGCCAAAGAGGTTCAGACCAACAAGTCTCTGTGCCAAATCTAACCGCGTTGAGCTGGAGACAGTTGACGTTACGGAGAGGAGAGTTCATCGTGCGTTGATGCCGGTGGTCGCTCCGGTCCTGAGACCCGATTCTGACCTGAGCCGCCCCGTTATTTTTCATCCCGTAGCGTTGCATTGTGCCGTGACGATGTCATCGCAGTTGACGGGATTAGTGGTCAAATGCAAGACCAGAAAGTGATTTGTTGAAAATGTTGAGGTTTAAAGATGATACTGCGAACATTACTGAAGTATTTGAATGAAACGGTTTCCCCTTCCCCCCCTGAAAGGGTTTTTTCTATTTCTTGGGGAGCTTTTCCTGATCCGATGTGACGTTCTGGGACAGGGATGTCGTATGTGTACAGATCGTTAAGCCCTTTAAGGCACATTAGTAATTTTTTATGTTGGGCTACATAAAATAAACTGAAATTAATTGAATATATTATATTAACCGACTTCTGACATCCTGCTGACAAACACGATAAGAGTCATTTATGATCAGATGGAGCTGCTCCTGGACATCTTTTATATTACAGAGTCCACTTCAAGACCAATTCCCTCACGTCATATAAACCATGGACCTCAAATATGAGCCGCGGTTTACTGGACAATATGCCGTCGTTGGGGATTTGTCTCGGTAGTTCTACGTTTCTCTTGACCGTCGGAGCCACTTATGTACATTTACTCTCGTCTTTTAACTAAATGAGAGTGAACGGTTTGAATGAATGCATTAATGACATTTGCTCCACTGACATCTAGTGGTATTTAACCACAAGTCGAATCAGAGCCCCTCCAGTTTTAGAGGTCGTTACAGTTCCCTTCAAAAGAACACAATGCTGATCTCATCAATCTCTACTACAGCTCACGTACGTGTGTCTGTCTATTTACTGCACAACGTGCTATTAATCACCCCCATCAAATACTTCTTGATGTACGAACGAGCCAAACACGGGCAAGAATGTTGCCTCTAAACCTGTTAAGACTTCAAGCCAAGAGAATTAGCTTGATGTGTAACGGCATCATCAGGTGAAGCACCTGTAACATCTGCTCAAATATGTCTGCGTTTTGCAACCTATCGCGGCAGAACCTCGCGTTGACGTAACCGTGTGTGTAATTATTGCAAAGCAAGCAGTGTTCACGTACCTGTGTGTCTCAGGAGCCCTGGTAGGTTGCCTGGAAACGAGCGGTTTCCTCGTAGATCAGTTCCTTCAGCTTCTCTTTGGGAAGGTCGTCCAGTTCCATGGAGAAAGTGAAGGGCTCCTCTGCTACCGGCTACACACAAACACACACATTTAAAACACCTTCCACTAAAGCTGTAGAGACATTTCATTCAGATTGAGCTTTAAAAATAAAGACTTGGTGGTAGAATTGAGAAGTTTTGTTGCAACATGCTGCACACACACACACACACATATAACGGTAAGGTTAAATTTATATAAAAGCTTTCAGACGAATGCTGCAAAGTGGGGAAAGCTGGAGAGACTTTATGCATCCCGAACAGCGAAGTCAAGTGTTTGAAATGTGATCAGGACACGAGAATACAAACATTAAAAAACACCGGTGAAGAAATCAGAACTAGTCTAAATTTAAGACTTTTAAGACTTTAGACCTTTAAGACTTTTAAAGAAATTTAAATTAAAAAAATTAATACATTAATTTAAATTAATTAATCAAAATAAACACACTGATGTCTTTAAAAAATTTAATTATATTAAAATAAAACACTGTCAAATAAATGTCATTTTATAAATTATAATTATTTATAATTATATTTACAAAATGTTAACACATAAGTCCTAATATATTTAAAAATATACAATAAATAAAGCAAATTGAAAAAAAATTGCAAAAAAAAAAAAAAAAAAAAATAAAAAAAAATAAAATAACAATAAACAAAAAAAAAAAATTCAAAAATAAAATGTGTGTGTGTGTGGGTGTGAGAGTGTGTGTGTGTATGTCTCTATGGTGTTGATGTGTGTATGTGTGATGGATGTTTTTGCAAATTTTACTGATATAACCCTTTTTGCAAAGTAAAAATATCAAACTAATCTTTTCAAACTGTTATAATAACTTCCAAAAATTAAAATAAAAAAAACAAAAGGAAAAAAAAGAAAAAACAACACACACAAAAGAAAAACAAACACCATTTCATCAACACATCACACATTGGATAGGACAATATAAATAGGAATAAATAATAATTAATAAATTAAAATACTATTTTTGTAGTGAAGACTCTAGCTACATATGTAGACACAGACACATTGACATGACTCACAAACTACTACAATTTTTTACTTATTCTATTTTTACCTTTATGCGTATTATATTAATTAGGTGCGCCTATGACTAGCTGTTATTAACTTGACACATGAGTAAACAACATACATAACACATACATATACATATACATTATTATACTGTGAGATGCTGAAGTAGGTCCTGGGTGAGCTCCCATAGGCTCTGGTGTCATCCTGTCCTGACCAGGTCATTTCACTCTCACGGGGTCATCCAGCTGTCTGCTCGCGGTGGTCTGGGGTCTGTCTCTCTGTGGTCTGGTCCGCGTCTAGAGGACAGAGATTGTGCAGTGATGAGTTGTGGTCTTTGAAGGCTTGTGGTCTTCCGTGAGCGCTGTTAGCAGGCTGGATTTCCTCGGTGACGCGCAGAGGGAGAGAGAGCGGCGAGCGGCGCAGCAGCAGCAGGGAGCCTGGCGGCGCCCAGCGCTGGTGTCTCTGCTCTGCTTCTCGTTTTGTGAGATGCCTCTGCTGAAGTCTACACAACACAGACTCATTCATTTCACCCACCGTGACCAGACCACCCGAAACTTTTCACTCGTTCTTTTCAAGCCGTTTTTCTCCATGTTTGCTTGCGAAGTAGTAGCAGCGTAGAGGGGGGGATTAGGATGATAGGATTGGTGCAATGTCACCACGGTGCGCGCGCATGATCACAGAGCGTGATGCTCCCGCGCGCCATCGCTGGAGCCGAGAGCCGAGAATTGTGCGGGGAGTTTCACTGTTATATAGAAACACTGGAGTTGATAAGCGTGTCTTCTTGTCTGATCAATAAGCTGTGGTGAGGTGCGTGGCGGACACTGGACAGCTGCTGATCACTCAACACACCACCTGCACAAATAAGCAGGAGTGTAAGGCAGCATTTTTTGGATTTTTGGGAGACCCATTTGACCCCAGGGAAAACCCTGGACATGACACCCAAAAAAAAAAACCCAATCCAATGGGGATTTAAGACAATTTAAGACTTTTTAAGGCCTTATTTTTAGGAAAAGCAATTTAAGACTTTTTAAGACTTTTTAAGGACCCGCGGACACCCTGGAAATCCACCATTTGTATTTCTCCACAGCAGCAGGAGGATTCAGTCCAGACGTAAACCGAGATGAGATTAGGTTCTTTAACCTCCCTCCAGCTGAACCCTGGAGAAAACTCGAGGCTAATTGCATTCCCAGCACAACGCAGAAAAAAGGCTCACAATTAAATCTCGGCTCATGATCGAAAACAATGGCAAACATGTTAGAATGAAAAAAGGCCCTTCTGCCTCCAACATTGTTGCAAATCTCATAAATGAGGAACAGTGTGGCATTAGGCTGGATATATTGGGAGAAATGGAATATAATATTAATAAGCATGTTTTTCCTCTGTAGACGGTAGAATATATAATATTGACAGAATGAAAAGGCATTATTTTCCCCCTCTGACATCTTTCTTAAAGCAACATGCACGTTATTTTCACAGATTTTCTTTCGCTGCAGCAATAGTGTAATAATTGATAAAACGGCATGAAATAAGGGGTTCTACCCCTCCGTACCTCGTCTGAGGGATCGTAGTACTGCTCCAGGTAAGGATGAGCCAGGGCCTCCTCAACGCTGATGCGCTTCTCGGGGTTAAAGGTCAGCATGCGGCCCAGCAGGTCCAGAGCTGCGTCAGATTCACCAAAAGCTTCAGTTAGTCCAATGGTATTCATCACAATAGATTTATAATTATTTACTTATTTTATTTAGGTCTAATAGTACTTTTAAAATAGTTTTAAGGGTGAAAAACTAAAACAAACAAACTGCTGGGTTTCCAGCTCACATATTTCCCCACTCAACACACTACTGATATTGTGTAGAGAAAAGTCCTTAAAATAGGGTGGCACTTCTTAAAAAGGTGATGCCTAGACCCTCTCATCTTTGTATCTGTGGAAATATACAAATAATTCAACCTTTTACTATATTTTTTCTTTATACAAATGTCATGAACATTTTGCAATTTATTATAACTTCACTGGATGTTCTCGTTTGAATCGCTAAACTTTCCTTTCCTTCAGGCTTATTGTGAAAGCAAACAAACAAAAAAAAGCCCCTAGAGCAGCTTCAAACAGATCATCTGACAAAATGATCACACATTAAAAGCCTGTTATACGGATAATATTCTTCAGGGTTATAAACCCTTTGCTGCTCCATTTCATCAGACCTTTCTCAACATGTAAAGAACAACCTGCACCATATGCTGTTCCTGTAAATATGTATGTCTTATTTTCCCCCCTTTACATTCCAGGCTAACAAACGTATGTGGTGCGCTGCCATTACCTTTTGAGTCTGCCTTGTAGAGCGTCTCCCAGGGGATTCTGGGTTTATGAGGGAGGGACTGCAGGTAGTTCCTCGCCTTCATGTTGATGATGCAGTTCAGATCGTCCTGAGACGGAGAGCCGAGGACGCCTGCACACAGAGGAGGGCGGGGGATGCTTTACAATGAGCCTCATTTCCCACCCAGACGCGTCTCGCTCTGGTTACCTGAAGCTGGCTAAGTTACCCGAGTGAAGAATTTGTAAAAGGTTACAAGTATACGCTTTAATTTACAACCAGTTCAAACAGAACTGGGCAAACAAATAAAATCAGACTGGATGCAAATGCGAATCATCGTCCGGCAAATAAGAATAACCGATAATCGTACACGGTTCTTCAAATAGTGTCCACATGTTGTAGAAATGGGGTAGAAATGAGTGAAAACTCACCCAGGATGTGGTTGAGCTGGTCCAGGTAGTGTTTCCCAGGGAAGATGGGCCTGTTGGACAACATCTCCGCCAGGATGCAGCCCACTGACCAGATGTCAATGGACTTGGAGTAGCCCTGAGACACAAACACACACTGTGTCATCGAACTGAAACGCTTTCCGTCCCAACACAGAATCCACATCGGTTCCTCACACACACACCTTTGAGTTGAGCATGATTTCTGGAGCCCTGTACCAACGCGTAGCCACGTACTCTGTCAAGAACCCGGTGTGGTCGTGCTCAGGGTCGGCTATCCGTGCCAGGCCAAAATCACAGATCTGAGGAAGAAGCGAAGGGTCAGAAACTTCATACTCATAAACTGAAGCATTCGAGCATGAGTAAGACTGTACACTTTCCTTAAGCCCGAGGAGAACCCTTCAGATACAGAACTGCCAGTTCAGTTTTATGCTTCTCTCAAACGTTATTCCTCCTGCTCTACTTTCTAAATCTCAAGGCCTCATTTTGAAATCCAAGTCATGTTTATGTTTATTCAAAACACCGAATTGCAGGAAATGTATTTGCAGTTAGTATTCCAGACAGTCGAGTAACACCGTTTACAACACTCAGAGGGAAAATAATTAATATTATTATGATGTGTAAATCAAGTATTCTAAATTATTATTATTATAATTGATGAATGATGGTTGGCTGCCGGGATTTCACAAGTGTTCACCGAAGATGTTCAACACGGCAAAGATAAACCCTCGTGGCTCATAACGCAGCCTGGACTACAGCTAGTATCAATTTGTGAAAAAGACAACCGGACATTCCGGAAATAAAAGCAAGACTTTATCTCCAATTAAAATAAAAAGAAGAAATGCACGGCTCTACGAACAAAAACATTGTTTTTGAGGCTATTTGGCTTGTATAACTCCCTAAAATCCAAAAAACACATTTCACTTCTCGTAAATTCACCAAAGGTCAGCATTAGATAATGACTCATTTGCATATTTAAGTGTAACATTTAAGAAAACTTGTAATACAAAAACTAATAGTAAGTCTTAATGTCAGTAATCACCTGGCGGAGTTTCATGGTTATATATATTAGTTATTTCTAATGACCTTTTGTGGAGTCTTGTAAAATGTATGAAATGTTACAGAACATATCACCAACGGTTGTTTTCTCACAAATAGACAGAGCCAGTAATCTCCATTTAAGCAGCACTTGCATGCATTACACGTTCCAGATTAATTCTGTATATATTCTGAAGGTTTTTACAGAGGGGATCGTGTACATACCATGCATAGCCGTATCTATAGGACGTTAGATAAAAGAAGACTTCCAAAATCCCCTCTGTGAAAAATTTTACCGGTAATCTAATGTCAACAAAATAACGCGAGAACTTTGAACCTGGCTGATTTATGCTAATTAGCACATGGTTTTTTTCAATACCCAATTTGCATATAAAATCATACAATTCCATAAAACTTGTAGTAGAAAACAAAATTGTCCTAGTGCAAGTAGTCAAGTGGTCCTAGTGCAAGTAGCATACCTGCAAACTCATGAGGGGTGCAGGTGACTTTTTTTTTTGTCACCACACCACATCCACGTTGTTTGAAGCCTCAAAGCTTTTAGAACCACAACTACAGTCATTTTATTGTTCTGACCACAAATCTAAATAATGATAATAAACAGTTTAAGAACAAAAGGTCCTCCGCTCTGACTCAGCCCTGTAATGATAGTAATAACAAATATACATTGTCATTATATATAATATAGTTAAAGTCATTCATGAACCAACTTTTTTTTTGTTACCTGAACAGTCCTCATGGACTTGTCCCTGAATCTGTTCTGTCTCTACCTGTTTGTCACGATACTCATATTATAACTTCTATACATATTACATACCTGCCATAAATATCATGATACCCGATACCAGAATTCAATACACCATACAAACAATATGGTACCATAATTACGAGACTGGTATATTTATCTATAATAGTAATAAATAAAACATCTGTATGGTTCACTTTTTACCAACTTTTCAACACTTAACAAATGACAGTAATATGAGTATTAATACAGCCAGATATGAATGAAACTACATGGTTCCATCATAGCATTGATTATACACTATGAGGCCGTTAGTCTCTGACCAGATGATCCACAGTTCATCAGGATGAGCAGCTGGAGAGTTACAGAACTTTACAGACTGAAACATTTCACTTCTGGCATCTTTTTATTTGTTAAGCCGAAGTCTCTAAAGCTGCGCCTCTTCTCTCGCTGTGAGCTGCGCAGCGCAGTGTGCGCAGACAGCTCGACACGGAGCAGCGCGTGCGCTCTGATCGCTCTCTTAATGAAGTATGATACTAAAAATATGCTAAATCACATCGTGTTTAACGTACGGGTACTTTGTTAGCATCGCTACACCGTGCAGCGTGACAGGAGTAGATGTAGCGGGCTAACATTCAAGCTAACCTGAACCCCCAAACGCTGTGGACATCTGAACGCTGATTGGCCGAGACGCGACACGCCCCATCAAAGATGTTTTATTGCGAAGAGCAACACTTCACACTTTTCTCCGCGTCTCACTGCAATCTCAACGGCAGCGGGCCAGGTGACCCCCCCCCCCCCCAAAAAACCAAAAACTGTTCGGATCTCAACGATTCACGTGGATGACCTATTTTGAGTTCAAAACGGTGAATTTCACCGAAAGGTGACAAGTTTGCAGGTATGAAGTAGTCAAGTGGGGAAGTTGCATGGTGAAATATTAATAAAATGTTTTACCCTGTTCAGCAGGAATGGGAAAAATTTACGATGTCACTATTCAACTGAGAGTATTTTGATAGAAAGTATCTGCAATTAACACATTTCAGCCAGCGTTTATGTTTTGTAGTTCAACTGTTCCCTGATCAGTGAGGGGTCATGAAAAGCCAGGAAGGGCTGAGGTCAATCCATCGCCCACATCCAACATTCCTGAGATTCCTTTTCAATTGTGTGCAGCGCTGTACGTTACAACTTGTACCAATGGTTAAATAAACATAAAAGGCTCTTGTGTAAAACGGTTAGCTAGATAAAAATAGGCATTTAATTTAAATGCGCAACATGTGTGAGATTAAAATAAATCTATACATATAGATTTTAAATCACAAAGTGTTTCACGCCGAAACAACTGCAGGATTTCCACAATTATACAACTATATTTGCTTAATGAAACACCAATATGTGTCTTTTTTTTGCTGCCCGACAAAATGACAAAAAAAGGACACAGTAACCTAGTTAACAGAAAAGATGGGTAGTGTGTGTCTTCTGACCTTGAGGTCGCAGGTGGTGTTGATGAGCAGGTTGGAGGGCTTGAGGTCACGGTGCAACACGTTGGCCGAGTGAATGTACTTGAGGCCTCGCAGGATCTGGTAGAGGAAATAGCAGACGTGGTCGTTGCTCAGCCTCTGGGTCTTCAGCAGCTTGTACAGGTCCGTCTCCATCAGGGTCTGCACGATGTAGCTGGGAGGACGCGCGGGTCAAGGAGGACCACAAAGAGGACCGACAGCGTTTATTGACACCAGGAGAAACATAAGCACCGCTTTGGAACAGCAGTATAGGTTTACGAATACACATAAAAGTATTCTAGATGTGTATCGTGTTTAGAGACTTCACTGTAGTCAGATATTGGTGCGTTCATTTTGTTTCCTTCAGTCCACCGCTCTGCAAATTACGACAGTCTGAGAGGACCGAGCTGAATAATGTGCATCCAAACTAGATAAAATACTCAAAAGGATCAGTTTTAGAAGATGTAAGATCAACATAATTTATGCCTCGACATCACAGTACTTCTTATTCGTGTAAATCATCAGTTGAAATATGTTTACAATGCCAGTTAAAAAAAAATCTCAAAATATAAACTGTAATTTTAAATAATTATCAGTAACACACAGCACCTAAAAACTATTTTTATAATAATTTATATTTAATATTCAGCCAAAAATGTTGAAGCAATGACGACCACGAGAAACACAATTGCCTCAAAGTTTTCCTTCTTATTACCCGTTAAACTGAACTCGGGAGGCACTAGAAGGCGAGAGCATAAATGGACTGAAATCTGGATTAATAACTCCTCGTTCATTTGTTTGGAGCAGCCACTGCAGAATTGACAATTCTCCCACACACTTAAAATGAAAAAGAAAAGCTGTTGCAATAAAGGTTCGCTTCAAAAGTCAGTGTGGTACCCGGTATTTGAATGCATTACGACCAGGTGTTGAGATGAATATCTTTTCAGAGCATTGAAGAGTTCGATTCAGTCAATGCTCGGAGAACAAGGGACGCAAATGACTCTCGCTGTAAAGCCTTGAAAAGGATACACATCCCTCATGCTGTCAATGTTCCGTGCCCTGAGAATGTCGTTGATGCCGATGATATTCTCATGGTGGAAACGCAGCAGGATCTTGATTTCCCTCAGTGTGCGCTGGCAATATGTCTGGTGCTCAAACGGGCTGATTTTCTTGATGGCTACGCGCTGGGTTGAGACGTTGTCGTTAGCAGAGCTGGAAAGGGAGGATGCGGAAAGAGGCACAAAACAGGTTTCATATTACACTCTGGTCAATCCACACACAATGACGTTATCAGAAACTGGGCTGACACTTGGGGGTAAAAAGGGCGTAGCAGACTCCTCCGCCAAGATGCACGTCTTTCTGCTGAGATATGTTGAGAGCTTCCATCTGTGCAGTGTCAATGTGGTCTAGGTGGAGAGTAAATGGAGGAGCAGCTGGGAATAGTGCGTTTCTGGAATCCTTGAATTCTCTGTCCCTTTGTGAGAATGAATGAATAAATATATATATATATGGTACTTTACGCAGACACTTCAACAGGAACACCAGTTACAGCACTTCTTTCCTATTGCACAACATGCTGCATAAACTGGGCAGTTCATGAGCCTGTACAACCTTTGCTCAAATGCTGTGGCAGAAACCCAGAACACAGAGTAAACATCCGTTTAAGGCACATTCGGACACAAAACATCTGTACACCCTTGCTAACGATATAGCGTGGATCCTAAGATTTAATTCATTTGTGTTGTTCTTCCACTGTCCCAACCAGTGGGTGTTGACAATGTGCTGACACATGTCTGTTTGGAAAGGACAGTTATCTCATTGATATGCATGTGTGGGCCCCGGTTCTCACGCGAAATATGCATCTTCACATCTGATCCCGCTCACAGCTTCAGCCTCCATTGCGATGACTTGGCATTCATGCCAAGTGCAAAAGGGTTGCTTAACATGACCACACAAGGCTGGGGATCTCTCACACGCGCGAGGAAAGGCCTCGCGACAACTGACAAAAATCACACTCTGCAGCAGCTTTTTTCCCCTGCAGGCTTAACGTTTAACAATTCAGAATTCAAATATAGATAAATGTGGTTTGGAAGCTGATGCCGGACATGTTAAATGACTGAGGCCCTAACTCAAATGTGCGGTTTGACTGCAGTCTGCAAAAAAAATCATCATCGGATAGCAACCTCCGTCCTGCGCAATCACTCCCGATCTTGTTTCATGTAAAGCTCATAGCCACGCCTGTAGCTAGCGAGCTAGCTCGCTAACCACAACACAAGCCTTCGGGTTCAACAGCGTCTGAATGTCGGGCAGCGGGTTGAAACACACACGTCGACACCGAGCCCAAGTTCACAGGACGGCGCGTTGAGATTAGCTGGCTCACGGTATTTGATTAGCACACGGTATTTGCAAACAAACGGCTCACGTTATCTAGCACTTTTTTAAATAATTATTTAACGTTGGACACTACGGTGGCCCAGCGGAGACGACGAGCACAACTCACCAGACCATTCCGTACGCCCCCTCCCCGATGTAAGACAGGTTCGTGTAGCGGGGGCCCACATCGAAAATCTGTCCCTTCACGGACTCGGCCTTGAGTCCCGCAGCTGCGGGCGCTCCATCCTGCGCCACCGTGCCAGCCGGGGCGGCAGCGGTAGCGGCAGCAGCGGCGGCGGCGCTGTTGGAGCCTGCGGCCCCGACCGTCGCGGTGCTGACTGGGCATGAATCCGCCATTCTCGCTCTCCAAACCGCTCCCGCTCTGTCAATGTGTTGCTCCGGGGAACCGTCGCCGCTCTCAGATCGGTTTTAATGTCGGTGCGGCGCTTCGAGCCAACGGATTGTTTGACTGACGGCGCAGAGCGACTCGAGCGGGGCCCTCTCTGCTACCCGAGTGTAAATGGATTTCGTGCGCGAGCCCGGATTTAGTCTCAGCGCCGGAGCGTAAATGCGCGTGCCAAATTACGGTAATACAGGTGCGTTAGATATCTTCATGAGGGTGGCTCGTCTGTGCGGAGTCACGTCCGTTGGCTAGAGGCACCGCCCGTGCAGCTTTCGTAGTTGACGTGAAACAAGCGCAATCTGCAAAATAAACATGCAGCAGCAGCTTCGAGTGGGCGTGCCGAGATGTGTTGCATGCTGCCTGTTGTGACAAGAAAACCCGACTTTATGATTAAATAGTCATTTTATCGATTCGCATGTGGTTATCTACAACTGTATGCCACCCACCACCGTTATGTTTTAGTACCTTGTGATAGCCTGTTTAAGGACGTCGCTGTATGTCACGATTTACGTGATAAAAAACAGGGTGCTTTGATTATATTTGACAGTAAATTATGATACTGTGTATGTATATTTGAGATATAATCATATTAATGTATAGGAAAACCTGTTATTACAATTGTGGACGTTTTTAAGTCCCAATTAGTATTGACAAATAATTATTGTTAAAATAGATATGGATGAGATTGTATTTGTTATCATTTGATACATGTAGTTTAACAAATTAAATTAAAATTCAATTTTATTATCCTCGCACTTTTCTTGACAGTGAGTCACAGATTTGAATTTTCATTTTCAACCTAATACACAAATGATTGTTAATCATTGACACTCATTTAAAGAGGAATGTATTCGTCTTTAAAATAAAGCATAAACACAAAAAGGTGCAACAGAATTGTTTTTAAAAAGAGTCTATAATACGTTTTAGATATATAATATAGCGAATCGGTTTCAATAAATGTATATTCCCACTTTTTTTATTTCTCTGTGAGAGACATACATACCATAATAATCTTATCACCATGGAAACGAATGCGACTGCCGTGACCACACCCCTTTGCACACGACACAGCGTCGGGCAGTGCACTTCCTGGTTACTCGGCGCTGCACGCCTGTTGTGGCTGTTGATGTCAGACTATTGATTGTTTTCTTCTCAAGGAATGGTACATTTAGTCCTAGGACGATACTGCATCGGCCGGATTCGTCTCGCGCTCACTCTCATCGGACTTCCGTATTCGGTATGCACCCTTGAAGTCAGGTAAGACGGTATAAGGTTAATTAAAAGGTTAAACTAGAAGCGTTGATTATTTGATATTATGGGACAGTTTTAGCTGTAATCAAAAGTAGACATAGTTATGTGCTGTTTCTGTCTAAGTCCTTAAAACTGGCAGGTGATATGTAAGTCAATATGATATATTAGTTTCCATGTAATATCATGTTGATATGAAATGACATGTCAAACTAATAATTGCTTCACCAAACCATCATTACTTTAGTTTAGACAATGAATGTATATCGCGGTATGTCATGATATGATTGCACTGCTGGATTTAAATGGGATTTTATGCTAGAAGATGTATCCTCTCATCATTGGGGGGGGGGGGGGGAGGAGAGTATATGATATGAGAAGCCAAGAGTGCATGTGGAGTGGTGCTGCACATGCACACATCATTGAAAGCAGATGTGGTCTTACTTACTGGATTTCTACGTCTCATATTTCTTCCCTTGCAGGCCGGCCATCAGTACCATCAGTAGCAGTTGCTTTAACCTCTCCACAACAAGTGTCTGGACAATGCCATCCCACGCAGCGCCTCATGTCAAGTCCAGATGCCCCGAGTATCCCGGGTCCAAAATCAAGCGCTTCCTCGTGCCCGATGACAAGATGGGCTGGAGTCAGAGCTGGCCGCAGTATAATCCTGTCAGCCACACCGACCCTTTAGTAGAAAAGAAACCAGTTTGGGCTGATCCTGATATTGGGTGAGTTCTATATCTTAGGACTGCTGTGTAAGAATGAACTGTAGATGTAGTTATTTCCTTAGCTGCTCTGCTGTGAGACATTCTGACCGTTGAACATGCTCTTAGTTTTCAAAGATCAGCTGATGTTTATTCATGCCGATTACTTTTTCTTATTTTGCAGCTCTTTCTCTCCAAAGTTTAACGCTGAGGATGCTGGTGTGGACAGGACGAGCTTTGACGGCAGCTACAAAATGGAAAAGGGAAAGCCACTGTAAGTTATCGCACACATTACATTACATGTCATTTATTACATGCTATGTCACAACAGTATTGACAAAAAAAGAACAACCAACCTTAAGTACAAATACAGAACAACAGAACACAAAGAAACATAACACAGAAGAAGAACAATCACGAAAGTGAAAGAAAGCTGTGTTTTAAAAGAATCTTTTAACAAATCGAAAAGTTAATCTAGATTCGGAAGGAGATAGTGAGGAAAGATTGTGTTTTCAGTCCAGTGGGGAGCTCGCCTTTCCTGATGTCAGTGGGGGTCCTGAGCAACCACTGAGGGAGCCGGACAGCAACAGTCTGTTACAAAGGGTTAGCTCGAGGTGCAGGAGTCACACCGTCGATTGGCTTGCCGACAGCCGAGGCGTAGCCCGCGGTATGTGTGACCATATCCCGGATGCGGGCGCGGCGGGGGCCCGATCCGTTCAAACGCGCCAGGCCAGGTGTAGTGTTTGATGCCGGGGAGGACGGGAGTGGTGTGGAGCGGGAGGCGGGTGGTGTGGATGATTTCTGGAGACTGAGACCAGAGCTGCTGCTGTATTCTGGATGAGCTAGGCAGATGATGAGAGCAGGAGGGTAGACCAGCCAGAGTTGTTGAGACAGTCAGTGAGTGAAATGACGAGCCTGGATCAGAAACCTCGCCGCCCTCTCTGAGGTAAGAAGGCCTTCTCCTGATGTTGTGCATGCACATAGGACACAGCGTCGCGTGATGTTGCAGTGTTGGCTGGTTGTCAGAGTTGTGTGTGTGAGTGGTTCAGAGGTTCCTGGGGTAGGGTAGGGGCCTACACAGAGCTGTTGAGGGTGGTAGTGGGGTGGTGGGTGGGGAGGCCCCGAAGGAAATAGTAGCTGGTCTCTTGTCAGGGTTGATTTTCAGGGGTGAGCAGACATCCACTGAGAGAGTCGGTCAGAGACAGGCAGAGAGCGCGCGCCCTGTGTTTCGGGGTGAAGTGGAAGCAGAATCAGTTCAGTGGGTCAGTAGCTATGGTAGGAGTAGAGATGAACGAGATGAGAGCCGAGAGAATTTGAGAAGAGCAGGGAAGAAGAGAGAGCAGGACAGGACGGAGAGAACCCCAGTAGTGAGAGAGGGAGAGGACAACACAGAGAGACTTCCCCGTAAGTTACCCGTAGGTGGTAGGAAGAGAAAGGAGAGAGTGCAGTGCGAAAGTGATCCCTGAGTCCTGAAGAGAAGAGATAAGGATCTGTGAACCACTGGTGGTTGCAAATGCAGAAAGGTCTAGAAGGATAAGGACAGAGGAGAGAGAGGCTGCTCTAGCAGTGTGAAGCTGCTCAGAGACAGCAAGGAGGGCAGTCCAAATGAAATGGTTCAGAGAGGTTAGTTTAGGGTTAAAATGGGTCCAAAAGAAAGTCCCAGTAACACGTTTTTGTGTATTAGTTTATTTGGTGTCTTATGTCCAAGCAAACATTTTCCAAGTGTTACTTTCATGTTTTTTTTAGCTGCACATGACAGGGAGTCATTTCATTAAAATTATAACGTCAAAGACTTTGCTTAACCGAATCCCCTCACCCCCCCGCCCTAGGATTAATTTGACCCCCCTCAATGTTGTTTTATGTCGGTGTTTTCGGGAAACACAAACACAAACAAGTGCACTCATACTTGGAAAACAAAATTAATTCTAATAATATAATTTTTTTCGTTTTAATTGCTGGCGTCAAATTGAACCCAAATAAAGGTAAAATATAAAAGTAATAATAAAGGTAAGAGTGAAACATTGATGAAGGGTCAAAATGACCCATAGGCGGGGGGAGGGTGTAATATTGATTTGGGTCAAAATGACCCTAAGGCAACACAAGGGTTAAAATGGCAATAGAGAAGGATTTTGCTTAAACTTATCATTATGAAGTAAATGTCGATTGCGCAATGTGATAGCTGAAGAATTATGACACCCTCGTTGTTTACTTTAGTTCCCTATAAGCCTCACTCTCACAATGCAGTTCTGTCACCGGGCGATCTCCCTGGAAGGATTAATGCTCGATTTAAACCACAAAGGAAAAGGTTTCAACCATTGCGCAACCAAAAGTTGAAGAGGATTGCGCCTTTGTCTATGAGAGTCTTTAATTGGAGGTCTAAGAGTTTTGTGTTTGTAATACATATTTATTTTTTAATGCCAATAAATGCATTTGCTTTTTACTGGTGTAGAAATCCTCACGGACGCACTGGGGTGACTGGTAGAGGTTTGCTGGGCCGATGGGGACCCAATCACGCAGCAGATCCCATCGTCACCAGGTAACCCTTTCTCGACTTTACCCATCTGTGTTATCCAGATACGTGCTCACTAAACCAAAGTCCAAGTGAGCTATGTGATTACCACCGTGCTATTTAAGCTGCAGTGCATCGGAACAGTTTCCTGTCATGTTAAAAAGATGCTCAGTTGACAAAAGGAACTTTTCAGTTTTCTTTTCGTGAATACCCGATGAACAGATGTGTGTTTGGTCACTCACTGTCTGGCAGATGGAAAATAGATGCCAAAAAAGCGAAGATATCTCACCCCGTCTCCAAGCGGCCTATCCTGCAGTTTGTGTCCATCAAGAGGAAAGACTGTGGGGAGTGGGCCATTCCCGGGGTTGGTGGCTTTTACATTTCTCTTTCAAACCGAAATGAATTCACAGCCAAGACGTGTGAGTTAGGGTTTGAGTGTTTTGGTGTAAGAGGTCACGGTCCTGTAACTTCCTTGCTTATTGGTGTGGGTGTGATTGTTCTGCAGGGGATGGTCGATGCAGGGGAGCAGGTCTCTCTCACTTTGCAGCGGGAGTTCTCGGAAGAAGCCTTGAATTCGTTGACGGTCCCGGCACCAGAGAGGGCAAAAATCAATGAGCGCATCGGCAAACTCTTCAAATCAGCAGGGTTTCAGGTCCGCCGCCGACGCCCACTCACTAGTTCCCTGCCACATTTCAGTCTACAAGTTCTTTTATGAGGAAAACTAGAATATGTTTTTTCCTTTTTTTCTTCAGGTCTATAAAGGCTACGTGGATGATCCGAGAAACACTGACAATGCTTGGATGGAGACGGTCGCTGTCAACTTCCACGACGAATCGGGTATCAGTTATTTTATTTAGATGTCTTTTTATTGTAAAAAACAAATCTTTAAAATGCAGTATTTAATTAATACGACAACAGCTCCAGCAATGTTTTAAAAAAAACGTGTTCTTGTAAAAATGTCTCTCTGGTGACAACAAACATGTTTGACATGTTTTTTGTAGGGCGATGACATATTTGTTGTTGTTACCGTAGGCAACAGTGTGAGCGAGCTGCCGCTGCAAGCCGGCGATGACGCAGGACAAGTCCAGTGGGTTGATGTTGACTCGTCTGTCCCGCTGTATGCCAACCATTCCCATTTCATGGAGCTGGTTGCCAAAGAAAGGAAAGCTCACTGGTAACCAAGGACGACAGACTGACATGACGACGATGAAGGAAACATGGAGCCTTGTTGTTCCCTGAGATAAGGATGCATTACACCTAAACTTACCTCACTGATGTAAACACAATAATCATAGTTAGTGAAAGCTTATCATGTATCTCATTAGGTTCATCCGTATGCCCACTATATAATGCCTAGCCGGTTTAGATTAATATAGCAGAATATATGAAAGCTACGGTCGGCTCACAGGACATGTTAGAGCTACTCCTTGATTTGTGTAAAGAAAATTTTGAAAATAAGGATAAATAATAAATAAATAAACTCCCCGCTTAGAAGAAGCTTAACATGAGACTGTAGCATGCAAGGTGCTGCTGTGTGGCACGCCACATTATTTCTATTGGCACAAATTATGCTAATTAATTCAACGTTAATAAGGATCACATGAACCCAGATTGATATTGGAAGAACAAACACAATGAGATGCTGAACATAACACATACTACATTAATTTAAGTGTGATATTATAGGGAGGACGATCAAAATGAAAAAGTGCAGCCGGACTTTGATCTCTCGGTGTGAATAGAGTAAGAAGATGTGCTGGAGCTGCCCACACAGCCCAGCAGTGCCCCAGAGCGGAGCACAGACGGGCTAGAGGGCGAGCATGTTTTCAAGTGGTAACAGACGGTGGAAGCAAAGGCCGGTTCGCACGCGACAGCCTGCCTTTTAACGAAAATCGGAGGGTGTCGTCTCACTGCCGGGCGCACTTTGAGTATCTGTAAGAATTCAAGATACAGACGGCAACACGTGGATACTGCTTTCATCAAGAGGCCGGTAACGACACACAACCAAGCCTTTGCAATGAGACAAGTCTGCTTTCTGGTGGAACTAACAGATTTCACGAGATGTGACGTGAAAATTCTGTACGCAATGAAACTAGTGAGCACGTGAACTAGACACGAGCGGGAAAGGGAGATGAAAGTGGCTGCAAGAGAACCTAATAAAAGAAAAATCCAATTCGGATCGTATTCGTCTTTTTGCTGATCAGGCCTCAATATTTGTCTGCAGGATATGATATTCAGTTGCACTACGGTACGATAGCAGCAGCAGCATCAGTGTGTGGGTAGGTTCTGCTGTTCAAACCCGTTTCTAAAGGCATAATCTTTAAAAGGATCACACTTATGCAGATAAACACGCAGCTCTTATAGACTCCCAGTACACCAGGCCACTTACCATCGGCTCTGAAACATTTACAGTCAGAGCGCTTGCAGCGTTTGATGTTTCAGGAAAAGGAGAGTACTTCCCATCCAGATGTTTCTGTTTTCTGAAAGTCATGATTATCTTACTTTTTACTCAACCATTTCTTATGGGCTTTATTTGTTTCTGATTATTGTGATTATAGCTGGTGGCTAGTACAAGACAAATACAAATAAATAAATGGCAGGATGAGTGGTGGAATAATTGGATTTTGATTAGTTTTATTATAGTGTCCAATGTACACAGCAGGATTTGCTGAATGAGTGTCTGTTGTTACTTAGTAAACTTGCACTAAAAATAACTGACACCAACAGGTCTGATCTTGTGTCTCTTTATTAATCCGGACTCCCTCATAGTATATAAGTGTTTTGACGGTGGTTATTATACATGGTGTATTGTATTCTCTCACAGGTAATGTAACAGCAGCCGTCGTTATGTTTCAGCCTACACAGTCGCATTAGAGACTATGCATTATGCAGTGCACTTTGAGCTCAAAAGATCATCATAATTGTCTGTTGTTTCTCTTTCCTCATTGTGAAAAGGAAAAAATTAAATCTATGGAAAAATCTATGATATTGTATTTGTCTTCAATTGTAAAGTTGTGTGCTTTGAGCAGTGGGACGGCTTTTAATACCTGCCGAATGCAGACCCAAATGCTCTATGGTATAATTCTGTATAATAGGTAGTCACTCTAGTCATTTACTAAATTGAATGTCATGCTTTCCGGAGTGGCCTTGAACTACACATATATTCTCCTCACTAAAACAGCAGCAGGCCATACTGCCTTATTACTACAGTTGTATTTTCCATATGTAAGGACAACTTAGTTAGACAGGGACGGGAGAAAAAAAAAGAGACTCTTGAAGTTGAGAACATTTACTTGTTATGCTGTAATTGCATGGTGTTGTCAGGCCAGGCTCAGTGAAGCTTGAAAACCCGTTCCATGTGTATAGGTCTACGGCCTCCTATACATTTACTGCAGACAGTTATTACTGCAGCAGAAAGTCTTGTCAATTCTTCAAATGTAGGTGTGATTTTTGAACAATGCTGTAATCTTTATTAGTACAGGTAAAAGTGTCTTGTGTGTCTTGTTATGTCTATTACTAAATTGAAAATGTGTAATTTCATTCCATATCCCACTTTGAGATGGGGATTGTGAGTGGACCCTTTCTTTTTATTACCTTTAGTAAGGCAACAGAGGAGGAGGAGCCTTTTGTTTTTTATAATATCAAACATCTTAAACATGTACTTATTATTGTAACGTCTCGGACGTTATGGCACTGATGACACGGAGACGGGACGACGTTATTACTCCTCCTTTATTGGGCATCCACCAACACAGACAGCGTGCTCCTCTCAGCTCAGCAGCTCGAACGTCAACAACAACGGTTCCCGTCAACCACCCTTAACTCCCCTTTTCCGACAGGTTAACCCCGCCTCCCCTCTACTCCGCCAATCACAGGCACGCCCCCTCGACCAGCATGCACGTTGCCACACTGTGATTGACAGCCACTTCACAGGTTCGCTACATTATTGTTCTCCCACTTGACTGGCTGGTGTTGGGTTTCCGTGTCGAGCTGGTCTGGTTAAACGTATGACTCGACGTTAAATCAATAGAAAAACTACATTACCCAAGAGTCTGTGCGCCAAATAAAAAAAAGCCGCTTTAGTTGACGACGTGGCCGAGGTACGTCTCAGCCCCGTGCTTCAGCAGACCGGGGCGATTCAAACAGGGCAAACCGGCTTTGTTCGTAGCTCGGAGTTCAGAAGAGCCTCTGGTTTCAACAAAGCGCTCTAGAAGTGTGACATCATCACCGTCTAGCAATGTCTGGGAAAATCAAGAGCCGAAGTGCTGCAAACGCGGACTCGATCACCGGTGGCGTGTCCTGCGATGAGCGCATCTTGCGGGAATGTCATCAACTGTACACGGATCCCGGCAGTGGTGAGTTGGCTGACATGTTCCGCTGGACTGGAACACTCACTGGAAACCACTCCAACCCTCGCCTTTGCGACAGTTAAGTTGGCGGCCCTGTGGTTCGCCGGTCAGCTCGCTAGTTGACCGTTAACTAGCTGGGCGTTGAACTAGGGCTGTGATTCAGCTGACGTTGCGCTAGCTAGTTGTAATGCTAGATGTATTAGCCATGCCCAGCTGGCAATTACGGATCTATGAGTCGGCTACGTCACAGCGTTGATGCAATGTATGCAAGCTCGTTGGATAACCTAGAGCTTGTGTAATGGTTTAAGAGTCCGTGCACGAGAGACACACAGAGGCCTCGCTAAGGATTCTGGGTCATCCGAAAATGAATGAATGAATGAATGAAGTATAGTCATTTATTTAATTTAAGTGGTAGCACCCAATTCTACTTACTGGACACATTTTAAGAGACACATACTTGATAGATGCATCTTAATAGACTCATCCTAATAGACACATCCTAATGGACACATCCTGATGGACACATCCTGATGGACACATCTTCGATGGACTCATCCTAATAGACACATCCTTGATATGTATCATGTTCTGTCCAGGGTTAATCTCAGTAGCTGAAACTGTTGCTGTGAAGTTGCTGCCGCCCAGAAAAAAGATCACTGTGATGCTGATGGGCAACCACTCTGCGGGGAAAAGCTCCTTCATCAACTGGTAAACTTCTTTTTTTTAAGTGCGTCCCGACATACTTTATAGATATAAAGTCCATCACAGAGTATATACAAAAAATAATAATATTATTTTTTATTTAGGTTTGGCCGGTGATAAAACGGACAAAAACCATGCGTTTATCCTTCATCTGAGCATCACTGCTCAAACTGAGTTTGACCTTTTCCTATTTTTCTTTCTTGTTCAGGTATATCGAAGAGCACATCCAGCGCACTGGAGTGGCTATTGAGACCCAAGGCTTCAACTTCATTACAAGTGGGCGCAAGAGAGAATCTCTCACAGTGAGTGAGACTGCGCAAAATAACAATAAGCCTTTTATTGTAGGAAAGGATTTGTTCCAGAAAGAAGCAACACACTGTGAATTTTGAATTGTATTCCTCATGTCGCAAACTTGACTGTTTCATGAATGTTTATGTAACTCATGATAATGAATTATAATAATAACAATAATAATTCAGATTTATATAGCGCTTTTCTAAGTACCCAAAGACGTTACATTTTATGACATTTAAATTGATTTAGTTCCTTTGTCCATCCATTATCAATACCGCTTATCCTCATTAGGGTCGCGGGGGCGCTGGAGCCGATCCCAGCTGACATAGGGCGAAGGCAGGGGACACCCTGGACAGGCCGCCAGTCCATCGAGGGCACATATAGAGACATACAACCATTCACTCTCACATTCACACCTATGGGCAATTTAGAGATGCAATTTGTAGTGTTTTCAGTTCTTCGGGAGATCCTGAAACCTGGTTCACAAACTATACGACTAATCTGGTTCTGTTTTTCTTTAGGGGAATGCCACACTTCATCTGTATCCACACTTCAAGCCCCTGCAGGAGTTCAAAGGTTAGATTCAGCTCAAATCCCAAATACTCCCCTATTCTTTTCTAAAGAGTTTATAACATGTTGCTCAAACGCGCATTCAAGTTAATGAGCTAATTATAATCATAAACAATGTTTTCTTTCATTGTATAGTGATCACTGCTGATCTGTGATGTTCTTGAATGAATTTCCAGGTGTTTCGGAGTACCTGAGCACAGAGATCTGCACGTCGCGACAGAAACGGTTCAGCCTGGTGACATTCGTGGATTCGCCAGGGTTGGTGGACGGTGACATGAAGTATCCCTTTGACGTGGATGAAGTTATCATGTGGCTGGGTGAGTTGCTACGAACCAACCTCGCCCGTTGTGGTACAATACCGATAATTAATTTCATATTAATGTGTTACATTGCTCCCTCCCACCGTCCCACCCAGGCGATGTCTGTGACCTGGTCCTGGTCTTCTTTGACCCCATGGGTCAGGCTCTGTGCAAGCGCTCCCTCAACATCGTGGAGCGTATGAACGAGAAACACGGAGATCGGCTGCGGTTCTACCTGAGCAAGGCGGACGAGGCCGGAGGGGAGTCGGACAGACAGGTACGCGCAGCAACAACATGACATTATCCACTCCTCTTATATGAACAGTTTCCACATGTATATGAATTACATGACTGCTGTGATATATCTCCAGTAAGACCCCTCCAGGAGGAATGATGACCTAAAATAGAACATGTCCTCTTCATGTTGCTGTGTGTGGGTAGTTTAAAGGTGTCAAGAGTCTTTTCCAGTGCGGGTTTTAAAATAATGCATTCTCTTCCCTCTGACTTATTGCTTTGTGTTTATGTGTTTATCTGTCTCAGAGAGTAATGATGCAGATTGTCCAGGAGCTCTGCAAGCGACCAGGACTCAACAAATGTGGTTTTGACATGCCCGCCATCTACATCCCTAATCCAAATAAGGTAAGAGTTGCCCTTTTATTGAGCTCTAGGTGATTGTTCACTGCGGCGTAAATTTGTTCTTGGCATATATTTCCAATGAGTTTAAGGATCGTGATGTAACTTTACTGACGGGTGCCCGCTGTCCCTTGCCGTAATCCGTTCTCAGCCCAGTCGCTGTGTGAACCAGATTGAGGAGGTTTGTCGCACCATCGAGAAAACCATCAACCAAACGGTCCAGAACACCCTCAACTCTCTGGAGAAGGACTGCGAGCTCATCAGCGAGGCCATCACCGACAAGCTGAGTGACGACCGGTCAGTCGCGGAGGCGCTGTGTGCCCCACAACACAATATAGATTCATTCTTTTCTAAATGGCAGTCGTACACTACCGTTCAAAAGTTTGGGGTCACTTAGAAATGTCTTTATTTTTCAAGGAAAAGCATTGTTTTTTTCAATAAAGATAACATTAATCAAAAATACACACTATACATTGTTAATGTGGTAAATGACTATTCTAGGTGGAAATGTCTGGTTTCTAATGAAATATCTCCATAGGTGTATCGAGGCCCATTTCCATCAACTATCACTCCAGTGTTCTCATGGTACATTGTGTTTGCTAATTGCCTTAGAAGACTAATATCTGATTAGAAAACCCTTGTGCAATTATGTTAGCACAGCTGAAAACAGTTATGCTGGTGATATAAGCTATACAACTGGCCTTCCTTTGAGCTTGAAGTTTGAAGAACAAAATTAATACTTCAAATATTAATCATTATTTCTAACCTTGTCAATGTCTTGACTATATTTTCTATTCAATTTTCAATTCATTTGATAAATAAAAGTGAGTTTTCATGGAAGACACAATTGTCTGGATGACCCCAAACTTTTGAACGGTAGTGTAAGTACGCCGTGTTTTAACGCGATGCCGTCAGAGAATGAGCTCGGCCCTCTGCTCTCACAGGCAGACCAGTGCTAGGAACCGGCGGGCGCGCTGCAAGAGCTGCCTCCTGACTCTGCTGGGCTTCACCGTCCCGCTGGCTCTGATGGCTTTACTGGTGCTGGGCATTCTGTCCCAGGAGCTGCTGGAGGCGGCTCTGGGCCCCGAGGGCACGGAGACGCTCTCCCTCTACCTGGTGAGTGTTGAACTCGCTCTCGAGGGTGCTGTTGCCTCCCGTGTGACGCAGTGGGGTCTGATTTGAGCCGCTCCTGTCATCCACAGACTCCGGTGGTCAAAGTGTTTGAATCGCTCACTGTGGAGCAGCAGCTGTACGGCTGTGGAGGAATGGTCCTGTTCTCCTTCCTCCTGCTCATCATCGCACGCTTCTCCTTCAGGTTAGATGATAACATCTGTCATCTGCTGCTTTACTGTTACTTACTGTAAAGTCAACATTTTTCTTCATTGTAATATATATAATTTTTATTTTGGGGATTATTTTTCTAATTATATTTCAGTTTATTTCTTTTGCTTTCTCCAATGTACACAACTATGCTTCACTAGAAGGGCCCTCAGAGAGCCCAGAGCTCCGCCCAGGCCAAATGCCTTGAGTGATTCCACAACGGGTTCATCTTTGGTTTCATAAAAATTGGCCCAGTAGTTTTTCCGTAATTCTGCTGACAAACAGACAAAAAAACAAAACATCCTTGGCAGTTGGTTGATTAATTACTTAACCCTCCTGTTATGTTCGTTTCTTACATACAGCCGTGATGTTCCCGGGTCAATTTGACCCGGTTAATGTTGAATCATCCAAAAGTGGTCAGAAACCAAAAAATTCTAAAAACTATAGTTTGTACATCATCACCAACAACATTACTAACAATTAAATCAGTTTTTAGTGGAATTGAGTTATTTACCCCTCCATAGATCAGAGTTCAATCAGGAGCACTCACTCGTTTTAATGAAAAATACATGTTCAAACTATTTTTTAGGAACATTGAAAGAATCTAAATCTAAATTGCATTAGTCTACCATAACATGTATTTTCTCCTAAATTTTATTTGCATTTTGTAATTGTTTTTTTTTCATGGGGTGATGTAGATAAATAGAGATGAGACACCTGTGCTGTTCAGGGTCATAATGACCCGCCCACTAAAAATCAAGCCAAATGAGTCATAAAGGATTTGTATTGAAAGTAAACTTTAGTTATGTTTATTTTTAGTGTTAAGATGCATAAATTATATGATAAAAGATGACCAAAGGCCAGCACACAGTCATCCTCTTGTTGCAGTCGTATGTATCTGCAGAGTGTAATGTTGTAGGACTTCTCAGCAACCATTTTGTATCTTTGGCCCTCCCCTGCTAAGGCGTGTGGAGTTTCCCGCAGGGAAAAATAAAGGTTCCCGTCAAAATAGTATCTGTATTTCTCGCACAGCTGGGGTCGTTAGAAAGAGAATGTGTGTGGGTCTGAGATTGGGATGAGACAGGGTGTGTGTCTCTCCCAGTCAGACAGACAGTATATTAGAAGTACTATAGGCCTACTACATATGTATTAGTTGAGACATGAAAGAAACCCTCACATTAGTGTCCCATGTCCAATAAAAGTGTATTTAGGGGGAAGTTAGAAGATGATAAACATTGTTTAGTCTGTAAAGTGTGCTTTTCATGTAGGGTGATGGGCACACAGCAGGATAGAGATGGTTCCCATAACAACCACCTGATTCTTTTGTTTGAAGTTTGAAATGTGTACAACTTTATATATGGGGTTGTGAACGGGGTGTGTGTGTGTGCTGATATGTGTGTTTGTGTGTGTGTTGGTGTGTGTGTGTTGAAACTTGGTGGGAGGGAGTAAGAAAGACTGTCCTACATTTACAAAGAAAGAAATAGTCTAAACGTGACTCTTCTGATGACTTTTAGCCATCACTTTCACAGCCGGGTCAAATTGACCCGGGAACATCATCTCTGTTATATAAACCTGCAGGGGGGGGTTGCAAATACATGATATTTTTTTTGTATTTTTTTTAACGTTGATTACACTAAATAAGGTAAGCAGAAGAAGTTTTATACAGAAAGAGTACTTAGAAGTATTTTTCCTAGATTTTCAAACTTTGAAACGGGTCAATTTGACCCGCAACATAACAGGAGGGTTAATCATTAAATTTATTTATCAAACAATATGTGGAAATATCTTCCTAGTTTTAGTGAAAAGGATTTTATGCTTTGTTTTTGTCATTAGGTTTTGGGGATTTTAGTCACACAAAAATGGTGACCAAATGTGTTTTTTAATAATTCATTGTGATTAATTGATAATGACAATATTTGTTAGATGAAGCCATGTTTGTACATAAATTACATGTGTACTGGATGTAGTATCTGAAGTTTGTACATATGTTTCTCTGGAATATTTGACTGTTTACAACTAAAAACGAAGTACTCAACTTCCCTTGTGGAATCAAGAACATAATCTATTTTAAGCAGGTGCATGTGATTTGGGGTTCCCTTGGATTTGCAGCTTTGCTCTTGACAAAGGATCTTTTTTTTAAATCCCAACTTGAGCTTCAATATTATTACAAATCTCATCAAATTCCCTTCAATCCTCTGCAGGACTCAACCGACTCTTTCAGGCAAACAGAAAAAGCAACTGCATGAGAAGCTGGAGTACGTTCAGGAGGTAGTCAAGAGCAAGAAGGTATGCTGTCTGTGTGTGTGTGACTTTAAAGTCATATATATACAAATAAACAATAGATGGTATAGTGTTGAACCTTCTACTGTGTCCCTCTAGAAAAAGCTGTATGACGAATACCTTCGCCAGAGTGTCAGCGACCAGGACATGGACTTGTAAAGACGGACCGCATCCCCACGCCGGGCCAAATTAAACGAAAGCGTCGCCGTGGTGCGGATGTAAACGATGAGCACATGGTACACTCGTAGAAACCCATCCGACATCGGGGGCTCTGGATCCTGTAAATTCCAGTTAACTGTTTAGATGATCTTCCCTCTGTTAACACTCTAAAAACACACTAACTGCAGATTATTGATTTGGAAAGGGGCTCTTGTTACCCATTACGTATTTGTTGTGAGCATTTATATACTTTCATTATGTGCCTCTGCTCCAGTAAAAATAATTCAGGCTTATACCACTATAAGATTTGCAAAGTATTGATAGTATTCCATTATCAGAGAAATTGTATTTTGGTTAAAGAGCATGCAGCACTGGTTTACATGAGTAGCTGTGTATACGTTTTTGGAGACTTTCACCAGCATTTTTTTTACAGAACTTTAACTGCCTAGTATTGTAAATTGAGTTAAATATTTGGTTCTAATCAAATCATGATTGTCTATGTTTGCTAATATGTAGAATATTCTATTACACACACACACACGTCTGTAAATCAGATAGATATCCAGCAAACATTTTTCCAGTGACAACTTTTTCTATTTCGCTTCTACATTGTGACCATGTTTTAATTACAGAATACTTCAATAAAAAAGTGTTGAATATACCATCTCTTTCTTGAGAAACGGTATCTACACCCACGGCCTGCTCTTCTTCTGGCACACTGGCGCCCTGATGAAAGGAATCTACTTAATATCTGTGTTTCCATTAGTCTGAGGCAGCATCGCTTTCCTTCTGGCCACACCCTGTTTGACTGCAGATGGAGAAAGCAAAGACAGGAGGCCTCTGGAGATATCGCATTTCTAGATGAAAATCGAAGAGAGGCCTGTTAGAGTATCGGGGGTTGAACATGATCAGTTCTATGAATAGACCCACAGTTATGGCCCTGATGTGTGTAGACGGGTCTGCTGTTATCACAGATTTATAACTGGTTGAAGCTAAATGTGTACGTGTGTGTGGCTCAGTCACTTGGATTGTGCATTTTTTTAAATTTTATTGAAAAGCAAACACAGGAAACTAAACCTTGAATAGGCATGCCTTTGTCAAGCAAAGGAAGCAGGTGCAAAAAGACCCCTGCTAATATCAAGGCTGCTTTTAAACATCTCCCTTGACTTATTTCACCCGTCATTGTTCAACAGATTAAGTTTATGTATCCCTTAAATAGGATTAACTGCAACATGAACCACTATCAAGTCCCGCTGAACATGTACGATATTCATCGCGATTACACAATCTTTTGATAACACGCAGCCGAGGAGCAGTTCACACTTTGCACCTCCAACTAGCTTTGTGGAGAAGCTGAATCTAAAAAAATTTAACTGGATTGTTTTCATTCATTCATTCCTCATTTATTAAAAAAATATTCTTCTGTAATATTGTCAGTGTTGGGACATAAGTCAAAAGTTTAACAACCTAAAAATGTTTAAGCTGACTTAGGACTTGATCTAACTCGTATCATTAGGACAATTGTAAACATTTAGTTTATGAAACACCAACTTGTTCTTCCATCAAATGGGAAATTATTATATATATGTTTAAAAAATACGCCTTTTTTTCAAACATTGAAGTATCTCAATGCCCAATCTGCAAAGGAAACAAAGTAATAATGACGTCCTTAGTAAATAAATGATGCTGCAGTCGTATAATCTTTAAGTATGCGGCTGAGTGACCTCCAGTGGTCACCACTCGTGATGTCCGGGTGTGGCAGCGACAAGAAGAAAACACGTTCACACTTCTCTTGGTGTTCAAACACAATAATAAATACAAACAGTGACATTACAAGTCAAAGCAAATGGGGAGAGAGCTTTGCGAACAGGAAGGAGGTTGACGTGATTTCCGCAGGCTCAGACCGGGGAAAGTTGTTTCCTGAAGTTGACGTTTCCACCCCAGAGTCCTGCTGCCCGGGCAAAATGACTGCGACACGTTTCTCGGACTCTTGAGAGACGTCGTTGGTGTTTTTATTTATTTATTTTTTATTTTTTCTCCGAGAACATGAGCTCCAAGACTGAAGACGCAGGTAGCTAATACTACATAAATAATTAGCAACGTTCAACTTGAGCCGGCTTTATTTCTCATGTGACGGCTTGTGAGAGGATTAAATCCTGACACTTTCAAAAAGAAAAGCGTCAACGTGAACTTGTTGCTTTGTGAGTGAAACACTCTGGTCAGTTAAACGGCTCACGGCCCGTTCGCATCGCTGACCGCCATAGGAATGAACGGGTGCTGCTAGCCGCGAGCTAACTGACGTTCAACCGGTGGTTTGGTGTTACGATTTAACAGGCGACCCTGTTAACTGGCGACTTACAGCCGAAGGCGGCCGTTGTTGTCGTAGTTACGCCAGCTGTTGGATAAAAAGACGATAATACGTAGCATGCCGCATTGTTTATTTTGTATATGTCATCTATATATACGTTTTATATGAGAGGGGTTGACAGTGGTATTCACGAGGACAGCTACGTGTTCTCATCCTATTTTCTATAGCTGTCGTAACTACGACGACAACGGACGCGTTCGGCTGAAAGTCACCAGTTAACACGGTCGCTTGTTAAACCGTAACACCGGACCTTGTCTAAACCACCCGAACGCAATGCGAGCTCTCGGTGACACGTCTTCAATTAGTTATTATTGCAGCTACGTGACGACTGTAACAACTTGACACTAAAACAAGGTGGATCTGCTTGTCACGCTAAGCGTTTACCTTCAAACTGGAACTACAGGTGTTGCTGTGAAGTTGTCCAACATCAGAAGACAGACATTCTCAGCTGTGCTCACCAACAATACGTCAGAGAAATATAACACATTGTGTACATGTGTGCAGGAGTCTTTACAGCCGTAAATCAATTGATAAGTTCATTTTATGTGGCACCTGTAGTCATATAAGGTAATCATGATGTAATGTAAATAATAGACCCCGAAGTTGTGTTTTTAGATCAGAGATCCAGGACCCTGACAGCTGAAAATAGGTTATTGAATCACCTTGATACTAACTAGTGTTAAGAGAATAACTGAGTGTCAGAGACCCAAGCTGTGAAACTGGATGTAATACACAACATGTTTAGCTCTATAACTGTTTATTATTGATATATATCATCTCTTTGAACTGAGCCCAGATCTGGGTATGAACAATATTACAGACTGTTATTTCTTTTTCTGTGAATGACTAAAGATTCCCATATGAGTCCACATTTTGAAGATGCAAACATCTTCAAAGATGCAAAGAAGATGCAAACATCTTATAAACGACGGAATGAAGCTTAAATACGTCTCTGTCATTTTCAGAGGCGAGCCTGCAGGCCCAGCTAGCCGAGTTCCGAGCTCAGGCCGAACACTGGCAGGGCGTGGCGACGATCTGCGAGCTGAGCAAACAGGAGGAACTGGCAGAGCTTCAAAAACAATGTGATCAAGAGATCCAGTCCCTGCAGGAGGCTCTCAGAGGTCAGTGTGTGCGTTTATGTGTGTGATAAGCACGGTGAGATTGTGAAGGACCTTGTGTGCACATTTATCTGATTTCATATTCTTAAGTATTTTTTTCCTTTCATTTTTTCTTTCCCCGTTCGTGTAATTTTGAAACGAGACCAAATGGACACACACGTAATATTTTCCTGTTTACTTTAAATCAATAGCATAAGTTAAACATTTTATTCAAAGCTCAGAATGAAAGATCAAACTAAAACATTAGCGTATAGTTCAGGTACAAAACAAGGAATCGGGAGAGGACAGGGAAACGGTTGCATGTCGGTGAAGTTATACTTCTTTTTAAAACAATGTGTTTATCGTTATAAATTGAAAGTCTTGCTAATATAATACAATCTCAAATGCGGCTACCCGTTTACTTTTTTGAAGTATTGTGAGTTTATGAAAATATATCTTATTTGATCTCAACCATTGAGACAAACCGGATGCTGTTCATCTGACTGGAGAATGTAATCATTATTTCATGATCCTGTTGTCTCCACAGAGACGGCAGCGCAGTATGAGGCTCGGATATCCGTCCTCCAGTCTCAGGCTGGGGAGTGGAGGAGAGCCGGGGGACAGAACGTGGTCAGTGTTTGACTTTGTGTCTTTTTTTCTCTCAAATTGTTCATAAATGTCCTGGTCGTAATCCCAGGCGTTATTTATTTTTCTCTACCTGTTAGATCAGTGGAAGGAGAGGCAGGACAGCTGCAGAAGTCTCCAGTAATGACGCCCCCACGTCGACCAGCACCAGCAGCCTGGCGGAGGCCGAGGCCATGTTGTCGACGGACAGGAGGCACAACCAATCAGCTGAGCCCGAGGCGGCGGTGGTGGAGGGCGAAGGGACTCCTCCCGCATCGGAGGCGTATTTTTCACTGCGGAACTGCGACTCGGCCTCGTTGTCGTCCTTCTCGTTAGACACGCCCTCTCTGCCCAGAAAACTCCACGCTCAGGAGGACACCGACTCTCTGGTCTCCACGGGAACTTTGGTGCCCGAAGCCATCTACCTGCCGCCGGCCGGACACCGGCTGGTCACGCACGGCGACTGGGATACACTCAGTGATCGGGTACAGTTTCTAAAGTCGGGTTTTACACTTTTACGACGGAAGAACATTCACGCAAAGTTCTCAGTCCGACCAAAAGCTTCCCCGAAAACAAATGACGTGGCGGTGTAATTAGGATGTGATATTTTTTTCCCGTGCAGGTGTCAGAGCTGCGAGGGCAGGTGTGTCGGCTGCAGGTTGAGAAGGAGGAGCTGGAGAGGGAGCTGGACACACAGACCAACCACACACACAAACAGGTGAGCAGCACGCCTCTGAGTCTGCAGCAGTGAGAGTCAGTGCAGACTGACACGCATGTGTGTGTGTGTGTGTCCAGGTGTCAATGCTGCAGTGTCAGGTCCACACTTCAGAGGTCCTCCTCCAGGATTTGCAGAAATCTTTCAGCCAATCACAGAATGCCGTCCAGAGTCGGCTGGTGAGTGACTTGAGGTCGAGTGTTTGTGATTTATCTCCAAGGAATACTTTCCTCACTGTAAGGTTGCCAGCTCACAATATAATGATTCTACATTTTAGTCATGGGTGTTACAGATTAAACTAACAGTGTTTGATTTGTGACCTTTTGAGGTATTTGCCATTGGAAAGGCCAGCTGTTAACCTCCTCTTCCAGGTTTTTTGCTCTGCTAAGCTAACTGGCATATTTAGTGTGCAGACATAAGATTCATCTCAAATGTAAAATTGTTTGTGGTTGGTTGTATTTCAACCATCTTGATTACAATGAGAACGATGATGAAAACATAAATGAAGTTGCGGCTCTTAAAGTGAGTTTTTTCCATAAATGCGTATCCCAAGTGCTTCATGACTCACTCGTCCATCACGCGGCGATTAAGCCAACAGTAGCCACTTGATCAGTACGTTACGTATTACATAAAGTACGGTGACCTCATTCAGCAGACGTAGGTGTTCACATCTATATGTGTGTGTCCAGGCAGAGTTATCCTTTTCCCAGAGGAAGGTGTGCAGTGAGCTGTCCCGACTGAAAGGAGAGGAGGTTGAGGATGAGGGACCTGACTCCAGCTCATCATTCCCAGCAACACTGCAGGTAAAATAACTGCTCTAGGTTTTCGTTTGCAGCATATCTGCTTGACTAGCTGTTTTTCTTCATTTCAGATAGTTGTTGAGATGACTGTAAATTATTGAAACAACTTCATTAATTGGAGGTTCATTAATTGTCAATGTCCTGGCTCTGCAAGGATATATATATTTTTGTATCTGTTGTTAGTTTTACATTTTTATTTGGTGTCTTTTTAATTTGAGGTTCTTGAACAACTTGTCTAGCAGGTGGTTTCTGTTTATGTGTCTGCTGCGTGGCTGACTGACTCTGACCACCAGGGGGCGCACTGCGAGGAGCGTCTTCGCATCGAGATCGTCAACCTGAGGGAGCAGCTGGCCGCCCGGACAGAGGAGGACGGTCTGTGGAGGATATCATTATTTAGGGCAGGTTTGCCTTACTGACGGTCTTGACACAGTTTTAATTTCTCTCTCTCTCTCTCTCTTCCCCTCCTGCCTGCTCCAACTTGCAACTACTGTCATTAGAAGTTTTAGAAGGTGAGTCTGCAGTTTTATTATTACTCTGATAAGCCAATTAAGATTGGTGTAGCGTTACATTTCATTCAGATTTATTTCACTTCATAAGAGGCCACTTGTAATGAGCATGTTTTCTGTCGCTCCTTGCCCGTGCAGTGCAGCTGTCCAGTCTGAAGACGGAGACGGAGAGGATCCAGAGTCAGAAGGACCAGTTGCAGGCTGAACTGCTGGCCTGCCGCACTGAGCTGGACGCCCTGCGGTTGGCGCTGTCTCATGTGCAGCGCACCAACAAGACCCTCAGTGCTGACAAAGTAAATGCAACCTGCTTCTTTTAACTCCACGCTGCCTGTGTGCCTCAGCGAGGTCTGTTGTGCTGATTATTTATACAAATTAAGCGTTAGTAATCGTATGAACAAACAAAAAAAGGACGATCTTAAAACAACTTCCTGATTGATGGAGTCCTTGAACGGAAAAAATTGTATTTTCATCCTCTGAGGAATCCTGATTAATTAAGTGATTAATCATGATTATTGGTCTGTTTCAGGAAATTAAGAAATAAATGCACATGTCGTGTGAGCCTGCTTTACAATATGAACATAATGAGAAGCGAGTGTGACATGTGGTGGGCCATGAATCCATAATACTGGATTACTCTTACATTGCGAGTCCAACAAATCGTGACGTGCGTTCTTTCGTCGACACTACGGCTAGTTGCCAAAGACATACATTGTCTTAACGATTTTCTCCGCGGCTGTCAGGCATCCATGCATCAACAGTGTCTGGAGCTGCGGAGCCAACTGATCAGCCTGCGCTCGCAGGTGGACACCAGCCAGACGGTCCAGATGGACTTCGTCCAGCTGTCCCAGTCGCTGCAGGTAGGAGGCAACACGTTGGAGAAGTTAGCTTGAGAGGAGGAGGAGTGGTGGTGGTAAACAAATGGTCAAATCGTCAAATCAATTCCATATATACACATCAATGTTCCCCGTCTGCCCCTTCAGATGAAGCTGGAGGTAATTCGGCAGGCTGAGAGCATCGAACAAGTCAGGGAAATCCTGGAGGACGGAGTCAGTGAAGCTGGTTCCCTGCCTGCAGACGCTTCGTGAGTTTTATATATATATATATATATATATATACTGGAACCAAAGAGCACGGACCACAATTCACTTCTCCAATAAGGACCGACCGACCACATGAAATACTGTGGTGACCACTGCGACCACCAGCTGGTGCTGCTAGCACCTCTAACATGGGATGCTCCTAAAGAGACATTGTTTTGGGGATCGAGGTGACGGTTACCATGTCGATGACTGAAACTGTTGCTTTACCCCCAAAACTTAAATGCTTTTGGGTAAAAAAAGAAGAAAAGTGTTCACATTACCTTTTTTCTAAAATCCAGTAACACTTTTATTCCTCTCCTAACACTCGTAAATGTAATCTGTTAAACTGACATGAAACGCTCCGCAGTCTGTATTTCACTGTCACTAATTGAAATGCAAACATTTCTTTGTAAAGCAGCGGATCACAGTGCAATAATGAATAACTGCGGCACAAAGTAGAAACTCAGACGGGGTTGTGATCGTATGCATAATTGTCGTCTTTTTGTTTTAACTCGGCATCGTTCACTGATCTTGTTCGCGTAGCTTTTAAACTCCAAGTTAGTTCACGGTTGTGTATTTGAACAGACGTGAACTCTATGAAGAAATGTGAATGTGTCCCATCCCGTCACTTTGTTCTATGTTCATACATTTTAGAAAGGAAATATAGGCCGTCACAATCTTTTCTTCAACCTTTGAGTTCATATTCAAACACTATGAGAAGGTTTCTCAACCAGAGACGCCTGCTATTCAGAAAGGGTCAAAGGAAATGAAAAAGACTGATGTGCATATTATATTTCTCTATGCGATATACTTTAATATACTGTGTGATTTGATCATTTCCATCCAACCTCAGTTGGAAATACACGATCTTGAAAATACAAAGTACAGCTGCTGCACGAAACCTTTGTTACCTGGAGAGAGATGATAGTTTAGTCTTAAGGTATTAATACGGGATTATACATCAACGTGTGACTTTATTGTGATAACATCTGCCGCTGTCTCACCTGTGCAGCAACTCTCATAAACCAAACAGCATTCGTAAATGTGTTATTTTAATGTTGATGCAACACTTACTAACCCTTAATAATAATAATAATTATTATTCCTGTTGTGCTCCATTGAATGACATAACCGTAATCAGAAATAGACATTCAACATCTATTAATACCATTGTTTACATATAAAAAACTTTTGAAAACGACATCCAAGACTTTCTTGAATACATATCTTTATTCTTTAAGAATAGAATCAACACAATATTTTGAATAACTCACCTACATATTAACTTCAGTACATACACAGCAAAAAATATTTTGCAGCTTTCTTTTGGTGTTTTTTCAGATGGCTTATTTTGTTTTCTTTTGTTTTCACGCCGCCAAATGTTTTGATCACGGCAAGCGGCTGCTGGCTCCTCCAGCGGCAGCGCTCTGCCTTTTCCTCTCCATCCTCTGCTCTCTCTCTCTCTCTCTGCTTCTGTCGCTCTTTGCCTCTTAGACTTTCCCTGCAGAGCAAAACAAGCGGGTCAGCTGAGCGGTACGGCAGCGTGCCGAGGTTTATGTTGTGTCGGAAAATGCTTTGAGAGAAGAGTCCGTGTGTGTGGCAGCTGTCTCTCATTTGGCCTCGGCTGCTGGTGATTGGCAATCAGTCAGCAGCCGAGGCCGCCCTCATAAAAGCTCCCAGTTGAGAGTGGAGCAGGGCAGAGTGAGCAGGGGCGCAGGTTTGCGGTCTGCTGAGTATTGTGTAGATACAAATAAACATGGTATCCAACGAAACCTCTGTGTGCCTGGCTGATCCTTGGAGCTTTTGGGAGAAACCCACGGGTAGCGGCGTGAGACCTGCTACAGTGTGTTTTGGGAAAAACACTAATTGGATTTGTTGCCTCTCGTTAGTCGGATGATGAGCTAAACTCTTCCTCCATCCCAGCTAGCTTAGCATAACCAAACAGCTAGCGTGTCTCCTCCAAACATCACTAATTAACACACTTTATTTTCTTGGTTTAATAAATGTAAAAGAAAAAGAATTTGCTTTTTTAACGAGATTTTTTGTGGCTGGGATCAGTATCTTCCGGGAGTCTGCTGGTTGCCTGGCAACTGCTCAAAGACGAGAAATAGTCAGATACGTTTGACATTTTTAAACTGTTTGCAGCCTGGATGGATTTTCTATACAAGACAACACATTTGCATATTCCCCAAAATCAAGTCTTGATGGATACATTTTCTCGGTATTGAACCGACCACCAGTTTCACAAAGTGGGGAAGAATTATTCAAATTAGAATAATAACTACAAGTTAAACTCATTTAAAAAAAATAAAGATTTGAGGAAAAGGTTTTTTCTGAGCAAAGTCAAATTAAGAGAAGGCTGCTTTTCCAAAACCACCACAGCAAATGAGCTGTTATGGTCTGTCGGGGAAATAATCCAGCAACGTTTTTCTTGCATGTATTGGATTGACATTAAATGCGTAGTTAAAGCGTGCTAATGTTGCTTTGTCTACTTCTAGAGCATCTACAATCTACTGGAAGCAATAAACTGAAGTAACCTCTTCAAACTTTAAACATTAAACACCCACTATGCACAATGCTGGGACCAATTATTCGATTTCTAGTGACAATTCCAAAGCGGTAAAGCCAGACGAACTGATCCCAGCTACACTCAAAGATTTGCAAGACGGAGACAAAGTCAACAACAGATCTGTGCACGATGCCGAGTGCTTGAGCCTTCAGGGGACCTTTAGTTACGGGGTGTGGAGGGGGGGGCAGGTTTAGACTGCCGGAGAGGGAATGAGGAAGAAGAGCGTCCAAGGAGAGGAAAGTTAGAAGCATCCCATTACAGTCAACAGAGATTAAAGGAGGTCATTAGTGGGAGATCATTAAAATTGTGCGAGGAAGAAGAAAAGAGGTTGAAATGACTCATTTAATCAGGAGGTAAATTATTCCATTCATCAATATGTTCCTTAAAAATCAATTCAGTGGAGACATTCGTAGCACGGGTTCAGGTTAAAATGTTAAAGTATGAGGATGAAGTCATGTAACGTTTCATTAAAAAAACATGTATATTTTAAAAGGTCTGGCATCTTGTAAATATTCTGTTTGAATATCACCTCAGCTAATCGTGTCAAGCGTCAGTCGTGTTGCACTCGGGGTCATAAACTTGAAATCATGTGGCGACATCTGCGTTTTATGTACACGATGCGTATCTGACACCGAGCGGCTTCCTCACTAGAAACACCACGCCGATGCAGAAGGAAGGAACCATGTTGTATCTCACAGCTTACCCTCCAGATATGTGCGGGCCACAAACTTGAGAACCTCGTCAATGAGGATGACCGGGAAGGAGAGCTTCAGCACCATCAGCCACTGCTCCACGTTCAAGTGAGTGAGCTTGAAGATCATCTGTGGGCGAGAGCAACGTCGCTGTAAAGCTGCACAACCAGATGTGCAATAATACTAACGTCAGTGCTTATGACTATGTCGCGTTATTCCCTCTGAAGAATGCGTTTTCATTTCCGTGAATTTGTATCTTCCCACTATTGGTTAAGCTGCAAATTCACTTCAGAGAAAAAACTAATCAAACCATTTTCGGAGCTCACAAAGCTGAGCAGCTGGTTCGCTTGTGTGCCTCCTCAAAACCCCCGATAGTAATTTGGGCAGCTGAGCGGTTCCTCATCTGTTAAGTATTCAAGCAATGGCAACGTGGAGGGTGTGTGTGTGTGTGTGTGTGTGAGAGAGAGAGAGAGAGGGGTCGAGGGATGTTCGTGGTGCAGGAGGTCAGACTCACGGGCAGGGGGTCGACGTAGATGATCATGAAGTGAAGGGACATGGAGAGGGTCATGGCGCCCACCAGCCAGCCGTTGCTCCAGGGGGGCATGCGCACCAGGGACTGGTTCTCAGACAAGCTGGGGGGTGGAGGAGGAGGAGGAGGAGGAGGAAGGTGGGGTTGGATGGGGGAGGCGGAGGTGAACGTTAATGCAGACTGAAAGTATTTGTGTGCTCAGGTGAATGTAAGAAGACAAATGTCGACAAAAGGACCTGAAGAGTGAGCATGTGACACTTTTATATGTTGCATCTTGAAGGAGGAGGAGATCGACATGTTGTGTATTGTCTCTTCTTCATAATCATAATAACATCATAGAAATAGAGATATCATACGACTTCACATCTCTGCATGATGGGAGTGTCTGTTGCATTAGTGAGAATAAGTGCTCACCATGGAAAAAGTGACAGACATGGGTGTAATGTTGATATATGTTCTATAATATGCATTATTACTTCTGCCGACATCGCTTTTTACTGTTGTTGTTATTGTAGTTCGATTAGGAGCGAATTTTTACTTACAAAAATAAAATACTGTTATGTAAAAGCACCAATACAGAAGTTTACAAATGTAGCATTTTAACCCCCCTTATAAAGACAAGTACAGGAGTATTATCAGATAATCGTACTTAAAATATCAAAAATAAAAGTACTTTTTCCGCCAAGAAAAGTGTGCTACTGACTTGTAAGCGGAATAGAAGTACAAAGTGTCATCAAATGGAAATACCCAAGTACTTTAAGTGCGTACTTTGGCTCAGCGCTCGAGTGAATGTACTCTACTCGACGCCGCTGGTCAGAATGCCGTCTATTGTTCACTGAGGGCGTCGCGGTGCGTGCGGAGCAGGAAGTGAGTTCCTCGTGTCGTCGGACCTGTTCAGAGCGTTGCACATCTCGATGGTGACCAGCACAGACAGAGCCATGGTCATTGGGGGCGCGGCCTCAAACACCTCGCAGTGGATCCCAGAGAACTCCTCGTTGCCCTCGCTGCACTGCATGAAGTGCGACTGAGGGGGGAGACGGAGACATACGCTCTTACTCTGAAACTCGTTCACACAGACTGTGTCTGGATGGCGTGCGCTGTGTCATCGGCCACCATTTGTAGGAAGAGTACACAAATATTAGAGCGTTGAATACTAACCAGCTGGTAGAAGGAAATCATTGGGCCTTCATCACAGTACAGGAACCACCAGACGGCTGCTGCAACAGTTGCAGCACCAACATAACCTGGAGGAGATATTATTAAAGTATTTCAATATCTAACTATTCATCCGACAGTTAACATCCACAGTCTTCACTGAACGTGTGGCCGCCAGAGAGTTTTTGATGGAGTCGTTGAAGAAATCAATCTTAACTTTGTTCACGGTGCCCGGAAGGCGGATGTGTCACCATGGCAACGACATCATTGAGAAAGAACATTCCTCTGTGAGTCTTATTTTGAATGACAGCGCGGTCAAAAAATGGTCTGAGGCCGTTTCAGACGAAATAAAGGAAATTGCCACGACACACAAACGCCACCAGGTGAAAAGAGGAACGTGATGCGTTTTCACCTCCGATGGCCATGTATCTGAAGAAGAGCCAGCCTGAGATGAGGGGCTCTTTGGGGGAGCGGGGGGCTTTGCCCATGATGTCCAGGTCAGGAGGGTTGAAGCCCAGCGCGGTGGCGGGCAGACCGTCCGTCACGAGGTTGACCCACAGCAGCTGGACGGGGATCAGAGCCTCGGGCAGACCCAGGGCCGCCGTCAGGAAGATGCTGCGCGTCGGGGAGAGGAAGCCGATTAGTATCAGTTCTGACTCTCTTGTAAAAGGTATGATTCCACCTCATGACGCACTCACCAGACGACCTCGCCGACGTTGGAGGAGATGAGGTAGCGGATGAACTGCTTCATGTTGTTGTAAATGGCTCTGCCCTCCTCCACGGCGGACACAATGGAGGCGAAGTTGTCGTCGGCCAGGATCATCTCAGAGGCGGACTTGGCAACGGCGGTGCCAGAGCCCATGGCGATGCCAATCTCCGCCTTCTTCAAGGCGGGGGCGTCGTTCACTCCATCGCCGGTCTAGGTGAAGGGCAGAGAGAGATGAGAGGCGGTGAAGATGACGGTTTCATTCCATTTCCAGCGAGATGGAACGACAGCGTGTCTTTCCGGCTCACCATGGCGGTGATCTCATCGAAGCCCTGCAGGAACTCCACGATCTTCGACTTGTGGGACGGTTCCACTCTGGCGAAGCAGCCGGCCTTTCGAACGGCGATCTTCTGGTCGCACAGGTCGAGGTCATCGAACTCCCGGCCGGTGAAGGCCTTGCCGGTGACATCCTCTTCCTCAGTGAAGATGCCGATACGACGGCAGATGGCCACAGCTGTGCCTTTGTTGTCACCTGGGAGGACGGAAATGTAGATTTTGACGTATCTGTGACAGTTTTTTTGGGTTTGAGATTCAAATACTGCGCGTGTTGCGCCTACTGACCGGTGATCATGATGACCCGGATGCCAGCGGCCCTGCACAGCTGAATGGAGCCCATGACTTCCTTACGGGGAGGGTCCAGCATGCCGACACAGCCCACAAAGGTCAATTCAGTCTGGAGAGAAAAAGGACAACAACATATTTAGTGTCCTTTAGAGATACTTTCAAGCAGGAGAATAAACAACAACATTCCAGCAGTTGTTTTCCTGTTATCCACGGTCACAGGTGAGTCACGGTCTTCTTGTACAATCCGACGAGTCTTTCATTTCCGCCTTGACGTTTCTTCATCCTCTACCTCATAGTTGACGAACTTGGTGGAGTCCACCAGGTTCATGTCCTCCTTCCTCATCGGCGTGTCGGAGGTGGCCAGTGCCAGACAGCGGAGGGTGTCGCGCCCGGTGCCCCACTCCTTGATGACCGACAGGATGTTGTCTTTGACCGGGCCGGTCAGAGGAACGCGGCTGGTGCCAACGCGAATGTACGAGCACCGGTCGATGACACCTTCTGGAGCGCCCTGTGGACAGAGTGAACGCAACAACAGCATCCATCAACGTCGGGTATTTGACTGTATGATTCGATTCATTGAAGTTCATTTTGGTAATTTCTTGGCTGTTTCATCGTGAAATTAAAACGCCCCCAAAAGCGCCGCTGTGACCTTCAGGACCTCGGTGTGGACTTTGTGTCACACGCTCACTTTGACAAACATCTTGTTTCCTACAGGAGTTTTGCCCGACTTGGCAGGAGAGCAGTAAACCGACATGGACTTTCTGTCTCTGGAGAACTCCAGGGTGAACTCCTTCTTCATCAGCTGCTTGATCACCTGTGAGGAAATGAGGAAGAAGAAGGTCAACTAGGGGGAAATGATCTCAAATCAAGGTTGAGTCTTGCCCATCGATTAGGTCACTGTTTGTATTTGTATTTTTTCCACTAATTAAACATTAAACACATTTTTTTGTTACCACTTCAGGGCTGTGGACATTCACATATTATTATTACCTTTAAGTTGATGTTGCAAACTTGTGATAATCCTTCAATGCGTTACACTAAAATGGGGGCGACTGGGTCAGTGCTTAGCAGATCCGTCTATGAAACAGGGGGTTGGTGGTTCAATCCCCACACGAGTCAATGTGTCCTTGAGCAAGACACTAAACCCTGAATTTCTCCCTGTAGCTGTGTCTACGGTGTATGAATGTAACATGTAAAGTGTCTTTGAGTATCTTTAAAAGCGCTATATGGATTATTATTCTTATAACATGCTACGTGCTTCATGGAATACTTCCGTATACTCACAGAGCAGCACGCGTTTGCCCGCTCCACCTTGGACAGGCCACGCACTTCAGTGTTGAACACGTTCATCTTCTCCACCAAGCAGGACAGCGCTGTTTCTGTGGCCTCGCCCACTTTCTCATAAATGCCCTTGGACTGCACCGCGGAGCAAAAAGACAGAACAAAGGTACATTTAAAGATGCCCGCGGATCACAACTGACCGTTGAGCGTCATGAACACACGTTGTGCTCTCAGACCTCGTTGTAGTCCAGAGAAGAGTCGTTGCACAGAGCGCAGATGGTGGCCAGCTCGACCAGTCCGTCGTACTGGCCGCACTTCACCGACATGCCATTCCTTGTACTGGGAAGAAAAAAGAATGAAATGAAATATTCAGTTCAAAAAAAGAACAAGTTTTAACAATGTGTTATAGTGTTGGTGTGTGCATGGTCCTTCACCAGAGAATGCTGGTCATTTTTGAACGATCAATATTACACCCCCTGCCGCTCGGGTTAATTTGACCCCATTCAATGTTTAATGATTGTTCTTTCGTAGTCAACAAACAAACAAAGTGCCTCACACTTAAACTTGGAAAACAATATTAATTCTAATAATTTTCTGGAGGTTTTAATAATTGAACTAAAGGGTAAAAAATGTAAAAAATAAATATAATAATAGGAGGGGGAAGGGTGAAATCGGTCGGGTCAACCCAAAGAAGGGGGGGAGGGGATATTTAATCGGGTCAAAATGACCCGAAGGCAACACAAGGGTTAAGATGAACTTTGAACTCTTGTGACACTTACATTTCTCCCTCGGGGGTGTACTTAGAGCCTGAGATGTCAAACTGACCGAGGGAAACATTGTCAGCCTCGACTTTGTCAATGACGAACATCTGCGTGGACACAAACGACCACGCGCATTACATCTGCTCTTGTTTCCCGTCACCTATCTGGATCGATGCTTTTGGTTCTGTGAGCGTGAACCTACCTTGGTGACACACATCTGGTTGGTGGTGAGGGTGCCGGTCTTGTCGGAGCAGATGACGGAGGTGCAGCCCAGGGTCTCCACAGAGGGCAGGCTCCTGACGATGGCGTTCTTCTTGGCCATGCGGCGTGTTCCCAGAGCCAGGCAGGTGGTGATGACAGCGGGCAGACCTGCGGTGGAGCGAGAGATCAGGCATGGAGGTGCTGAATGAAATAAACAGTCACTGGTGGAAGATGGACAACAACATGAAGAAGAACTAAATTAAAGAAAGAACAATTTGACATGTCTGCTCAAAGCCAGCTGCCACTATCGTTTGCTAACAACAGTTGTGGGGTCCCTAACCCCATCAGCTGGAGGACACCAGGCCTGGGGTATTCCTGTAGTGGGGGGGGGAGCCCTTCAGTCAGATCTGTGTTCAGACTCTTGGCAGAAATCGACTCTGACGACGGTGGGAAAAGATCTGGAGAGCGTCCAGTTTGGTGACATTATGGTGGCGTCTGTCTTTGCAGACGATGATGTCCTGTTGGCGTCGCGGGGGCGTGGTGTGTGATGAGCATGGCCACCGTTTGCAGCTGACCACCTCTAAATCATCGCTCCCGTTCAGGCGGCGAGAAGGTTTCTGATTCGAGTGTTGATGGCTCCTACGCACCGAGGGCAGACCAGTTAGACGTCAATACAGAGAGCCGAGTGACTATATATAAGCGCTTGATTTACTGACCGCACGTCTTCCAACTGGCATCTATTGTTGGAGTTGGGCTTCCTGTCTGTGACAAACAGAGTGACAAGAGCCAGATAAGCTGCACCGGTCACTAGCTGAAGATCCTCTGTGAGTTTATCGGGGGGAAAAAAGAGTTGGTGAGCAGAGATCCCTGTCCAGACCAGGACACATGTGGAAGGTTATGGTGAGGTTAAAAAGATGGCTGTCATCAAAACCACCAAAAACAATTGACGGTGGTTGTACTCGTCTGGATAGTTCACACCTTGAGCAAATCAACTCACACTCCAAGAGGCTCTGATTATAAAAACTCAAAATCAATGCAGCAGAGAGATGTTTTTTTTTTTATTCCACATGTTCTTCTTCCTACTCAAAACCTGGCACGTGTACAACATTACATGACTTTTTTAATACCTGTGAGCAAACTTTGATGAGCACAATCGATGGACCTCTTCCTCAACGTGCACTGTCGTAGCGATCCATCAGCCAGTGGTTTTCATTTGATTTTTAATGGACCGTCACATCAGGAGTGCGACGCCAGACGCGCCGTAGACCGTCTCAGAGTTTACCTTCGGGGATGGCAGCCACAGCCAGAGCCACAGCAATCTTGAAATAGTAGACGGCCCCGCGGATCCACGAGCCTCCGTGGACGGGATCGTTGAAGTGGCCAATGTTGATCATCCACACGGCCACACAGATGAGGGAGATGACCTGGAGGACGGGCAGTCAGGGGGAGGTGTGAGACACATTGACATCTCACTAATATTGGTCCTCTTTTTTTACAAAATGAATAAATAGTTAAGTGTCACCGTGGTGATCCTGTTTCAGCCAGTCGGCCTCACCCACCTTGGAGAGCTGCTCTCCGAACTCGTCGAGTTTCTTCTGCAGGGGGGTCCTCTCCTGCTCGGTGGCAGCCATCTGGTCACGGATCTTTCCGATCTCAGTGGAGACGGCCGTTGCTACGGCGATACCGGTGGCTTTTCCTGAAGCGATGTTGGTTCCCTGATCAGAGTTTGAGCAAAGACGGAGAGGAACCGTTCGAAAGTTAGCCGCTCGATCTGGATCGAACGGAAACATCTCAACTATTGGATGGATTGCGATGACATTTTGTGCAGAAATTCACGATCCCCAGAGGATGAATCCGACAGACGTTTGTGAACGCCTGACTTTTCATTGAGCGCCGCTATGATGGTTTACTTTTGTGTTCTTTAATTATATATCTTAACGGATATTGGGGAAATTGCCATGACATTTAGTTCGGATTGCTTTCACGTCCCCCTCAGGATGAACTGTAATAACTTTAGTGATCCTCTGACTTTTCCTCCAGCACCATCATCAGGTCAAAATTCGATTTCTCCAAAACTTTAGTGCTTTGTGTTTGGTCCAAATGAGCAAATGCTAGAAGGCTAACTAATACGTTTGTCTTCTAATATGTTTGTCAATTGGTTTTATTGTTACTGTATTGTATGTTGTTACTTTCCTAGTTTGTCTTTCTTTTGTCGGGCCTCACTGTTGAGCTTTCTGTTGGTATATTGCCTTGATTTGGCTTTTCTTCATCTCTCAAAGTACTTTGGAAACTTTGCAGGTTTTTAAAGATGTGATAAAAAAAGTCTCACAGAAAACAGCATGTTCTTCTTGTCCTGGTTGACGGCGCGGGGGTCTGGGACGGCGTCCGTGTGTTTGATCACGCTGACGGACTCGCCTACGGGAGACACACCGGTGTCAGGTGAGGGGCTCAGGTTCGGAAGAGGACATCAACACACCACGTCTGTCTGGCCCCCTGATACCGACCGGTGAGAATGGACTGGTCCACACGCAGGGTGGTGGATTTGATGGAGATGAGCCGGATGTCGGCTGGCACTTTGTCACCAACTAGTGTCCACACAAACAAAGACACACACACACAGAGACACACACGCACACAAAAAGTTCATCAGGCCATTTTGATTTGTCGAGCAGATTTTCTGGCCGCATGACGGCACAAACAGCTTCATGGCGATGTGACTGCAGCAGGACAAGGGGATGGGGGCTTGATTGACTGGTTTTTAGCACTGTGGGTGGATAGTGTTGTTGTTGAAAACTGATACCACAGTCCCAGACAGAGGGAGGGGGAGATCATGAAATGAAAAGAACAGGTGTACAGCAAACAGAGGGAGAGGGAGAGACAGAGGAGCGAGCCGGCCGGCGATATTAAGGGTATTTATACTCAAGCCTGTGTTTTTTTTCTTCCCGCGGCAAGTTCCTTCAGTTCCCCTCCACCCCTTTTTTCTCTGATTGCCTTAAAAGGGCCCATGTTCATTCCCAAGGACATCAAGAGACATGTGCTCACACACACACACACACACACGCGCACACACACATACACACACGCACACACACACGTGACTCTTTTGTAATATCCGAGCGAATGAGCCCAGAAGCTTGATTTCTTCGTTCTATGAAAACAGGAGTCAAATGAATTTAGAGTTTCTAGTTCTCGTCATCGAGCTCCAGCTCAGAGGCGATTATCATCTCTCTGAAGTGACGGTCAGCTCCTAGAACACTTGCTTTCTCCATCCAAGGTTCAGAAGTCCTGAATAAGCTGCAGAGATGAGTTTGGCTTCAGTATTAGTGTGTGCTACATCGTTAAAGTGGGCTCTGAATATTATTAAAGTTTATTCTTAGTGATTTGACTTTCACATACAAGCCAAAGTAAGCCTTTTTTTACGAGACTTTATCATCAAACTGCTGCTTCTTTTACTTCCTCATCTCCCGACTAAAAAAAGGCCATCACAAGTTATGTTCTTTGACCCTGAGGATTCACTGCTGCTGCACCGATTGTTTTTACACTTGACTGTTCCTGACGTGTTTTTAGTGGCCCAACAGACTTTGAGGTAAGGCGGTGGAAAGAGAGAGAGACCCTTCAGTGTGGTGAATTTTACCGGAAACTTCCACCACATCGCCAGGAACGATCTCCCTGGCCTTGATCATCTGCACGCTCTTCCTGTCCGACCGGTAAACCTTCCCCATCTCCGGCTCGTACTCCTTCAGAGCCTCGATGGCGCTCTCTGCATTGCGATTCTGTTGCAAACATACACACAGAGCAAAACATCAAACATTTGTATTGCTGTCAATTGTACGTTAAAAGTTGCAGATTGCGTGACGGATGGATGTCACAATGGCAATTATTCTTTCATTGCCAGGTGCAGTTAGACACCCATTCAGCAACAATTCAAATATATAAAGGAAATAGAACTAAAGTTAATCCGTCCTCAAAGAACAGGAGAACAGCAGCAGTACCAGAATTCATCATTTGGGTAATGCGATGCTGAATTATGGTAAAAGTTTGACATTGAACACATCTTGAGTGACCGTGGTGTGAGTCCGCTGAACGACAGGTTGATGAAGTCCACCACATGATGTCGGCTTTAGTCTGTGGCTTCCGCCTCAACGTGTAAATCCCCCGTCTCCCCCGTACCCACCATGTGGGAATCTTTGTGCATAGTTTCCAAATGACTGCCGCAGGATTCATATGAAACCCCCCTCCGACCCCACACACACACACACACACGCACACACACACACTCCCCCAGCCTGTGGTAACCCAATCGCCGCTCTGTATTTTTACTGTGGATTGTAACAAAGCAGACTGCAGTTTGAGCCTTCAAGGGTCCCAGTCCGCCTCCCCCCCCCTCGCCACCGCGTCGGCTTAACCTTTGGCCTTTTCACCTCCGGCTGACGTCATCTCTCTCATTCTGGACTCCCTCGAACTCCAGAGCTCCCGTGTGCTCGCTGTAAAGGACACGGGCTGCGACCTGAACCATCGCGTGGGATTTATTGTGTGTGACTGTTGCTAAGTATAAAAGTATATTTAGGTGTGTGTAAAAGACATGCAGGGGCAGGTATGTGTCCTTGTGATTGTTCCTCTCTCTCTCTCTTTCTCTCTCTGTGTGTGTGTTCACTGACCTGCCACACTCCAACGATAGCATTTGCAATGAGGATGAGGAGGATGACGAAGGGCTCTACGAAGGCAGTGACAGTCTCCTCACCATCCTCAAATAAAGCCAGCACCTGAAAGAGATGGAGAGGGAGAGCGTGTCAGAATGAACAAACCTTTTACTTTATGATGTTTAGGATTTCTGGGAAGTGAGGTGACATTTTAAATACCACTAAGTCTCGAGCGAACAATTATTTTTGTGACAAAATTCCCATCACAAGTTAGCTTGTTGTGTTTTGACCGACGGTCCAAAATCCAAAGATATCAATTAACAATCATATGAAAACACAAAAGCAGCACACACCTCACATTCAAGACATGGCAGCAACACTTTTAGCAAAATCACTAAAGACTGAAATGTCTTTTATTGTTGATCTACTGACAACACTTACTCACGCTGAAAGATTTAGTCTAACATGAAGTCACGTTTATCATAAGTCACGTTTATCATAATTCCCGTTTATCAAGAACAAAATGACAAACATTATCTGATTTCAGCTTCTAGGATCTTTCTTTCTTTTTTTGATCAGCACTGTTGTTCGAATAAAACTTTATTGACATAAAGTTGAGCTCTGGAAAGTACTGACAGGTGTTTTACAAACATCTGACATCAGTAATTTGGGAAGATTATTTAAAAAAGCCGAGTTGCAGCCCCACAGAGGTTGCAACTAGGGGCTTTTTCAAAATGTTATTTTATCACAGCGCCATTTTATTGTTGATGCTTTCTGCATCTCTTTATAAACACTTCTCAAAAAGCATTTTTTCGTATTTGTTATCTTTGGGTTTGTGGATCTTTGTAGTGAAAGATCACGCTGACTTCATCTTGAGTAATTGATATACTTCATAACTGTTTTCCTTGTTGTGCGCCCGTCGTCGCTCGGGGCAACGGTGTCATCGTTTACTGCCGGTCAGCGTTAAACAGAAGAAAGAACGGAGCATCTATTTATGACAGTTACGAACTATCGCTGGATCCTTGTTGTCTCTCATGTCACCCTGTGTGTGAAGTCTTTCCTCCACATGTGACTCTCCAGTCCCACTGTGGCCTCCCTGGTGGGACTCTGCTTCGGAAAGCCTCCTGGTTGACATTGACACGGATGAGTCTCAGGCCGGCGGAGCGAGGCCCGTCCTCCTCCACGAGCTACGCCGTCCGCCTTCCTGCTCCTCCTCCTCCTCACAATCTGCGATTTGCTTTCGCCTGCTCTTCATCTCACATCTTTTCTCACCCTTTTCCAAAAATAGTCGCCCGGGCTCTCTGCGGCCTGTCTTCGCCCGGCCTCCCTTCAAAGACACGATCGATCTCCGCGCTGAGGGTCGGAGGTTGTGAGCCGCATTCCTGGCGCGTATGAATAGGACGACCGTGTCTCTGCAGTTCAAACTTTTAGAAACCGTATACCACTCTGAATCTATTGCGCTCATTTGTCACACAAACAATGCCATTGTGCAACCCAATCCTCGAACCCCCACTCCCTGTCTCTCACTCTCTCCTGCTGCGGCAAGCCATCCCTCGTTCCCTCCATCCCTGACCTTTGTCTAAGGATACAGTTTCTCATCCTGGCTTGAGACTTTCTTAAAATAAAGCTCCTGCTATGCATATGTGCACACGCTCTCTCTATCTCTTTATCTTGCTCTCTCTATTTCACACACACACACACACACACACTCACACACACGCAGCCGTCAGGCCTTCTAAGGCCATAGTGACAGCTGTGCAGGGAGGCCGGAGGGCAGAGATCGAGGATTAAGACAATGTGTCCAGCCTCCTCTCCTCCACAAAACTGTTTTTGGAGAGAGCAACAGAGGAGAGAGAGAGAGAGGGTGAGAGAGAGTGAGAGAGAGAGAGAGATTCCTGGTGTAAATGTGAGTGAGGACATGGATCCAAATGTAATTTAATAACTCGGCGATGTACACGCTGTGTGTGTCGGCCAGAGTGTGTGTGCGAGTGTGTGTGTGTAACGACAAAACACACCAGAAAAGATGCAGCTCACGGTTCACAGGTCTCCCGTCACCGTTGGGTTCTTATCGAGCACTTCTGTCTTCTACTTTGTGAGACTTCACTTCTCTTTGTGAGACATGGTTGCTTTATTTAAAACAACTTTGAATGAGCAGCTAATATTTAATATTTCACTCTCTCTGTTCGGTAGTCCCTAAAATCAGACAGAAACATAATCATTTAATTGGGGGAGCTTGTTATGGGCGAGTGGGAGAGGCACGCAAGTGCTTTAATTGTTGATACACCGTCTGATTGGTCGGCTCCAACATGCTGCATGCATGAGTTTTATTAAGTGGTGTACATTTAGCTAAAATGTCAAATATGTTATATACAATTTATAAATTTAGGGTTTTCAGATTTCTACTAATGATCTTCTGTATGATAATATAGTCATCAATAATAATGAAATCCTATTTTGTGGCAAACTATTACAAACTGTTAAGCAACGGGTCTGAACTTTAACTTCATACTCTCTTTTCTTGGCTTTTCTTTTCATTCCTATGAGAGATGTTTGTTCCTTTGGTTTGGACTCGGAGTTATTGTTATATTATGGCTCTGGTGATTTAATATGGAGCACATATGTCCAAATTGCTTCTAAGCGTTAGATCCTTAAATACACAGTAACCCCTCAGCAGGCGTGTGTGACTACTGAACAATGGAAATACAAACACACGTATCTTGGAAAAGAGAAAAGTGAACAAACTCACAAAAGAGATGCAGGCGGCCAGCAGTAAGATTCTGACCAACAGGTCCTCAAACTGTTCCACCACCAGCTCCCAGATCGTCTTTCCTGTGAAACATGTTCATCAAATCACATCAAAGACAGCATTCAAGTGTGTGTGTGGCCAATTGTGTGTGTACCTAGATATTTACATGGTATAAAACAACGTCATCTCAATAATATACGTGTTTGTGCATGTAAAATGGTCACCATGAAAGGTTAAGCATGAGAAGCATTGATTGTAATGAAGCCAACGATAAATATATATTTATATATTTAATATCTGACACATAGATTATCTCCATGGTGTTCAAACTTGTGTGGATAACTTTACTTTCTATATTCTTTGGGACAAGTTAGTACAGTAAAACTATCGTGGCAGGTATGACGTGGCAGTTAAAAAAAGACGTGTTGTTGAAGACATACATCCAACATGTCCGACTTTGGCTTATTAGTACGTTGGGTCACAATAACCAGCGGCAGCAGGAGAAGCGAGTGTGTGACTTGTCGTGCCAGGAAGTGAGAGGAACAGGTGTGTCCGCATGGCACAGAGTTAAAAGGACAGTCAAACATAAGTAATTGAAAAGCAGGTGTTTGAGGCTTAAAGTGGACTCACCCTCCTCCGCTGGCAGCTCTGAGGGTGAAGAGAGACAAACAATATCAATAAAGAGCATAAATGCACTGCATCGTTTACATTTAAGAATCAAACCCACCTGACAGAAACTATTATCTATTGCACTATTGATAGGACTCTAAGTGGTTAATTAATGGGAGGAAGCAGCTGGTTCCTTGAACCTCTGCCAGTTCATAAAGTGTCTTTAATCACTGACCTTTACAGTTACCTTCATCACTTAGTTACTCTATCAACATACATTTATCTGCTGAGATGCCCCTCGAACCTTCACTGCAACCTGTTTAGCACGATTAAGTGCAAAGAAGAGGCGATAAAACGCTCTATGTTACTCTGGGTTTTATTTATTTTTTAACAAATAGGCATTTTAAAAAGCGAGTTTAAACTGCCTTTACAATGCTGGTGTTTTCTCAAACTCAAAGTCCTTCTGCACACTTTGTTTTAAAAAGGGCATTCAGCTGCATCTCACGGCCTTCGCTCAGCTCCATCCCACTGAGGGAGGCCGTTGGTAAATGAGTAGCGAGGTTGACCTTAAGTTGAAAGGGTCATTCGCTCATAAATAAAGAATCTTCAATCAAAAATAAAGCCGGTGGGAGCGATTGTCAGAAAGCTGAAACTCTGATGCACCTGCTCCACAAACATCCCCGCCTCCCACGCTGTTAGACCTTCATCAAGAATATCACACACAGTGCCAGATCCTCGTGATTTCTCATCGTTCTCATCCTTCTCTTTCTTCTCATCCTTCTCTTTCTTCTCTTTCTTCTCTTTCTTCTCCCCTTCACTGTGTTTGAGCCATTCTATCTCAGGAGATCAGTGTTTCTGCCTCTGCGGCTTTCACTCTCTCTTCCAAAAATTCACTCTCAAATCCAAAGATACATGTGTGCTCCTTCATCCTGAGATTCATTTATCACTCAATTCACTACTACTCTTTCTTTACACCTTCCAATGCTCCATGCATCCCTCCCTCCCTCCATCCACCCCTCCATCCATCCATCCATCTCCCTCACCGTTGAAGCCATATCTATCCAGGTTTTTCTTGAACTGCTCGGGCGAAAGGCCGATTTCTTCAGTGACGCCGAAGTGAGACAGAACGTCTTGCGACTCTTTCATGTGTGCGTTTTCCATCCTCGCTGAAACGGAGAGGCTTCGGGAACAAAAGGGATAGAAGACACAGAAACATTCACATCAAGTCTGAGGCCGGCCGGACACCGAGCAGTTAAAACAAGTGAAGCTCAAATGTTCACCCACCACTTTCTGGAAGTGTGGGATTGGGATCAAAAACTGGCAACCCCCCTGCTTTCACAGTGGCTCTCTCTCGACCCCCTCTCTCTCTCACTCACTCGCTCTCTCTCTCTGGGTTGTCGCTCTCCTCTCGGAGCCCTGGACTGACAAAAAGTGCAAACCGGCAAACTGTCCTGAAAAGTTTTATACAGATGAAAAAGTCCCCTCATTGGTGCTTGCTCACCATGCACTGGCCTCTCATTGGCTGAGGACGTCACAACTAGGTGGGCAGGGATGGCCCTGTGCTCTAGAGTATGCAAGGGGGGGGCAACAACTGCAGAGGGGTCTACTGCCCTGCATGCTGGAAATAAGATGTGCACTAGAGAACATGCTCAGGGGCAACAACGGCTTTCTGAATGAGAGGTAGGGGACACCGATGAGCCGGTAACTCAACACCTCTTTGTGGATGTTTGTGGACACAATCAAAAGAAATGTACTCGTTAGTTTACAAATGAAGGATTAAAAAAACACATTTGATTATCTTAAAGTATCCATGCATGGGCCTTAGGTTCATATTGAGCCCCTTTGGAGGGGCCTGAGCCCTCGGGTTACACCCTCTGGACTAAACTTCCAAACAGTTAAATACTCCTTAAATGTTGTTTTAACAATCTAATACAATAATATATAATCATTTGAAGAAGAGGGCATAACTTTAAGTCAGTTCTTCTGATGATACTTCTAGACTTTGCTTTTGAATCCCAGACTTTTATTTGTTTACATTGTTGAGCTGCTACTTTTACTTGAGTCAAGGATCTGGGTACTTCTTCCACTTCTAGACTGTTCATAAAGCAGTGGTTATAAATGTGAGAGTTATGCCCTCATAACTACTGAAACACATACGGATGCAAAGCAAGCCGGGAGAAAAGGAAAGAGGAGACGTTTGTTGTTGTGGGATCCTTCTATTGCTGTGGAAACGGAGCGTCTCTACAGTTTGGGAGAGACAGATTGCTGATGAGGAAGTAAAAAAGAACGCCGCGTGACCTGAAATGTGTCTTCGTGATGAAGACTCTGCATGAATCCGTTTTCACTCGTCTGTTGTCTCCGTCTTCAAACCGCCACCAGTAGCATATAACAATGTTTTCTAACCACACGGGGGCACCAGAATCCAGCTGTGAACACAACGTGGACATATCACAGCTTTTTAAAGATGTGTGGAAAACCTCCACAGGTGAGAGTTAATCGAGACCTTCGCTGTGACCTCAGGATTTGACCTCTGGCTCTCTAAACATCAGAAGCTGGTCTTAACGATAACTTCTACCACCACATATTTGGAGAGGACTTTTCCAGATTTAAAGCCAGAAAGAGCTGCAACCGTAACAGAATGCAACAGAGAAGGTTTTCGCCCTTAGCTGATATTTACATTACAAAAGGAGACTTCACACGTCTCCTAGTTAGGAAGACTCCACAGAGGGATAGGCGCATGGACTTCAGGGACAAATAAGTAAGGGCTTCCTTTAAAACACATTTATGTAAATATGTAAGGCTACTGGTGCGCTGGCACAAAGATGTCCTCCCCTTTTGCTTTCTCCTGGAGCGGTCATTATTTTTGGGTGCGATTTTTTATCCCATCTTGACGGAGTGAATTAACAGTTTTCTACAGGTGTGCTGACTCTCTCGTTAATGTCGTATGTCTGCTTCAATAAGGTAGACTCGATTTTAGACTCCGCCTACAAAGGCAAAGATTTCACGACAGCGAAGCGGGTTTGAGGTCTTTGCCAGGTGTGTGTGGACACGAAACCTCACAGGTGTGCAGTTGAGATCAAAATGAAGGTTGAACAGCGGTGTGGTCCGAACACGGGTGATGGAGGTGGAGGAGCAGGAAGTGGTGAAAGGGCCCCTGCCCCCCCCCCTCTTTTTGTCCCCATGATGCATCTTGGCTGATGTCTCTTAGCAGATCTGTGTTTTAACACCAGTCCGTATGTTTTGATTAGTGAACTGTGAACGCTATAAAACACGGCGGTCCACTGGGAAACTGACCAGTCACTGTCATCAGCATCATTCTTCATCACCGGTCGCTTCTCATTCCTCGTCTTCACTCTGCGGGTTCGCCTCGTTCTTCCTCCTCATTCTTCCTCCCCGTTCATCTGCCCCAAGAGGTTCTTCTCTCTCCCTGTGGGCGGGTCGGCTGCGGGTCGGCTGTGCGAAGCTCAAGGTGGCTCAGTGACATTTAGCTCAATCTCCCTTTGGGATCGGGTTACTGCGGCTCATCCTAAGCACTGGGCTCTAATGCTAATAAAACACAGCAGCGATAATGCTGCACCACACACACACACACACACACACACACACATATATCCATGGTCCTGCATGGTGAGAAGGCCATTCCTGAAACGCTAGTTTGAGATCATTTCTTGGAAAGACTGATTTTGCACATGGAGTCATTTGAGGTTCAATTTAGGATGATGTTACGTCACCACGACGCGTCGTCCCGGTGTCTTATTGGACTGACATTACCCTTCCGTCATGAAAATAGCCTTCGCAAGGCCAAAGTGGGCCTGTGAGTTGAAGTTGATGTTTTCAAGGTGCCATCACTCACAGCGTGTTGACTTGGTGTCACGCATCCTGTTGTGATTGTTGACTTAAGTAACGGGATATCATGACACGAGAGAGAGGACACAGACAGCCTCAAGCAGGACGTCCTCTGCTTGAGGACGTTTACATTCTCATATCATGTGTATGGATTCTTCAAAAAGCTTCAACTCTTCAATGAAAGTAAATATGATACTAGATACGAGTAAAAAAAAAAAATTTAAATTGGCAAAATGCATGTTTATTCTGGTCTTTGATTAATCAGTTAATCGATTCATAAATTATTTTATCAGGCGGCACAAAGAAGTCAGATTGAATGACTTTAAGTCATTGAGAAAGTGAATCTACTTCTATTTTGATTTATTACCTCAGAAAACATTGTAAAAGTGTCTTTATTGAGTATTGTCATTAGTATTGTGTATTGTGTATGCATATATGTTATACATGTACATACATATTTTATTTTATATTTTACTTTGTATACTCCTATATCTTTCATCCCTGTTTTTTATATTTTATTTTTTATTCTTGTGTGTTTAGTTTATTGGTGCTGCTACTGTGACGACAAATTTCCCCTTGGGGATTAATAAAGTATATATCTATCTATCTATCTATCTTTACTTTAATACAGCGTGATTTAGTAACGATGGTCTCATAGAGAGTCAAATAAAGCCGGTTGTGATTTAGGGCGTGTTGTGATTGACAGGTTGCTCCCACAGCGTTGTCCTGACCGTGTTGTAGACCTCCAACTTTAACCCTTCCAGAGTGTGTTTTCAGTTCAGGAAGCTTAACTTTGCTCCTCCCACTTCTGATTGCAAAAAAAGAAAAGATGGCGACGGCCAAAATGCAGACGCAAAAAACTATTACAGAGCTTATAAAAAGTATTTCATCCCCCTTGGAAATTTGTTGTATTTTTATTATATTGCAAAGTAGAATTTCTGTTGCTTTTTTAAACATTTACTGTCAACGTGAAAACAGATCTACTGTATATTATTAAAGAATAGAAATGACATGTTTTCATAACTATTTGCCTCCTTTATTAGGATGTGAATGATGGCAGAAGCCAGAATAGAAGGCATTTAATTAGTGAAATGGAGCTCATCTGTGTGTCGGTTTTGATTGATAATCGTTGTAATAGTTGTAATGACAATAAAGGGTCTTTTTCTGTTAACGATCAGATCTACTCTGAATAAATAAATGAAAGGCAGCAAAACATGAAAGCTCTGTATGTCTGACCGTGTATTATTATTATTACTATCATTATTATTTCTTTGCTTGTTTTAGTTCTGACAGTGGACTTCCACATCGTCCTCCCCTCTGGAATGATCATGTGCATCATGATTTGGAGCTGGGGCGGGCTCAGTCGTGATGTAACGGGCTCGCGTGTGTGAGAGTTTGTTGGCAGGCGGCTCGGTGTGGCGGCTCATCACTGTGATAGATACAGGAAGCACTTTGAGGGAGGATGATGAGGGCCAAAAGTAGCAGCAGAGCGAGCAGTGGTGCATTTGTGTGTGTGTGTGTGTGGGTATAGTGCGTATACCGCATCGTATTATTAGCTGAGGCAGGGCAGCTGGGGTTTGAAGTGCCCCACTGTAACTGTACCGATAGCAGCAGTTGTGCTCCTCTGGTATAAATAGTGCACGGGGCATGCGGGAAGGCAGTTATGACACAATGGCAGAATTTCTGTGTTCTTTCAGGGAGGTTTGAGAATGTGACACCCTACAGGCGAGGACCCCCCTAGATGCTGCACGGAGGCTCGAAGGTCACATCAAGCTTGGGGACGAGTGTGCAGAGCGTTAACACTCACGGCAGCAACCTCATTACTCTGCTGTTTCACCGTGAAGGCAGTTTCCTCCTTGAGGGAGAAATTATTAATATGAACACATTGAAAGGAAAAGTTGAACATTTTGGAAAACATGTCGAGGTGTGAATTAAGGGTTATAAAAAACAACATTTATACAATGTTATATTACACATCATAATGGTGTGTGAATAATCCAGCGCCTCTTAAATCACAATTTTTTTTCTTTTGACACACTTGTCAACATAAACAAACTAAACACACAGTTTCCTCCAGATGTATAGCGATAACATCGTCTTGGTAATTTCAATGGCGTGGTGAAGATGTGATGCGATGACAGCCTGTGAGTGGATGCGCTCCCGTCTTCTTGCCATCCCAACAATCTCTTGGCTGATATCCGTTCCCCCGGCCCATGATTCTGTCCTCACCTGCACCCACTTCCCCACTTTGCTGCCACGCGACCCGAACGCTGGGAGTAAACCAAGGCCCGGCGTTCCCCTTAAGTGAGTGTGTTCCTGAGAACATAAAGCGAGGACACACTCCAGGCTCTCATGTTGCTTCTGTCAACACATCCTCCTGCCCCCCCCCCCCACACACACACACACACACCCTCCACTCCCCCTTTCTTCTCTCAGGTCAAAAGAGAGAGCAGAAGCCGGTCAAGACTTTCTACCTCAATACCAGCTACTGTTGGTGTTGCACATTAAAACCTCTTTGATTTCTAACTTGTTGACGTGTGGGAACGTGTCTGGGTTTGCTGCAATGTCGAGACAAACAGAAGAGACAATTCAAATGGAGCTGCAGTGTGTTTCCGTTCGCTAACGTGTTTCACAATGGGCTGTCAGATCATTCGAGATGTTACTTAATCGAGATGTTATGTAATACTTCTGAACATACATATTTTTAATTGCCCTTGTCTGTTTTTATAAATATTTATTTATGTATTTTGTAACTTTAGCAATCGCCGCTATCTTCTCCTCTTTTTAACCTCAAGAGACTTGTTGGTTAAAGTTACTGTGAGGGACTTTTAACTGGTTATGAAACCATCTCAATTTAAAACTGATACCTTCATAAGTAAACGAGACGAACCAGGAGACCAAAGGGACATGGGCGCTTGGAAACACTACCGCGTTTGTCCACAGGGGCCGCTACAACCAAAACAAAATGAAAGTTCCTTTTGTTGTACTTCTTTAAACGTTATAGTAAATAGCGTCTTTAGACCCACATCTTCTCTGGATGGCTCCTTCTATTTGAACACATTTCAGTCTTATTTTAAATTCGGCAATGAGGTCATGCCGTTTTCTGAACATTTTCAGCAAATTCACGTTCTCCAACGTAGACATATAGCTGTGAGTTTATTCCAGTATTTTTAGACTCAATATGTTTACATTTTACATTTTTAAGTTGGGATGGCATAGTTCAATTGATCAATGAAATATAAAAAAATATAAATGATAAGAAATAGGGCTGTAAACCAAATTATCTGGGGGGGGGGGGGGGGGTTGCAAAGAGAGCAATTATGTCTTTGAGGAAAAATAACATTACAACATGTGTAAAATATGCACAAGTTTGAGATTTTTTGATATTATTTTTTTGTGAATTTCTACAATACCTACCGTTAAATAATATTACAAACATTGGAATTTAGGATTACGTTTTCCCCTTAGAAATCTTAATATGTTAAGTTTAAGGTTTAGCTTGCATCTGCACCTTCTTCAATTTGATTGGTCATATTAGATTTGACTTGAATCAATGTGCTCAAATCTATAAGTCCCCCTATGATTTCATACTGTGTTCAGATGTCTGAGTGGAGATGGGGCGCGAAGAGTTTTAACATTCCTGAATGCGCCTCATAGACGTTACTTCGCTTCATAAGACTGGTCTCACAAAATGCTTATGCTAATGAGACAATGAGCACATGTGCCCATTGTGTGTGTTCGCTAACCTCTGGCAGGTCCGCCGGAGGAGTTTGGCTTTCCCGGAGCTTCGGAGTATATTTAACCCTGTGGCTCCCCTGCCGGATGGCCCCGCCATATACGGGCCTGAGCACGGCAGACTGGGAATGACTCGGGTGCACACGGGCTGGAGCAACGGCAGCGCTGACAGGATGATAGATCAGCGTCGAGCAAGATGGAGGGAGTACGCTGAGAAGAGGTTGAGAGAGAGAGAGAGATGTGGATGTTGTGACGGACAAGCGAGTGCCCGACGCCCTCATTGCTCGCTCAGCTGCAGCTGGGTCTCTTTGTTCGGCCTTGCGGGTAGATTACAGGAAGATGGGGGGGGGGAAGCAAATTAAACCAGTTTTATGATGTATATGATGTACATGAAGGCAATAGCCCTTAGTAAAAAGCCACATATCTCCACCGCTATGCTAAAAGTCTCATTAGCTTCTTAGCGAGCGCCTTTTTAAAGATGTATAAAAGCTTCCAAACTCACAAGAGAAGTATCTACTTTGTATGTCCGACAACAAAAAGCTTATTTCGTGCATCTAAACCAAAATCCACTCAGAACTCAGCGGCTTTGAGGCGAGGAGGACCAGAAGGACAAGGATGCAGTAGCGAGTGTCCAATCATGGCTTAGCAACCGTAACTAGGCATGGCAGGTCTTCGGGGTTCTGATGAACGGCGCCACCAGAAACATCTCTAAATGCACAGCAGGGTGCAGATTCTAGGGATTATTTTTGTTTCTAACATCCTAGTTCTGTTAGTCGGGTACATTAGTTAGAATCGCGTAAATATTGGCGTAGGAAAAACAAAAATCGTCAATTGTTAACCGTCGGTATACAATCCGATCGTCAATAGGCATCTTACTACGGCTTCGTTTACGAGAACAACAACACCTCCCGACCGATATCGCTAACGGCAGTCATGAAGTGTCCCACTTGTGTCAAGGACCACAGTCGCCGTCTGCCGGTGTGCAAACATGGCTCAAAGACACTGGATGCAGATGTCTGAACACGCAGTCAGAGGGTAGCGGCCGGGCTGCAGGACGGCGACCCCGTGACCCCGCGACCCCGCGGCCCATAAATCAGCTGCAGCATGCGTGGAGCTCGATTATCGCTCCAGCGCTCGAACCAAAAGAGCCCAGTGCTGAAAGAGGAGCCAAGTAAATAATACAACACTGAGTCCATCACTGCCGCTCTCAACTCTCTATGAGCCGATAATTGGCACTCGGAACAGAAAACAAGGGCCACGGCCCTTCGAGGAAAATAAGACGTGAGCAGATTTAATGATTTCATGTTCGAGTGAGACGTCATTTTTATTCCTAAATGCAGGCAAAGGCCAACTTTTGTTCCGGTTATTTCTTGATATTCTTTTACACAACATTTAGAATTGAATACAAAAGACATATGTGCCTGTGTCGTATGAATAAAACCAGTTTTAAATGTCTTTAATAGTCTGGAAAATGAGTGTAATTGACAGTGTAAGAAGGGGTCATGGCTACAAAGGGTCGCAAAAATAGTGAGCTGAACAGAAGGTCTCATTTCTCCAGAGCCGGTTGACAACACTTCCTATTAATAGTGAGTATTGTCCTTGGGTATTTTTATAAAAGGAGATGGGGTGTGAGTGTGTCAGTGTGCGCATGATGAAAGTAAGGCGTAAGGCAGGAAGGGATGAAGTTTTCTCAGAGAAGATGGACAGAAGGAAGCTCGTATTACAGGAGACTTACGTACCGCTCGGTTAATGCGTCCCACTTCCCCCATTGGCTTGTCGCCCCTTCCCAAGGCTTCTGCTCCATCCTTCTCTGTGCACTCAATGTTACTTATTCCATGTATTTTATCCACAGTGCTTTCTACACACACACACACACACACACACACACACACACACACACACACACAAACACTCCCGGTCTATTTTTAGCGTGCTGAGGGGTTTGAAGGTAGAGTTGGGTCGACCCCTCTTCTCACCCCAGCTCCAGGCCTTACAAGGACCCCCCCGGCAAACACTGTTGCCCAGCAACCAGCTGTGTTTGCACCGAAGCTGTGAAGGTCCAGCGCACAACCTGCACCTGCCCTCCATCATCTTAATTATCCACATCATCCCATCCCCCGTCCTCCCTTGTATCATCAGCATTTTGATTCTAATTTGATGTGCTAATGCAGCAAAAAGACGTAAAGTTGAGCCAATGGTGTGTCGAGTTGTTGTGACGAGTTATACGTCACATCTGGGTGGAATTGATCGGGACTGACTTCTCAAGAAAAAGCTATAAAATGTAAGATGATCTAGATTTATGATCGATTTTATTAGAAAAATGAAAGCTATGCTTTAAGAGTGAGTGAACAGTTAAACAAACAAAGTGTAGTGAACAATTGCTCATGAGGGAATTAAATAATTTATTTTTCAAATTCATGTGTGAGCAAAAAAAGTATTTTTTCTTTGTTCTCTTCCTTACCAAAAAAAACGTGGCGCCATGACCCACCGCTGACTCCAGCTAGCTATAGCCTAAGAACAGCATCTTCAAAAAAACAACAATAAGAAGTTCACAGGCCTATAAAGATAACTACTTATTACTACTATATATATTCTTCTTTTAGTTAGTCATTTAGCAGACACTTAGCATGAAGCTATATGTACTGCTAGCAGTTAGCTTAGCTTAGCACAGAGACTGAAACCAGCTCTTTCTATTTGACACGTTATGTCTTGTTTGTTTGTTAATAATAAAAAAAACGTAACTGCTATCTCTTCAGTCAGTCTTGGTGCAGAGCAAAGAGCTTTTTTTACAAACGTGTAAACTCAAAAAGGCAAAACGCTCTCACTAGCGCCTGCGTTTGGTTGGTCGGTTCTGGGCGACGAGGCCCGCCTCTCCACAGTAGCCTATAGACGTGAAGGGCTCATCCTAAGCTAACGAGAACACACCGATTCTTAGTTAAAGGTGATTATACTCTAATTAAATGAGTTATAAATGTTAAAATTCCATTTCTGCTAATACATCTCCCACAATGCTCCACACTGGCCCTTTAATTCAATGATAGATGTCAGTTATTATTAACTCTCTGAACACCATCCATACCGCTGTAATCATAATCACAAGCATCACTTAATAGCCTATTATAAAAACCGCCGCCATTATCTTTCCATGCCAAGACACCATTTACCCATCATGTCAGTCAATGTCGTAAGGTTGAATTTTGATAATTAGCCCACGGAGACGCAGCGATGGTGATGGCGTGGCGATAAGGAGAGAGGAGGAGCAGAAAGGTCGAGGCCATTAGGAGGAGACAGCTGCTGGAGGCAGAGTGCGGTGTGGGAGACAATCAACCGCAAGCATGAAACCGCATGAAAAAGACATTTCAAGACAGCCTTAAGGCATCAAATGTGACGTAACACCGAATGTGTCTGTAAATCAAAGGTCCAAATGCAATGTGGTGTTTTTAAAACTACTTCAGTGAAAGGAGACTAATATAAGAATCTATCAAATATATCTATTTTACTTGAATGGGGTCCGATTAATGAAATGAGAAATGCATTAAATTGAGGCCTATTGTCTGGTTTATGAGAGGAAGCGTTTGGCCTTAAATGCAAAGGATTTGTTGTTGTTGTTCCTTCACTTTTTCTTTTCTTTTTTTAAACTTAGAATAGCAGATAATAGTGTTGTGGCAGAAACTGCTGATGTGTTGTTTTCTCTGGGATGAAACTCGTTGAATCTCTGATCACGGATCAGTACTATTTTAATTTGACGGATGAGTCAAAAGGTCAACGTTGCTGCTTTAAAACGGCACTATTTTAAATCTTTGGCCACTTGGGGGCAGCGGAAAACAAGAAGTCATGTGACCCATTGTTGATATACAAATATGTATACAAGTTTTAATCTGCACACACATGTAGACTTTTTTTGTCATATGAGGGTTGTTCATATAATATTTGAATTAATTAACATATTAATGAAAGACAAAACGCTCCTGGATATACAGTGAGACTATTGTACTACATATATTTAATACTGTGTGTGGTCATTAATAATTGATCGGAACAATTATGATATAATGCATCACTGTGAGATTAACTGAAATACGTCAAACTGAATGCCCTAATTCAGATTATTACCTTCTTTTTTTTCATTATCATTAAGTCGTTTTCACAAACACAAATACCTAGTTTTTTTGGCCTAGGTTTCTGAAGCACATTTTTGAAGCATATTTTCCTCACATAACTGAATAAAAACAACCGCATGTTATGATGACGGATTTATTTCAGTATAGAAATCACTTTCTTCTTACACAAGCTACAAAAAAAACCTCTTTGTATAATTAAACCCTTCATTTTGAAAAATCATCGCCATTCTCATTAATGGCATGAACAAAAGCATAAAATCTGAAGCACGGACGTTCTTCTAGAAATAAATCATCTCAAAGTTACATAATATTTTTTAAGACATTGAAAGAAATGTGTAAAAATCTAATTTCTCACGAGAGCAAAACAAATATTCCAGACACTCAGACTTTAGACATGAAGGCAAAGAGAGGACGGTATAAGTTACTCATAATAAACAGTAGTTCACATTTAATGAAAGAGGATATCACGTATTTAGACAAAGTGGAGATAAAAGGTGGACATTTCATTTCAGAGTGGAATTCATGTAAAAAATGTAAAATATGCATTACACATGATATATACTGTGTATATATATATAAATACATACAATATAAAAGAATCCTCTTCAAAACACAGTTATTTCCAGTTTAAAGCCCATTTGTGTACTATGAGGGAAGATAATATCTTTACCTTTTCTTTTTTTTTATATCACAAAAAAAGGGCTTTGACATGTAAACTCAAATAAAAGCATTACTGTCAAGTCAAATGTTTGAACCCTACAAACTAACGAGGAGGTCAACTATCTTTATGATGAACTGATTGTCGGGCTGGTTTCACTCCTGCTGTTGAAGACAAGAAGTTAGTAGAAACTTGTAAAAGACGAATAAGCTGACGACGGAGGAGGAGGAGGAGGAGGAGGAGGAGGAGGAGGACGGTCATGACACGAGATATAACAATCAACTCTACGTCGTTTCCACAGGCACCAGACTCTGGCCAGCAGGGACTGTCAGGGTCCACACACACACGCACACACATGCACACACTCACGCACACTCACACACACACGCACACATCATGGTCCAGTTATCTTCCATCGGCATTTGCATCTCTCATTGTTAGTATCAAATTAAACATATTATTACATATTGAATATCTGGATTATATAATCGCATGAAGAGTAATAAGAACAATACTGTATTTTACAGAATGTCTGGATTTGTCTGGTGCCAATAGTTAATCTGCTCTTTTGTCATGATGATACAAAACTAATGTCTTTCTGTAAGAATCACTATAAAATCTGTGTGAGTTGGGCACAGATGCCCTATAGGTTACTGAAGAGTTCATTTTTCTTGGTCCAGTCCATGGGCGGGGCTCTCTTGCTGGAGCGTTTCTGGTGGGCGAGCTCTTTAACCTGCTGCAGGGACATGTTGAGCGCTGGGATGGCGTCCGCAATAAACCCCTGAATAATTTTTAAAAACAGACAGGGGAAAAGAATGTGTATGACATTAGTTCCACTTTACATGATGAAATCATAAGAGGTTGATGTGCTGCAGGTATTTCCTGAGACGTACCTCAGGCGGGGTGTTGGTGGGCAGGGTTGTGAGCGAGGTGTTGGACGAGGCGTTGGAAGGAGAAGGACTGACTGACAGCATTGAGTCCCTCTCTGTGGCCCCTCGGCCATTCACCTGGGAACACACACACTCATCATCAACACCACTTCATTACATACTAATAAGTCAGTACTCAGACATTCATGAATATTATCAACATTTACAAGAGTCACAGTGTGACTGGGAAACTGATTCTCTTTTGCTGATGCAATACCAGTCATTACCACAGGGGGGCAACCTTGGATTTGAGTTGTTATCTTCTATTGAGTACACGTTATTGAGAGGCCCTGATGAGTTTTAAACAAGTCTTCTATTTTACCAATAAGTGCATCCGTTGTCTTTCTTTGGATTATACCACTTTAAATCTAGAGTGGTGAGATTGAAAACTCTTTCAGGTTGAACTCCGGTGTATTTCCTGCCCTCTGTGTTTTGTAGCCGCTTTAATGAGCTGCTAAGGTTACAGGATGAGGCATTTACAATACTGGAGCCTCAGTTTAATGATCAGCATGTCACACATCTTTAACCCACTCCAACCCCTTTAAAGACGGCATCTTTTACCTCACAGACAACGTGTCGCTGACCTCTCACACCATCACTCCCTCTCCGCCCTACTACCCTTTAACGAGTGTCTGTTTCATTTGATTTATTTATTTGAACAGGGACCGGACACATCAATCAACCCAGGGGTAAATGTGTCAGTCTTAGCTAAGGATACATTTCAATCGTAGTTCCTGTGGCCAGAGATTACAAGCCATCACTAAGGGAGAAAATCACAAAAACATCATAAAAAGCAATAAACATACAGGTTACGATCAAATATAGGCCTCATCATAAAATCTTCAAAAACATAATAAAAAGCAATAAACATACACAGAACCATTGAGGAGGGAGTAACGATGCATGCTCACACATCTGATTGCTAATAAGCCGGTTCTTCAGGCCGTGTTTAAAAGAGTGATATGTTCTGCTAGTGCGTATATGCAGACTGGCTAAAGGAACTTTTCCTAAATTGGATGATAAAGTCACCTCTCTCCACAGATTTAGTTTGTCTACGACTCTGCACTCTCTCAATGATGAATAAACTCAACTTTTTTCAACAATTATGCAAAAATAATTCAAAAAAAAATGTCAGCAAATTTAGCACATCAGTGCATTACAAATCAAAAGTCAATACAAAGTCAAAGTCAAGTTTATTTTTTCATCCATTTCAACATGAAATGAATTTTTCATAGTTTACAAAATGCAAAATTGTCAACATAATATGATATAGACAACATATAGACAACACAGAGTGCAACATGAACAAAACATAAAAAACATAGACAACATACAACATAATAAAGTGCATATAAATTGTGACAAACATGCATACAGAACATATAAGGAGAGAGGATTCAGTCATGTGAGTCTGAGAGTGAGGAGGAGGAGGATGGGGAGAGATGGGAGTGTGAGCAGCTTGGTTGGTGGTGGACAGCCTGGTGTTGTGAGTCTGGGAGAGCCCGGGTGAGACCGTCTGAGGGGGCAGAGAGCTGGAAGAGCTGGGTGTGAGGGGTGAGGGTGGCAGGGTGGTATGGGTGCGAGAGTGGAGGTGAGGCAGGTGAGCGCTGCCAGAGGAGAGGGTGAGGCACGGTCCCGGCAGCTCCCTCAGCTTCACTCTGCTCGCCTTGCGGCATGTTCTGCTGCTGTCTGTGCAGCCACTCGCCCCCACAGTGTAGATGCAGTTGGCGTGATGCTCGATGGTGGTGAGATGAAGGTGCACATGATGGATGGCCCTCGGAGCTTGTAGAGGAGGCCGGAGGTTGTGCTTCCAGCCTTTCTAAGCATGTTGTCCACCAGATGTAGTGTTTGGTGCTCACCGAGAGGTGGTCCTGCTGACCTGCTGCGTTGATGGTCTGCTGTGGGTGATGTGAAGTTGTGGTGTGTGGTGTGTAGTGGCTTTCGAAGTCAACACAGATCTCTTTGGTGGCTCTGTGTTTGCAGGAGCTGTTTGGTGGCAGGGAAGGTTGACCTCCCTGGTGGAGTCCTCCTTATCATCCCTCCTGTTGGTATCCAGACCTCATGGTGAATGGACCTACATCAATTAATTACTCATGTGATTGGTCAAGTTAATTAATCAAGTCATTGTATCAAACATCTAAAAATATCTAAAAAATATCTCTAAAATAAAATAAAAAAAATAATAAATTAATTAAAATTTGTCCAAAATTAAAATAAACATAAACTAAAAAAAAATAAACTAAACACCACGAAAATATGCAACTGGGAATTGAACCCAGCCCTCTGGCTGTGGCTGCACAGTGTTGTGTTACACTACACCACAGTACACTGAACATGTCTTCACCATGAAAAAACAACTTTTTTTCAGAAGCATGCATAAAGGTAGTCCTCAATGAAACAACACATTTTTTTTGTGATATGCACCATAATACTACCTAAATATAAAAAAAAAAAATATTCATATATATTTTATGTTACACCATTTATATATAAATATATATTTGTAATTGGATTTTTAAAAAATGTCAAACAATATTTAAATGTGTCACCTCTAAGAAGGGCTTGAATCGTTTTTTTGAGTGTGTGTTTCATTTGATAAGTGGGGGAGGAGCTATATCATGAAGAACTTTAAAAACTAGACACATTTTGGAGAATTTAGTGAGGTTATCCCAGCTCAGGAGACTGTTTCGTTAGAATTGCACAGTGGTGATACCTCCATGGATTTTTATCAAGTATTTTAAGAGCCTGCTTATGAAGGATTTGAATTGATTTGAGAGTTGTGCTGCTGGCTTGAGCCCAGCTGGTTAGGCAATACATTAAATACGGGATGATAATTGCATTAAATTACAGCTTCGAAGTATCTATGGTTGGATTATTTCTCATGTACTTGAAATTAAATAAATGAAATCTGACAACCTTTGCCACGTTTTTTTAACCTATTTCTTAAAAGAAAGGTTTGAATTTATATTCAGGCACTACACTCAAAGAAATGACTCATTGGATGAACTCAATTAAATTGTTGGCAGGTTTTCCATCCAAAATTTGTATGCAACTCCAACTCAAATTTAGCACATCAGTGCAATACAATGTAATTAAGTTAGTCCAACTCATTTGTATCAAATACATCTAAAATAAAATAACGATATTCATTAAATTAAATTAATTTATGTTTGTCCAACTCAAAATATAAACTAACTAACTAACAAAATATGCAAACTCCACACAGAAGGAACGCCCCGACTGGGAATTGAACCCACGGCCCTCTGGCTTTGAGGTGACAGTGCTAGCCACTACACCACCGTACAGCAATGAAAGTGTCTTCACCTCATGTAAACAACTGATTTTCAGCTGGCGCATGCGCAAAGGGTAGTCCTCAATGAAACACATTTATTTTGAGTTGATATGCACACCATCTAACCTAAATAAATCTAATAAATGAAAGTATTCATACATTTTGTGTTACACCCATTAAATATAAACATCTATTTTTGTAATTGATTTATTTAAATGTATCAAACAATATTTAAATGTGTCACCTCTAAGAAGGGCTTGAATCGTTTTTTTGAGTGTACCTGGAGCCTCTCACCAGAGACATAGACATTCGGCTCAGCTGAGTTACATGCCGTCTTTGTGAAAAACATTCAGACCGTCTTTTTCACGTTTAGGTGTAGACAGGAATCTGAGAGGCATTTATGCAACAATACGATGAACAATTAACTTCCCTGCAGCACTTCTTGTCCCGGAGTAACGGGAAGCCCGGCCCAGGCTTCACTTCACTGGCGGAAAGGCAGCCGCGGGTCAGGAGTTTATTTTAGATCACGTTCTGGCGTCTTCATAGAAGTGTCTATCTTATCAACACTGATTCACACACATGTCTAGTGTGTCCACTTGGGAACAGGACACCATGGCTAACCCGAGAGGCCGTCAATAAGCACCGTTGTAAAAAAAGCAAACACACGCACAGAGTTTGTTGGAATAGACGCCGTAGGATTTTAAAAAACAACGTTTTGACACTTTGGAAGAGCGTTAATTCTGTTTCTTGTGGAGAGTTGAATGAATAGGTTGATACCACTCAGATATCTGTAATGTAAATAAGCTACTTAGCTTAGTATTAAGACTGGGAACTTAGTTTAGACGTGTGTGTTGTTTCAGGCATTTCAGCTTGTTCTGCTTTTATTGAATTTTTTATCCCGTTTATACGTTTATAAATCATGAAAAAGAAGCTCCTGGTTGAGCATGAATGTTTCTTTCAAGGTTTTTATATCAAGCAGACCTGGCGTTAGTTCGTCTAACGGAGACTTTCCTCTGACTTTGAGTCGGGCCGCCGCTGAAACGTGCTTCTCGCTCTGTCTGAACACACCGTTACAGTTTATGTACTAGATACTACGGGTATTGTATTGGTTTGTGAGCCTGAGAGACGGATTGCGTCACAGTTGGACGGAGCAAAGCTAGCTGTGGTTTCCAATCTCAATGCTGAGCTAAGCTAACCAGCTGCTAGCTTTAGCTTCATAATTATTTATTGTGGTGTCATTACATCGAATTAAGAAGCTCGTGCTACACAATAAACTACATTGACTGATATTATTGAATTATATTCCCTACATCATTATTCAGATTTTTTTAGAAAAACAGAATACATTGATAAAAGTGTTTTTTTTAGCAGATCTGTATCAAATACCAACATTTTGATTAATTGTGCAGCCCGATAAAACGTCAAACTCATTATTCAGGTTTGCTCAACATCCCGCTTTTTGTTTTTACTTTTAATTTATTCATCTGGTTGATGAACATGTTTTGTTTTTTCTCCTACAGTAGGTTGTGGCCTCTTTGGGATTACGCCCAAATACTTGAAGAGGATTAACATGAAGCTGCCTCAGCTCAGAAGAGTAGCTTCTTAGCTAGTTTCAATTGACCTTTTATACAATACTCTGGGTCAAGGAGGATTTTAATTTTGAATACACAATCTGCCTTTTCAAATTATTCAAAGTTAATAGAGTAGCTGGGTTGGGTTTACAGTACAAAGAACGGCATAATTTTGAGACAATCACATGAAAGGCCGTTCAGTCCACGTCTCAGAGATTAAAAAACCACCTTCAGCAGCTTCTCAGTGCTCCGATGGGGCAAACACACTCGTTTGAATTGCAAAAGGCTGCGTGTTACTTTAAAGCCCCCCTCGACCTCGACCTGCCGGACTGTTACAGGGCAGCAGATTATTCAAAGCACATCTATTATTGTAAGGAAGGAGCGGCTCCATCGGAGAGGATGGGAAGTTGCCACCGTGGGAGACCGACAGCTCTTCACACACTTCAAAGCTTAAATCCCACTTTTGGCTTCGCTCTCAAGCAAATGAGAGCTTTCAAGCGTCATCCTGCATTTTTGTCTCTCTGCCTCTGTGATATATTTGGCACTGGTGTAATCTTACCTTTTCATCCAGTCCTCCATTAATGACCGGCTCAGGCAGCGGACCTGAGGACATGAAAACGACACAAGAATCAGTCATCGAACTCCAAAAAACACAACTCTGCTCCTGTCTGTCAGAGTCAACTCCACTTCATGAGACCTGCAGTCTTACAGTCTTGCACCATCAGCTCCACTCTGCCAGATCAAGAGTCTCTCTGCAGCTCCCCTTTCATCCCACCAACACTTACTCTGTTACATGGGGCAGGTATGAGCTGATCATCTATTATTCACACATGGGTCATCTTCTGTGAAGTGGTGCTCATCCTGGATCCTCTATGCCTCCACAGACCCTCTACCTATCCTCTTAAAAACGGATTGCCGTGTCGCCATGTCTGAAACCAAACCTCACTTTTAGGAGGCGGTCACCTCAGAGTGACATCGTCACCGATATCATACCTGATACCTTCCATCTCTCTGATCCTCAGCCCTAATGATGATTATTAATGGAGATAACAGAAGGTGCCCCAGCGTTAATCTGAGATTGAAGTCCTCCTCGGGTCTCAGCTGTGAGCGTATTTGTGTCCCCGACTCTGTGACAGGAGCCTCTCCAAGTCCCAATTCAGCTCTGGCTCCGGACTGAGAGGCCACTTGGAGCGAGCGCCTTGGAAACCGAACAAAGCTGCTGGCCAGCCGCTCCGCTCAGAGAGAGGCGGAGTGAGCCTGTTGACGTGAAGAGTCGCCGGAGGCAGGTGCCCTCCGAGTGGGCAGCATGTGAAGTGCATGCAGTTACCTGGGAAACACCTCACTGGAATCTGTGCCCTGTGGGGCGTTGCTATTTTTAATCCTGGACTGACACACTGCAGGGTTTGAGGGTCCAGGGAACTATGAAACAGATGCCTCTCTTTTGCTCTGATCAGGGTCATCGCACAAAGGTAAACAACTCAGGACAAAGTCATGCATTTTTTTTTTTTATCTAATGTATTAATAATCCACTGGGAGCACTGGAAACATTCATAAACCATCAACACATATCTACAAAATAAAAATATCCTCTGTCCAGAAAGCAGAGGGCATCTTTACCCCCGGTTGCCATGCCAACCGCTGGCAGCATGTTTACACGAGGGGTCTCATGATGCAGGCACACGCACACACAAAAACAAACACACACACACACACACACACACACACCACCTGCCCGAGGATCCTTTCCTGGGGAGGGACAGCCCTCTAACACAGAAACCCTGTCACAGACTGTACTGGGGTTCCCCCTGGGGGCCGTGGCAGGTACAGCAGGAACCTGTGTCAAACCGAGGTGCCTTTGAGCAAGGCAGCGACTTCCCCTTCAGCTCCTGGGATGATCACATCTCACATCTGACCTTTTCGTGGCGAGTCGGCCACTTAAGGATAATCCCGTAAACCAGCCGTGTATTCATGCATTGCCCTTTGAAGCCCACACAATGGTTCTCTTATTTAAACCTTTCTGGAGCTTTGGGCCAGACCTCGAGGCCTTCACCGTCACAGGACTGAATGTCCATTCTTTAGTCTCGATGACGACTCCTTCTGCCGATGGAGGCCACAGGATGCAGTTGAAAGATCCAGAAAAATAAAAAATTATATTTTTAAGTGTTTACACTTTTATGAGGAGAGAGTTCTGCATTTAAGCTTTTATATTATCCAAACCACACTGTCACTCTGTGCAATCCCTCTCTGATCCGTCTGATCTGATCTATTTATGTCTGAAAGATTAACGATCTCCTCAGGGCATCAACATGAGGGGTAGGAGAGGGGGGGGGGGGGGGGAGTGGCTCAGCGTCCCCGTCTCTGTTTCTTGGCGAAGAGAGAAATAGAAGGAAGAAAGCCATACAGGATAGAGCGAGACACAGAGGGATAGAAATAATTAAAGGAGGAGAGAAGAGCCAATCAAGAAGAGAGACTGCAGCGATGAACCTGGGGAGCCGATTGCAGCCATTCACTCCTCCCTGGAGGAGACTGCAGCGCAGCTCGCGCTGCCTCTTAGTGATGATGACATTGTTTAGTGTGCGTTTGCTCTCACCAGACAGGTGGTCCAAGGCGGGGGCCACTCGGCACCTCTTGAAGAAGGCGTCCGTGTCGGGGTCCACCACCAGCAGACGGGCCTCTTTCCCGCCGGCTTTAATGGCGGCCACGACTTCTGAATGCGTCTTCCCTTCTACCGACAGACTGTTCACCTGCGGAGAGAAACATGGTTCTGGTTGTTTTACGTCTATAGATAGAAATCCTTCAAACTTAAAAAAAATATATATATATAGATATATAAAAAAAAGTTTTTATTGTTTCTTCTTGTCTTTGTTCCAACCGAGAAGTGAACAAACTGTTTTATCACTGTCAAGGATTTCTTTCTCAATATTATCACTTTGTCTGCCAGAGACTCCAGGGCAGGACATCCTGTGTGTCCACACACACACACACACACACACACACACACACACACATTCCTTCAACTTACAAAACAATCGTTCCAATGCAACAAAATCATGATTTCTTTGGGTTTAATTGGCTCTTTAAATCACATGCTGATACTTGACGGTCCGACACGTTAACTTAAGTGTACAGTAACGTGTCAGGTGGCTCACTCCCACGTCAGCTGAGTGTTCTGGGGTTAAATCACCATGGGAAACTATGTGAGAAATGTCTCAGAGTGTGTGTGTGTGTCCGTGTGTGTGTGTGTGTGTGTGTGTGTGTGTGTGTGTGTGTGTTTAGGTCATAGGGTGGACCTGCATGTCTAAGCCAGTCCCACAGAGGAAGCTGGACAATAGCTGCTCGGCCAGTAACAGCAGAAACAATGGCTGTCCGCTCCCCACAAAGCGCCGCTCCTCAGTGGGTGGTGAGGCTGTCTGGGGCCCTCTGGGGGACTGGAAGCCCCTCGCCAGACTCTCATACGGACCCCAGTCTCTGTGGGATTTTTTAATCCCTCTCGCCTCCCTCTGTCCTCCTTCTCTACTGATTCTTCCTTTTCCTTTCGCTCAAGTTAGGAAGCGAAGGGAGGCGCGCTGATAGTCCACATCAGTGAATAAGTCTCTGATTTAGTTGAAATAATGTGCGTCACTGAATAATTCATGTTGAGTCATGAATGAGTCGTGATGCTTGTGCTTCTTCCGTCTGAATAATAAGTGGAAGCACTGTATGGTTTTATGATATTACAAAGATTTTATGGTTGAAATATCTTGAAGAGCAAAGGTTCCAGGTCAAGGCTGGTTAAGAGATCTGGATACAGCATCGGAGCACTTCATTCCCATGGAAGCTGCTCAGTGGCACAAGAAGCAAAAAGAAGTTTGACGTCTGCGTATCAAAATCTGAAAGATTTCTTATTCGTCCAAGGGACGAGTAGAATAGAGTTGTTTTCTTTAAACCCGCCTCCGGCCCTCGGACCAGCCTCGATTTAGCCATTAATGCATTTTACAGCGTGTGTGCCCCCCCCCCACACACACACACACCCCATAAAAACAATAAAAACACAGACCCCAGATCAGTTAAGAGCTGATTAGTGCTACCAGAGTCCTGTGTGTGGGTTTAAGACCCCACATCTGAACACAGTTATCTTTGGGAGAGGCGCTGACCTCTCTGACGACCAATAGACCTGCTTCAACTTTTTGTTTTAAAATAACAAATATTTTTGTATCTTTTTTCTAAAAGAAGTATGAAAATGTCTTAATGTATATTTTACGACCCTATATTGGTATCTCTTGTTTAGAAAAAGCAGTACTTTGGGTACATTGTCACATCGTGTAACCAATTCATTAGTGGAGCACTAGAAATAATACTTTTTGTCAAAAGGCTTCTTTTCTCATATCTGTATGGAGGTGACGCCTGAATACACATTAAACCATTCGTCTCTATTTTTATCCGAGTAAAAGAATAGCGGAAATATGGCAGATCAATAAGGACGAGTATTTTTGTGTGACACTCTTCTTACTTCCCATAAAGACGACTCTGTTTATGACAATTAATTAAGGTAAAATACCTTTAACTGCCACATACTGAACAATAATGCGTCTAACAAAGATCTGTCTTTCTATTCAAGACGTTTTTGAACTAGAACATCTTGTCTCCCCGTACTGAGCTAGTGCCCTGCATGGGGCCCCCGTGTGAGGCCTGGGCCCTGTCACAGTACCTGCACTATCCTGTCCATGGACAGCAGGCCCGCCCTCTCAGCTGGAGAGTCTTCATCCACCGCTCTGATGTACTGGCCCGGCCGCGCCCGCTCGCTGTGCAGGTTGAAGCCATATCCGCTCGCCCCCCGCTGGATCACACAGAGACGGGGCCGCAGCTCAGTGCACAACGCCTCCTGGAGGAGACCAGGGGAGAGAAACCAGAGGCCGCGCGTTAACACACCGCCGTGCGACCTGCGGACCTGAACAGCAGCTTATTCAAAGAATAAATACCTCCACCATGGGCTCAGGAAGAACGAGAGGCACAAAGATTATGGAGAGCTCCAGTGAGTCGTTAACCATGAATATGAAGCCCAGCTTGAACATACAGGTGGCCGCTGCTGTGTCGTGGAGTGTGTTTTTAATAATCTTAGTGTACGCCGAAGCTGCTGTTGGACTCCACGTGACTCCAGACTGCTCGCCAGGAGGGAAGAGGGTCTTGGAGGCATGTGATTGGAGGTCTGCTGGGAAGGTTTGCGGAGAATTTGAGGAGGGGAGGCGCTGCTCTGGCCTTGAGGAAGGGACCGGTTCCGGTGTGGTCCGCTCCCTGCTCGCCCCCGGCTCCGAGGAGGACAATGGAGGCTGGGCGCTGACCTCTGACCGCCTCCCCTCGCCCCGTTCCGTCCAGTCCCACTCGGGGATGGCAGGAAGAGCGAGGGCCGTATTGTCATCCAGGAACAAACTCCGGCTCGACTCCAGAACCTCCCTTCCTCAGGTTCTTTATTTAGAAAAGAGATCTTTAATGGCTTCGCCTTCAAAGAGGTCAGAATAAGAAATGATGGAAACGCAGCGCTGGGCAGGATAATGTCTGTCAGTGTGACCGCATGTGACCTGACACTCCCTGCACATCAGACTGTCAACTGTACATTCGGAGACAATGAACTGCCACTATAAATAAGTCTGACTCACTTTCTACAGAGAACAGAATGCGGATTGATTAAAGCCACTTTATAAATGAACCGCGGACATTGTTGTAACCGACTCAACGTTTTCTCTCCGGCGTACAACTTGATCGTCGCTTCACTGTGTGATGTAACACCAGGCACGTGCACAGACATTTTAGGGGGCAGGTGCTCAAACCAAAAAAAAGGGCACCCAATGCCAAAAAAAAATTCTGACAGCGTTGAAGCATAAGCAGCATTACACGGATGATGCTGTCCTCAACCTACGTTTCCTCTGGGCAGCATCAGACCACTAGCGTACATTTTCTTTATGAATAAAGATGAATTATTATATAGCAACAACAGTACAAGCATTCTGATTGGCTAATGGGCATCATGCCAGCCACGTATTGCCCTCCTCGCTGGTCTGATACGGATCCGTATTGCCCTCTTACGTCATTTTCAAAATGAGCGATATTGATAGACATCAACAGCCAAGAGCAGTGGTCCTCAAACTAAGGCCCGCGGGCCGGATACGGCCCGCCTCCACATTTGGCCCGGCCCTCTGAACAAGACGGACCAGTTGTGACGTCATGTTTTCAGCAGCGTAATGTTGTGGTTGATTTATCACAAAACAACGTCAGGGGACAAACACCGTCAGGACCTGTGTGTCTGGTGCTGCGGGTCAGAGGAGAAGGAGGTGCAGCCGTTCGGTGGCGCGAGGAGCACTGCGTGGAGGAGGGAGGGGCGCGGCGGGGGGAGGGAGAGGAGGGGGGGCTCTCACAAGAACTCAAATAAATGCCCCGTCAGATATTAAAACACATTTGGGGGGACTTGATGACAGAAAGAGTAACTTTTATTCTTAAATACGGATGAATAAAAAAAATGTGTCTCCAGCAAAAAGGGCACTTTTCTCATCCAGGGCAAAGGGGCTGGTGCTTGAGCACCACTAGGGCTCTATCTGTGCACGTGCCTGTGTAACACAATCGTTCCGAGCTAACGCCCACCCCACCTCCGCCAAGAATGAACCCTTCTCTTTTTGTTGTTGTCGCTCAGTAAAGCACCGTGAAAAGGAAAACCTGCCTCGGGAACTTTGCGGCGGCTCCAAATGAGAGTAAGTGGTGCTTTCGAACTTGGAGCCTTCATCAAAGTCATGTGACGTAACGACAGCGACACGCAACACACACACAGGCTTCATTTTACAGAGAAAGCCGCCTTAAAAAAAGAGGGAAACACTTGTTGGCTTTCTACACACCCTTTCCCCATGGCGTGTAAATGCCCTCGACAAAAAGCGCCGAGACGACCGAGCTCATTGCTGCTCGTGGCTGTCGTTAAACGCCCCCGGGGGGAGCTTTGCGCGGAAAAGTGTGAAAGAAAAAGAGCGCCGACAGCAGCTGAGACGAGCTCCAATCGGATTGGTAGCGCGTCTGCATCGGGTTGTCCGTGTCCGTCGCGCCTGCTGATCAGATGTGCTGCTGATAAGAGCCCTGCACTTTCATCATAACGGTCACTGATTATGCAGAAATCATTGTCTCTGATTGCCCGTCTTGCACTTCTTCAAGATTTACACCCAGACTTCAAGAGAAGCAGCCTTCCTTTATGATGCTTTAAATGTGAGCGGTGAGATCCAAAGTGCAGCCGGATCAGTTGAGTTGAGCTTGACGATGCTTGTTGTTGTTACTGACCCTCGCTCTTACGAAAGGCCTTCAACGACCTGTCTTCTACAAGAGCGAAGCATCGCAAGCGGGATTCACGCGAGACCGCGGCGAGCTCTGAATCCCCGTCACGGTAAAGCACTCTCGGTGATCCGTAATTATGTTTCGAGTAAGTGAAAGCAGATGAAACGCCGAGTGCTGTTCGGCAAACATCGGGGCGCTCTGGCCGGCGACAGGCGTCGCAACACAGGAGGGTTCGTGTCGGAGAGGAGCGGAGGGACGAGGGATCTCCACGCGGCTCTGAAATCTGTGGAATCTGCTGAACACGCACAAGCCAGAACTACTTGTCAAAATGTGTGTGTGTGTGTGTGTGTGTGTGTTGACAACAGCGACAATGAGAGTTCTCTGTAACGTCACAGGCAGAAATCTGATGAACTCAGCTGTCAGTTGCAAATACACTGAGAACATCGTATAAACAAATGACAAGTCGAGATATGGTAAGAACCTCCTCCACACTCATCTGGTGTTGAATGACACACACATCTGTGTTCCTTAATTCACACGGCGGCTACAACGACATTTTTCTTTCAGACGGGCTACATTTGGGCCCGAGGTTGATCCAGATCATTTGTATACTTCTTTATTTAGTTTAGAGCGCTTCCCAGAGCCGAAAACATCTGCGCACCGACGGAAAACACAGATTAATTCATCGGCTTGTGCTGCTTCCTCAGATTTAGTTTGGTTGTTGTTGACCCACAACAAAGCTGTAAGACTTCTCATGGCATGTGATGTCTGACCGTCCACCTGGAAACATTTATCATCCCACCTGGTTAAAAGTTTGCCATCACTCAAATTATTGAAACTTTCATGTCTCCAAATAAAAATAAAAGGTTTCTGTCCATCAGGCAAATAATCCAAACACATTATCAATATTTCGGCCTGTTTGCATCACTTTAAATATCAAAGTCACGTCATTCTCTATTGTGTGAAAAGTTGCTCTCGGCCCTCAGAAACAGAGATTTGAGGTTGAACTCTCTCTCAGTGAGACACACTTTCCTTTGAGGAGGGAAGTGTTGAACAGGAACTGTTGACACATCTTCCCGCAATATGCTTCCCTCTCAACTTCCTGACATGAAAGAGAAATTGAAATACAAAAAACACACATATGCACACACACAACGTGCAGCGTCTCCAGGGAGCAGAGAGTGAAGTAAGTGTGTAAGTGACGTCGAATAAAAGAACGCAGGCGGCCGAGAGCTGCTCTGAAATACTGGTTTGCATGCCGGCGAGGCCAATCTGACACAGACCAGCACAGACTGTCTGTGGTCACCATGATGTCACTCACTGGTCAGCGGACATCCTTTTAGTTCTGGAGCTTTCAGTTCTGCATTTTTGGAGAGAGGGCGAGTGCAATCACTGGCACCGACAACTCACTGGCACCTCACTGGCAACTCACTGGCACCTCACTGGCACCTCACTGGCAACTCACTGGCACCTCACTGGCACCTCACTGGCAACTCACTGGCACCTCACTGGCAACTCACTGGCAAGTCTGTGGTGCCACAGACTTGCATAGATAATGTATTTGTTTTTTAGACTTACTTAAAATATGTACGATATTGCTGTACAATACTGCTGTACTATATTGAATATTGTTTTGCTACTACTACTTTTCTTTCGTAATATATAACACTTATATACCATGATATGTATAATGTGGTCCGCCTTTCTTTAATAATAAAAATATATAATTATTTTTTTACCATGTCATACTGTTATACCTCCATGAAATTCTCCTTTGAGGAGATGCCACTGTTAGTCTAAAGTTTAAGCACTGGCACTCAGTGACACTTGCCATCAGTTGCCAGCAGTTGCCAGCAGTTGCCAGCAGATGCCACTACTAGTCAAAAAGTGCCACTACTAAAAAAAGTTACTACTAGGTCAAAAGTGCCACTACTAGTCAAAAAGTGCCAGCAGACGGAGGGTCGGCCGCAGTGACGAGTCTGCGACGATTTAGTGACAAGCTTCACTGAAGTGCCCGGACAGCGGAAGAAATCACTTTCATGATCACAAAATGGAGGAGCTGCGGTTTAGCTAGATAGATAGATAGCTAAAATAGCTAGATACACAGATGGATGTGTGTGTATATATATATATAAAAAAGACACTAATTAATATATATATATATATATTAATTAGTGTCTTTTTGTAGACACTTACTGACAATATGCAATAAGATAGTGCTGTACATTACTGCTGTACTATATTTAATATTGTTTTGCTACTACTACGTTTCACTTCGTAACCTATTACACTTATATACCATGATATTGTAATGTCTCGGACGTTATGGCACTGATGACACGGAGACGGGACGACGTTATTAATCCTCCCTTTATTAGGCATCCACCAACACAGACAGCGTGCTCGCATCCACCAACACAGACAGCGTGCTCCTCTCAGTTTAGCAGCTCGAATGTCAACAACAACGGTTCCCGTCAACCACCCTTAACTTCCGTTTTCCGACAGGTTAACCCGCCTCCCTCTACTCCGCCAATCACAGGCACGCTCCTCGACCAGCATGCACGGTGCCACACTGTGATTGACAGCCACCGTCACAAAATGTATAATGTACCCGCCTTTCTATAATAATAATTTAAAAATAATATATATATATATATAATTTCTTGTTTTACCATGTCATACTGTAATACCGCCATGAAATTCTACTTTGAGGAGATGCCACTGTTAATCAGTGACACTTGCCGGCAGTTGCCAGCAGTTGCCAGCAGTTGCCAGCAGTTGCCAGCAGATGCCACTACTAGTCAAAGTGCCACTACTAGTCAAAAGTGCCAGCAGACGGAGGATTTAGTGACAAGCTTCACTGAAGTGCCCGGACAGCGGAAGAAATCACTTTCATGATCACAGAATGGAGGAGCTGCGGTTTAGCTAGATAGATAGATAGATAGCTAAAATAGCTAGATACACAGATGGATATATATATATATAATTGTCTTTTTGTAGACACTTACTGACAATAAGATAGTGCTGTACATTACTGCTGTAGGCTACTATATTTAATATTGTTTTGCTTCTACTACGTTTCACTTCGTAATATATTAAACTTTAGACTAACAGTGGCATCTCCTCAGAGTAGAGTATCATAGTGGGGTATAACAGTAGGCCTATGATCATGGTAAAAAACAAATCTTATTTTATTATTAAAAAAGGCGGGTACATTATACATATTATGGTTAATAAGTGTAAGTGTAAATGTAAACCTGGAGCTCCTCCAATCTATGATCATAAACTGATTCACGGCAGCTGATCTGTCGTAACAACAATGGTTGTTCCACCCACAGCTCCTGTCCTGCCACTTGAGTGTTGCTGCCGGCGACTCGTCGCAAACACGCCGCTGAGTTGTCGCTGAGTACTGGCACCGAGCGGCACTTGCCGCTGAGTTGTCGGTGCCAGTGATTGCACTAGTTCGGTGTCGGTAGGTGCCATGAGCTGCCAGTTGCCACGACGCGTCAGAGACTTGCCACCAGCCAGTAGTTAGACAGATGCCACCACGATGGGGGCAGAAGTCAGAAAGGTGCCACTACTCGCCAAAGAAGTGCCAGTAGTTCTCAGATGATTGCCACGAGTCAGAGTGTGCCATTCCTTTTTCATTCACCTTGTTTCAGTAATTGAAAGCACAACTTCCACTGACATTTATCAAACCACTTTTTTTATTGATGTGACTGTAGTGTCATTAAAAATATATATATTTTAAATGTCTTATGTTTCATCCTCTCAGCTCAGCATTGACCTGAAGACTCCTCTTAATATAAAGAAAGTCACTTTCAGGTCTGGGGACATGGACAAGCTCAGGTGAGTCCAGCGCGACCCGAAGGTGAAGCTTAGTTGAAGCTGGAGGCCAAACAACGTGAGAGAGGTGTGGAAGCAGAACACTTTTTAATATACTTCACTCACTTCATATACACTACATATACTTTTCACTTTTGCACAATCTTTACTGTTTACATTTAATTTCCTATATGAACACACTCTGCTGTTTTATAGAGTTTTGTTTTGTTGTATATTGAGCATCTTTTTTTTACTTATACACTACCTTAAGTAATGTTGATGACGTTGAATGCCGTTTTTTTCTAGATTTAATATATATATTTGTAATGCGTCGTACGGACTTTAACCTGTCCACTTCTCCTTTTTATGTTCCGAAAAAGTCCTTCCCTCTCACCAAGGATGTGTCAGATGAAATGGAAAGGCAAGAGAAGAAGCTGCAGATAGCTGAAGGGAACAAATGTGACTCCAACTGCCATTGCATTGCATGGTGCATTGGAGCCTGCACTTTTCAACGTGTGGTGGGGACAAGAATGTATGTCACAAGTTTGCATTTCATTTGAAAAAATACGTACATATTTAGGAGATATTGGAAGAAATTGAATATATTTAACTATTTTTTATGAAGTGTTTTATCACCTAATCATTGAAAATATTGTGTCTTCGTTACCTTGGAATGAGACATTTATATCCACACACAGAGCAGATTCTCTTCAAAGACCTGGCCGCTATGTTTTTAATTCAGCAAACCACCGAAGAAGTTCTCCTATACGCTTTACACAGGGAAGAAGTTTCAGTTTGTTGCATCTGCAGCCTCAAACAATAACTTATTCCAGATACTACATATTGTATCTGCAGGTTTTAAATAAATTAAAAAAAATGCTTTTCAAATATATATAACATTTTCAGTCGGCATATCACATTTAACTATTTTGTTAAGGTTTTTGATTTTCTGTTCAACTTAGGTTTCTCCACCAAGACGTGGAGGGCTATAAATGGCTACAGTGTGAAAATTGCAGTAAATGGATTCATTTCCATTGTGCTGGAATTGGTGAAAACTGTACAAACAAGGCTTCAATTGTGGCTGCACTAAAGTTGTCCAACCAAATGTGTAAGTGCTATTTAATGATCTCACCTTGAAACAACTTTTGCATGAGTTTGGCATTTCCTTCCATCAGTATCCTTTTTTACATTACATTTAGCTGATGCTTTTATCCAAAGCGACTTACAATCATTTTACATTCATACACCGTAAACACAACCTCAAAGATCAGTGTAGCAGACTGGTTGCTTAGAATGGCTTTTTCTTTTGTCACCAGCAAGGTCAGCCTGAAGCAACTGGACAGCATGTTAACTGACCAAGAAATAAAGGTAACAAAAAAACTACAACAAGTTTTATAAATGTCTTTAATAACTCCTTCCTACATTTGTAAAATTATGCAATAATTGTTATGTTGACAAAGTATTTGGGAATGCAGTCTGTTGGCTACATGGATGGTTGTCAAACTTCTCAAATGCAGTTGACACCCACAATCCAAACCTTTCAGTAAATTATTCTGATTTAGAGTTTAAATTACTATACTGTGTTAAACAGCTTTTATAAATGTGCCTTGTACTTGTACTCCCATTCATTTTGGGCTATCAATACTTGAACTTGTTCACATGAGATGGTAAAAGAAATACATGACATCAGAATTGTTATGCTCTTTGCAGGATCTGGAGCAAAAGATCAGAGATGGCACGCTTCTTTCCAACAGACACTATCTCCATAAAAACAAGGAGTTTTATCCGCATTGCAAATGATGTACTCATCCAACAACACATTGTTGGATGACTTGAAGGTATGCTCAAAACATTGCCATGTTTCATCGTAACTTGCAAGACATGTTTCTCTTTGTCTCTAATCGTTAGGAAAGTATGACCTGTATTTCTAATAATGTTTGTCAAAACGCAGAAGCATGACATTTTCATCAAAGCTTCTGAAAAAAGTCTGTACTTTGGAGTTCATATGTAATAACTATCATTTGTAAAATGTTTTAGACTTCAGAGATGATCAACAGGCTGAAGAACATCCTGCCTGTAACGGGCAAAGAGCTAGAACAGCAGATGTACCTGGAAGATGTAATTCTGCCAGAGGTAGGATTCATAGTATTTATTAAAATAAATATGATATACACACTACACATCAATTGTGAGAGAAAAAAGCCTCACATTCATAATAATAAATGGTATTTGGTGTGAAATACACTGTCACTTTGGTTGTTTTTTTACATATACCCATGCTTTACTGTTATCCAGTGAATGTGTGCTATTTTTTCTAAACACACACAAGCATAAACCATAAGCATAAACTGCATGATTCTATTCATATATTTGCTCTCGATAATGGTGTAATAAATGAACATACAGCACAAAAATAAATTTCATGACCATACTTTGTTGAATAAGTCAGGAGTATTCATTTGAACAAGCTTTCTGGTGGCCCTGCTGATAGTTGTATGCCCAAATGGCGCATTAGTAAAGGTTTGGTGAAATTGTTACATCTTGGATTAATTTGATTTCACAACTTTGTATACACAGAACTTAAATGTGGTCACAAAATGTGAATTTATGTTGCTTTTAAGGTAACAATTCAGTGGCTGAGAAAACACTGGGTCTTTGGAGACACGAGGCAGAAAGCCTCCTCTTAAAACAGGAAGATGCACAGGTAATACCTTTTCTTTATGAGATCTAAGTAATTCCTTTGCTTTTGTGTGTTAAATGTAGATTTCATGCATTTTATGAACACTAACAGGTTTAGTGATGAAGGGAAATGCAATTTCTCATATGTATTTGAAGAATTGTGTTTCTACAGCTAACTGTATGCCTATAATCAGCTTGCCATAATAATCCAGCACTCTCTGTAAAGTGTGACATTTTAAGAAAAGTCAATCGTGAAAGTAATGTCACAATTTACTCTCTGTTAATTCCAAGTGGAAGAGAAAAGGAAAACGACAGCCCTGCACCTGAGCCGACAGACCAACAGGTAATTGTTAAAAGTCTGATATATCATGTCTGAACAAATAATTACACAGTTAAACAAAAGGATAAAGTCTCCTCCTTTATATAAGAACTCTAGGAACATTGTACATACTTTGCTGGTGGACTCCAAATTGGAGTACCACCATATTATTTAAACTGCAGTGAAATCCTGCTTCTACCACCTACTCCATCCATCCATTTGTGGTTTTGAAACAACATACATGGTGCTCAAGGAACTCCAGCCACAGTACACAAGCATTAAGTGCAGATCACTATAGACATTTTGAAATAGTATTTGTAGTGGCCATTTGTTCGATAAATCAGTAGCATTACCCAATTCATAAACAAAGGAACAAACCAAAGACTAAGTATACATAGACAACAACGACAAATGGCTTAATTTAACAAATATATGTATATTCTGAATAGGCAAACATCTAGAATAATTAAACAAGAATACTTACAAATAGAATAACTAAATACTAACACAAAATAAATAGCTCCTACAGTATTACTGTGCTGATTTAGAATTCAAATGTATCGCTTTTCTTTCTTAATTAATTACATTTAGCTATTGTTTCATATTGTATCGTCAAAGTGACTTAAGAACGAAATGTACTTGAAATAAATGGTGTGTGTTTTTGTAATGTTCATATTCTTCTCATGCAGAATTCTGGAAAATTCAAAAAAATTGAGCATGCTCTGTTGGCAGCCAAGTGGTGCCAGACATGGCCTTTGAAGGGGAAGGTGACATTACCCGCACTGACGCTAATGGGCCGATCAGAACAGCTGGCCATCGGAAAAGCACATGCGGGAGAAGAAGAAGACGACGGAGCTGAAAGACTCTTGGATTTCAACTTTGAATATCAAAGTGATTATAATAGGTTTTCTGAGGAATTCATGGACAAGGGTTACAAGGTGGATGGGTCATTCAAGCACTGTGATTAGTTGCGTAATGAGAGTTTATTGTTTTACATGTTGTGTTTTGTTTTATTAAATGTGTTTCATATTTACTAATACGTTCCGTGAATACTGTTTCCGGACTTTCTCTGCGTCTCGTTCTTTTCATATTCTGTTCACACCCATGACAACTGTAGCTTTATTGATTCAGCAAATATATGTGCTTTGATGTGTAATTTAATGTTGGCCTAGTATTTAATTAATAACCATCACATTAATTGCATTTATAAACCTAACTCAAGCATCACAGCACCTTACAAATATATAGAAGCAAACCAATATTAAATATAGTATAGCAGTAATGTACAGAACTATCTTATTGCATATTGTAAGTAAGTCTACAAAAAGACACAAATTATCTCTATATATATATATATATATATACATATATGTATATATATATATCCATCTGTGTATCTATCTAGCTAAACCGCAGCTCCTCCATTTTGTGATCATGAAAGTAATTTCTTCCGCTGTCCGGGCACTTCAGTGGAGCTTGTCACTAAATCGTCGCAGACTCGTCACTGCGCAGACATGCCGCAGACGCGCCTGGCCGACCCTCCGTCTGCTGGCACTTTTTGACTAGTAGTGGCACTTTTTGACTAGTAGTGGCACTTTTTGACTAGTAGTGGCACTTTTTGACTAGTAGTGGCATCTGCTGGCAACTGCTGGCAACTGCTGGCAACTGCCGGCAAGTGTCACTGAGTGCCAGTGCTTACACTTTAGATTAACAGTGGCATCTCCTCAAAGTAGAATTTCATGGCGGTATTACAGTATGACATGGTAAAACAAGAAATTATATATATATATATATTATTTTTTTTAAATTATTATTATAGAAAGGCGGGTACATTATACATTTTGTAGCGACCCTGTGAAGTGGCTGTCAATCACAGTGTGGCACCGTGCATGCTGGTCGAGAGAGCGTGCCTGTGATTGGCGGAGTAGAGGGAGGCGGGTTAACCTGTCGGAAAACGGAAGTTAAGGGTGGTTGACGGGAACCGTTGTTGTTGACATTCGAGCTGCTAAACTGAGAGGAGCACGCTGTCTGTGTTGGTGGATGCGAGCACGCTGTCTGTGTTGGTGGATGCCTAATAAAGGGAGGATTAATAACGTCGTCCCGTCTCCGTGTCATCAGTGCCATAACGTCCGAGACATTACAATATCATGGTATATAAGTGTAATAGGTTACGAAGTGAAACGTAGTAGTAGCAAAACAATATTAAATATAGTACAGCAGTAATGTACAGCACTATCTTATTGCATATTGTCAGTAAGTTCAAAAAGACACTAATTAATATATATATATATATATTAATTAGTGTCTTTTTTATATATATATACACACACATCCATCTGTGTATCTAGCTATTTTAGCTATCTATCTATCTAGCTAAACCGCAGCTCCTCCATTCTGTGATCATGAAAGTGATTTCTTCCGCTGTCCGGGCACTTCAGTGAAGCTTGTCACTAAATCGTCGCAGACTCGTCACTGCGGCCGACCCTCCGTCTGCTGGCACTTTTTGACTAGTAGTGGCACTTTTTGACTAGTAGTGGCACTTTTTAACTAGTAGTGGCACTTTTTGACTAGTAGTGGCATCTGCTGGCAACTGCTGGCAACTGCTGGCAACTGATGGCAAGTGCCACTGAGTGCCAGTGCTTAAACTTTAGACTAACAGTGGCATCTCCTCAAAGGAGAATTTCATGGAGGTATAACAGTATGACATGGTAAAAAAAATAATTATATATTTTTTATTATTAAAGAAAGGCGGACCACATTATACATATCATGGTATATAAGTGTTATATATTACGAAGTGAAACGTAGTAGTAGCAAAACAATATTCAATATAGTACAGCAGTATTGTACAGCAATATCGTATTGCATATTTTAAGTAAGTCTAAAAAAATACAAATACATTATCTATGCAAGTCTGTGGCACTTGCCACAGACTTGCCACTGAGGTGCCAGTGAGTTGCCAGTGAGGTGCCAGTGAGGTGCCAGTGAGTTGCCAGTGAGGTGCCAGTGAGGTGCCAGTGAGTGCCAGCGTCGCTAGGGGGATCTCGCCCCTACTGCATTTTTGACTGTTGCCATCATGTTTTCCTGCGACCAGAAGTGACCCCTGATGGGTGGAGTACAACGAAACGCTGAATCAGGCATTTACACAAGAACATCATGTTGCAATTAACTTCCACGAGCTGATAACACCCTGTGAAAGAGACAGGGCTGACTCCCACATGAGAGCAACCTGTCCATCACGTGGTCGCCCTGGAGTGAACCCGGCCTTATCGTGGTCTGTTTTACTCCAAATGTGACGTGAAACTAGCGCTCGAGACCATAAACTCAAGTTTGCGATAAATAAATCAAGCGATTTCTCCTTTTTGCCAAAACCGTGTTTATCTCAGCGACGTCGACGGCTGACGCAGGTTGTGATGTATCGTGTCGCTTGTATACTTTGTATCGTGACACCATTGTTTTCTCGGGTGATGTATTGTAATACGATCCCCGGCCATCAAACACACGCATATATCATTTCTGTGAACTATTTGTCCTGACCGGGTCGTCCGCTGAGTTTTTATACTACGTTGCTTAGCATCCAGATGAAAACATATAGAGGCAACTATAAACGCTGGCCTGGGTGCAATCAGAGTTAAGGAACACTCCACAGCCCAAAATAAAGAGAAGCCTGCTCCTGTCATCGAGAAAGTAGAATTGTGTCACATCTTTTGTTTTCGCTGTAATGTCTGCTGCCGATATTTGAGATCCACCTCCTCCGGGCGGCTGGCGTGCGACTGAACTTTCTGCACTCAGACTTTGGGAGGCTGTAAGCAGTCGCCTTGAATACCAATCACTCCGAAACAAAACAAGGGCCCGTGTTAATATTCTCACAACGCACTTCACGGCTGTCTCCCTGCATCTGAGAGTGTTGGAGAGCTCTCAGAACAGAGGTTGATGAAAACCTGTTTTAGACTTGTTTCTGGTTTTCTTCAAGAAGCTGCGATGATTAATAATTAAAAGCTGAGAAGCCGAGGCGAAGGTCTTTGCTCCCCCTGGAATGCAACAGCGGATATTTAAAATAAGAAAATTAGAGCTTTTTTTATTAATCACAGATGACAGATGTTTTAGGAATTTTGCAATCGTCAATCAAAAATAATCTTTTGTATCATGCAAGATATTGTTCATGTTGACATGAAAGACAAAGCTGACACGTCAAGTAACAAGGGATGAGACTACTTTGTACTTCATGCCTAGAAATGTCTTCGCGCTGATGTGAACCTCATGGTGGCGTCTTCAGTGGATCATGAAGATTTGAACCAAATTGCATCGCAATCCCTCCAATAACCTTCCGTCTGGATCAAAGCGGCGGAACGATGGCGTCCATCGAGCGGCGCCGCCGGAGCGTTAAACAAACACATCACGCGTCAGCTTCAGATGCACAAAGGCAGCCCGCCGTCCTCGTTCCTGCCTTCGAGGAACCCGCAGGTGAGTGAGCGCCTGACAAGCCTGATTGGCTGATTTGCATCTTCTGAAGCCTCTCAGGGAAGTTATAAAAAGCCGCCTCCACAACATCCATCATCGCAGATTTGCATCTGTCAGCCTCTCCTGCTGATTCTGTTCAACAGAGGAGCACTGAGGCTGCGTCTCTGGCATGGAGTGTGTGTGTGTGTGAGCGTGTGTGTGTGAGGTTGCAGCACTGTCACCCAGCATGCCAGTTGCTTCATATTTTCCCCGTGCTTCGCCAGCGGACTGATGTGTAACTACTGTAGGAAAGAAAAACACACGAAGGACGTCTGTGACTGTCGACTTCCTGCACAGCTCTGGTTCTCCGACCCCGCTCCTCTTTTTGTCTCACATACCCAGGGTGGGGAAAAGAAGAGGGGGACAACGTCTGAATGATGAACCTTTCCTGTCATTTTGTGTCAGCTCACTCTGCTGAACTCAGGACTCCTGCAGATCCTCGACTGAAAGCTGTCACCCTCAGCTGCTCTGTGCGTGTGTCCTCTCAAGCAGCCTCATTGCTGCCTGCTTTTTCCTCCCCCCCCATGTCGCTCTTATAAAACGAGGGCAGCACCCCCACGACTTCTTTGATCAGCGTAAAGAATAACCGCCCAAGTGACACGCCGCGGCTCCTCGGTGGACATTTGGCCTCCTTTGTGATTGTCACGTGACGTTTTTTGACGCCGATAAAGGACTTTTGGATGTGAACCTGGTTCCCTGTAATCCACCAGAAGTTTGTAGCTCCCGAGTGTGCGGAGCGCACCACTCTCCGGGTCGAGGACGGGGGTGTTGGATTTCAAGCTGGACCGTTGAACCAGCTGGCGGAGGGGGGAACAAAGCACCCTACTGTCCCCCCTTCCATTAGTGGAAGGGACGAACTGGCTCGACAAAAGACACCAAAGAAAGGTTCTGCTCGGGGTTCCCGTTACAGTCGACTCTTTAGGGGGAAGGAAATGGAAAAGTAACGTCAGTCATCACAGCAGGGGTACCTGCACCGATAAGACCGATTGGAGAGGCCTCGCTTTGACATCCTTGAAGAGCACGCAGGGCCTTCATCTTCAGCGCGTCCCCTCTGCAGCCGGCATGTATCACGTTTAAAAAAAAATCACTATTGTACCTCATCAGCCCGACGCTTAGTGACATTTTTTTCCTATCACAGTCAACAAGCTTTATCTCCTCTCCCAGTCTTCCTGTCCCCGACCCTCCACCCTCCACCCTCGCAGACCTCAATGCGGCGTCGGCTCAACAGCCTCCGACACACGTTTCTGTTTCTGAAAGGCGTTTAGAGAAAGAGGGGAAAGCAAGACAGAAAATGTAGATGTTGAGATATCTGACGACATGATGTGGTCACACTCAGCCTTATGATTTTCTCCTGTGGCATGCGAGCAAACGGTGAGCAACAGAGGTCAGTGAGCTTTACAGTCGGGGGGTAAATGTGTGTCTGATCGTAGATGTTACACTCATAATTCAAGAATGAGCCCCGAGGAAAAAACAAAACATTTCTCTTCTTCTTTGTGTTTTGACTTCATTCATTCATTTCAACATTTGCCTAAATGTGTCTCCACAATCCCAGACCGATGTGATGGTGAAGGCGTTAGCTGGGACTCGTGATTGAGCGTTACCTCTCAAGAAAACAGCCGCCCTCTTTAATCAAAAGGTGCCTCGTGGCTGTGCTGCATTATTGAAGCTGCTATTAGTGGAAAACATGTTTATCTAATCTCTTTTCTCTGGTGTGATGGATTCTCCTTGTGTGACTGGTGAATGCAGTCGTTATTCTTCCCCGTGCTCGTAAAAGAGGAAAAACAACGAGTAGCAAAAGTGAAAAGAAGTAAGAACAATACTGAAAACATGACCGCAGCTCTGTGGCGCCTCATCAAAAGCAAATATGGCAAGCAAATATTAGTAAATATGGACGTGAAGCTCGGAGTTGGCGGCTCCGGCCGTCACCAGTGAAATAAAAAAGAAACCCTTTTCGATGTCAAGCAGACACGTAGGTCTGTTTTCCAGGTACGGGGATCGTACTTTAACGTGTTATAATAATAATAATAATCATTCAAGGCATGCACAGAGTCCAGTAGTCACACACACAGTCATCCCGGTGGTGGTAAGCTACATCAGTAGCCACAGACTGACTGTTAGCATTCCTACCTTTCCTAAGTTTGGGAGCATTTAGTTTAAGTAAATATGCACACCCACAATGTACATTCATTTGCTCTGTCTTGGTTTTTATGGCATTGTGTACAGTGGAAAGGTCGTCGGTGGACGGCGGTGGATGGCGTGTGGGGGGGGGGGGATTCTATTTCAGGGCGAGCGGCCAACCATTCCCCCCCCCCCCCCCTCCGGCCCATTGTCCGGCCGGGGTGGTGAACCTTCAGCAGAATGGAGTGGGAACTGGAATGTGGCATTGTGGAGGTCCCCCCCACCTCCCAGAGTGCAGGTTCCACCCCTGACCTGAGCCACAGGGGGCCTCGGCTGCAGGGCGGCACAGTGTGCGGACTGACGTCACCGAGGAGTTTCAGATCATCGATAACGTGCCGATCAAAAGAGCACTCTGACGTCCTCTTGGGACCTTCGAGACGTGACGGTTGTGTCCTCTTGCGGTGTTTGACATCTGAACAGAGGTGCCGATGAACACGAGGGTTTAAGACGCCGACCGTGAAATGTCAGCGTCTCCGGTGGAAGTCCGTCTGCAGACCTTTGTTGCTCGTTTCCTGTCGGCGCTCCGCTGCCTCAAAGAGTTCCAAACAGCTCAGACCAGATCGACACGCTGAGGACGCTTTGCTTTCTACTTCTTCATCAGACACATGTTGACATGCGCTCGAGCGAGTTGCAGAAACAGCGCGGAGACTTTCGTTCTCTCGGGGCGACATTTTGTGACAAGTAGTGTGTCATCCATCCCATAATACACACACAAATGTCTGGTGATCCCTAAAACACACACAGCTATCAACAGTATTAAATATGAGAGATTGGTGTTGGTTATAGTGCTATATTTAATCAATATTGAGTTGCTATTGATAGATAAACATTATCAACTAGAACGGGCACTCGGTAGAGCGCATACCTTCGCATATCACAAGATTGGGCATTGAATTATGAACATTTTGGCATTAGTTGCATGCCAATTGGACAAAAATGTATCGTGCTATGGTAAAAAAAGATTTTGACCTTTCCATGACCTTGACCTTTGACCCGATTGATCCCAAAATCTAATCAAATGGTCCCCGGATAATAACCAATCATCCCACCAAATTCCATGTGATTCAAGAAGATTTGACCTGTTCATGACCTTTGACCTTGACCTTTGACCCGATCGATCCCAAAATCTAATCAACTGGTCCCCGGATAATAAACAAGCATCCCACCAAATTTCATGCGATTCGGTTCAATTCTTTTTGAGTTTTGTGAATAACACACATACAAATAAATAAATAAATACACGGCGATCAAAACATAACCTTCCGGCATTTTCAATGCGAAGGTAATTAAGTCTTTCTGTGATATTTCATTTATTTAGTATTACTCATTAGGCATGAGGGATATTTATAACATATTTTGTTACAGTATTTGCATTTTTTTATTACGATATCCTGTAAATTCAAATTAGCCATTGGGTTAATGCTGCAGTCCTGGCGTCTGCTTCTTTTGTCTCGCGGTCTTCATCGTCACCGCGCGCATACGTGTGACATAACCCTGTTGAGAGGGTAAACACATCGGGGAACACAACGAAGCTCCGGACACTCTCCGTTTCCCCTGAAACTCACAGCCCAGCGGAACGCACACACACACACACACACACACACACACAAGGTGAAAACAAACACACAACATAGAGACAAAAGCGCAACACATGGTCGCATGCAGCAAGTCAGAGTGAATCATGGAGTATATCTGAGCGGACAAACGCGATGACGCGCACTCCTTTCCCCAAACACAGCCTGAACAATACCTGGCTGTGTCACAATGGCTTCAATGATAAGCAAACCAACAAACACAGCGGGAGACACTGTTTACTTTCATGATGCCGTGTCTGCTGCTGGAGCGACGCGCTATTCAACCACTGCTGCATTTCATTCATCATGCGTCCTGTTTCCGTTGCAGGCATTTAGCTGATACCTCTGCTCACACACACACACACACACACACACACACACACACACACACACACACACCCACACACACACTCGGAGAGAGAGACGGTGGGAGCTGGAACCTTGGAGTTGTAGTTTCACCTGTCCTGCTACGAGCAGGAGGTGATGGCCTCGGGGTGAGAGGAAGTCGTCATTTTTGGCCTTTGGTTGCTATCTGTGGCGACCCGCTCTTTAACGTACCAAAAATAAGGACCGCTAACTGCAAAGATATGCCCCTCTAAATTAATAAACGTATACATTTCACATGTTCAATCATCAATTATCCGACGTATAGCTGCCTGAACAATAATCACTCAAAATATACGGTGTATAAAGATTCCAATCACATTTTTTGGGGGGACTTCGGCAACCGAAAGCTGATTCCAAGCAGACACTTTTAAAGGTTAGTGTTGAGCCCTGAGAAGATAAAGACCAGGGGGGGGGGCATCTTCCCCCACCAACAATGACAGGAAACGTCCCGGGTCTGTGCTGCAGGCCGAGGGTCCCACAGACAGCAGCAGGAAGCACAGCGCTGACCGCCCCGCCTCACACAGCCACTCTGGGTGTGGCCGTTTGTGCCTCCGCTGAGAGACAAACAAATGATCACCGAGAGCCGACGTGTATTCTAATAACAAAAAGTCGTATCCTCGGGCGGTTCCCGATCAGATGGATGTGGACGGTGAAGTCTGAAAACCCTGCGAGTCCGTCTCGCTGAAGTCGATACGACGGAACACAGACAGAAAGGTCACGAGGACGTGAGGTTACGGAGACGAGAGATAAAAGCCAAAGCTGAATAATTGCTGCCGGGTGAAGAAAAGCCGGTTAAAAAAAACACGGTCGGTACATGGCCCTGAATGCATCACAGATATAGACTGAATCCTCCCACACAAGCGATTCAGCCTGGTTTGTTCAGGGACATGTCGGTGCCCCTGAAGGGACATGTGGGTGCTCAGTGATAGGAGTTAAAGGACCACGTACACACGTGTGTGGTGAAAGCAGTGGAAGGCGTCAAGCTCTTTAATCAGGTTTCATATGAACGTGCAGATTAGAGGCTCAGATTCGAGGAGGGAAGTGACAACCAGCACAAGGACACACAGATGCCTCCTTGTCTTCGGGCCTCGAGGCAGAGTCCTCTACGCCGAGCGTGCAGACGCAGTAATGCCACACACACTCCTCTGATGTTCATCTGACACCAGCGCGCTTCCTCTCCTGTCATTAGAGCTGAAAGACGAGAGTTATGTAAGAAGCCGGGAAGACTCCCAAAAACACTTCTCACCTTCACACTCTCTCTTGAATCTGAATGAATCACTGAGGAAACAGCAAAGAGCCGCAACACCAAGAAGCTCCTGAGAAAATACCTTTTCATGGGTTTGACTGCAAAATGGTTCTTTACAGATGAATCGCCCATTTTATAGTGTATTGAAATATGTACACCACCGTTCAAAAGTTTGGGGTCACTTAGAAATGTCTTTATTTTTCAAAGAAAATCACTGTTTTTTCAATAAAGATAACATTAAATTAATCAAAAATACACTCTATACATTGTTAATGTGGTAAATTAATATTCTAGGTGGAAGTGTCTGGTTTCAAATGAAATATCTCCAGAGGTGTATAGAGGCCCATTTCCATCAACTATCACTCCAGTGTTCTAATGGTACATTGTGTTTGCTAATCGCCTTAGAAGACTAATGTCTGATTAGAAAACCCGTGCAATTATGTTAGCACAGCTGAAAACAGTTATGCTGGTGATATAAGCTTTACAACTGGCCTTCCTTTGAGCTTGAAGTTTGTAGAACAAAATTAATACTTCAAATATTAATCATTATTTCTAACCTTGTCAATGTCTTGACTATATGTTCTATGAAATGTTCAATTCATTTGATAAATAAAAGTGAGTTTTCATGGAAGACACGAAATTGTCCGGGTGACCCCAAACTTTTGAACGGTAGTGTATATTTGTGATTTTCCTCTGTTATGTCTTCGTTAAGTGGACAGCTTTGGATTTTGGGACTGTTGGTAGGACACAATAAGTGATTTTAAGATTCATAGTCGATGTAACAACAACAAGGCCGGTGCACGTAGTAATGGTCAGACTTCGTGGCCATCAGGAGATCCCCTCAGTGGAGGACATGCTTCCCATGGTGTATTCATTAAGATACATGCCACAGTTTAATGCACTGCATGGAACTCACTGTAATCATTTTCACAAGGAGGTAATAAAGACGGACGTCATCGCAGCCACCTAATGTAAACTTGTTCCGGAAGGATTTCTGTGGATAGGCTGACGGCTCTCCGCATGGCGAGCTGAGAGCGGCCGCTGTTACTTCAACAATAGCAATAGAGTAAAGGTTTTACGACCTGGTAAACAAAACAACGACCTTTGGACCAGCGATGTGTTTTTCTGTGTGTCCGCGGGGTTTTTTCCGCGATGATGACAGCGGCTGTTGTTTACTTCATGTTTTGACCCTCGCGCCACTCCTGGCTGTCATTCACACCTCCCCTGCGCTGTCTCACTTTCGCCTACCTCCATCCTCACACCTGCATACATTACACATGCGTTGCACACGCACACAGAACATCAGCGTAACCGTGGCAACCGTGCACAGGGTGGGGGGGGGGGTTCTCAGTCCCCGAAAGAAGGCGTCGCTCTTCGAATCCTCTTTTTGCCGCGCTTCAAACGTCATGGCCGGACGGGCCGTGGGTGGACGTCAGTGTAACTGTGTGTGTGTGTGTGTGTGTGTGTATATGTGTGTGTATATATGTGTGTGTGTGTGTGTGTGTGTGTCATTGGCCGAGGCCATTGGGCTCGGGCACAGGAATGCCGGGCAGGATGTTGGGAGAAAATTCCAGAAACAGTGGAGCCACTGCAAAAACACCCCCCCCCCCCCCCCCCCAGACTGTAACATGGAGACACAGCGCATTCCACCGTGTCCTCCGTCCCCAGGTAACGTCTGCAGCCTATGAAATCTCAGTTTTGCCGGGCTCAGCAGGACTCAAAATAAAAAAACCGATAGATAAATATACTGTATACGATGTAAGGAAGCAGTGAGTGGTCACCGATGAGAACAACTTGGATAGTGACAAATAGTTTTTTCAGGCTGCGCTTGAGGAGAGTTTCCGAGCAGGAAACAGGATGAGCACTTTGAGCAGCAGCAGTTTTCCTTGTTAGCAAAACTGAGGTTAAAACATTTGAAAATAAATATCTTCATTGAATATTATGACCAAGCAGACAGAGATGTTGTTTATGCTTTTTAAATACCTTTTTAAAGTACCCCCAAACCCCCAAAAATAAATATTATTAAAGCTTCTAACATCTAGATAGTTGAAGATACTGATATATTTTAAGGACATCTGATATTTTTCCACTATTAATCAAAACAAGTTATAACTTATCTTTGGTGATAATAACTTTTTGGTTTACGTCCCAACTAAAAGATACGGTAGACATTTGGAGAAAGATGCAGATGGTTATTTGAGATGTAAAACTAATCCATTAATAGCAATTGATACCAATACTCAAGTCGTATCATCATATTAAATAACCAAAATACGATAACTAGATTAATCTCACGACAGATATCACTTCTGGAACTCTCTCAGACTCAAAGGGTCACCACCTTGTTGACCTCCCTGACCTTCATCCGTCATCTTGAGACGTACAATGAACATCCTGGTTATGAATTCACCAGAGAAAAGCCCAACAAGGTCATTACTACATTATAACCACACAGGTCATGCTGTGGAGTGGAGCTGCACAAGGAGAGGAGAGCTGGACACGGACAGAAACAGCCTCCGGGGTAAACATCCGGGATGCAGCAGCGAGGGCCACAGATGTTTCAGACTAGAGGGGGACCTCTTCTCCTCCAGTGCTTTTTAATGAACCACTCACAGCCAAACACACACACACACACACACACACACACAAGTAGCCACCGCAGAGTGAGAATGAGCTCACAATGTTTTTCAAAGATCAAAGTAAAAGATTTTAAAAAAGTTAAAAGGCTGTATCCTGTAGTGTGTTGCAGGGCTCTGCCAGATCTGTGTTATGGTGACATCATCGATGATGACGTAATGCTTTTAACTTTGTGGCGTAGACAGATCACTCTGTGTTTACATGTTGTTCAAGTGGCTGCAGAAAAAAAACATGTCACAGTAACATTATTTGAGAGGAGAAAGTTGAGCAACAGACTGGCAGAAGGGGTGTGTGTGTGGTGGGGGGGGCACCAGGTTGTTGTTGGTCCTCTCACCCACAGTCACAGTCCAGCCAGCTGACGCTGCCCACAGCATGTGGGTGCAGCTGTTAACCGTGTTCTAGACACAGAGCACCTATTCACTCCCTCGGTGATGCGTTCAGGGGCTTTTAATGAAAGTCTTTTTTCCATATATGTTAAAGTGTAGCACAGCAACAGTGCAGAAGCTTGTTTTTTAAACTTTGACTCACCTTCTCAGAGTTGATGCTCAGCTTTTTCTCGACGTGCACGTGGATTTCCCCGCCGTTCCTCTTCGGGACCGGCGTGGACTCTCTGGGTGTCTCCTCCTCTTCCTCTTCACCCTCTTTGTCGTGCCGCTCATCTCCGTTTACCGTCCCGTCCGCGTCCCGGTGCTCCTGCTGCTGCTCCACCACCACCTCCTCCTCCACCATGACCTCCCCCCCCTCCTCCTCGTCAAAAGGTAACGGGATGCCGTCGCTGACGTGCTCCTTCAGACACTTCATGTTGTGTTTCTTCAGCAGCTGCTCGGTGTCCGGGTCCACCACCACGAGCACCAGCCGGCCCACGGTGGCTCGTATCCGGGACACGACCTGCTGGTGGCTCTCGTTCTCCACGTCCTCCCCGTTCACGAACACCAGGCGGTCCCCGGCGTGGAGCCCGGACGTCTCAGCCGGGCTGTCGGGCTCCACCAACCGGATGAACTGGCCCGTCTTGCCCTTCTCCCCGTGGAGGTGGAAGCCGTAGCCGTTGTCCCCCTTCTCCAGCGTGCACAGCCGCGGGCGCGGATGCTGGCTCTTGCTCGGCATGGCTCAACGTCTTGTTGCAAGTGGGAATGACTCCACGACCTGTGCAGGATGCTGCTGGGGAGTGGTAGGTGTGTGTGTGTGTGTGTGTGTGTGTGTGTGTGCGTGTGTGTGTGTGTGTGTGTGTGTGTGTGAGAATGAGTGGTACCCCTTCAAGTAAAAACACCCAACCCCCCGCCCTCTTGGGGAGATTAGTCCGTGGGAAGAGTTTGTCCCACTCTCTGGTCCACGTCCACTCGCAGGGTCAGAGTCGGAGTCAGAGTCCGGTCCTCACACTTGTAATAAATCCTCACTGAGGCTCCTGCTATCAGAAAGTTGAGGTTCAGGACCGGAGGACTGGACCCGGTCTGCTCGGACTCTCGGCTCCCGCTCGCTGTGCGACAAAAAGTAGAAAAGCCACTCAGGAAGAGGGAGGTGCGTTCAGGGACCGGCCCAGCTGGCAGCCTCACGCAAAGTGGGGAGGAGTAAACACAACCCGAGGCTAGGACAATAAAGATGATGATCAAAGGACCAGATATTGTTTGGATTTAAGAAAGAAAGAAAAAGAAACACTGCCCCCCCCCCCTGCCTATCTTTTGTGTGTGTTAAAAACTTTTTTTATTCCTTTTTCATCGTTCTAGTTTTACGTTTTCTTGCCCAGCTTTGTGCCATATATTTCCTCAATGAGTAACACTTTTTTGTACTTACTGCTCTGAATAGTCCTAATATCTGGCATCTTTTTACTTCACAACCTTTACTCACCTTTCTGTTTATTTAGCACATTATCTGATACAGACTGCATCTATTCTCTTGAATTCCTGCTATTAAAATCACAAAATAATAGAAATTGAAAGAGAATTTTCCCCATGAATAATAAAGTATCCATCCATCCATTAAAATAGTTTTTTTTCCAAAGAGATATATATTACAATATGTCTGCCTGTGTTATTCCACAGTGATTATGTTTCACGAAGATTTGATTTATGTAATCTCCCCATGTGGTGTATAAAACAGATTTAATCTCAGTAATATTGCTTTAAATATATATATATACAGCTGTAATTATACAGGGAGTGAGCCGTGAGAAGTAATATGGAAGCCAGATTGATATATGGCCTTCTGATATGCCGTCTACGGATTAGATATACCATTTAAATGATGTTTTGAAGCCACCCCGAGCCCTCTGGGCCTTTAGAGATATGACCGACACGGCTTGTAAAAATAGCACCCGGCAGGAAGCTCCTGAATTAAAAACCTTTGGGAGGATTTGACTTTTCAGCTGAGAATGCTTCCAGACCTGATGGAGGACAGGGACAGCATCTCCCCAACCTGGGAATGTAAAGCTACTGCAGACTCAGCCCTGAAAGCCGTGGCATGTTTAAGGGCAGCCGTTAGAGTTTTTTTCCCTTCACAGTATGGAGAGGAAGCACGGGCTCCTTGAAGTGTCCGACTCCGCAGTGTGACTCTAGATGTGAGTGTGAGAGATGCATTCAGGTGTACAGACCAGTAGTTCATTAGAAAGTTGCTCCATGTGCTTTCCAATAACTTCACCTGACAGATTCTAAAATACAGAATCCACCTGAGCTGAGCACGTCCAATTGATGAAACCATTGTTTTCAAAGTGCAACATACTGGACAATAAACAGTGTAGCTGCTGCCACACAGTGGCTCATTAACATCAGCACATCCTGTGACTCCCACCCCTGCTCTCGAAAAGCCCAAGACACACAAACACGCACACACACATCAATAAAACAACACCACATATATTCCAAAATATACTTTTTGTATATGTATAATATGATAACAAAGCACCTTGACATCCATCGTTAATGGAAATACAACACTGTTGGATAATGCTGTGAGCATCGGTGTGTGTGTGTTTGTGTGTGTATGCGTGTGTGTGAATGGTAAAAGGGAAATGGCAAGCTAAGGAATCTCGAACCAAAGACGTGAAGATAACTATCTCTGTGAGATGATCCTCCAGCACATTTCAATCAGGAGAGACTTATTCTGAGTTCAACAATAATCTTTATTACAACGGTAACAAATTGGAATCGTGCATTTTCTTTTTGGCGACCGGACTCTATCCTGAACCAGGATACACAAGGGGCGGTGCCGCCGAGTTCTGACCCGACAGAACCCCCCCTGGAGTCCAGACACTGGTGGAGGTGAAGAAAGGAGTTGCTGCATGGAGGGGACTGGGGTGGAGGAGGGTCGCCTTCAGGTTCGAGCTAAAAGGACAACTGATAGCAGAGTAGAACACTCCTTTAAAGTTTGACAGCCATGATCCGATTGGCTCGATCCAATTGGTCCAATTGGTCCCCCCCCCCCCTCCCCCAGATCAGCTGATAGCGTAATCACTGAGACACTATGCATTACTCTTCCTTCCTGAACTACCGCTTAAGATCCATTTACCTGTCGAGTACTTTGAATTGAATGTACAGACAGACACAAAGTGGGCGAGCGCCCTCAAGAAGTTGTCTTTATTCTAGCTAACAGCAGTACAGATGTGAACAGATGGGATCATTTAGCTACAATCTGACTGAGATTGAAGTCCACTTCTCAAACATGCTGAGTTAGCGAAGAATAATGATGAAGACTGTAAGGCCGAAAGGGATTCAGGTCACAGTCTGGTACAACAGGGATGGAAACAAACTAAGAGCTGCACACCAACAGTCCTATTGAGTGTTCATATACAACTACAAGATGGAAAAGGTGACAGTTCTGAGAATAAGTACGGACTTGACCTTGAATGTTTCGCCGCAAAGATCAAAGAGGTGATCTCACTTTGGACCCGACCGGGTTTCTGACGCTCCGTTGAACCGCAACCAAAACAGTTTAATTACAAACATGAAGTCAAGCGGAACTACACACTAACACATCTGGCATGCGCTGTTCACATAACCACAAAGACTCTGGTTGGCACATGTTACAGCCCTGCCTCCTAAAATCTACCCCTCCCCCAAAACATTGAAACGTTGGGAAATATGTTTTGTCGGATCTTACATTTACTTTTGACGTATTTTGGTAAAATGTCAAACTATAAGCCAACCATGATGTAATTAAATTAATGAACCCAGCGAAGTAGTTGTGATGTGTTTTTTTTGTGTTGCGTTGATTATCAACCAGATCTGTGAAAGTTGAACTAGAGAGTTTAATTCTATTGGAATGTATTTTTTGTCGGGGTCCCGGTTGGATGTTCATACACATCTAGTATTTTTCTGATTTGGGAAGTTTGGTTGAGCCAAATTCTCTGACGCGTCATGAAACGCGTCATAAAGTGAAGACCACTGAAAACAATCACAATATGTAACCAATGGCTGAAGCGCTAACACAATGCAAGTAGCTGATCATTTCAGCCGATGGCGACCTGGAGTACGGACGATGACGAAAAGGATGACGCAATGGGACACGTTTGCTGTTAGCGAGCTAATGTTAGCGACCTAATGTTAGCGACGTGTTAGCGAGTTACTGTAATTAGCTAAGGCACGAGCAAACATAACACTGCATGACTCTCTGAGGCAAGTTGAATACTGTCCAAATACTTACACTTAACTCATACAAATATAGTTAGTGACACATATTTATTACAAATGTTGGCACCTGCAAGACCCGCTAACACGAGCCAAATCCGTTTCAGTGGCAGTGAACACAACAGATGGGCCCGCCGAAAATTGTGCCGTCATTTGTCATATTTAGATATTTTAAAGAATAATTTGAGGGTTAACCTTTAGGGCAATGCGTCTGACCCGGCAGACACCTTCTTCCCAAACGTAATACACTCGGATTAACACAAATCACAAGGGTCCCATGTTTTTCATTCATGAGCACGTTTTCGGTTTGTCCCTGCAAATGGATATTGCATTTCGTATTTGCAACTCCTGACTTGTAGTTTGATAACACTGTCACCACAAAGACCACAGACGTTTCTACGCATGACATTTAATTTCACATTTCAGATAAGGGATGGCGGCCAATCCAGATTCACTTTCCATTCATCTAAAAGCTCAGCGGTGACGACGAGGTCACCTGCTCCTCAGATTTGGTGCTGGGATTAGCTTTTCATAAGAGAGAGTAGATTTCTTCTTCTTTTTTTACCTCCCTCGCTCTCTTTCTCTCTCTCTCTCTCTGTGTGTGTGTGTGTGTCTCTCACTGCCTGGTGATCAGGATCAGCTACATGTTGCCACAGCAGCCAGACTTGTGCTTCTGAGACTCGATGTAGTCGTGTATCTGGAACTTGGGCTCATTGTGTTGCGCTGTCGCTCTGTGCCTCAGCTCCCTGACGGAGAGAGAGAGACAGACACAGGATACAGTTGATACAGAGGGGGTGGATGTGTGGGATGGAGCACACACAGGTTGAGCAAATCAAGAAAATAAGAAAGGAAGAGGGAAAAATAAAAATAGCAAGCGAGTGAGGGAGAGAAACATCCATCTGGACTGAGTTTTAATCAAAATGCCTTCGGCATGAATCATTAAATCTAACTTTCACTTGATACAATACACATGAATAAATCCCCCACAGTAATTTCTTCAGAAGTTCTGGGAACATGCTGCGCAATCTGTCAGTTTTAGACTAAGTAACAATCCATTTCATATTTCAGCCTTTCAATCATACAGAACACATTTCAAAAGCTAAAATTACACAGTTCACGTCTGAGATCCACAGGGAACAATCCCATTATAACCATTCAACAGGAACAAACAAGACATTTATGCTAAGTCAAAGAAAACACTCAGAGGAAAAGATCAGAGTGAAGTCAGAGTCTGCAGAGAGATATCGTCTATATGCGTCAAGCGGATGAAAAACAAACCCCTTTATGTGAAACCTCCGGGTTTACTACTCAAGAAGCATCATCCTGCAAACTAAACTGGAAATGAATTTAAATTTTTTTTTTTTTCCCCCTACAAGAAGAGAGATATGCTGTTTTTGTTGTAGAAACCTTGATTTTATCACTTCCGAGGACTATTTAAAAGAAGACAAAGCTTTTGAAGCGTTAGATATTTGTTGTGGGGATTACTCTGACTCTGGAAATGAGAAACGTGCAAATAACTCCTCTGTATTATCCCCAAGTGGGGTTTTTTTCTCTCTCTCTCTCTCTCTCTCAATTTTCTTTATTCAGTCGTTTTCTCATTTATGTGGTCGGGCGTGGAGAAATCAGCTTGACTGCTGTTGCTTTCAGCATCTTGGAACCAAAACATGAAAAAAAACTTCTATGATTTAGAGCTCAGAATAAAAACACTGGACAGATTAACCGACATTGTCGCTGAAAATAAAAACACCCCGACAACATAATTTATATTATATGGAATCCTACTCTTTGGCCAAAATGAAGTCCCTAGTCCTTGTTATAAAAATATCATGGAACAGGGCAGCATCTCGTAATTGGAATAAACTAAATCACATCTAATAAAAAATGTTTTATATTTGTATGTCGATGAATGAAGGATATTCATGGTCAAATTGTCATCTTATCATAAACCTCTTCAAGGACGAGTGTGCAGGATTTAAAAGGAATCTTTTGGAATTTAATGTATTCATAACGATGTTTTAAACTTGTGAAGCCCAGAAGGGACTGACTGACTCAAGAGGGCCTTTTGAGTTTTTATGTGAAAGTGGCAGCTGGAATTTGGTGGCTTCAAAGCACCTGAAGGTCACTGTAAGTTCTTCTCAAAGCTTTAAAGGGAGGGATGAGCAGGCAGCAACCTCCGGGTTTGAACAGTAAAGTCATTGAGGAAATACTTTAAACGTGCATTCTCTCTACTGGCCAGCAGGGGGCGACTCCTCTGGTTACAGAAATAAGTCTGATTGCAGAGAAGTCCATGAGAAAATGACTACTTCTCTTCATTTAGTCAAACATCATAGCGTAGGGTATGCTTTGGGGCGTTGCTACCTTGTGATTGACAGGTTGCTACCCCGGTGATGTCCAGTCTGAGAGTCCCCGTGTTTTTGTCTTATAACTTTATTAACCCTTTCACGGTGTGTTTAAATGTCATTAAAGTAAATTACAATGTTTTGATCCCCTAAAAATGTCTTATTCAGTATTTGGTTATATTGAGCTCCATCCTCTGACTTCTAGATGGCAAAAAAAAACAAGATGGCAAACTCGAGACCTAAAAATGGCAGTCCCCAAAGCAATGGGGGCCGCCAGAGTGACTCCGTCCACTTCTTCTATCCAGTCTTAGGTGGAGGGTATGCAGTGTGTTGCAATCTGCAGTCTCACCACTAGAGCCACAACTAAACTTAAATAAGTCAGCTGTTGATTCTCTGAGCTTCACCTTTCACATTACATATTGTAATTGCAGCCCCTTGGTGTAACATATTGATCGGTGCAGCTCTGAGACTTACTTTGCTACAGCGAGGAAGGCCAGCTCCACATTGACTCCTGTCTTCGCACTGGTCTCCATAAATGGCACACCATATTCCTGCAATGGAAAAAAAAACTTTAGAGGAGCTAGTGGAGTGCCTGTTGGGAACGTGACCGCATGGCGCCGTCAACACATTACCTTCGCCAGCTTCTCTCCGTCCTCCGTCTTCACCACCCTCTCTGCGGCCATGTCGGCCTGTAAGACAGCAGCAGGGGAGAAAAGCAAGTCATCGTAGCCGAGGTGAAGGGTCAGTGATCCCCCCCATGCCATTAGCTTCAGTGGTCCATCGTTGTGTCAGGCCGCACAGCTTCTTATCTGCCGCTAACTGCAGAGCCAGAGCTCCTTTTCTGACTGATGGGATGTCAGAAACTCAACCTCCAGCAGGAGAGCAGCGCTCCCACAGACTGACGCCGGCAGTCCTGCTGCTCTCACAGCAAATGATCTGAGCGTGACATCTCCGACCCCGGAGAAGAGTGAGTCCTCTCTGAGCCGCCAGAGGGAGCTTGGAAATATATCAGCATCGACTGCCGACTCATCACCAGCAGCATCGTGGAGGAAATGGCTCCATGCGAGGGAGGCTTGGAGCGAGTGGTAAGTCATGTGTGTGGCAGGCTGTGATTGTTGTCCTTCCCAGTCACAATCATCAAATAACATTGGGTGATGGGTGAGAATCGGGTGTGTTGAGCTTTTCACGCAGAGAAATTCAAAACATAAACCATTGAAGATACACAGGCAACAGTTTCACTTTAAATGCAAAGTGAGAGTTTGTCTATGCAGACGTTGCTTCTCATGGGAGACGTTTCCTAAGCATCCTCACGTCTGCCAGAGTGCGATAAGAGTGTTTCCATTGTGCTAATTGACCAGTTATCCTCCTGATTTATTTTTTATTTTTTATACAACGCAAAAATAGGAAGCTTTGCTCACCTTGTTGCCGAGCAACATGATGACCACATCCGTCTGGGCATACTCGTGTATTTCAGTCAGCCAAGCCTTTGAAAGTACAAAAGACAGATACAGGAGAAGAAAGAGATTGGTGCATTATCTAAACAAATACCACCACTTAAAGTCTGCATTGTCACTCTCCTCCTGAGCTGTGTAACATTACCATCCTCCAATCAATCCTGGTGAGCCTGAGCTCTTATCCTTGAACACTTTTATTGCTTTTCATTACTGAAACTGGGGACTGTGTAGCGAGACGAACGATAACATCATGTAATTTCCAAAGAGGGCAGTGAGAAAAGGCTGGAGGTCCTCACAGTATTTCGCATGTAGACAGACAGTGAAGCGTTCAGCTTGAGGGAGTGAAAATTAAGAGAGAGAGAGAGAAGTAATTTGATAGACTTACCCTGGTGTTGTCAAAAGACAGCTTGCTGGTGATATCATAAAGCAGGAGTAACGCTGCAAAAGGAAACAGAACACCTTTATTCTTGTGCAACGCCCACTCACACTTTCTATGCACACTAATAAAAAAAGAAAAGTGCACACAGGTTTCACCCTTACACACACATGAACACACACACAGTGCACGAGGAAGTGCAATATAAAAAGCAAAGGGTACCCTGGGCATCTCTGTAGTAGGCGTGTGTTACACTGCGGAATCTCTCTTGGCCAGCTGTGTCCCAGATCTGTGACAAACCACACAATTACACAACGGCTAACGTGTGAAAAGTGAACATCAAAACAACGACAAAGACAAGAAACAGACCGTTGTACCACAAGGTCAAAATCTACTCACTGTATATTTAGTCACAAAGTAGTTGAGCTCAGAATCTGACATTTTTGTATCGGTACATCGCCTACTCGTGCCAAACAGGCACATTTAGCGAGTTCAAGCGAGTCAGATAAGCTAGCCACAGCTAGCCGCTAAAGCTACATTTTGTTCTGTAGCCACTAGTTGTTTACCTGTTAATTAAATACAAACTAACATCTTAATTTATCTTGGTAAATATGAACAGGGACATAAATAATACATGAATAAGGTAGCGACTACAGCTGGTCGTAGAGAATAAACACGGCTATAGCCATGCTAAACGGTAGCCTAACATTTAGCTTTAGTTGCCTCGAGGAGGCCTCCTTCTGTTGTAAGTACACAGCAATGAAAAGAGAAGAGAAGTCTATATTGCTGAGAAATACCTTGTTTTTAGTTTTAAAAGGTGTCAGTTCTTATAGTACACTTATCTAATCCATGTGTTTTGTGTCTAACTAAACTGTTTTCAAATAAAGCTAGGTCTATGTTTTGGTGGACTTTGGGAGACATGGCATATTTTAGTTAGTGTCCACTATTTGGTGTGGTTACACTTTAAATCATATTTAAATGTATTTAATTAATTTAATAGATTAGATCAAGGTAATGGAAAACTGATAAAAACACATTTTGATTGCCGTTACTCAAATTGTCGTTCTCAAATTCCTTTGAGTCGTCTAAAGGCAGAGGGAAGACTTCAGGTCCTTTCTAATAATTGGTTTAAAAAGACATGAGAAGACGACATTACATCAATCAATCGTCTCTCACGTGAAACAGTTTTCTCTCACTTCAGCTTCATTTCTATCATATAGACTTAAACACATTGCGGTAATCCATTTGGGAAATGATAACAGGATCTCATCATGTTCAAGGACCCCGAGAGAAAAGAAAATCTTATGATTTACTCGAGATGGCAGAAGAATCTAATTTTGGCATCCCCCCACTCCGTGTTGAACGAGCAGGTTGAGATGATAGACGGCTTGTGCCTCGGAGTAACAGCCTGCTGCTGGCACACTGCCGCTCCTCTGCCTTCTACATTATCAAAGACCTGGGTTGGTAACGTAAACAATGTCAAGTGTAAAGCCTAATCAGGTCAACTATTATTTTATAATGACTCCGCAGATCATGTTCTATTGCTATACATCATCTACCAGATGAGTCTCCACCATATGGGCCAGTCGATGCCAGACGGATGAGACGATTTGTTTGCAACAATGTGGAGAAAGTGGCCGTGTTCTCACCTGGAGTTTGACTTTCAGGTTGTCGATAGCCACCACTTTATTCTGCGGACATGAGAGGAGCTGTGAGGGACTGACAGCCCGCCGTATGCTTTACAGACTGCAGTGACGTGAACAGAAGTGAATGACGAACATCTCAGCGAGATAAGACGCGTGATAAAAGGAACAAGACAACTAAAAGTGGCTGTGAATGCTGGCAGAGAAAGTCATTTGCAACGCCCACACAACAAGGTCCTGGGATTAAAGTTAATAACACAACAACACAACAGTGAGGAAAACGACTGGCAGCATAACAACGGACTCCCCCGTTAATATCCTGCAGCCCCGTAAGAGGGGGGGGGGGGGCTGATAATGATTTCCTGATAAGACAAGATTGACTTAAAATAGTTTAGGCAACCCGCTAATCAGGGTTAAGGTCACATGCGGTATTTTGTCATCTGTGCTTCAACATGCAATTACAAAACACAAGTTTTACCAGGCTCGGTTTCATGAGAGGGGGGATTATGTTACCATGACCTGCTGCAGCAACAGGTCACAACCGCATCTCAACCTCGCACAGCAAAACACACAAAAAAGAGAGCGAGGGAGGAAGTGTGACTAGAACATCGTCTGCAGCGCCTCATCAGTGCGTGCCGGTGACAGGTCTTCACAAAGAGCTCACGCCTTTCGCCCGTGAAAGCACACACAGGCGTTCACACGCGGTGACAAAAGGAAACCTCTGCTCGGTGTTTGGTGCTTGTGCGAAGCGAGAGCTGCCACTTGCTGAATCCTCTGCCTTGGCAGAATGGACATGGTTCAACCCTTTCATTAGTTGCCATGGGTTTCCATTTTTCCCCTCTCAATTATGACGCGAGAGCCTGCATGCTGAGTAACTGCTACAAGGAAGCATGCCCAAAATAGCCTGGCCATGTTACAAGCTGCCACAACAGCCTGCCTCCCCATCCAGAGGACGACCTCAGCTCCTCTCAGACGACTCTGTTCCTAAGAGGCTTTTCACAAACACAAGACACAAAAACACTCATTGCCTCCATAAAGAGACGATCTTCTGAATGAATGGTCGGACACTAAGCCCCCCGTGCCTTTTTTCTTCCTCTTCTTTTACAGTGTAAACCAGCATCGTCTCCCTTTGTACAGCTTTTCATGAATGGGGGTAGCGGCTGTGGTACCTGTTGCTTTTGAGCAGTGGCGAGATGTAATGTTGGTGCTTCTGAATAGACAGCGTCCATACAGCTCCAGCCATTACGTTCGATAATGTCTTCCCCGCCATCAAAGAAGACAGAACATCACTCTGTCTAATGCAGCACACTTTCCTCCTCAAACCACTATAATCGACGTGCCATTAGTGTGAGTGTTTTCGCCTTGATTGGAGGGGAACTGGGGGTCGAGCTCCCAGATATGTTCATGTTCATCCCTGCAGAGTGAGATGTACTCTAGACATCTGCTATCAAATTCAGAAAACCGTCACTGCTTGTGTTTGTGTGAGTGTGAGAGTGTGTGTGTGTGTGTGTGTGTGTGTGTGTGCGTGTGACTGGGTAGCGGCTCGTCTGTCAGCTGTGCGACTCCTCCAGGACCGAGTCAAGCTGCAGCCAATCTTTTTCCAGGAGACAGAGACGTGGGCAGGCATCTGCCGAGACACTTACGCAGCCGTCCACGGCGCCTCGCATCACAAGTGGTCTCTGAACTTGACTGATTGGCGAGAGGTTTTGTACGTTTGGTGTGACCGACGCAGAATGCCGAAGTGTTCCTGCGAGAAAATAAGGTGATAATTGGGCTGCAGCAACTCCAACAAGTGGACCCTTGTTGCCTTCAAGAAATATATCTTTAGGTTATCTTTTGCTGAATGTTTCCCCCATGATCGTAACAAGAGAACACACCATAAAAAGGCAGACATGATAAACATTGTAATGAGCCATTCTGTTCAACAGCGTCTCTCTCACCCTAAAGTCTATTCCAACGGTGGCTATAAAGTTGCCTCCCAGGAATGCCCCATCTTTAAAACGCACCAGGACGCACGTCTTCCCCACGGACGAGTCTCCGAGCAGCATTACCTGGAGCAAACCCCCCCCCACCAGAGAAGAGGGACAATGGTTACAGCTGGCCAAAACAACAACAACAACAACAACAACAGGTGGACAGTTTACAGATGACGCTATGACAAACAATCACACCCCTCCATTCCCCTGAAGAGGACATTAAAGCTGAGGAAATGTATCACAACATTGAATCAGATAATGATGTTTTTTTGGCACGATTATTTTCATATTATATGGGGAATGGAGAACTAATGTTGTGATTCACCGCCTCTGAGCTGCCAATAACATGGAGAGAGGACTCAAGATGCTGGAGCCAACTCTCGTTGGGTGTGTTTTTTTCTAGTGTGCATCCAAAACTAATCAATATAATCACAAACAACAGGATGTGTGATTATACAATCCATCCAGCACAGTGTCCCTAACGGCACAATTAAACTTGCATGTAACTTTTCCTTTTCCCCGTGGGTTTCTATTAAACTGTGAATTACAATCATGAGAAAGTCTCGTCCTCTTTTATACATATTTTATGGGGGAGCAACAAGTTCACCCTCAGCCAATGTTTCTGTTTGAGTAAGGCCGGAGGAAGCCACCTCGACTTGTGAGTATCCATCAGGTCGATGCTTTGCCAGTGAACGAGGCCCTTTGGAGAGCAACATGCATAAAGACAGTTCACTCATTATGCACAACGCGCAGAGGCAACATGCTGTTTCTGTGTCAACCCCACAGTGCATTTAGACACCTGTTAGCAGCACAAAGGAAAACAAACAAACAAACAAACAAGAATACACACCTTGAACGCAATGTCGTAATACTCGTTCACAGAAGCGCATCTCTCCAGCACGTATTTGGACGTGCCGTTTCTCGCCTGCTTGTCCGTCAACGACGTCTTTCTCGCGGACATCGCAACGCCGGGAAGAGTTGCGCGTGCGGAGGAAGCAGAACCTCAGTTGTCTCCGAGATGTGTCCAAGAAAAGACGCGCACGGTTGTCTGCGAGCTGTCCGCCGCTCAGTGCCGGTGTCCGCCAGCCTGCAGCCCCTCTGCGAGCATTACTGCGCGTGGCCACGGAGTGCTCAACCAGGCGCTTCCACGAAGGAGGACCAGAAGAAGAAGAGGAAGGAGAAGAGGAATCACACCTTGCTATCGCGCTGTGAAAAGACGGAAGCGACGCTTGAGTCAAAACTTGACAAACAACCCGCGCGTCAGGGAGGCAAACAGGCGGAAACGTGTTCTGTGCGTCCTGGCGTGGGCAGATGGTGAACTGCGCGCGCGACGACGTCGGCAGCTACCAGCACTGTGGCTTTCTTACGAGTGAAAACATCCGTCTGTGTGGCGCGCTCAATAATTGTCCCCAATAACAGCTGCGGGGGTCAAGCGCGAAGACGGCTGACTCATCGGCCGCATGCAGGTGGTGCTCGAACCGGGTCAGAGAGGGGAGCGCGGACCCGGGGTGGCGGACAGAGGCTGAACTGGGACCTGACGGTGTGGATACCCCCAGATGTAAAATCTCCTACAGATACAGATGAACTGTTCTTGGTGCGTAAAATGGCGCACAAACCTTGAACCCTGTATGCATTTATGAACCATTTTACTTAAATAATATCATTGTTTTCTTCTTCTTCATCACAGAAGTCAAACAATCCAAAGTGTCTTCTCGTCAATCACACGTATGACTCCATGAAATTATCATGTCATGTCAAATATGGTTTTGCTGAGCCTGCACTTCAGGCTTGTCCTGCAGTGTTTGTCTCCACCCAGTGTTCAAATTGAGGCCCGGCCAGAGATCCTTTATGTTACATAACTGACATGCGATCTATCCCCCCCCCCCCCCCCCCCCCATCAATCTCTCTCTCTCTCTCTCTCTGCAGGCAGCAACTCACCCCTCACACATGCATTTGAAGATGACACGTTCATTCTGTAGATGAAGCTGATTGGTTGGTTGATTTATTTATGAATAATGTTCAGTTCCACTTGCACTCACTGCTTTAGCATGGACGGTATAATAAGGAATCAGTGCATCTGAGAAAGCTGAAAGGTTATAATAAGAATACATGGATGTATATATATATATATATATATTTCCAAAAAGATGTTATGTGCATTTAAGGCAATTTATTTTGACCACCTGCATGAAGTCCTTCCTAAAAAAACAAGAATTTTGTTTCTCTTAGACTTTAAATCCAGACGCATAGAACTGCAGCAGGGTGACTTATTTAGTTTTCCCGGAGGTCTTTTTGAAGCTTGAATGACACACAAACCTCAACGATCTCATGCTAATGCGAAAAGGCAAAGCCAATTTTCTGCATTTAGACTTCCGACTTCATCTCCGTGCCGCTCTAATGCCAATGACACAAAGCCAAAATTATCACAGCCGAAAGAATCCTACATTAAATGAGCCAAACATCTTTTATGCCCCCCCCCCCCATGTCACAAAGCATAAAATCACATAAAACAGCAGCAAACAACCTGCCGCCATGACTTCCATTAGCAGTGCTGTGTCTCCACACCGACTTACTCATAGCAGTGGCATCATTAACCACAATAACACACACACACACACACACACACACACACAGTGGTCGTAATGAATGCAGTGAGAAGATGCATCGTCCCACACTGGAGGACACCACCGACTCACGCTGCAGTTCACTGGTAGATTAGCTTCACTGTCACCGACTTGAGCCCAACGCAGCAACATGTCCTTCTTATCACTCGGGTGGGGTCAACAGCGTGAGGGGGATGAGGGGGGGGAGGGGGACATGCGGAGGGAGGGTGCATGGAGAACAGAAGTGTGGACTCACTGTGAATCCAACGCCGACGGTGGCGGTGAAGGACCCCGGGAGGAACTTGCCCTGGTCCAACTGAACCAGCAGAGGTCTTGCCCACTCCGCTGTCTCCCACCAGGATCGTCTGCAGGGAGAGAGAAGCAATATTATGTTTCCTCTGCTGCCTTCTCGCTCATAGCCTGAGGCCAGAACGCTGTGTTTGTGTATGTGTGTGTGTGTGTGTGTGTGTGTGTGCCCAGTGTAGTTTACTGTACATGTTCATGTGTCGCTCTGAGTCCTGTAATGCATGGGACGGCTGGATGCCTTCAAGAGGGAAGGGCAATGTGCAGTGGTTAACTGGGAAGTTACTGGAGGGTGTGTGTGTGTGTGTCTGAAACTGTGTCACTGTCTCAGAGAAAGATGCTCACATCTCAGGCTGATGTTCTGCATTTGTTTCTGCACCCACAAGAGAAACACTGACCACATGAATCTATATCTATCAAGTTCTACCCTACGTTGGGGTCCAATGGACTAAACCGAGTCACGGCCCAGGTCAGACCAGTGCGAGTCCACGCTGCAAGACTTTAGATAAAACGCCACAGAAAACAAATGAAGAATCCTCTCCATCTCCTCTTTTATTGACATCTACTCTTTATGTATGTATTTATAAATGCACATGAGGGAGTATTGCAGAGGATTTTCCAACCGCAGTAACGTTGTTGACAAATGAATCAGAAAATAGAGCGATACCCCCTCAGTTGAGATCTGGAAATAAAAGCCAGAATCCTCTTCATCTTTATCTGACCTTTAAGAAGTGTCTTCGAGCCCGAGGCCCATCTGGAGTAGCACAACGACAAACTAGCCCCGCCTCCACGAATACAGGAGCAGAACACAGCCTCCACGTTGATGCATCAGTAACAATCTACTGGACCTAATAATATGACCGTCTGTCCTATTTCTGTGTACTTCTATCTGAAAGATCTGGGGACTTGTTTCCCCGCCGCACAACTCAAACCTCACTCGTGTAGAACAGGGCCGGTGTGATGACATCAGCAGGTGGTCTTGACTGGTTTGGCACCGCAGCGCCGAGCCTAGGCATCAATCGGCCTCGTTGCCATGGTTATCGTCTCATTTGGGGCAGCTGAGGTCCTCAGTTGCAGATGCTCGCCTCTTTTGTTGACATTTATCCTCCTCCTCCTCCTCTTCTTCCTCTTCCAGCAGGCCGGCCTGCCTGCTGCCTCTTATCTTCCGTTTCAAAGAGCCCACATGCTGCTCAGCATTACAGCATGCGGCGCTTGGCAAAACGTTCCCTTTAATCACTGACGTGCACAAGTTCTGCACGTTTGGCTTTGCTCTTTTCCCCGGTAGGAACGCGACGTGGTGACAGTCGGAGCAGAAGTACAGGAGGAGAATCAGAGACCGCCCGGTGCTTTGAAGTGGATGCTTGCAGAGCCCTCGTGGAAGATGTGGCCGTCTAAAGTGCCGAGTGAAGCAACTGTGTGTAATGCTGAAAATACAGATACACGCTCTAAAACTCCTGTAAATAGAAGATGAGCTTTTTTTAAACAGGATATGAATGAAATAAGATATTTTTTCGAATAAGAGGCAATAATATAAATCCTGCTTTTCCCCACCGTGTGAGCGGAGGTATACAAGCACAAATTGGCCCTTGAGTGCAAACGATGCGGACCAGAGGCGACCATCGTGACTCACGCTGTGTTTGTGCGCCGTTCAGCTGGCCGTGAAATCAACATATTACGATTTAATGTCGTCCTCGTCGAGTTTTGATGCCGGCGCGTAAAGATTGTCAGGACAAACGCTGCTGGAGAACAGAGCAGCGGCGAGGGGCCCTTTATCTGCAGGAAGCACATGTGGGGAATGAATGTATGGAGGTGGGGAGGGGGTAGAGATGCTCACGAGGTCTCCATGGCAACACGCGATTTCTCAGAGTTGTTTGAGTTCGTCGGGAGCGAGCCGCCACCGGAGATGTTGCGTGATGAGATCGTTACAGTGAGAGTGCCGAGTGGAGGCCCGACACACACACACACACACACACACACACATCACACACACACCACACACACACACACACACACACACACACACACACACATCACACACACACCACACACACACACACACAGTATGCAGGAGTCACAAGTATCTCATCTCAGGATGTCATCTCATACACATTATTTAAATTACATCAACAATACTTCAATTACATACACACAACTTCAATTACAGTTACCAGTATTTAATATGTCTGGTACTTTTTTGGGGTGAGCATTGAAGGTCCATCCGACCCTCGTTCCAATACTGCTTGGATTTTATATTTCCTTATTAATCTTGAATAATTAATAATTTAAGTAAAGCCAGGCTTGCCTTTAGATGTGTGTGTGTGTGTGTGTGCGTGCGCAGACAGCAGAGAACAGGGAGTGTCTTTACCTTCATGTTTCCCGTTCAGCAGATGTCTTCACATGCTGATAACTTCACATTCAGTCTCCGCATTAAGAATAATTACTGGACTACAAAGAAAACCTCGTCGATGTGCGAAGTCTCTTCTTGTCTGACAACGAGCAGTTCTGACAAGATTTGGAGTTTTACCTTTTGTTGCATATTACAGTGTAAACTCAAAGAAAGTTTATTGGGTGTTTTACGAAGAGATCCGATTGGCCGGCTGTCGCCTGCAGAGCCGTCTGTCGTCGGTATGCTGCAGTGTCTGCAGGCTGCGACTCGGAAACACAACAAATGTGTCCAGAAAAGTGCCGACTGAGCAAGCAGGAGTTTGTTTGTCGCCTCACCCACACAATGCTCTATTTATTTACAAAATATTGAGACCTTGAGTTAAGCTCATGAAGGAATCAAATCCCCAAAATAGCTTTTAAGAGGACAATTCATCTCACAGACTGTCGAAACGTATTTGACATAGTGTGTCGTACGGTGGTAATGTGAGCGACAGACAAAACTATTTAGGGTCTATATATTTGCTTTATTTACTGTCATAATAACCCAGACAACTAGAAATCAGGATTATATTTTATTCATAAATACCAACGATTTACTCTTTTCGGCTGAAAGGTTTCAGAGAGAAAGAGACTTTAGTGGAGGATTTTAGACGTGAGGGAGCTTCCAGAGAAATACATTTTAATAAACTTACACCACCAATAAATACCATATGGAAAAGGAATAAAAAGACTTTTGAAAAAGCACATTTAGAAAGAAAGACATTACAAATAATGAATCATATTTTGGAGTTTCGGTTTAATTTCTACATTTTTCACAATATATTCACAATGTCTTTTTAAATGTATTAAATTAATGAATGATATAGATATTCATAGACTGTGCTGGAGTAAATTGCTAAAATCACAGTCACCATAAACCCTTTATGAAAGATACTTTTAATAAGTTTAATGTCACAGCTCTCCCGACGACCATTTTTAAAATAATAATGGCAGAAGGGTATTTATTCATGGGCAGAGGGAGCACACACGAGTACATTACTGTGCTTACAATACATTAGATTAGATATTCCTTTATTAGTCCCACAGTGGGGACATTTCAGGATCACAGCATTAAGACAATTGCAATAAAACCATTAATTGACTAGTTCTGCTTCATGTTGCCTGTGTGACGATTGCAGACTCATGGACGCGAGTGAAGGAGGAAGCACCTCGTGCGTCAGGTCTTCGTCGTCGGGGCAGCCGGTGGCTCCGGCCTCCGTGTCCGCAGCAGAGGACCCGTACGCACGGTCCGAGGAGGTCAGCCTCTCACCGGCGTCCTCCATCCCGTCTGATCTCAGGCCTGAACGAGCTTCTGCAAACAAACCGACTGGCTCAGCTCCGCCCGCCGGTCATCACCTCCGGCCCTCCTCCTCTGCAGGATTATATCCTGAGTAAAGACACAAACCTGACTAAATATGTATGAGAGCGTCTCTGAAGTGCACGTTTACTTCATGAAGTAAGAAGCCATGTCGGGCGTCGCTCCAAGAAAGTGACAACGAGGAAGCGCTCAGCACCCTGGAGAGGGCCTCCTCTTCTCGTAAACATGTCCTACCTCCTCCAGTTGCTTTAAAAAGGTGAAAAGCTCATTCATCTGGTGGAAAATGTGGTTTAATTTAGAAAGAATGACCATTTCAATAGCGGTAGATTCAGTCTGAGATATGTGGCAAGAGGAAAAACTGCAAAACAGATTTACAAAACCCGTAAAGTGTTTTTTTATTGAGTCATCAGTCAGGATGCCGATGAGCTGTCCCAGAGACAAACAGTAACAGGCGGAGGTTTGTCAGATCGGAGCTCAGCATGACTCAGCAAACAGCCCGGAGCTCAAGAGACCTGACCCCCCCCCCCCCACACACACACACACAACAACACACAGTCTGCTTCAAACATCTCTAAGCAGGTGGGACTGTCAACTACAACATTATTAGACAGCAGTTATTAAGTTATTAACAAGAGCACTGGAGATGAATGAACACACACACACTTCCTCTCAAATAGCATAGAAAAATAACATCTGATCGGCCGAGTACTCGCGTCGATAAAAGTGGGGCTTCACTGAAGCGACTGTGCTGAGCAACTTGAACACTCGTATGGTGGCCAACTATAGTTTAACAACATTTAAAATAAGGTTACACATAAGACACGGACTCTAACTCAGCTCACTATCCTCTAAAAAGGCATTCATTGCAGAAGTAAACAATTCATCTTTTCTCGGAGTGAAGGCAGCTGAGATTCTCTTGATCACAAATAAAAAACACAAACATGGTGGACGCCTTGACGTGTTGGTTGGAGGACTCGGGTGGAGTTGAAATGTGCCGGAGGAAATGAAACGAGACCAATGCACACGTCCGGTACAAAGACAGTACGCTACGCGTCGTGTCCAACCGAGAGCGCTTTTTAAAAGTCTTGATCCCCGAAAGAAGCGTTTGACATTTTGTGGAGACGCACGTCTTCTCCGTCTTGTGGAGTGAATGTAGCCGAGGAGGCCGATGGCGCAGCAGGAGCCGGCTGTACAGAGGAGAACCCAGACTAGTAAACATTAGATACGTCCTCGTTTAATGCGTGTACGGGAAGATAAGCATAAAAACACCACATGTGACCGCGATGGATCGGAGCGTTAAAAACTCGTCCCAGCCAAGAAATATGGCAAGTTGTCGTTTTTACACTTTAAAAAAAAAATTTTAATCAATCTCATTTAACTCTGGACAAGAAATGAAACAAAACTATTACTCTGAAGTTTTATCTCGTGAAGTTGGCTTTAAATAAAAGAATTCTGGAACCCCTAAAAAAAAAGAAACGCTCGACAATTAATTCCAGAGGATTTGACCCGACCTTGAAAACAACAGCTGACAAAACAACCGTCGGCTCCACCGGCTCCCTCGTTTCCACCGTCACGGCCCTCATCGGCCAGTGGAGCTTGTTGCCATAAAACTATCGCTGGTTGTTTGGAGTTCAGATAGTTCCGTCTATCTGCGGCCTTGCAGCTGTGCCTTCCTCTGACCAGAGTATTATTTTTATTGTTGCAATAATGGACACTGAAAAACCGTTTGACATGTTCCCGCAAGTTCAGAGAACTAACAGACACAAACAAATACATTAATAAACACATGTTCGATATGTTACAGTAAACCCAACGAGAACTGAATCTCTCTCTCTCTCTCCGGAGTGTTCCAAACACAGGTACCGAGGAGTGACTGTGCAGGTTCTGTAAAATGAAGGTGATCCGAGACTCTCTGACTCCTGCTCCTCACACCGTAACCACCTCTGCTCAGCTCCTCCTCCTCTGACAGTAAAGTGCACTTCATCCGTCGGCTCCTTATACAACAATGCTTCAAAATAAGCGCAATAACATCATTCAGAGGCTCCGCTCTCCCTCGAAGCGACGAGGGGCCTGTCGTTGAGTTTCGACAGCCACTTCCCGATTATTCAAAGCGGAGAGAAATTAAAAACCGTGTACGCCCGAAACGGAGTTCAGACACGCGCAGAGGTTCTTCTTTCCCGCCCGGACTCCGACCCCGACTGGCAACCCGTGTGCAAGGAAAATTAAAAACAATACATCATCGGCGGCGCTCGGAAAACAACGACACGAGTCTGTGCCGCTCGCAAACGTCCGTGTGCAAACTCCCCAGCTGAGAACGTCTCGCCTCCTCAGTGCAGGAGGATCGCTTTGCTCACGAGCCCTCGAGACGACGTCCTCTCGAGGCGCTCCGGTGCGGCGCCGGCGCTCCCTCAGACTTCCCGCGCGCGCGCTGAAGTCGACGGCATCTCCTCTTTCGGGGCTACCTGATCCGCCCGTCGCTTTTGACGGGGCCCAGTTCGGACTTGGGGTCCGGGGACAGCGAGCTCCAGGAGGTCCGGGCGCACGGCCCCGCGGCCGGGCACGAGGACGACGGCGCGGCGCACAGACCGCCCGTGGCCCAGAAGGTCCCGACGCCGCTGTCCACCCACGCTTCGAGGGGCCGACCCACCAGCTGGGCTCGGCGCCGGGCCTCCTGCAGGGCCGGCTCCTGGGGGGGCAGCTGCAGCACGGAGCTCAGCTGCTGGAAGCTCTGCTCCAGGTACAGGTTCCCCGGAGGACCTGCGTGGAGCCAGCTGTCCTCTTCTGGAGCCGACATTCACACGCAGAGAGATGGAAGGAGGGGAAGTACGTTTTTAGAAGAATGAAACTTTCCAACATCATTTTAAACCTTCAACCAGTCCAGTGATGTTCTCCACTCAATCCGATCATCAACAGTCACATCAAAAGACAAACGCCTGGAGTTTATTCAAGGCGTTGTTGTCTAAAAGCTACTAAAAACACACATGTTCCGGATCATTACCGCGAAAACAGGCCGTGCAGCTCATCCCACACACACACGGCTCTGCAGACGGAAATACTTCAAACATAATCCACAACACACACACGACTTTATCTTTGTTCATTCTTCATTATGGGCGCTTCCTTGGCAGACATGGGCAGATGACGACAGCCGAGAGTCGGCTTTACTCCGATTGAATAACATTCATTTTATAAATCTGATATATATATATATATCTGTGAATAATTTGTTAAGATGCATGTCTTCAGTAGATTTAAATGGGCTTAGTGCCCCAGTAGGAGCACTTTATATTTCATGGGACTTGTTGACAATAACAACGTTAAGCTGCGTTATCCCTTCGACTCGCCTAGTGACACTCAAATGCTCCGTGTCCACGTCTCACCTTGGCGTAGCGGCTCCTTGTCTTTGAAGGTTAAGGGCGTGACGAGGAAGCGAACTTCTGCCACGCGCTCCCACTGTTTTAACACCCGCACTGTCCAGGCGCCGGGCCGCAGGGGCCGCTGCAGCGAAGGTTTGTACTGCGTGTACTCCGCATCCACGTCCACGGAAATGTCATAAGACGCCGCCACCACCTGAGCCGGGTCGATCCAGACGATAGTGGCTGTGAGGTTGGGCCCGCGGGCCCACTTCTGGACCGCCAGGGGTTCGTTCAACGGGCCGATCACGCCACCAAAGTTACGGAAGATTCTCTCTTTGGGATCCCAGTCTGTGCCGATCTGCCAGGGGAGGAAGACACAAGGAGATGTCAGTGTGTCGAGTCCTGGAGCAGCAATGTGACGCAATACAGCGACACAACGCCGCCTAAGTTCAGTTTCGGTCAAATTAGGACCAGATAAATCCGAACCAATTCCTCCGTATCAGGAAGCCAATCTCTTAAAATCAATTTCTTAAGGTAACGTGATATTAAAGGTTTGCACAATGATGATGAAGAAGAATCCCTCATCGTCTTTATGGTATGGTATGGTATGCGGTTTTATTGTCATTGACTAGAGTACAGGTACAAAAGCAACGAAATTGCAAAGAAAGGGTGGATGAAAGATTACAGCATAACATGAGGGAAGAGAGGCGAGGAAAAAACAACCCCCCGACTATGCCCCTAGAGGGGTACAGTGTGGGAGCAGGAAAAAACACCTTAGCACATAAGCACATACATCTTAAACATGACTTGCAACGAGTAGGAAGGGGGGAGGGGAGGTAAGCCAAAGACTGGGTGATCTAAGCCCAGCCATTGGAGGCAGAAGGTGACCAGCACCGACAAGCAGCCAGCCCGGTCCGTCAGCCATTACAGCGCCAGCCACAGACCCGTCCTGTCACACTGGGGACGAAGCAGACAGGCGTGGGATGGGGGGGGGGTAGTGAATGCAAATCCGTATGTTGAAAGTTCGTGTGTGCGTGGCCTGGTATGTCGTCCTCCCCCAGGCCACAACAGACAGAGTTCTCAGACCGCAAGATGGTCGTTGCCATGGAGATAGCCTTGAAGGGTCCTGGGGAGAAAACAACCACAGGTGTCTGTGGATCGGGGGAAGGGAATGAGAGAGGTTCTCGCTTCAGTGATCTTCGGGGGAGTTGTTGTTCCAGTAACGGCCTTGGCCAAGGCCCGTCCTGGTAGAGGGAGCCGAAAGCAGATAAGATTGGGATTGTTTGGTCTTCCAGTAGCTGCATTAGAATTTGCGCAACTACTATCCCTCCATTTTCCTCCCAAATAGGATTTCAAATCGATCCAATTTCATTTGCAGAGCCGTCAGCTTCTCCACGATGTTATCATTCTGGCGGTTTAATGCCACAGTCTGAGTGCCAACAACTCTGCCCAACGCGTCAATCATGTCGGGCAGCCTTAGGGGGCTTTTAACAGCTGTCACCGTTTCCTTAATTTTCCGATAAGCCAGGACAGCGCCAAATCCAAACAGCAGAAATCCTGTAATCATAGTTCCGAATAGGTAGATGTCTTCTACGTCCTCCACGGAAAGGGCTGCTAGGCACACGACACGCCACTTCCCCCACGCGTCCATCGTGTAACCAGCAACACACGTCCCGGCAGGACAGGCAGGTTCCCCCGAACCCGAGCTTCTCGTCGAGAAGACGGTGTCAATTTCGTTAAGAGACCAGTTGATCAGGTCCATGGTTTTTAGTTCGAAGAGCGATGCTGAGAGAGTCTCTCAAGTATAAAACAAGACAAGACATGACGATAGGAGCCAAGCAGGGAAGGGAAGGTCATGGGGAGGAGAGGGAAGAAAAATGCGACCGCCTTCGAAGAGAGCCAAAAAAGACCGGAAGTGTTACTTACTTCCAGGTTCTTGAGCCTTTCAAACTCCTTCAGGTTGGTCTCGAGGACCAGCGTGGCTTTGGGCACGGCCCACATCTCCAGCGTCTCCCTGACCTTTGACCCCACAGCCTGAACTTCCTGACGCACCAGATATCCCTGGAAACGGTCGTCGTAAAAGTACACGTGCACTAATAGAGGGTAGCCTACTGGTTCGAACCTGCCGTGAGTGGAGAAAAAAAACTATAATAAATCACACGTGGAGACTATTATATTCAACATGGAAATCATTTACAGATCCCCCAAAAATATAAACACGTAAACAGACCTGCAGGCCTCCGCGTTGCTCTGAGTAGTTGCCAGATACTTGAGGCCGAGGCGAATGAAAGCAGTGTAAGCGGTGAGAGCCGCGTCTCCGAGCGAGCCCACGCCATCCAACTGCTCAAACAGGCTTTCCCAGTACGCCTTAATGGCAACGGTGCCCGGAGCGTACTGGCCATACAGGTGCGTGTCCAGGATGTCGATGGCCTCCTGGTTCACCGATGACTCAAACTTGCGTGCGAAGAATGTCGGACGGGTCAATTGCTGTGTGAAAAACAGAGAAAAAAGCCTTTGAGATACCGACCCAAATTGGAGGCAATAAAACACGAGAGAGAGAGCCTGGGAAACGACGAGCGAGACCCCCTCACCTGGATCCGGATGAGGTCTTGTGGTTTGAAATCATTGGGGGAGCAGCCACACCAGTCCACAATGTGCTTGTACTGGCATTTGCAGCCCAGCTTACGGTTCCAGTTGGTGACGCGCAGGTTGTTGTCCACCAGGCTGTCACACATGGGACTGTTACCGAGCACCGTGTGGAAGAAGGACTGGGAGGACAAGAAAAGAACAACACTTGTGATGCTGCGCAGTGCAACGAGAGGTGGTGTGCGAGAGTGACGATTCTGTAACCCGTCGAGAGACGAGAATAAACAGTTTGCATCCGCTGGCTCTAATTTGCAAAAGGTCACGCCTCTTTGGCCCAAAACCACAGGGAGCACACCACTGCGCCTCCTCTGAGACTTTACAGCACACAGTCAGATGCACTCGGGTGAACCCGCCTCTCGTCTGGCACCTCTGAAGCCCGAGAGCTTAACGCATTACATTGTCTCTCCGCTGCTGGGCTCTTCTGACTCCGAGGGGAGGACGGGCCTGAGACAGACTTGTATCCTCCGACTGTCTGTCTCCACGACGGGAGACAAACAGACGGCCTCAGGCTTCGCTCACCTCAGCGGGGAGCAGAGCGTAGGTATAGAACTGCTTCAGCCCAGACACCAGGTCGTCCTGGGAGTTGATGACGTACTCCACGAAGCGGCGGGTGAGCGCAAACCAATCGGAGCCGCCCGAGACCTCGAGGCCTTCGGGGATGCGGCGTTCGCCGAGACGCCACATGTGGTCGTCGCACTCGTGGAAGAGGCGGTCGAGGCCCTGCTTCTTGATGAACCTGCAACACAAAGACAGAGCCCGGCTTAAATCACCCTGTGATGCTGAAACAAAGCATCCGTCTGAAGAGTCAAAGCGTCATGTTGCTCTTTGCCTCGTGTGTGACATCAGCGGCGGAGATTTAAATGGTTTCTCCCTGGAATACCCCTACAGGCTCGCTATGTATTGTTTACCACTTATTTACGACCGGTGTCTGTCCAAAAAAACAGATTGAAGGAAAACAAAAACGCAAACCATACGTTGCCCCGTTGCTTTTAGCTACTCACCGGGCGTTCTCTCTCCCGTGGGACTTGAGGAAGTTCTTGTCTCTTTGCTGCGACAGGAACGTCACCAGTTCATCGTCGGTCCTGCGGGAAGGTGTCACGGTGAGAATTGGGAGGAAGAGGGGGTTCAAGAAGGTTCTTTGGGAAATAAAAAGCTAGCTCCAGTGTGGCGCCATCTGATAATATCCGTGAGTGAGATCGGCTGCTTTGGACGGGATGTTTGTTGACAGAGAATTGTCTGAGTGCATCCAACCAATCAAAGCAGCCCCAGAAATCCAGCAAAAACTGATCAGGGAGAAAGATGACTATTGACTGCCAGCTCTGTGATTCGGTGGAGAAAACAATCCATTTCATGCTGCTTCTTTTCATGTGCTGCTCCTAATTTTACAGTCAGACGGTTAGCACAGGAATCAATCCCAATGCTCTATTGAAAGACTAAACCACCAGTGAACGGGGCAATCATGAAATGTTGTCATGGCTCTGAGGCCCAAAACCAGTATTTGCACGAGAAAAAACACGATTTAACATTTGGATGGAGTTCGAAAAAAATAAAGGGCAAATGCATCACAACAATGTGACTCTGCTGACCTGGTGGGGAAATCTGTGGCGCTGAGATTGATGAAAAAATCCCACTTCCAGTCCAGCATGGAGAGCAGGTCCTGCATGCTGCGTAGATAAGCCTTCAGGAGGCTGGCACCCCCCCAGATGGTGACCATCCGCCAGGGCGTGGCTCGTATGTTTGGGTACTGCTGGGCAATCTGCAGGACCTCCCGGTGCAAGTACCCCGACCGCTGGAGGGGTTCAAAGCAAAAAGGTCAAACCGTGAAATGAGTGAAAACGGAGTTTGTGCAATGCAGTGCCCACAGATCGGCAGCTGCGACAACCACACAGCGCTGGCTCGTGTTTAAAGAGAATTTGATCGGATCAACAGCAGCCACACTTTGCATTGTGGGTCACGAGGATAGAGGAAATAGAAATGAGCTATCGTTTCCTTTTTCCCCCTCTTTCCTTCTCAAAAAGGTGAAGAACAGAACTAAGATGAACTCGGCTGAAAGGACACTCCTCAAGCGTCAAGCAGGGGTTAAATTAAAGGATTGAAGGACGAGATGGAGGACGTCAAAGAGCCGAGCAGCTGTCGAACTTTATTCAGAAGTGGTGAGAGATGGGAGAGCTACAAGTCTGATGATCGCAGGAAGCCAAAGATCTGGAGGAGCTGTTGTTAAATTTCCCTTTAATTAGATTAATTCCCAACACCTGTTTGCAAATGCGGCCAATAAAAAGCTCCCGAAGCGATAAATGGGCAGTTTAACACAAACAGAAACTTTGTTCAGGGCCATGAAGTCCAATTGTTTTGTTTCGTGAAGCACACGTCGTGTTCTACTCCGTCCTGTGTTAAATAAACAGTGGACTTCTGTGGACAAGTCTTAAATTGAGCCAGGACTCCTTCAGACACGACGAGCGCGTGTGATGATCCCGGTGGTTGTCTTGAAGGAGACGACGGCAACAGAAATAACTCACAGTCCTCACGTGTAAACATCACAGCTGGCCGACGGACTCGGGGACAACCTGACCCGTTTCACACTCATCTGTCCAACCGGCTCTGGCCTCAGTGATGAATAGTGTCTGAGGTAGTTTCTGTCTCTCCCTCCCACTACCTATCCATCACTGCCCACAGTGAGCCTCCCCGCCGTCCTTTGGCAGCAGAACAGAGCGACTCCCCGGGAACCGGCAACCTTTCCAGGCCACACAGGTGCACCGGCCTCTCCGCCGTCTGCGCTGAACACACCTGCGGTCTCTGCCTCGGTCGCGCCAGTAAGCCGACCGTTTGTCTTGCTGGTCTTCGGGCTGCACGCGACGGCAGACTTTTCCTGCACTAGATCAAGCCCCTAAGAATAACCGCACTTCACTCTATCCAGGCTAATCCCCTTTACCACACTTCATAATGCAAGAAGACCGAACCGGTAAAAGCATTCGTGAGCTCAGTGAAGCCAGAACTAAGCGGGGAGCCAAATACGCTCCTCGATGTTCAGCATGACCAAAAATAAACAATACGCTCGAATCACCAGCAGAACTTTCTCCAGGTTTTAAGTAGAATACTTCGTCCTCTCCTATGTGGATATTTATGTCATGCAGGATTGTGCCGTCTGCAATTTAATGCAATGGACATGTTATGGAGACTGTCTGGTGGCCACGGCACCTTTGAGGGCGTACCTTGTCCACGTGGATGTAGTAGTAGTGGTCGCGGTGATAAATGGCTTTGATGAGGCGCTTGAGCTGCCGTACAGCGCGGCCGTGCACCATCAGAACGAAAGCCACTCTGACGCGGCTCTCCCCATCGGACAGGCTGTTGTCCAGCTCGCCAAACGCCTGCACCTGATTTGATACACCTGGCCAAGGAGGGCGGAGACATAAAGGACTGAATGAGTAGGGAGCAGAGAGGTCGGAAGAATGAGACACTGTTCGATGATTTGAGCATGTTAGATAATAGTTAATGTGTGAAATGTATAGGGTTGCCTTATCATCTTTTAATTTAACGTTTTCCCAACAACAAATCTTCCCACACACACGATGTTGCCAGGAAGGCACATAAACGATTGGCTGCCCGTGACGACCGACCCGTACTCGGTGTGCAAACGAAGCGGTGGGCGATGTACAATTTTGTATTTCCTGGAACAAATCCGATTGACTTTCAAACCGCATGCCGCCAAATCTCTAAATGAAGATAATTGCCGTGACGGATTTCTATAAAAAGAGACAATATGATGATGTTCAATTCTTTCGATGTGACAAGAGGCTTGAGAAAACAAACCCCGCCACAAATGTCACGGGACATTTCGAGAACATCTGGTAATGAGGGCGAAGAACACACAGATAAGGCGGCCGAGCGCGTTCTCACCCGGCTGGGGGCAGAACTGAGGGAGCGCGGCCGGCATGAGCTTCCCGGCCTGATGCCGACACACGATGTCGGCGATCTCCTGTCTGCACTGCTGCGACCCGGCGCGATGGAGGGCGGACAGCGCGTCCTTGCCTCCGATGTCACATTTGGGCGCAAAGTCGCTGCTGGGGGCCTGGTGCGCCCCGTCCACGCTGCCCGGCTCCCCCAGGACGGCGGCGGCGGCCGGCAGCCGGGCCGCCCCGTCGGCTCCACCTCGGCCGTCGCTGAAGTTGCGGCTGCTGGACGGGTCGCGGAGGACAACGGCGTCCAGTCCTGCTCCCGTCACGCCCCGCTCCTGGGGAGGCTTCAGCCGGACGCCCGTCTTTTCCCCTTTGCGGCCGGTGCCTCGCCTCAGCGCGCTGGCCGCCGTGCCCCCCGCCCTCTCCGACCTGCCGCTCCATCGGCCCCGGTTCCTCCCAGACAAAGAGTTTTGTTTCTCCCAAACTGAGGCGTCTCTCTTGAGGTCCTGGCTGTTGTGGTCAGGCAGCTTGGACCGTCGTGTTTTCCTCTGAGGAGAGAGCGGCGAGAAGGAGACAGCAGGGAAGAGAAAGAAGGAGGGGGGGGGGGGTTATTGCTCAGAACATCTTGGAGAATAAGGAGTGGGAGGAGAGGTTTATTCACAATCCAGGATTAACAGGAGGTAAACTAAGTCCACCACTAAGACAACGGATGAAAGAGACCCAGAGGAAAGGACTTGTATTGACTTTTTTTTACTCCATTTCTCTGATCTCGGTTATTTTTAGCTGAACCTCTGCCTTTTTGTGAATCTGCAAAAAGCCCAGTTTTGGATAGACGCCCCCCCCCCCCTCTCCCATAACACTCAAACAAGCATAATAAATACAGTGAGTCGCTGTAGAGACCTCAACCGACCTTTGTCTGCACCCTCTGGCAAAACATATGCAGAAAGAATGCATACAGACGGAGTCACGCGACGCAGACACGAACACGGAAACCGAGCATGAGACCTCGGACATTGAGGAGGTGGTGCAGGGAATCCTTCTCCCAGCTAGGCATCGCTATATTTGCATGTTTTTATAATTAATGGAACGACGTTCTCAACTTTAAAATGTCAAGACATGATCCTCTTCCAGTAAATCTGCTTGTCAGGGTTCTTACACATGTTGACCAGTGGATTTCCAGGACTTTTCCATGACTTTAAACCAAATTTCCATGACTAAACTGAAATCTCGGTATAAACATGAACAATTTAGAAAATGTTGCTTATATTTTGAGCGTCTTTCTTTAATAAACATATTAATTATGTCAAACTCGGCGTAAATGAACATGTGATTTGAACAAATTTCCATGACTTTTCCAAAACTTTTATGATTTACGTTTTTTCCAGGACTTTTCCAGGCCTGGAAATGACCATTTTAAAACTCCATGACGTTTCCAGGTTTTCCATGACCGTACGAAACCTGTTCAGTAAACGTGTCCAGCTGTCCCATATCTGGAAGCTTCGACAGGAAGTAACATCCCTAAAAGGAGACATGAGGTCCAGAGAGCATGTGTCATATCGGTGTGGTTCAGTGAAAACCAGCAAGAATGGGAAAGATAAATTCAGTATCTTTTGTAAACATGTCAGTGAGGCACGGTAACATTGTAATGATGACCCAGTCGGATACAATACAACCATCAGTAATCTAGGTGTATTCCTGCAGTTTCAATATCCAAAGCTTCCAATATAATCCCCATTCAAGTGTCTGGAGAGATTCAGCCTCACCGGAGCACGAATCACACCAAAAAAACCCTAAGGCTGGTTTAAAAAAAAAAAAAGACATAAAGAAAGAAAATGGGACTTTAGCCATTTAAAAAAAAATCTTCTCACCACAGCGTCACAGCTTTGGCACACCAGATTACTGGATTTCACAAAAGGCCCTTCAAAATGTGCGCTTGGAGAAGAGGAAGAGGAACAGCGAGTGGGCCGAGAGCTTTCCGCCCGTGCGAGACGATGTGGCAGAACGCGGCCCGGAGACGGTGGGAACGGGCCTGCTGCTGCGTGGGAGCTCGCGGAGCCGGCGGATCCACTGCCAACCAACACAGCGGCGTCTGCCACCGACCGCCAACTGCACTCTAAAAAACTCATTACAGGGAGAAGCATTGTGCGTGAGGCCCAGTCACATACCAGCCGCGCTCTTGAGTCACCTGGTTATCGTCAGCTCTCAGGAGAAACCTGAAGCGGTCCGACACTCCTGAAGAAGAAAGTTTCCTGAGGACGCCCGGTTCACACGGCCACAATTATGCTAAAGACACCCGTTACTTAGAGGGAACACTTTTGTTCTCAACCCCAAAGTCCCCGAAATTGATTTCACATTTTCTTCCTGTGGCGACTCATCGCTGACGTATTAATAAAAAGACACCGGCGGATATATTCATCCGCGAGAGTAAACGTTCTCACGCAGAAGACCGGCGTGCAGCGGGGGCTTGTGTTTCAATATTCCTCAGCACTTGTGTTCACAGCTTTTTAATTAGCACCGCCGTGTCAAAAGTGGATCGATTCAAAAGGCCTCTTTACTTTCCAATCACGCGGCTCTTTTTTTCACATTCTTTCCCGGCCGAACATGCAAAGACGCAGCGCGCCGACATTTGCATCCACGTCCGCCAAAATGGTTTCGCAGCGGGGTCACGTTACCGGAGCCGGAGTTCCCGGAGAATGAATGAGACCTGGGAAATTGTTTCAACGGCAAGAGACAAAAGTTAGGGAACGTTTTTTTTCAGTTTGAGCTGAAGCGCTGGGCACCGAACAGCGTGATGGGACCGTGCGTACGACCGCTCCTTCACATTCCCAGGGGATCTATAGTTCACCACAGACCCCGACATACACGCCTCTGCTGAAGCATGTCGAAGCCTGCATGCACCTGACGAGGGAGCAGAAAGCCCACAGGCTCATAATGCAATCAGGTGACTGAATTCAAGAGGAACAAGAAGTTTTGTCACAATGTCGTGTTCAGCGGAGTCCAAAGGAAAAGGATTACGTCATCACTCATATTGAACGAGTTACCGCGAGGCCCCTGCTGAGAGTCAGCGTTGTGTTTACTGTTCCGCTCACAGTTAAGTGGATTAGCTCTGAGCAGAGGGCCCTGACAGCAGAACCGTGATCTCCTCTCCTCTATTGAAGCACTGCATGTGCTGCCAGCTTCACCCTCCAGGCTCTCGCTCCATGTTGGGAGGGATATGATACGCGCTCGTTATACATCGCGATCGGGTTTCGGCACCGTCCCCGACTCTGCTCTCAGCTTGCATTCCGGTGATACTCACGGCGGCGGCGTGCCTCAAAAGAAGAAGACGAGCACAGTCTGCCGCGTGTCACGTCTGTTAACAAACCACCATCACCTTATGTAGAGGGACCGGGCACCGCCTCGAGTCGCAGCGAAGGGACACGCAGAGATAAGCTTCCCACGCTGGTTCATGTGGAATTACTTGTTTCCGCGGCATGTCTTTGGTCAACTTCCACCTTCATCCGTGGGCTATGCTTCCTCTGCGGGCACTTTGGTACGATCCAGAGCTTAGTGAAGGTCAGAGGAAGAGCAGCCCGCCCCCACAGAGAAAAGCCTCTGGTGGGTCGACACCCAAACAGTAGAGCAGATGTTTGGATTTATTGGGGCTGCCTCAGTTTATGAATCATAACTTCCACTTGTCCCTTAAAAAAAAGTGACATCACTCCAGAGACGCCCTCTTACTCTCAGATGTGTGACACAGGTCCTGGTTCGTGACGTCTTCTCTGGGACTCGAAATGCAACGTGACGTCAGTGACTATCCCGAAAAGGGAAGTTAACGACCATTAAACGAGTTCTACCAAAAACCGGTAGTTTCATAGTTGTAAACGGTACGAGTCTGGAGACGGGGACAGGCAGACAGACAGACAAGACAGGCAGACAGGCAGGCAGACAGGCAGACAGGCAGTTAGGGCTGGTCCGGTCACTGAGATGTCCCGGAGCGTCGCTAGCATCGGCTCGCGCTCCTGTATCATAACACACGGCGAGCCACGCGCTAACGTAGCGGTTAGCTCCACCATCAAAGCCCGCAGGAGAGAAAAAACACGCACCGCCGTGTCACCGACGGTCGCGGGGACCGAGACTCACCTCTGCCTCGCCCTCCTCCAGACCCCTCAGGCTCCATACCACCAGCCCCTGGACCAGGAGGATAGTGAGCGCGGCGGCGATAGCGAGTTTGTATCGTCGGAGCAGCTTCTGCACTCGGTCGCTGGCCACCATTTTTTCGACTCCGGTTGACTAAGAGCGCGTGCACGGTGCATTCTGAACGGCGCGTGCACGCGACGGCGCTCGCCATCCTCAGGTTGCTGTAAAGTTTGTAGCGTCTATTTTGGGGGGGGGGGGGGGGGGGGGGGCTTCTTTTTTTAAAAATGTAGGCATGGACCACGATGTTTCCACAATCCATTCATCTTCTCCAGTTTAATGCAGAATTATTGCACACAGAGTCTCTGAAGGTTTATGAAGGACATACATATGATATGAGCATACGTCTCACCCTCACTGTGTTGGAGTAGCCTACTTCGTATTATAGGCTCAAGTTACAGCTGACTTCCTTCTCCCTGCTGCCTTTAGTCCATATGTATTGCATCCTATTGATCCAGTTCATAAAGGCTGGATCAAAGTCAATATGTTGAGAACACACTTAACAGATTTATGCCCCCTTAATTGTCAAAGGATTTCCTCTGCATTTAAAGCACATACTGCATAGTCCAGATAAGGCCATTATATTTAATCAATGTTTTTATCCTTATTAGGCTACTTAAAGTTATTGGTATATAATCTTCATCCCTTTTCTTTATTTCATCATTTTCTTTTCTTCATCATATCATAATTTGTTTTAATCAGTGTCTCCAGACAGTCATTTGTCCTAATTATTATCAAATATACAAGTCCGTTGAAAGACAGACGTTTCCATGAATACTAACACCACATTCAGCCTCTTTGTCTGTTTAGAAATCATCTCAAGACGGGACCCCCGGCGTCTCCAGGGTAACGGGACTCCAGCTCAGGCATCCGGTGCGTTAGTCTGCTGGTCTGGATGCCATTAAGCAGACGGTGCAGGAAGCCGCGTGCAGTTTTACCCCCCCCCCGACATCATTTTAAACTGTGAGACGCGATACGTCGCTGTGTCCTCGGGGAGCCGTCGGGATCAATCTGGTGGTCATACGGTGGCCGCCGCGCGCCGCCACCGCCGCCGCGCGCCGCTCACCCAGAGACCACAGCGCGGAAGCCAGAGCGACGTCACGCGGTGGGGAGAGGCGCGTCCGTGCGCCTTCACGCGCCTTCACGCACGCGGTGTGGCATGTTTCCCGAGGGGGAGAGTTTGAACCCACTCCACAGAGAGCGCATGTAGACTGTCGCGCGCGCTGTCCGGGACCGAGCAGACGATGAAGAGGAGCTCGCAGAGCCGCGCTCCGGTTCCTTCTCCGGGAAGATGAGAGCCTTTGTGTTGAACCTGATGAGTTCGGGAGGATTTCTCAATGGGACTTTAACAGTTTACACTGAAGAAATGTCCACAACTGCAAGTCCAACCATCCCCTCCTCACAGCTGACATCGGATCAGCTCACAGTGGTCGTTGCGTCCTGTAAGTTTTAAGTCTTACAAATATTATGAAGAGAGCATATTTTGAGAGAAACAAACAGAAAGTGTTTTTCAGTGGTCTGCTTTCTGGATATTTACACTCATTCTTATTATTATAAGGGTTGTACTGGATAATGTCCTTGTGATAACAGCTAATTTAATACATACACCGCTGTGTACTATAATTAATTACAGATTTATTAATCTATTTTCTTCCAGCTGTCATAGAAAGCGCGAGATAAATTATACTTTTAAGTTTTCAAATTGCAAAGACAGACTGTCAAAACTCAAAGTGGTTCAACTTGCTAAATTTAACCAAATCCACAGATTTGAAGTGCTAAAAATGAACAAAACTGTTCTTTTAGAAGTTGTTTTAAAGCCAGAAAACAAACAAGACAAAGTCTATTTGTTTAACAGCGACAAACCAACATTTCCTTCTCTCCTGCTTTTCAAACAGGTTCTTCTCTGGTGTTCTTTGTGATTATTGTGGTGCTGCTGTCCATTATTTATCGGAAGGATCTTCAGTGCTGCAAACTCCGCTCCTCCTACCAGGGCCCGCATGCAGATATGGTAAGAAAAACAACAAACAGGAGAAAGTGACCTTTTCATTTTTGTTGCTTTAAAGTGGCTCAAATGCTCAGTTCTGGTCCTTGTTGAGAGAGAGAGAAAGAGAGAGAGAGAGAGAGGACTCAAAGAAACCATGTGCACTCAGAGTGGCACCGTTACAGAGTGTCAGATTCAATTTGCATGGCTGTGGGAAAAGGACTACAATAAACCTGATATGATGATTGTCGGCCGGTGGATTTGCCTCAGCGGAGTCAGCTGCCCTCCAGAAATATCTGCCACAGTTACTCTAATGCAATTGGACATAATTATCACTTACGCCGCATATTGACACTATACTTCAGTATCAGTGTAATTAAATCACTGCAAATCAGATTTAGTCGCTAACATCGGCATATAGCAGGTGATGCAGAACGACCTCATCGTTAAGGTTTTTAAGGGAGTGTGTGGCATTTGATCAGAAAAATCTCTCAATCTATAAAAAAAAAGAGGGCGCTGGCTGAATGAAGCCGTGGGCGATGTCTCAGGATGAGGAGAAAGGGAAACGTAAACACACAGAGGTAACTTTTCCTCGGAGGCCCATTCTCTCTGCTTCCTCTTTCTGACTTATTTCTCACCTCCGTGAGTCCCGGGGGTGAAGCTGGAGTGTTATCTTTGGGTTGCAGAGACGCGGCTCATACCTCCCCCTTTCAACGGACAGGAAGCTCGCTTGAGTTGGTATTTAACTGTTGTCCCATTTAAGGAACTAACTCAGAGTGTTTCACTGGCACACTGTGGCCTTGGTTACAACTGTGTATGTAGACAACATGGCTGATGAGACAACCGTAACTTACTAAAATACACTTGACAGGCCGTACACGGACTGAGTCTTTGTTTCTGAGGTAATATCATTAGCTGTGGGATAATTAATACACGTCAGGGTCAATCATTTCCTTAAACCGAAAAGGCTTTGGGTTTATTTATTTTTTTAAAGTGAAGGTTTGTCATTGCGGGATGGAAACACACACACACACACACACACACACACACACACACACGCACACACAAACACTTTCATTGTGGCCCTGTGGGACATTTCATGTCTTCAACTTCATCGTCACATACCTTTCCCTGCTTCAGTTTGCACCATGAATGGCGGGCCGACCCCTCAGTGGGTGTTGGGGACACAAGGGGGACAATGGATCTCCTTTAGGTTGCGGTGGGGAAAAAGGCACACTGCCGCCGGGGTCCTCCCCCGACTTCAACACTGATTTTACACGGTTGTGCTTTTTCACACTGGCTGAATAAATGGCAGGAGACAAAAGGACATGTCTCCTTTTTTTCTCTTCCTTGAGGACTTTTTCTTTTTTGTTTTGATTCTTAAAAGTATAAACCAGTGAGGGGAAATTGACCTTTGACATCACTTGTTTGGTGTCGCCAGACTCTTTTTCTCAAACGAGGTGAGGATTATGGCAAGGGTCGTTAGTTTGCGTCACTCTAAGTGTGAGTGATGTCATTGTTTGTATTAACTGGCCTGGGGAAATGATAAATCTGATGTTTTAATACTACTTATTAGACTTGAGTTGCCTCTCAGACAGAGGAAATCTCCTCAGTGACACTGTTAAAAGTTGTCCCAACATCTCTTATCCTCACGCTGGATTTAAATCCGAGTGAGGCGACAAATTGACTTTTGTTGTAATGCCGGCCCGAATGACGTACGAGGCCATAATGTGCACTGGAGTGTGTTCGTTAAGAGGTACCTGCTGCAGTTACAAGAGGAAGAGGAGGCACTGAAAAGACCACACGGTGGGGTGTGTTGCCGAGGGACCCTGATGCACAGTAGGACATCACATTGTTCTCCACACAAAGGAGACTCATTTAGCACTGAGGCAATTAAAGACTTTTCCTTGCTGTCTTTTTTCCCCCGGGTTTGCACTTCATACAGTGAGACCCTGACAAGTCCTGTTTTAGAATGGGTGGGAGTGGGAGGAGGCACGGAAATGGGAGGGTGGTCTTGTTATTGATTAGATAATTTATGGCATCGCTAAACCAGGCAGTGTCCACAGTGATTAAACAAGGCATGAACATTGGTAAATTGTGCTGAAAGGAGTGGACTTTTGACTAATTGCAGCAGGACAACTCCCAATGCTCTGCCTTCTGAGACACACTTGTTCCAGTTGTGACTGCTTGTGTTTCAGGACGCTCCTCCTCAGTACTACAGCAGCAGGCAGACCCTGGTGGGATCTCCCTGTCTGGCGCCGACTCAGATCCTGGACGACGACAACACTCAGGTGAGCGAGCCAGCCACTCGAAAGCATCGCTCTTCCCCCTCCTGCGTACGCTGTCAACACGCACTGCGCAGTACACACCTCCCTGGGGACATCAGGATCCACCTCTGAGGTGCACGTTTTCAATCGCTGCAGCTTTGAAGTGGCACTTGAGAGCTTCTGTCCCTCACGAGTGTCCCTCTGTGTTCGGGCCTGTGTGTGTCTCAGCAGGCGGGTCAGCTGTTCTACGTGGGCCTGCCCTCCAGCTACAGCCTGCCCACACTGGAGGCCCCCCTGCCGAGGCTCCCCTCCTACGAGAGCGTCCGAAAGAAGGACCGCCAGAGGCAGATCCACATGATGATCGCGGACCGCTTCGGCCTCAATGGACCCATTGTGACTGAGGTCAGCTAAATCAGGGATTAGGACTGTGTCCCGGCACTTAATACAGTCACAAATGCGTCGACAATGACGTGCGTTCAGGTGCTGCTGTTAAGCCTGGGAACAGAGAAGATTTTTTTAAACTCCTATTATGCTAAATCTCATATAAAACTCATCTTATTATGGAGGCCCCTCGCCTGCAGCCTCACAATGAATGGAGATAATAAGAAGCAGGCTCTTCCTATTATGACCACGCTGTCATATCATATTGTAACAAGAGATTAGACTGCATTCAGAGTGCAGTAAACAGGGTTCACTATCGCCTCATCTCGGGCTCGCCGCTGAATTGTGCTGCCGGCCGCGTTTCAAGGTTTTACCGAGTTGATCTTTCGCTGAGCTTTTGACTCGCACAACGCTCGAGCAAACAAGGTAATGAGTCCGAGGCACATCAAACACAATTAAAGGCTGCGTCCCGACTGCAAACAGTGCACGAGAATGCAGCTTTGTGCTCCTGTCTGACTACTTTTTTTTTAAATTAAACAATCCTTGGCATGGCTGCCCCTCTCTCGCCCACACACACACACACACACACACAAAGAAGGCACACACATACACGTACACAAAGAAGGCACACACACGGTACTTTCCAAACAACCCATCACCAGTCACCGAACAGTCTCCCTCCCCCCATAACTAAAGTTGAACTGATGGCCTCTCTATATCGGCGCCCCCGTCTGTCCTGCGGACATGGTAGTAAAACTTACTGGCCTGGTGTGTGTGTGTCCGTCTGTCTGTGTGTGTGTCTGTGTGTCGCACAGAGGGCAGGGTTGTGGGGTTGCTCCTGTCGCCTGAGGGTCCCCGAGCAATTAAAAGATAAGAAGACCCAGTCGGTTAAAGGGAATCAGCCAGATGTGATCAGAGAGATAATGCACTGGAGAGGAAAAAAGTTCCAGACGACTGACGTTGGAGATTAATTGGGAGAGTAAATACCAACATGATCCACTTATTTTCAGGGATGGATATCAGATCTCAGAACACTTTCATTGTGAAGGTTTAAACACAGGGTAGCACAACGAAATGCAGTCGTCATTTGATGCTCCGCGAGACAAACATGACAAAACAATAGTGCATTTTTTTCAATTTGCATTGAGAGGAATGTAAACAGTGGCAACAAAACAACTCCCTGCACAGATAACATGGCCGCCATCTTAATATTTAATTTTCATGATGTTTGAGCTCCATTGATGTCCAGCTCCTCCCGTCCTACACGCTCCTGTTCAGGTGCACCTAACAAAGTGGTGCACTTTGAAACACTGTGTCTAAAATCCGTCTCGTCTCGTCTTCCCGACAGCCTCCTCCGACATATGAAGAGAGCGTCCGCCACTCTGTGGAGCTGCCGTACAGAATCCTCTCATCCAGTCTGGACGCCTCCCCTCCTCGGAGTCTCTACACCACCTGGAGGCCCGACATGCCTCCTCCTATCACCTGCTGTGACTCCATCAGCAATGTTCTACATGTGTGACTGATTACTGAGCCAGCTTCCCAATTGTGAATGTGAAAGACATGTGAAAGCTTTAGAGGAAGTTACCAAAAAAAAATAAAATACACAAGGCTCGTTCAAGACTGGATCCTGACTTGATCCGTCACACGAGCTGATTCACATACCTCAAGACTTCAAGACTTTAAGAGTTGATGTTGAGAGACAGATGACGAAGGAGCAACCAAAGAGGAGCTCCGGGGAAAGGAGGACCGCTTTGACTCGGCACATTTGAATGTTGAAAACACTTTTACACTGCACTCCACCATGCTGATGAATCACTGGATATTAAAAATGAGGTGGCTGGAACACCTTGAAGAAGAAAGTCGTGGACTGCAACATACCAAAAAGAGAACCACTATTTACTTTGTATATACTGTCAGTGAATCCCTTCTTCTCTTGTATTGTGCAGTTCCTGAGCCAGAGACCTCATCGTCAGGTGTGTAATGGTGTCGGACACCGATTTGTTTCTGCACCATGCCGAGGCCGAGCCATACTATCACTAGGCACCTGGTGCAGCCTGGGAGAGGGAAGAAAAGGTGCTGATGAGAGTTCCTTCATGAAGTTATACCCTTTTTGTTATCATGCTTAGTTGTTCTTTTAAGGCAGATGGGACTCTTGCTGATTCCTCTCTTATAGCTGCAGACATATTGATCTGTTCTGCTCTCCACACGGCTTCGAGGAGCAGAGGGAAGAGGAGCGCTTGTGAAATGAAAACAAGAACAAGCTGAAGACAGTGGAGCCGCCCTCATCCTGTGTGACTCTGGCTCCATCATCTCCCAGGACCTCAAGTGGGCTGAACATCGGCTCCATCTCCAAGAAGGCCCAGAGGATGTTCTTCGATGATGGTACAGTTCTAGTCCATCATCTGCTCCCTGGCACCCTGCAGCCACAGCCACGCAGGCTGCAGAGCATCATCCGGGCCGAGAGGGTTATCGGCTGCAATCTGCCTTCCTCCAGGTCCTGTTCACTTCCAGGTCACTGAAGCGGGCCAGAAAGATTGTCCGACCCTCCCCACCCTCCATCATGACCGACCTCCCGCCACACCAAGCTTTTGGACCCGACTGACTGACTGTCACCCCCAGGACTACCACCTCTTCTTCCTCCTGCTCCTCCTCCTCCTCCTCCCCTTCCTCCTCCTCCTCCTCCTTGCGTGATTGTTGTTTGTCATGTCCAAATGTTGCACCTTCCACCAAAAAAAATTCCTCGTTTGTTTGTGAAAACATTCATTCTTTGGCAATAAACCTGTTTCTGATTCTGATTCTGATTTCTGAGATGCACCGATCCGACTTTTTCAATCCTGATACCAACACGTTGGCTTTGGGTGTCATTCGATACCGAGTACCGATCTGGTGCCGGTGTTTCATTAAGACGCTGTGTGTCTCACTGTGTGGAAGTGACTTCCATGTGTCAGGCTTGAGATAAACATTGTTTTCCTAACTTGAAACAGAATGTGCAGTTATATTTCCATGTCTTTGTACTTGGCGTGACGGAAAGGAAACTTTTTCTTTGCTTTATATTCTTAAATTAATTTGCAGATAATTGCCTGTCCCTTGATTCACCCTGGTTTTAATTAAAGCTCCGTGAATGTTTTTACCATTTTCTTTCGGCTCATGAGTTGCTATTAAAGATTTAAAAAGAATCTGCAGTAAAGTAATAATGAGACTGCACATTAGCAAAAAGGTGTCTCATTAATAGAAATGTTCAGGAAATAAAGTGTCTACATATGTATGAGGAACGTTTGAGAATATTGAACACTGTTAAGATCAAGAATTTGTATTTTGTTTTTCAGCCGATTAAGAAAAGACGGTTGTGCAGTATGTTTTGATGCCAATATATATTTATATCAACATTAGATCATAATACCGTGTTTAATTTTAACAGTCGAGGTCGATGACCGAGGAGCCTGCAGGCAGAATAATGTCACCAGTCGATCTTTTTGGCTGAAAAAGACAAAGATAACTCTGTGAAACTCTAACGTCACACGAATTAAACAGGAGTCTCAAATTAGCCCATACATTGTGTCTTTTAAAAATAAATCTCTGGTCAAATGTTTCTTTATTTTAGCTAAAAATCTCAAACCTTTAAATCGTTTTATTCTTCCCTGTGTTATTGATATTTCTCATATCAAGTCTATGATTATTAGGTCATAAACTTGATAAGTGCATAAGTTATTTTGTCCCCCCCAATCAAAAAGTGTTTCACTTTCTAGGGAGTGGATTGTACCACGCTCAATATCAATAAGTGCAGCAATAAGTGCACAGCACTGCGAACATGTATCAGGTCTGTATTTAGAATACCATCAAGTCTCTCTGGTAGTATTCTGATCAATTACATAATTCAAGTAGAAATACAACAGTGTAACAATATGTTTAGCTAAAGTCCTGCATTGAAATTATTACTATTTAGTATGTATGCTGCAGAATGTTAAAATAATATACATTATAGGGTTATTGCCAGTGGCGGCTGGTGATTTTATTTTTTTTATAAGCAGTTGGGCAGGTTTAAATAATCAACAATGAATTTTATTTTATAAAGTGATAACTATCAAATGGACTAAGAACTCTGTTTTATCAAATCCAAAACCTATCAACACACTGTCATAAGAGGTTCACCTTAGAAACACAAGAGGTTCAGAGCAGATGTAACAGATGTGGAACGGGCATGGAAGAAGTCGGCTCAGATGGTGGATTTTCCCAGCATTTATTTATTCTGCAGAAGACAACAGAACACACACATTTGCCTTCTGATCTGTCTCTGCACTTCCACTTCCCTCAGCAAAATAAAACCATTGTCCATGGATGACAGGACCACATTCAATCTAAATAATAACAATTCTCATCAAAAACCATGACATGTAACATACAAGGGGAAAACAGAGACCCCTAATGGACAAAATAAATAACTACATGACCTAGACTCATTTCAGCCGGAACAGAGAAATTCTAACTTTGAACAAAGGAAACACATACCTGCAGAAGACAACAGAACACACACATTTTCCTTCTGATCTGTCTCTGCACTTCCACTTCCTAGACACGCAAAACACAATTTACACAAGGAAAATATACGTCGGGGCGACCGGATGTAGCTAAACAAACGGTGCCAAAGTGGCTCAATGAGACCGCCACCAAACGTATATGTTGACGGTCTAAATGACACGACAGCTGGACGCCGTGATCGTATTTGCGACTATTACTGTATGTAACATAAACGGTTAATTTTTATAAAAGAATATAGCCAAAATAGTGCAACATCGTTTTTCACTCAACTCACCCTCAGCAATATAAAACCATTGTGAGCAGGGTTGCCAGGTCTGTGTGACAAAACCAGCCCAATGGCCAATCAAAACCAGCCCAAAAACCAGCCCAATATCAGAACTCAAAATATGCCCGTGCCAAACCATATACACTGCTTTTAAAGTCCAACAGCATTGCTATCATTGCCAAATGTATTGTAATATCTACAAAGTAACAACATATGTTTAGTTTGCCAGCATTAAAAGCAGTTTTCCCTCAAGTTATTTCACCTAGGTCCTAAAATGGCCTTGTGTAATTATACAGTATATTATCATAAATAAAATGTGTACGTGCTGATCTGGAGTCAGTTTGGTAGAATTTGGGTATGAATAAATTATTTCATTTAAAATATGGATTTATATTTAAAGATATTCATGTAATTTGCATGCAAAATAGGTCTACACGAACCAAGGACAAAAATCAATCCGCAACACTTCAAAAGTGGCGCGATTGCGCAGGAAAAGCGCGGACCTGGCAACACTGCTCTATGGGCTGAGGGAACATACGGGTCTCTGATCTGCCGAATAATCCAATCGCCTGCGCACATTTGTGCGCACAAGATTCAGTTTCATCCGCCAATGTGAAGCGGTCATTGCCAAAACCACTGAAATGTTTTCGATGCCGTACACACGTTAGAACAGCGCCTCGAAAAGGGAGGGCTTCTCTCCGTGATAATGGCGATATATTATATTTTTCACATTAACTTAAGTGGTTGTTGACAGGGGCTACGGTCTCCCACACACATTTAGCGTCAACACGGTATATTTACTATTTAAATGATTTGGCATATAATGTTTTTTGACAGGATTTTTTTATTTATTTTTCTTCTTCTTTTTTTTTCATCTCCAAATTTTAAGAGGGGCGGCGCACTAGCGCCCCCTATGGACGAGCCGCCACTGGTTATTGCTATATCAATTATCGTGCAATAATCATTGTAATGTTGTATTTGACAACTTTATAAGCTGTTAGGCTATAATTAATCACCTTGAATTTTATTTTATAAAGTGATAACTATCAAATGGACTAAAACTCTGTTTTATCAAATCGCAAAACCTACGTCAGCGACACCGTCATATTCACCTTAGAAACATGGCGGCGCGCTTTGACCGCCGGAGAACCTCGTTCGTCACCGACGGAAAAACCCGAACCTTCCCGAGCAGCCGAACCTCATCCTGACACGTAAACACGGTCAGACACTGCAGCACAGTCCGCACGCTTCCTCCAGACACGGACGGGCCGCCCGCTTTCAAGGGAAGACAAGAAGAACACTTATTTACTACACTTCAGAGGAGACAGGTAGGCTCGTGCCTCACGTGCGCGTAATCGACCGCGCGCTATATTCGTGTTATTGTGCACATCCCCACTGCAGTTACGTTACGTGACACGAGTGACACATTAGTGGATACGTGATGTCGTTATGTTGCATGCACAACTGCAGATTAATTCCCCGTTCCGCGTGCACGGGGAGTGAACTGCAGCGATGGTGGAGATTTGCCGCAAAGTCACGCGGCAGGTGTGTTTACCTCCTGCGCTGCAGTCATCAGCTGGCCTCGAACTCCATCGCTCTCACGCTGCAGAAACTGCACAGTCATGTTTTTCCACGACATTGATAATCCTTTCTAAAGTCGCATTTCCGTTTCAATCAGGCTTTAGCTTGACTTTAAGTCTCTTTAATTCCAATTATCTTTAATTTATATACATACATATATATATATATATATATGTGTTTGTATGTATCTACATGAATACATTGACTGTTTTTCTAATGAACCTGCATAACTTAATTCATAAATGACCCAGCTGTGGATGAATTATGGATACACATGCAAGTGCAATAACTTTCCGTGCATTCCGCTGCATCATCCTCACTTATGGGTGGGCATGAAAGCCAGTTTGAACTGGTCATCCCAGTAGGCCTCAGTGCCAGCCAGACACAGAGTGAGCTGCTGGTGCATTTCTCTGCAGATGACGATGGAGAGAAAATGAGAGAGGAGGAGAGAGAAGAGAGAGACGAACCGGGGCTGACTGGCAGCTGGGGAAGTGTGCAGGGCCGGTCACGTTTCAGACCGCCTGCTCGATTCTCCTCCAGTCAATGATTCATTTATGTGTTCTGGCCTCGGAGACGAGGGCACGCGATACTAATATGTGATTTTATTAACTTTACATGTTTAGTAAGAGCTGCTGGAGCCGAGGAAACGACATCCATCACTCTTGATAAGATGCTGTGGTCAGTCTGTGCTCAGGAGAACGGGTTCATTAATTAATGGTTTACACGACATACTGGTATTTTGGATGGAAACATGGGACAAAAAGTGCATTCGATACTGAATATTAAGTATCATAGAATACCAAGTGTATGTCTTTGTGTGCGATTCTACTGAGTTAATTCCACTACTGTTAACCTTAGAAATAACCTTGGAACGTGTCCTGCGTCAAACGAGAACAAATGGAGTTTTTTAATGGTAAATCATTTCTAAAAAAGCAACTATTTGTGTTTATTCGCCTTAGGACTCTTTTTGAAGGCCAGTCAAGATGATGCAATGTTTCCACTTCATGGTGGAGCCGGTCAAACAATTCACGGCCAAGATAAAGGTAAGACACGTTTTGGTGCTAACAATTATTGTGTGTTTAATTTGCAAACATGTTGTTTTAAATCACCTTGATACTAATGCAGTTGACATGAAAACTGATTTTATTCCCACATGACTGCAGGGTTTAATTCAACAAGAGGGCGTCAGTGAGAGTCTGGCAGGGAGGGGTGTCTTTCCTTTTCTGCTGACAGGAACACTGCCACCTTGTGCATTTTGATCAGGCTGATGATTTATTTGTAATCTTCCTGCAGGAAACGCACAAGAGAGCGAAGAATGAGTACAGGGAGCCTCTGGATGAGGATCAGCTGTTTGTTGTGGATCTGGCTCGAAATCTGAGCCGTGTATGCCAGGTAACAAATCACCCGTGAAACTAGAAATGGTTTTGTCTGCCTTGTGAAAAGATTGTGTACCACCAAGATTTTTTCTTTAATAATAATAATAACGCATTACATTTATATAGCGCTTTTCAAGGTACTCAAAGACACTTTACATCACATAATTAAAACATCCTAAAATCTGTACAATAAAAATAACTAAAATGTCAATAAAAACAATAAATGAAAACTTTATGAAGATAGAGCACACAATCACACATTAAAAGCAGTTCTGAACAGGTGAGTTTTGATTTGTGATTTGAAAATGGAAAGGTCGGTGCAGTCTCGGGTGATTTTGGGAAGAGACTTCTAGAGGGAGGCGACATACAACCATGTTTCCCTCTCTTGTCAATTCAATTCAATGTGGCTTTAGTGGCAATTGTTAGACAATAATATATTTATACATATCGTATTACAATTACATTTGCGTGTGTCTGTGTGTGTGTTTAGATCATTCCCTGTCCTTCAGGTTGAGGCATGTTGACAGATATGCGTTGTTCTCCTCTGTGTGTTCTTTTTATTAGGTCATTAAACTTGTTGAAATCTGGGATTAGAGAGTTCAATTTGTCCAAAATATGTTCCTCATTTCACTGAGTCTGTGTCTTACATTTCAGGAGGAAGTAGCTCACCTGTCTCTCTGTTTTGCCTCTGCAGAGATCCTTAGTCCTGGAGCACATCTGGAACCTTGATGACACCTGGTCCAGCTCTCTGTGCAGGGTGTTCATCCTCCAGTGGGCCTCCATGTTAGAGAGCAAGGTGCGTATCTCAGATAATAACCCATCTCCAGAGGGACAGAGCAGGACTATACTTACTGAAGGTGTGTGGACGTTTTACAACTCACGGTTTGGGTGATTCTGTGTGCAGAAGAGGTCCATGCTGACGGACAGCTGGCCAGAGGTCAAAGAGGTCAAATATCCTGATATGATAAATGAAAAAGTCCTGCTGGAGGCCAAAACTGTGATCATCAACTGGATCAAGGACCTGAGAGCTCAGCCTGAGGTGAAATGTTCAATCATCCTATTTTGTATCTCTATTTTGATTATTTTATTGTTTTTGCTTCTTGTGTCAAACGTTATAAATACCTGTGTTATTGATTTGCTGCTCTCGTGAAGCCCTTTGAGTTGCATTTCTTGTGTTATGAAAGCTGCTCCATAAATAAAGCTTCTTATTACTACTGTTACCTTGAAGCAAAGTGTGTGGCCCGGGGAACCTGTGGCAAAGGCCCTGGAGGACCTGCAGTCAGCCTGGCGTTGGGGCCGCGCCCCGAATCTGATGAGTGCTATGGAGCTGGTGTTCTGGACTTTAATGGTGCAGCGCCCAGATAAGGTAGAAGATGTCGCAATTCACGGAGTCTGCTTCACTGGCTGTGATTATCGGGCAGGTGTGACTCAAACCTCCTTTGGTGTATTCTTGCAGGATACCATTCCGCAGCAGTGGCTCATGTGGAAGCAGAAGACTCAGAAGATTGGTTTGTTAATCAAAACTGAATAAAGTTGAATTTTTGTTATAAATCTGGAGACTTTCACTTCCTGATGAGCCTGTTACTCTCTCCATCCAGGTGCCATATCCTACATTCCTCAACCAGGTGAGTGATAACCTTTTATATTCGCATGCACTTAAAACCATTACATACTTCCCTGCTTTCAAGTTACATTCTGACTGCTCGGTGTTGTCAAGTGTATCACTTTAATAAAGGTATATTTAATTGTAGTTTTGCACCAAACATCTATTTGAACAAACAGGCAGACTAAAATAAACGACAGCTCCACCTGCAATTCAGTGATCATATGACACTAAACAATCTTTTATATCTAATTTATGCACTTGAAATTGACATATTATGACCTAAAGAGGAAGGCGTTTAACTTATTTATGTAATATGTGATGTGTATATTATTTATTTCCTATTTCTCTTATTTTTTTCTGTATGAATAGTACTAAATAGTTTGGGGGGTATCACCTTTTGTCTGTATTTTGTCCATAAGGAATTTTGTGTCAGGATGTCAGGAAAGACAACCCCTCCTTTACTTCAACATTCTCATCAATATAATATCCACTATGTGTTCCTTTCCTTTCTGGGTTGACACCTTCTATCTACTGACTCAATCATTAGTTGTTACATGTCCACTGTTCGACAAACATCTCTTATGACTAAAGTCCTCTGTGTTTTCTTACAGTGTGGGACTGGATCTCAGATGCATCAGGTACAGCATTCATTTCATCAACATATATGTTGAGTGTAACCTCTGGAGAACCTGTCTGGTGATGTAATCCATGTCACTTTTAGTGGAGGTGGCTCTGGATCTGGAGTCAGCCAACCCTGACCTGCTCATCTCCAAAGACGAGAAGAGGATGCGCTGCGGCTATGCCAGGAAGGATATTCCCAACCACCACCAACGCTTCGACGGCTGGTGGTGCGCTGTCGCCATAAAGGGCTTCGCCTCTGGCCGCCACTACTGGGAGGTGGAGGTGGGTGAGCGGGACTGGAGGCTGGGCGTGGCCAAAGAGTCGGCCCTGAGGAAAGGCTTCAAGTCCCTGAACACGGATACGGGTTACCTGAGCCTGCGGCTGGAGAGGGGCACCGAGCTGAAGGCACTGACGGTGCCCTACACCAGCCTGCCGTCCGGCCTCATCCCCCGCAAGGTGGGCATCTACGTCGACTACGACCGCGGCCAGCTGTCCTTCTACGACGCGGACAAACACTTCCATATTTACACCTACAACGAGATCTTCGATGAGAAGCTGTTCCCCTTGTTCGGTACAGTGGAGATCACCAAGGATATGGTGATCAAGTCCCCGGCGGCGAGGAGCCAATGCCTCTGCCCGTCGCCCTGCTTCTGGGGTTGAGTCTACTCCTGTCACCTCGTCCTTTAAACTCCAGTAGATATTATGATATTATGGTTATGTAATAATCACTGGGAGAAAAGAGAGATCCTGATCAAAGTCCATCATTGTGCTATTGAATAGCTCCTCTATGTGAACCCTCTCTATGCTGCTGCTGCTGCTTTAATGTGATTGTCGCAACCACTTCCTCACTATAGAGTTACAGCGCTCCTCTTTGCTCATATGTATTTTTGAAAAGGAACCTATAGTATTCATGTAATCTATTGTGCAATATTAACCCAGCAGTAAGAATGCATTTCTGTCTGTGAATGAAAAATAAACCAAATCCAAGTCTTAATCTTTGGTCATTTTATTAGTATGATATGATATGATATTTACCTTTATTCGTCCCAGAGTGGGGAAATTTCAAAAATCATATTTCATAATATATATATTGTATATATTTCATAATAGAATAAATAATTACATTTACATATATGTATATATACATATATAATTACAAACTGAACAAAGTACAGTGAAAGTAAACTTTACTTACAAAGAAAAATCTGACCTTGAGAGCTGAATTGTGTTTGCTTTATAGTCAAACCCTGACAGTATCTTGGGTAAATAAACAATGTGTAGGTACTCCATACCACTACATTTATATGTACATACTACTTTGTAGATAAAAATGAATAATACAAAACATAATCAAGAGGTTGATCTGAGCACAGGATACCACTACGTGTCGATAAGATCTGCGCACGTACCAGCTCCACCAATCAGAGAGCTCTAACAAAACGTCGCACAATATGGAGAACACTTTCCACCACAAATAATACGCAACTAAAAATGTATAAAATTAAAACAATAAATAAATAATAATAAATTAAAAAAAATGTATACGAATAAATAACATGTAATTACTAAATACAGAATTTCAAAACAACTTATTTCCTGTCGAAGACTTTCCGCGACTGTAATGATGTCATCGATGTGCGACGACACCAGCGACGGTTTACATGAGCCCTTTTAAGAGCGATGAACGATGGCTACATCAACAACAACAACAACAAACATAGCTATAAAACAAGCTTTGAAATCCCACTTTGGGTTTGACAAATTTCGCTCGAAAGTACAGGAAGATGTCGTCAAGGCAGTCGTTAAAGGTAAGGCAGCGAACACAGAGGTGCTAGTTTAACTCTGCGCTAATTAGCCGACGCTAGCTGGCTCGGAGCGACAGCGACCCAACTGACGCTTTGTGTTCATACGTAGAGATACAGTTTGAATGTCGTGGCCTGTCAGAGAAAGATGCGCGTGTGACCCGGCGGTGACTGGTGTTGTCTCCCTGCAGGTGACGTTGACGTGTTCGTGTGCATGCCGACTGGAGCAGGAAAGTCCCTCTGTTACCAGCTGCCCGCTGTCATGGCTGAGGGCATTACTCTGGTTATATCCCCGCTAATCGCGCTCATTCAGGTCAGTCTCCGTCTGTGGTTGGGCTCCTCCAGTGCAGTCTGCGGCCTCGGCTCTGTTAATCCCTTCCTGTGTGTGTGTGTGTGTGTCTGCACAGGACCAAGTGGACCACCTGAAGAGTCTGAACATCCCCGCCTGCTCCATCAACTCCAAGCTGGCGGCAGGCGAGCGTCATCTGATCCTGGCTGACTTGGGGAGCAGCAGCCCCAAGCTGAAGCTGCTCTATATTACTCCCGAGATGGTGGCCTCTCCCTCGTTCCAGCCCTGCCTTACCGGCCTGGTCTCCCGCGGCCTGCTGTCTTACCTGGCTGTGGACGAGGCTCACTGCGTCTCCCAGTGGGGACACGACTTTAGGCCAGACTACCTCAAACTGGGAAATCTGCGCGGACGCTTGCCGGGGGTTCCCTGTTTGGCCTTGACGGCAACGGCGACCAAGAATGTACAGGAGGACATCGCTCGGTCCCTGAAGCTTCACTCGCCACTGTCTTTCGTCACACCTGTCTTCCGCAATAACTTGCACTACGATGTGATCTTCAGGGAGCTGCTGCCGAACCCTTACGCCCACCTGTACGCCTTCATTCTGGAGGCACTGGCGGTGGACAGCGGCGCTAATCGGCAGGTTGGGATTGTTTGTGTGGAGCTTCTCGCTTTTTCTGAATGAAAGATCACAATTCATCCATTTATATATATATATATATATATTTTTTTCATTTATCTTTGGAATCTGCTGCCACACAAACTTGATTGGTCACAGTAAGATAACTGAGACGACTCGTCTGAAATCATGTTGGAACAGTAGAAAAAAAACCGGCTCATTTGAAAGAATAGAAACATAAATACCTGAATAGAATAATAGTGATTAGCCGGCTATACTTTTTCCTTCAGGGTTCTTATGTGCAAGAACATTTCCAGATTTGAGTAAAGCCATACAAAATGTTATACCCAGCAATTTTCTAATGATCAATGTATAGAGACTGATACAATAATGAAAACAATCCTTCTCGATCTACTTAAACTATCAGTGTGTGGGGATTGTGAAGCCATGCTGAAAGGATCCTTGTAGAATGTGTGTTTATGTTATGTGTGTCGATCTATCGTTCTAAATTGTCAAATCTCAACATCAGTACCTGTCCTGTAGGCTGTGATGACCCCAATATTAGCTGATAGTTTCCACTTGAACATGACAATAAGCCGCTGTGTGTAATCTGTACAGGGCTGTGGGATTGTGTACTGTCGGACCAGGGATGGCTGTGAAACAGTGGCTCACGAGCTGACCAAGCTCGGAGTCTTGTCCAAACCGTATCACGCAGGTTCGACTGTTTTTCCGCCAAGTGGTTGTAGAAGAATTAGAAAAACACAAATATTTGTTCTCGAAAGACTGAATTTATGCTTTTCTCCTGCAGGTCTGAGATCAGCAGATCGCACAGAGGTCCAGAACGAGTGGATGCAGGGGGAGGTGCTGGTTATTGTAGCCACCATCAGCTTTGGCATGGGAGTCGACAAAGCCAATGTCAGGTGAGGCTGTGAGGTTTTCATGTGACATTTTGAGGTTTTCATGTGACACATTATATTGGCTTTAGAATTTGATGATGTTTTTCGTTAATCCTGCAGGTTTGTAGCTCACTGGAACCTCGCCAAGTCCCTGGCGAGTTACTACCAAGAGTCTGGGCGAGCGGGGAGAGACGGACTGCCCTCCTCCTGTCGCACGTACTACTCCCCGAAAGACAAGGAGCAAATTAACTTCCTCATCCGCAAGGATTTGGCCCGCAAACAGGTGTGCACGACGTCAAGGAGCTCAAAATGTGACACGCTCGTATGAAGCTCTGGGTTTTGTGAACATTTTGTAAACTTGTCTGCAGAAAAAGCGCGGCTCTTCGAAGGACGCCGACAAAGCGTCCATCAAGGACTTCGATGCCATGGTGTCGTTCTGTGCTCAAGAATCGTAAGTAAAGCAGCCGGTGCACGGCGATGCGTACAAACGTGTCATCGAAGCGTCACATGATTACGTCATGTCTCCACCCGTCAGTCACTCGTAATATAACATTAAAATATAATTGTTCCACGCATGCTTCTCAAAAATACAACCAGTGCATTTCAGTTTGTGCACAGCAGAGGGCAGACTGGAGCTGTGCTTTCAGCTTTGTTGTGAAGAATGTCAAGCAACACTTTGAGGATTGAAAAGAACGTGTCAAACTCTAAAGGGGCTTTCACACCTCGGTTCATTTGTCTGGAACGAAGGAAACAAACGATTACATTTTTGTATTTCCGATCTGATCCGGACTCTTTACAAGCGAACCGAGAGGAGTAAACCGGACATTAGTCAGACGGACCGGTAACTCATTGATTGGTCCGCCTTGGCGTTCGTCATCCTGCATCATCAGGACCCATTTGGGGAAATCTACTCCTGCTGATTGATAAACGTTCATGCAGCGTTCCGATGCCTCCGATGTGTATAGCGGTCGTCTTATACACTGATTATTTGGGGTAATTCCTGTGGGATCGCTGTCACACACTGCGATGCACTCAAAGAACTGACAAAGTACAGAGTTGAATCCGAATAATCAGACACGCACACGTGATATTGTTTTTAGCAGAATATTTGCTTTAACAGGTGATGTGCGTGGCTCTATACAGATCAATACAAATAACAGATGTCAGCATCAGCAGATGGATTTATTAGTAGTTTAGCTTTTGAAATCATGCTAAAATCCCTTGTGTACTTTCGTAAAATCCTGTGATGAGTTCGTCTGCTCTCCCACCACAAACGAACCGCGCCAGAGTCCACTCTGAAGCGGACCGGGGTTTGATTGACAGCTTCGATATCAGCCCAATAAAACTGCACTAACCGGGAAAACGGACCTTGGTTTGTTTAAAGAGAACCAAACAGGTTAGGCGTGACTTTGACCGCCACTTGTCGATCCTTAAGTATGACACGTTAACAAAACCTTTTCGTCTTCCCCATTCGTATCTCACTGCAGTTAAAAACAAATCACCATACACATTGTAATCGCTCATATTCCATGTATTAGCCTGTTATTGAAGATGAAGAAGTTGGGTTTCCTCGAGCCAGATGAGTTGTTGTTCCTCTGCGCAGCGATGCTCCAAAGAAAGTAGATTCTCCCCAAACCCCGGCAGCTCCATCGAGTGTCAGCCAGTCGCGATGTTTCAGGCGTCTTGTTGTTCGAGGGTTGGGCTCCTCTGAAAGCTGTCGAATGTCTGTTGACTTAAACGACTCGAGCCGCAGAAAAAAAGCCTCTCGTTGATTCCCGAGGACCCTTTGCAGCACGTCCTGCGACGCTCAAATGTTCGATCCCCTCATCTTCGTCTTGCGGCGGCGGCAGCAGCAGCAGCAGCTCACGCAGGGCAGCGCCGCCATGAGCAGGACCACCGCTGCAGGAGAGCAGAGGACAACGGCACCATGAGCCCTTTTGATAAGGAATACGGGAATGCGTCGTGAAAGAGAGCGGAGACTCACAGATGAAGGTCAAGATGACAAAGAAAGCTGCCTGCTCCACGGGGCTGGCGTTGGGAAGCCCGTGCAGCTTGACCCATACGGTCCTCAGGATGCTCAGCGTCTCCTCTCCGGCCTCCATCCTAACGAGGCGGAAGCATTCACAGCGGAAAGGTCCTGCTTGGATTTGGTTGACACAGTGTCTCATCTGTTTGCGGTGCGTTCAGCCTTCAGGATGTGGCTCCTGTTGCTTTACACGCCTCAGTGGGCGAGCCCACGCTGCTGGTTTGTGTTACACAAGCACACAACTTTCCGCTTTTGATCCGCGATCGCGGAGGAATGATCTTTAAAGGGTTCTCAATCGGCTGGAGGTTCCCTTTTTAAGAGAAAGTGGGAGGAGTTTTACTATTTATGTCAAGCATCGTTTCTCTAGCCAAGAGTGAGTCAGGTCACCAGTGTAGTGACAACAAGGGGGGGGTGGGTTAAGGGTGTTCACAATAACACACAGGTTAACCCCTGTCGGGCTCTCTGTGAACCGACATAACAAAGGAAGGATTCCTCTCTCTCTCTCTCTCGTTGTGTTGAATGTGTTTGATGATGAGTTGTGTGGCGCTCCAAGCGATACGTGATTTCCTCGCCTGTGTTGTTGTGGTGTAACGTAAAGGAACGGCCTGTGGGCTCAGCTCTCTGCTGGTTTTGGATCGCATTACAAGACGCCAACAAAGGCTGAAGAATACAAACACTGTCGAGGAGTCGACGACACTGTTGACACACGCTTCATTCGTCCCTGTCGAGAATTAGAAGAGAAGATGTAAACCCCGGTGCCTTATGGGGCCATCTACTTGGAGCCCGCAGCCGGCCAGCTTAGCTTCGCACAAAGACTCCAAAAGCAACAAAATCCCTCACAAAACTCAGTAAAAAATATTCATTATATATATATAATAAATAAATATTTCTATGACTGAGCCATTTTGTGCAGTTACAAAATCCACTTTGTGCTAATTTTAGTGGAGCAGAATTTGGATGAAAGATGATTTTTGAGAATTTAGGAACCAGCGGGTATCGACCCACAGGCTGGAATCCCTTTAGAGCGTTATGTAGTGAGTGCGCTGGTGTGTTCAGGTGGCCCTCATTAGTGAGGACATTTATCACAGTCAATGCTTTGCGCGTTTTAATTTTAGATCCTGTTTGCGTCCAGTTTTGAATCTTAAATTCATTCTTGAAACCATTTTAATCTGCAGTCAAAAAAAAATGAAACTTTGCCTTTCAATCGGACTTTTTTTCCCTTTTTATTGATCAAACTCAGACTTTTCCCCGCCGTCTCTTTGAGGGTTCGTTGAGATGCGATCAGATAGAGAAAAGTGACTCCGACATCCTGCTGGTAAAGTCCCTTTGGCGTTAGTTTTAAAGCTTAACGTCCCGATGTATGTCCACGCCGAACGCGTCTGCGTTGCTGAACACATTCCTCACATGCTTCTCAACATGGAGTTCACACACTCATAAAGGCAAACACTCACCTGTGAAAGTCTCCGTCGTCGTGTTCACACGCTCAGCGCAGCTCACACTGACTTCTGTGAGAAGACCAGTTGTTCAGGAGGAGGAGGAGGCGGTGATGAAGAGGAGTACATGTCTCCTCTGAAGTGTCCGTCAGCGCGTCGGTTTGTTGTCGAAGCGCTCGGTACGTCACGAGCAGACGGTTTAAGATTAAGGCCAGGAGGAGTCATTCCTCAGGAGCTGAGCGTGCTCTGCATGTGGAGGAGGAGGAGGAGGAGGAGGAGGGGGGGGTGTGTGTGTGTGTGTTGGCTGTTACATAATCCCTGATTTGACACTCAAGCGTGAGGCCTTTTTCTAAAATAAACTGATAACTGTATTGTGCACAAAAAATACTGAAATGTATTTATCAACATTTCTTGAATGTGTTTTTGTTTGTCAGTACCAGAAGTGCTGAAGTCAATACTAAAGCTTATACCTCTGTCTATCAGCTCTGTTATTGTCAGACAGTGGTATTTTTTTAATTTGACTGGTAGAAGAACATAAATATTGATCACAGTCATGACTGACGGTTAAATAAAAGCTAATAGATCGATTGTGCACTCGATGCTCTGTGAAACAGATGTTTGCTGTGACCTCAAAAACATCCTCCGGCTCGACCTTGTAAATGCAGACTCTGATACGTAACCAACTTCAGCCTGTGAGACTGAATGCAGGGCTCGACTAACGGGCGCCAGGTTGTCAAACATTTTGAGAAATTGGCAACCGATTCTCTGCCTTTGGTTGCTACTTTTTAACAAGAACAGGGACAATTAGAACGGGCCCTCGGTAGAGCGCATACCTTCACATATCACAAGATTGGACATTGAATTATGAACATTTTGCATGCCAATTTGATAGAAAGCTATGGTAAAAATAAGATTTTGACCTTTTCATGACCTTGACCTTTGACCTGATCGATCCCAAAATCTAATCAAATGGTCCCCGGATAATAACCAATCATCCCACCAAATTTCATGCGATTCGGTTTAATACTTTTTGAGTTATGCGAGTAACACGCATACAAATAAATAAATAAATACACGGCGATCAAAACATAACCTTCCGCATTTTCAATGCGAAGGTAATAAACAGCTAAATGTGCACCCTGAAATGAGTAATAATAATATTATTGTTGTGTTTTACAGTTTCAGGGAAAACAGCGAAGCAAATTAAGAAGTTGTCACAAACCCGTCAACATCACAAACAAATGTGCAAATTGATTCTACTGATGGAGAACCTGATGACATGTGTGACGTCCTGGGAGGGGAAGTATTCCTATCCTCTCTTTACATGCATCTAGTTTTCACCAGCGGTGTCTCCCACCTTCCCACCAGTTGTCGCCACGCCACCATCTCCAAGTTCTTTGGGGACCAGACGCCGAACTGCGCCGGCGCCTGCGACTACTGCCGCAACCCCAAAGCCGTGCGCGCCCAGCTGGAGCGGGGGGCGGTCCTCAGCACCACGACGGTCCGGGCGCAGAGCCAAGCGGCGCCCGGACCGTTCGGCTTCCAGCGAGACCTCTACGAAGGAGGGAGGAAGGGCTACGGCTTCGAAAGGCAGGACGACTTCAGGGACCTTTTGTCCCGCGAGGATCTTTGCTTCTGTGGCGGCGAGCCTTCGAGACACTGACGCCTCACACGTTGCAGGTTTGACGAAGAGGGCGGAAGCAGTGGTGAAGAAGATGGCGGCTCGAAGAGGAAGAAGCAGTTCACACACCTCTTCAAGCAGCAGATGAACATCCGGAAGGTGGCGAGTCACGGGGACGAGCACACAAACACCTTTTAGAAACCTTTATTTTAGTCTTTGTGCGTCAGACGGAAACTGAGGATTGTGGGACATGGCTTCCACATGTTCAGTGGAATTTGGTAAAACAATTTGTGAGCCGGTCAACGTGGATCTCGTCCAGTTTACAACATCAATAAAAGCAGGAATGTCACTATCGGAAAATAGTAGAAAGAAACGGGATTAGATCGTCACCCCGATTCCACGTCATTCAAACTTTAAACTCTTCATGTAGCTGAGCGACTGAACCCAAAAACACATTCTGGTAATTTAATACTAATCCCATCCACACTTTGTAGAGGGCTAAAGCCAGAGTAGATCACATGGAACATATTGATCAGACTGAGATTAGTTTCTAAAGGGAATTAAACATATTCTTTGATAGATCCTTATTTTATGTTTTATTTATTTATATAATACCGGCAACATAACACAGAACCAACCAGACCGTCTGATGACAATATAAAAATACAATTGATTGAGAAAAAAAAGACTTTGCAATGTATGTATTTTTCAGGAAACTAAGATTCATATTAGTTCTTGATTGAGCTTTACATATAAATATTTTACCCAAGAGCCTATTTATTTTTCCTGCTGTGTAAATTCACTATTGGAATCAGCTGCTGTTTAAAGCCAACACGGTGTGAAGAGATACATTTATTACTCACTTTACTTATTTGACTATCTTTGGGGCATTTTGTGCATTTATATTGGATAACGCCAGCAGAAAGATGACTGGAAATGAGAGAGAGAGACAAATGAAATGTATTAAATGTAAAGAGGAGAGTGGTTACGCTGCAGAGGTGGAGGACATGTACCGGTGAGAGTGAATAACTTCTGTCTCTGCTCTTGTTTCTCTAGACAATAGAGGGTCAGAGGGACGACTTTGTTCCTCCAGGTAAATATACACATAAAGTAACAGTGGACATATATCCAGTCCGGCCTGCGCGGTCATGTAACCCGTGTGTCCCGCTGTGCAGACGCTGACTGCCCACTCAGAGAGGCCAGCAGCCAGAGGATCCCCAGACTCACTGTGAAGGTACTCGGACGCTGCACACGCATTCCTCATAACTGCTGCGCTCATTAACACGTGTGCGTGAATTCAGTGACTCGTGTGTCATGTGGTGTGAAGACGTTCCAGCTGAGCAACGTGAACTCGCGCTCGTGTGCAAAAAGAAAAGAATGGGACGCGGAAAGTTTCCATCCTGCAAACACTTCTGTTAAAAGCGTCTTTCAATGAGATAAACAAATATATACATATGGATCTATTATTAACATCAGTGGCTTTGTTCCTTCTGGTTTTAATTTTCTGAAACTACTATTCTATTTCAGGCCCGAGAGCACTGCCTGTGCCTCTTGCAGGAAGCTGTCTATGGCCACCAGGGGGCAGCAGACGCATTGGAGTAATTCTGCAGACGCACGCCTCAAACATCATTCATCCATCTGCATTGGGAAAACTTTCTAACCTCCTTTCTTTTTTAAATTTATTTATATTTTATTAGTGTTCAGAATCTCACATACACATATTTAAATTTGTCTGATTATTTGTATAAAGAGAAGTAAAAAATAAACACATGCAAATAAAGAAACAAAAACAATACCATAGTAACAAAACTATAAATAAATAAAGCAGGGAGAAATCATTTTCTATAGAGTAAAGAAATATAGTCTAACCTCCTTTCATGTCTCCTCCGTCTCTCCGCAGTGACACCCGGTCTCTAGCAGCCGATCTTGAACACGCGGTCTTCAAGAGCACCAAGTCCTCCAACGTGTACAAAGCTGCCGTCCTGAAGAAGGTAGCTCCGGAACCGCTCTGCCCGTCAAAGCATCCTCGGTGGCGACGCGGCGGGTCTAATGACACGTGTTCTCTTGAAGGTATCGGAGCTGAAGAAAACGGCACCGGGAGAAAAGGGAGACGGTGTCAAGGCTGACAGCAGCAGCGAAAATGAGACCAAACTCAAAGAGGAGACGCCCTCGTCGTCTTCCTGCTCCGCTCCTGAGGAGCTGCAGGGCTTCACATCTGCATCTGAGGTCTACTCTGTGAGTTCCACTTTAAACTCACACTTCACCCAGCGGATATTGTGGATTATTATCGTAGTCTGATATGAACTCTTGTTCTTCTTTCTTTCTTTTTGTTGCATTGCCCCTCCAGATGAAGCGTAAGAGAGTCGGAGCGGGCGTGAGAGGATCGTCCGACCCCTTCCTGGCGGCGAAGGAGCTGCTGAAGACCTCCTCGTCGGACACGTTGTCTGACAAGAGCGGCGGGTTTTTCAACGGCAGCTCCGGAGAGGCGAGCGGCGATGCGTCTTCGGCGGTAACGTCGTCCATCAGAGCGAATGCCGCCGCCGCCCTCAACAGCCCGTCGAAGGCCGGTCGACCCCTGAGCAAGAAGCAGCAGAAAATAGCCGAGGCGGCAAAGAGCTCCCGCAACATTTCCCTGTATTTTGCGAGGAAGGAAACGACGGAGAAAAGCGACGAGGAGGCGGAGACGCCGAGGGGACTTGATGAGGGACACTCGCCTGTCACCGGGGAAGACACGGAGGTCCGTCCTGTGGAGACTCTGGACCTGATCCCAGATATAAGTAAGATAGTTCTACACGATGAGGATGAGGACGAAGAGGAGGAAGCGCCTACGATGGAGACGTTGGAGCTGCAGCGGCTTCCGGACGCACCTGAGGGGAATATCAAGTCCACCGCAGAGTAAGACCCTGAATGCACCATTCTAGGAAACGGTTGATGGGAAAGTGTTTTAACATATATTGTTGTGCCGCTCACACAGACCCAGCGAAGCAGAGAAAGAAGATAAACCAGAGAAACGAGGGGTAAGGGAGCGTTACCCATGCAGTCCTACCACTGATCTCAACCTCGGGGTCTCATGGTACTGGTGTGTGTGTGTGCGTGTGTCCAGTTGACGGGTGATATGAAAGCGGACAGAGGGTCGTCTCCGCCGGCGAAGCGCAACCGCCCCACAGAGAGAAAAGTAACCTTCAACCCCGACGTGCAGGAGAGGGCCCTGCAGCCCGCCAACGAGCCCCCCGAGCCCGTGACGCTGAAGGAAGCGGCCGACATCGTGGTCCGCTGCCTGGACCCCTTTTACACCAGGGGCAAGTTTGCCAACAAGGTGAGCGCCGCGAGCGCCGCTTCCCGTTTGCAGAGACGAGAGCGGCGTGCGAGACGAAGTCTCAGCTCTTGTTTTTTTCTTTTCTTCTTTTCGCCGCAGGAGTTGTTTAAGTCCTTCGCCCGCTACCTATCTCACCTTCTCGCGGAGCGGCGCAGCAGGGGGAAAGTCCTCGGTAAGCGCGGCGGTGAACGATCTGAAGCCGGTGCTCCGCCGCTGGACTCCTCTCTAACGCCGCTCTCTTGTTTCCAGTGAAAGCGGAAGCCAAAGCGCTCATCAAGAGGTTCTTCGGCGGAGTGGAGCGCTGCGAGAGCGAGGCCGACTGGAAGCAGCTCAAGAGGTGTGAAAGCACAGAGAGCAAGGAGTGACGGGAAGCGGACACCTGGTGGCTTCGGGGGTCAAGCCCCTCCTCTTTTGTCAGTGCCTACAACTTTTCTCTCGTCCCTGTGAACTCGGGCTTCACCACAGACGCCGGGCAACGAGGGTTCTGCTAGAGTTCTGCTTTTTTTTCTCAGCCCCGTTTCTGCAGCTTATGTCAATAATGAAGCGATAACGTGTGGGCGGTGACCGCCGGAGAGAGCAGGGGCCGAACTGTGTGAAGCTAATGAGTGTTCCTATGATTCAGCTGTTTACTGAACATTGTGAGTAGTTTTGTTTTCTTCCTTTTCTTCGTTTCAAGTAGATTTTTATACTGAGGTGAAATGAATGGAACGCAGAGGCCTCTTAGGACTCGCTCAGCACTCAACACAAAGTACAGCTGAGGCTCCTGAGAATGTCGTGAGTTATGCGGGTGATTGGTCATAAACTGATTTTTTATTTTGACCGGATGTTGCGAGATGAAAGGTCAGGGGATGAGGGGTCATCCTCTGGGGATCATCTACTCTACTCTAATCTCTCAACTGTGTTTGTAGATATTTCTGTCGGATGTTTCCCCCCCACAGGGTGTCCCGCATGGCTGGAAACACGTTGAGGGGACGGTTGACCGGTTGAAGTAAATGGATATGAAACATACAGGAACACTTATTTGACAATAACCAGTTCTGGGAGCCTGATAGATGTTTTTTATTTTATTTATTTTTTACTGTTGCTACATATTTTGTCTTTAGCTGCTGGACTGCAAAACAAAGCAAATGTACATCAACGAGATATTGTGCGATGTGAAACTTGTGTGTTTTGTATGTTAAAGATGAGCTGGATTTATTGTATTCATGTGTGTTTCTTGGCGACGGGATCCTTTCTCAGATGTGTTCTTAATCTTGACACTGTTTCCCATCAAGGAAATGTTCCTTCGTCATAGATCAGTGCCTGTCGGCGCTGTGAGAGGCCACCGTCTCTGATCTCACGGCTACTGGGAGCACTGGGGGACACAGAGGCCTCTTGTACTCATCACCCTAAATGTTTACAAAACAAAAACAAATCCACGCCGACTAGGTCCAAGCGCAGTGTGAGAGCCGTACTGGGTTACATTCATGAACACCAATGTCTTCAACTGGAGCTCAGGGGGGCAGGAGGGGAGACCTCCGTGCCGGGGACGCTGTCAAACAGACGTTGACGTCACCTCCAGTGGTGCTGCCTTCAACGCTGCTGGTTATTTACGACCTTCACGGGTTGCAAATGGTAAAAGATGATTACATTTAAAGAAGAAAAAACATGGCAGTAGAGTAGTGTACCATTTATGGAGACAGTACCCCTGTTTATCAGTAGATTGTGTTGGCGTAAATCAGCTAGTTTTTGGAGATAGCCTCCGGAGAGATGTCTGCCTTCTCTGACATAAGGCATCCTGCTTGTGGTGCTTTTTTGATTTGGGGATGAACAATAAGACATTTGAGGAATGAACGTATTTAATGGAAGAGGCTGGCCCTAAACAAGCCCCTTTTAAAGCCTTAATAAGGACGATATTTATATAATATAATATAATGCTGAAGCCTCACTAATCAGGGACGATATAATATTTAAACGCAGTAATAAAACATTTCAACGGCGGTGCTGCAGCAGCAGCAAGGTAAAGAGTAGAAGTGCCCACAATGAATCCAGCGTTTCCGACAGCACTTGAATGCAGCAGCAGCGTCCAGCCGATGCGCGTCTGCAGGGCCCCGCTGCACATCAAAGACTAGCGGAAGAAACGCCGCATCTCCCTCTCGGCTGCTTGATTTATTTCAGGTGTGCAGGTGTGAACGTGCAGGGTCACGTGGTGTGCTTCATCTTGACAGGCGGCTCCGGAAGCGGGTGCGCCGCGGGGCTGCGACTCAAAGGGTTACACTCTCCGGGGGGGGCTTCGCTTGTTGTCACTTCCGCTCGAGCCCTCCGTGAGTCCGCAGTTCACACGTCGGCCGGAGGAAGAAGAGGCTCGTCGGCTTCGATGCTCTGTGCGGGCAGGATGGAGGAGTTTGTCACCAAAGAAGAGGAGCCGTGGTACGACCAGCGGGACCTGGAGCAAGGTGAGGCCGACGCCGCTCCTCCCGTCTCGGGCTCGAGCGGGTGGGGGTAACAACGCCCCGCACAGCGGGTGGATGGGCAGCAGGCACCGGGCAACACCTTACATGCACCTGGACACCCATGTCTCTTTCTCTCTCTCTCTCTCTCTCTCTCTGCACGTCTCTGTATGACTCTCCATATCTCTATTTCTCTATATATCTTTGTATTTCTCTCTATCTTTGTATTTCTCTGCATGTCTATGTATATATGCAGATACAAACAGCTACTGTGTGTATCTCTATATCTATATCTGTCTCTGTATGTATCTCTGTCTTTCTCTATATATCTCTGTATTTCTCTGCATGTCTATGTATATATGCCGATGCATACAGCTACTGTGTGTAGCTATGCATCTGTGTGTATGTATCTCCGTCTCTATATCTCTGTATGTCTCTGCATCTTCTCTCTGGATCTGCTCTCTTCTGGCAATTATTTAGATCTCGTCCGTGACGTTTCCCGTGTCGTCCTCCTGCTGCTGCCGGTGTTTCTGTCTCGGTGAATGTTGTCTCTGTTTCATCTCCCTTCTTGCAGAGTCACATCTAGCATCGCAGCTCTCCTCTCCTCCTAGTTTCCCTTTTTTTCTTTTTCTCCCAACCACTGTGTGTTCACTCTGCTGCGTGACGGAGGGCGAAGCACTGATTATCCGTGAGGAGGAGGTGACTTATGACTAATGGCGTACAGCGGACCACCGCGGCGATGCTCGTGACCTCAAATGAACGAAGCGGAGGCAGGACATGAATCCGGAGAGCCTTTTCACTGATGCGTAAAGTGATGCGGCGCGTTATCAGATCTCTTGGTAACGACTTAAACGGATGCACTTGCATCGACGCGGCGTTTCAGGAGAGTTGTGTGTGTGTGTGTCTCTGCAGTTCCGGCCTCATCCCATCCCCTGATTACCTGCTGACCCGCAGAACTAAAGCAGCTTTGTGTCATCATTTCGCTGTAGTCAGAGAGCAGACGGGCAGGTGTGTTCTGCTGTGTGTGTTTGTGTGTGTGTCTGCTGCTGCCATACTTGCCTGCATCTCATCGCAGCATTGTCAAGTCAACAAGCCCCTGGTTGATCTGATCAGGGCGCCCCAGAGTAAACCTCCTTAGTCGGGGTCAGAGATTCCAGGCTTTGGGGTCGGATCAGGCGCGACGTCATCCTGGGCTCGCAGTCGGCGTGTTTCTGCCCCAGAAATGCTGTTATGCAACTACATTGGCTGACAGCTCCGAAAGTCGGTTCATTATAATCTGGCAAACGCAGGAAGTGTGCGCGTGGGCAGATGGCGTTGTGGCGACGTCATCCTCGGGGAGCCTGTGGTGTGAACGGGAGGACAGTCGTCAGGTGTCAGGTGGTGATGGTTATTTCCTCGGCACCGCAGCCGGTTTCTCGGTCCTCTCATCCGAGCGCACGATTCTGACACTATGTAACTAAGACTCTGCACGTGTCGGTCCTTAAGGGACGGGAACAGAGCTGGGACTGAGCCGGACTGCGCTCTCTCTCTCCTCACACACACACTCTCTCTCTCTCTCGCGCCTCATTATCACGACACACAACAGTGTTCTGCCTTGTTGACACGGGGGGGGGGGGGAGAGAGAGATCACAGCCTGTCTCCCTCCGCAGCTCTGGAGGCCGACGGGTACGCACGCGCAACACTGGGACGCCAGCCGCAGACAGTGAACGCACCACGTCGAAGCACGTGTGAGTTCACTGTCATCGGTCTGGCCGAAAAACAGCGCTCTCATGTCCAGTGCCATGGCGCTCGGTTTCTTCCCGTCTTTCCACTCCTCCGGTGCTGCGTGTCTCATGTGGAGCCAGCAGGGTTCCTCCTCCTCCTCCTCCCACTCATCCAGCGAGGCTTCCTTTCACCAGAGGAGATGAATAATGTAACGTTGTAAAATACCAGCAGACGGCCGCCGGTTAGTATCGACATGATCGGCTCAAGTGTTGGAGTCGAGGTCCCTCGTGCTCCTTACTCGTTGGGTGGAGATGTGTTGAGCTGTTTTCAGACGTGTTGTTGTTGTTGTTGTTCGTCTTCTTCACACACTGATCAGAAAGGGTTCAGATGGTTAACGTGCTTCTCCTTAATGCACTTAAAGCGATCCCGGTGACCAGGAGAAGGCGGTGGACTCCTCGTCACATGTCCGCGGTTCACATCTGTTGTTGTTCTTGTTTTCCTGTCAGACCTTCACTTGGCCGCCGAGCTCGGCAAAACCCTCCTGGAACGCAACAACGAGCTGGAGGACTCCCTCCAACAGATGTACATCAACAACGAGGAGCAAGTGCAGGAGATAGAGGTGTGCCATCCCAGTCTAGTATAGCATATAAAAACAAGTTCTTAATGGGAGGTTTCATAGTACCTCTATAGTCTGAGAAGAATCATAGTCTAGCATGTTGATGTCAAAACAAGTCTACAAATGATTTGTGTAGTGACGAAAAACATTTATACAAAAATCAAGAGCTGAACAAGTCCAGTATGTTTCTCCAAGCATCCCATAATCGACTCATTTGAATCTCCGCTGTGTCCGCCTGGCAGTACCTGTCCAAGCAGCTGGAGATGCTGAGGGAGATGAACGAGCAGCACGCCAAGGTGTACGAGCAGCTGGACGTCACAGCCCGGGAGCTCGAGATCACCAACGAGAAGCTGGTGCTGGAGAGCAAGACCTCGCACCAGAAGATAGACAGGTGACCCGGGAGTGATGTCACAGGTCGCCCTCAGCGGGAATGTTATGAAACCACATGAGCTCCAAATCCAGCTGGAGGCTGGTACATTAATCTATGCGGCATAATAAATTCAGCGTCGCCATAATCCTAATCGGGGGGCAAAGTTCTTCACAAATCACATCAGTGTTGATGCAAAAGAGTTCAATGGCTGCCTCTGTTCCTTCTCAATATGCTCCTTCACATTATGTATGTTGCAACAGTGGCTCAGTGTGTGTGTGTGTGTGTGTTCCAGGCTGACGGGCACCATGGAGGCCTTGCAGGGTCAGGTGGAGAGCCTGACGGCTCGGGTGGAGGAGCTGCGGACTCTGGAGGAGCTGAGGGGCCGCAGGGAGAAGACGGAGCGGCGCAAGACCGTGCACTCCTTCCCCTGCCTCAAGGAGCTGTGCACGGCGCCCAGGTCACTAACCTGTGTGTGTGTGTGTGTGGAAGCACCTGTTCACAGATTGGAATGGTGCCAATACAACAGACAGAGTATTGGGTTCATCAAAGACAAACAGTTATACATACAAAAGCCAACACTCGAGTACAAAATTGGTCAATATTGAGTCACATTTTCACACCGTACTAAAGAGATTGTTATGATTAGATGTATATTAGAAATTCACAACGACTGGAAAAAAAGGATTAACAAACTAGCGTATTCTCTTAGTGGAATTAGCATGTTTTAATGTATTTAATTAAAGTTGATTTGATTAAATACATTTTATTGTATTTAATTAAAATTGATTGGCTTAAACTTGCTCCCGAGATGAAAACTGAAGATGGTCCAAACAATAATGCAAATATCTGTAAAATTGTGAATCATCAGCATAACGAGTGTAAGATTCAGATTTCTATCATTTATTCATCCGTTTAAAGTCTAAACTTCAGAGCCAGTGTGAATCTGATCTGACGTGTGTCGGTTGTCTGGTGCCCGGGCCGTGGCGCCGTGGCTCATTGAGCGAGTGCCCGCTCTCCATCAGGTATGAAGACGGCTTCCTGTTGGCCAACCCGGGGAGCGTGGACCTGGCCGAGCCGCGGCCGGTGGACGAGGAGAACGAGCGCCTGAGGGGCGTGGTCTCGTCGCTGCGCGGCGCCGTGGCCAAGGAGCGCGGCCAGCGGGAGTGCGCGGAGCGGGAGTGCGCCGCCGTGCTGCAGGAGTTCGAGCGCCTGGAGCAGCGGCTCTCGGGGGCCGAGGGCTGCCAGCTGCGCGTCCGGGAGCTGGAGGCGGAGCTGCAGGAGCTGCAGCAGCTGAGGAAGTCGCGGCTGTGTCTCATCGGGGGCCTGGAGGACCGCCTGGAGACGCTGCTCGGCAACAGGCCCGAGACGGACACCCCCGAGGGCGCGGAGGAGGTCAGCCACGGGGCCGGCGGGGGCCCGGTGAGGAAGAGCTGCAGCGACACGGCGCTGAACGCCATCTCGACGGGCGACGCCTCCGGGAGGCGCCAGGGCAGCTACGCCATCCACGCCAACGGCGTGCGCAGGCGCGGCATGTCCATCCTGCGCGAGGTGGACGAGCAGTACCACGCGCTGCTGGAGAAGTACGAGGGGCTGCTGGGGAAGTGCAGGCGGCACGAGCAGAGCCGGTGCCACGCCGGGGTGCAGACCTCGCGGCCCGTCTCCAGGGACCCCTCCATGAAGGACTACAGCCTGCTCTGCGCGGAGGGGCCCTCCACGTCGGGGGCCGCCGCCGCCGCCCCCTCCACCCCGGAGGCCCTGGAGGGGATCAGCCGGCAGGTGGAGCAGGTGGACAAGCGGCTCAGCCAGAACACGCCGGAGTACAAGGCGCTCTTCAAAGAGATCTTCTCCCGCCTGCAGAAGACGAAGAGGGACATGCACGCCCCCAAGAGCAAGAAGAAGTAACCGAGCAGCGGCGGAACACGATAGTTATTTAATATGCGCTGTTAGAATGCCTGTCGTCATGGAGACGGAGGATTAGTGCCGATTTAATCTGAAACTGGCAACTTTCACTGGATAGATTCTGATGTGGATGACTCTTCTTCTGTGTGACCGGAAGTGATCTAGCCCTGAGAATGGAGGGTTTTGATTGGGTCTCGTGTGTGACGTATTAGATTTGTTTAAATTATTTTGTATTTATTGAAACCAATAATAAAGCCAAATAATTAATAAAAAAAGAAAAAAAGCAGCCAGTTTTTTAAACTACTTGTGGCATTTGAAGCATGTATCGACTGAGAACCACTAAGTGCTAATTAAGACTTTAAAGGTTCAAAATAACACGCTTTGGACCAGCGAGCGCTTGCTTTAGGATCAAATGGATATTTGACTGTTTAGAATTTCTCGGATCATAAAAATCCTTCGACACAGCTGCCAAAGTGTACCGTGTGTAAGTATTTGATGGCTGTTTGTTTACATGGTTTATTTGAACTGATGTGCTGAAGAAGAGTTTTACAGCATGCGCTATGAGGATTCAGGGATTTGTGTGATCATTTCAGACTTGACGATAAACAGTTCGACACCTTGTCAAAGTTGTTTCTTGTCGGCCATTTATGATTTCTGTTGATTAAAATGAGAAATGTATCACGCTCGTGCTTGTCTGTTAGATTCAGGAACTAGAATCAGGCCTCGTGCTCAAGTAGCCGTTTACATGCACGGCAAATATCAGTCGACAGTTGTCAGAATTGGCATGTGTTCTTGAGCTGTGGTCAAAATGACATTTGACCCCCAGCTTGTAATCAGCGCTTCAGTCCAACGGGAGAAATGTCCTCCGTTCCTGAGACGACATAAAGCAGAACTATCTGGCCGGTGTTTAGGCAGAAATAAAGCAGCGGCACACGTGTGGACCCAGTCTGAACACTTTAATGTGGACACAGGAGATCAGTGAACTGTTGGTCATACAAGTGGCACGTTCAGTCCAACCCGCCGAGAAAAGCATCGGCATGAGACTCGTGCCCGTACTTCTGGAGTGTGTGAAAGGGGGATAACACTTGTACGTCTGGGTGGGGACCGACGTCTCTCCTGGTTCACCTGATGTCGAGCACAAAGTGCCGTGTGGTCGTAAGAAACTGGAGGCACAGTCAGCATTAGTAATTTTTAACTTGAGTAATACGAGGTGAGCGGTTCAACAGCCTTTGGACATCATGGAAAATACGACCTCGAGGGGGCTACAGGACATGTGCACAGGCAATATTTACAGTCGTAAATCAGAAAAAAAGATTTAGAAAACTACAAATAATGGATGTTTGTAAATGACACCGTAATTGGTTTTTACAAACCTGATGTATAAAAAAAAGGTGATAAACTTCCTGATTCCCTGTTTACGAGTTTTGTTAAAACAGCTGACAGGATGGTCTGGCAGAGAGCACCTGGGGGCGAATGGCTCCTTGGGTCATTTCCTCCTGTGGGGTTTTGTGAAGGCCACATGGCTGCTAGACAGGCTGCCGGTGTACCTGCTCAGGAGAGGAACAGCAAGGGGTCAGAGGTCATGTCGTTCACCCCGTTCTCCCAGCAGACTCCGTAGGGCGCCGAGTCATTTGAAAAGAGACGTGGCCTGAATTCCAAATATTTTACCAAGAGCAGAGTACAAATAAACTGCTTAAAGGCTTCAGGAGGGCCGCGTACAGCAACGGTTGCCTAGCGACCGTACAGCTAGACGTGTAGCACCGTGCTTTCCAAGGCAGATCGTGGTAATTGTACAAAAGAATGCGATGGGGGGGAAGAAGAGAAAAAGGGTTGACGGGCAGGGTGAATCAGTTTATCACTTTTCCCAAAAGCAGTTTACAGACTATAGATTTTTTTTACTTTCATAAAAACAAACCATAACCACAAAATCTGGATTGGGCACATTGTTGCTTTCTCTCCTTTTTTTTTTTTTTTTAAGATTCGATGCGTAAGAAGGGCCAACGAGCGAACGCGCTGCGGCGGGAGGAATGGAGGAAGTGATTGGAATTTAGAAGAAGAGGAAGAAAGGGAGCTGGAAGAGGGTCGCCGATGGACGGAGAGCGAAAGGCTTCAACGGATACGTGATCCAGACGGGAAGAGGGGGGGGGGCGGGGGGCAATCAGGCCGTCCAGTCCTTCTTGATGGTGAGGCTCCAGTCCCAGGAGAGGTGGTCGTGCTCGTCGTCGTCGGTGAACTTGGACTTGATGTTGTAGGTGCCGCGGGCCAGCATCCCCTTGGGGGACTCCTCCACGGTGGTCAGGAACTCGTACTCCTCGTCCGCTTTGGGCCCGTAGCTGCCCACCATGTAGTCCGACTTGTCCACTGTGCAGGAGAGATGGAGTCGTTAGGAACCGGCTCGTCACCAACGGAGTCACTGAGAACAAGTCACGCCAAACAACGTGAAACCGTGCGGACTTCAGCGCTCTCTCTTTAACAAGAAAGACGGTTGATTTGGTCGTTTTACACTCTAAAGGAATACGCTATAAACTAAGCAGCGTGTAGCTTTAGCTTCATATTTACTGGACAGACGTGAATGGATTTGGATCTCGTCAACTAAAGCAGAAAGTTAGAAAGAGTGTTTCCCAAACTACGGTGAAGGAGGCGGCTTCATGTCATTTCAGAAGATGAAGAGGGAGAACGGAGGCGGCCTTACGTTTGATTCCTTTCCTGAATGTCTGCTGGGTGTACTTCAGGCCCGACACGATGTCCTTGTTGACCTGCAAATGGCGACATGCGTCACTTCCTGCTGAACAGCTTCCCAAAACAAAGAGCGCTGGCTGACGGCATGGGGCCTCCAGCATGGGGCCTCCAGCATGGGGCCTCCAGCATGGGGCCTCCAGCAGTCGGAGACAACAAAGACCGGACTCTCACCTTGAAGTTGATTTTGATCCGGTATTCGATTCCCTCTTTCAGCACAAACGGGTTCTTCCTCAAGTTGTCCAGGTCTCCTGAGGAGGGAGAGCAACACGCCGTGGTTTACTTGACCAAAGGAAGAATGCCGTCACAGTTGGCTTTTCTAAATGCCCCTGTAGTAGTTACACTGCCCACCAGGTGGCAGCGTGCGCCCCGCCGCTGAGGGAGCGCCACCAGGAAATCATTAACCCGCCAACACGGGACTCTCTCAGTCCTAATGAGGAGACTAATCACCCGGCGGGCCTGTCAGTCCATATTTATAGTGATTACAGTTAATAATTAATGGTACTAAGAGCTCATTCTTCCAGTGAGTCTGCTGAAAGCGGGCGTCAGTGAAACGATATTTCCGTCGTCAACTATGAATCATCAGTTCCTATTTTTGGAGTTTCGCCCCGATCCCAAACTGCCGTGTCGGCTCTCCTCACCCTTCAGGTCCAGGACCAGCGGCTGTGGAGCCGTCTCACAAACCAGAGTCATGCGGGTCACCTCCACGTTCGGGGCGCTGGGATCTGAGAGAGAGAAACAGGAACCACATGATGACCATTAGACCAATCGATCCACAGCACCTGAGAGGAAAACTGAGAATACAACTGTGCACAAAGGGAAGCGTCTCTTCAACCACGCCTTTTCATTTCTATTGTTCTGCTTTATAACATCTGAAATCAGCAGATTGTGTCTCATCACATTATTGAGTTCCCAGATCTATTTTTGAATTACTTTTATATTTACGTAGACGATATAGAGGACTTAATTTCTTCGGTCGATTTATCGGCTATCGGCTTTTTATTATATTAAAAACACTGTTGGTCCACAGGAAATTATTTTAGTTTTGTAAAACTTTTTGTATTTTTATTACCTGGACCTCCAAATGTACCTTGTAAAGTGAATATTATTCAAAGGATTTAATATATCAATATACAATATATAAAAGCTGTACTCTAACATTACACTGCACAGTGTAAGAGTATTTTAGTCTTGAAACAGAAGTCTATAAATCTCTTGAATCATTTGTTGTCGACCGACTGAACCGCCTTCAACCCTTCGACGACTGTTTTCACCACAAATACCTGCGGTTGGATTCCTCTGTGCAACATGACCAGCTCTCAGGGAGAAACTTATGGACACACATTTATATTACATAAGTTTATATGTATTCAATGTGTTTTGCTTCAGATGGATGAAATCAAATCCCGGTGTGATATATTTGTCAACTGGAGGGAGTATGCTCACCTGTGCGTGTGTGTGTGTGTGCATGTGTGTGTGTGTGTGCATCAGGGCAGAACTCCAGAGAGCAGATGAGAATTGTAAACGTGCGACACGTAGAGACAGAAATTTCGTGCCGCCGTGTAGATAAAATAAATAACATACGGCCATAAAAGAACAAAGACCGGTTCTATAGGCAAGGGAACCTGAACCGACTTCTGCTGTGAGAACATTAATTTACTGGAAGGGGAAACCCTGGTGCAGGGCTTGTTGCCGAGCCGGCGGGTGACGTTACGGTCCCATGCGGTGGAGGAGGCCCACTGACCTGCCACGGTGGCCACCTTGCCCAGCAGCGCCTCCTTGTACTTGCGCAGGCTCTCGTCCTCCTCGTCCAGCTGCTGGATCTCCTGGAGGCTCTTCTGGGCCGGAGGCTTGTAGTTGACGCTGCTCTCGCTCTCCTTGTTGGCCGCTGCCAGCGCCTCCAGCTGCTCTGGTGTCGGCTCCTGTTCTGCCATGGTGTGCTGACCGCGGCGGGAGAGAGAGAGCGGAGAGGTTAGAGACCACCGGGGGGGGGGAGCACGGGGACAAGAAGGAGGATCCATTCCACACAGATCGCTTTTTTAATCTTCACTTTGCTTTAATGGAATTGCATCTCCGTGCGGAGCCGGGCAGCATGTGGCGAGACATCCGGCTGCAGGATTGTTACGGATGACTTATCCACAGGAAACACCTCTGAACTTCGATCTCGGGGGGGATTCAGCAGTTCCTGTAGAAACAAACGGCAGAGATCACATTGTTCCTCTTCGCGTCGAGAAGAGGAACAATGTGATCTCTGCCGTTTGGACCTCTATTATGATCTTTGGTGTAAAACCCTGAGCCATGAGTGCACGCCAGCGCACGCTACGCTCCCGGTGGTTTAATCCCAGGGCAGCGACATAAAGCCCATGATCATCGGAGCTCCCGGCTTCTCCCTCGCTCGGCTCAGAAGAGAGCAGCGCCGACGTGGACATCAAACACCCGGCTGCACGGCGACGCCCCCGATGAGAAGAGAGGAAGCTGATCCTCAGCAACCGAGTGAGGTCATCTTCAGGAGAACACGGGAGGTGCTACACAACTCACATGTTGCTCATAAAAAGCAAAGACAGAACAATAATAATATACATAACATTTCTATAGCGCTTTTCACAGTACTCAAAGACGCTTGACAACATAATAAAAAAATTCTAAAAGCTATGCATTAAAAATTACAATAAAAACAAACGATAAAAGCAAATAAGAACATACAGAGCACACATTAAAAGCAGTTTAACAGGTGTGTTTTGAACGATGAAAGTTCGGTGCAGTCTCGGATGATTTGGGGCAGAGAGTTCCAGAGGGAGGGGGCAGAAATGGACAATAAGTATCTATTGGTGACATCTGGTGCACAGATGCTGATCAACACCTGCAGGCCGCCGGAGGAGCGTCACTGACGACGTCTGAAGCTGCAAAATGATAAATAAATATGCGCTTGTCGATAAAGTTATAGTTTGTATTTCCTGATTTGGGCCGGCATGTTCTTTCATCATTTGCGTGTTGAAAGAACACAACTTCCTGTCTGCAAGCGAGGCAGGAAGCGGAGCCGACAAACTGCAGGAGGGGAACAACGACTCCTTCAAATGGAGCAAGATGGGGAGCATCTTGATTGCCTCTCAGCTCTCAATATATATCAATGTCACATATTTTGTAAAAGGATTTTTAAAAAGCCACTAAGATCGATGCTTGAATGTCAATGATGTGATCCAAACTAGTCTAAAACGGGCTTCAATAGTCGTTTAATTGATTTGAGTGAAATCAACAATAAATAAACTAGAACGGGCACTCGGTAGAGCGCATACCTTCGCATGTCACAAGATTGGGCATTGAATTATGAACATTTTGGCATTAGTTGCATGCCAATTGGATAACAATTGACCACGCTATGGTAAAAAGAAGAGTTTGACCTTTTCATGACCTTGACCTTTGACCCGATCGATCCCAAAATCTAATCAAATGGTCCCCGGATAATAACCAATCATACTTTTTGACTTATGCGAGGAACACACATACAAATAAATAAATAAATACACGGCGATCAAAACATAACCTTCCGCATTTTCAATGCGAAGGTAATAAATAGTTATTTTTCAAATGCGAGTTGAAAGGTTCAGACAGAGGCCGTTCTAACTGTCCACACGATGGGAGCATATTTTGTTTATGTATTGCTTCGGGTGCCTGAAGCAGTGCAGCTTCCCTGCAGTCTTCCACTCAGCAACATATCCAAACCAAGCAAAGTAAAGATTAATTGTTAATAAGTGCGCTGTGCGACGTCGGCACAGACGCATCACTCAGCGTCTGACCGGAGAGAGACACTGAGGGAACGGGTTAGCTCAAACACCGATGACATCACCACCCTCATCATGATGCACATTCTTTCTGACCAACCATACGGGCTGTGGCTAACCGGTTCCACACACACACACACGAGGGCGATTGCGCAACCTGCGGAGACACGACACACAGGTCACGAGGTCAAACAAACTCAGGACACGCCCACTCCCGCGGGGTGATGGAGTGGAGAGGGAGCTGCGAGTGGCACAGCAATCGGGATTAACCCGCCGTAACCACGGTTACACAACCCGAAGAAGTGGAGAGGCTGCGCAACCTGTGGTTCCCTCACACCGGCGGCGTCGCTCGACCACACAACTGTATTATTTAGAAGAGCTGTGGAAATGCAAAAGGCTCCTTGAATTGTTGGTCTGGGTAAACAAGTTGTACACGATGGATTCACCATTTTACAAAAGCTTGCCGTGGAGAAAAAGACTGCAACGGGTCCAACACTTAAAATATAATCCTACATCTTCAACATAACTATCCACGCCATAATGCCCAGGACGAGTTGTAAAGAATCTAACCAGTTAACATACCAAGCCAAACATTTAAAACTTGGCCGGCAGTCGGTCACGGCGTGTGACTGTTTACTTTAGGAATCTCATGGGGATATTAGAGTCTTATTCTCAGTTAACAATACATTATTGTCAAGTAGTCAAAGGTTACAAAAACTGGTTATACTGGCCATAGTTGATATTAATTATGTAGTTCATTGGCTGCTTTATTATATCTGTATATATATATATATATATATATATAATTAAGACGAGCACATCAACGCGTCGCGAATCAACCCAGATGTCATTTTGGACGCCCCTTCAAAAGCACTGCAATGACCATATTTCTGTCTTTAGCAAGACTTTTTTTCTTGCATATAATTTAACAGAATTAGATGTACATCCGCTGAGATTGTAGTGTAAGAACATTTCATGAAGAGCAGCATGAGACTTGCACCCCCGGTAACAGAGGGGGGTGTGATAAACAAATCTGTAATCTGGATTATGCTACGCGTCTATACTTTATGAGGTAAATTACCAAGTAGCAGCAGTGTGTCAGAGTGCAGCAGACCCACCGCTAAAGAAATTACTGCCAACTTCCCCTTTAAGGCGAGGCGACTGATTCATATCCTTTTGCGTGCAAAACCACACAGTTCAACTCCAAAGCACAACTCCTCTTATCAACGTCCCACCTGTGTGGCTAAACCACCGTATTATATGTTTTAAAGCTGTTGTAATGATATTAATATAAAGGAGATGCGTTGGCTACATGTCAAGTCAGTCGATCATCTTGGGTCATATAGCAAGTTGAGGGTGTGACACCAAGAGCTTGAGGTAGAGCTGTAGAGGAAATCAACCTCTACAGACACCGAGAAGGGGGTGAGAGTAAAACTAATGGAATAAAGATAAGGAATCGGACAACACAATAGCTATGAGCTTGTGATTATTGATTAAGTGAAAGACTATTGGCCAAAGAGCCCGTTAGCAACTAAGACAACATTTGCAGGATGTCTGTAACAGAAATGGCTTAATCCGAAAAGAAGACTGATCTGATCACAAAGGGAATGAGTCACAGAGGAGAGGGAGAGGTGGCTGTGGGAGAAAGAGAAACAAAACATGACTCTATCCCAGGAAGAACAAGAACAAATAGGAAGCTTTAAAAATAGCCGCTGAGAAACCCCTGAGTGCAGCGACAGGAAGCTGCCAGTGAATGGGATCGCCAAGGTGCCAGCTGAAAGGTCTCAGATCGGGGTCTGCTTCCCCGGGCAACGGCCTCGCTAGAGGTGACGGCATCTCCGTGATGAAGAGCTACGGCGGCAAGTTTTCCTTCAAGGATGGAAACAACCTGGAATTACAGCTGCTATAAACTCACAAAGCCACAACCAACTGGGGTTTTAAGGAGAAAAAAAAATTCATCATTGCGATAATGTGCTTCTAAAAGCTGCCGTTCAGGCAAAAGGGGAACAATTTATTGGTCCCCTTAGACTAGAGTGAGATAAAATAGACAAAACAAATAAACGGTAGTGTTAGTGAAGCTTTTAAGAGCGCAGGTTGACCTTTTCTATCTAAATAAAGCAAATATACAATACGTTACAGTTCAGGTCTGTGGTGTCGACACTGACACTGTGTTCGAAGCTGGTTAAACTGCAGGTCAGGGGATACCGCTCATAAAAATGGCACCCTGATTCTTTAGAAGTTGATTATACCTCCTCAGGGCCGACTCAAGGTCAACCAGGTCAAACCAGAGGAACAGTTCTGCAAAACGAGCCATCCGGCCTCCGGCTGCAGAGCTGCACATTCTCAGGTAGAGAAAGCAAATTAAAAGGCTGTGATAGAAATGTATTATCTGAATTTTAAAAAACGGGCAGATCAAATAAGATAATACAAAATATTTCATGCCATTCATCGCGCACGAAGGAAGGAAATGGAGGATTCACTGTGTGCGTGATGTCATAAAAGGTAAAAAAAAAAAAAAAAAAAATCCTTATTAATCATTCAGCACACAGCTTCACACCAAAGTACACAAAGTGGACTTGAAGCACTATAGCTACAAGCAGGTATAATCTGTGTGCACTTAACTGTGAAAGCCTTTGAACCGCCTCACCGGTGGCTGCTGTAAGGTGTGCAGCCCTGCAGGCCAATTCAAAAAAGAGTAAGCATGAGTTTCAGGAAGTGGAAGAACATGTTCCTTGCGTGCCACATGACAGATGAGTCGTATCCGCGGCCAAAGCGGACTGAAAAACCGCTCAGAGCGCCCTTTGGGTCCACTAGTCAACGCATCCGCTCATTGTGTGAACAACCACACGAAAAAAGGTTGATAGTTTACCTCACGGGCAACTTTAAACAGCTCGGATCGGGCTCGCGACACCCGGAAACGAACAACACACTGCCGCCGAATAACTTATGGTGACTTGGAAATGAGTGAAAGGATTAAGAGTGTGGTACTTGAAAACTACAACAACAATACGTGTTCATTAACCGGAAACCTACCGAAAACACGAAGTCACGTAACGCTGTATCTGCGGTACCGTGAAAGAAGTTTCTACTAACGGTACTTCCTTATCAGGTGCCAAACGCCTCGCTAACTACACATAAGCGACTCAGACCTGTGCGCGTGTCGTCTAGAGACACCCCCGCTCGGCTCAAACTAGTTATGAGTAGTTTGTCAGGTGTTTATCAAACTCTTACCGTTATTCCGCCGGTTCACTGGGACAGTCACCTGTCGATGGTGGCGAGAGGGAGTGAAGTGAAGCGGCGGAAGAAATCCGAGCCAACGTCCCGCTCTGAGGGGAGACCACATCCGGTGTACTTCCTTCAAAATAAAAGCTTTAAAAAAAAAAAGGCGTACTCAGTGTCAAGTGGTTTAATGTAGCCTACTTGACATTTAAAAAAAAAAATTTAAAAGCTGCATGTTCAACTGTTATATATTTACGTTGAGGTATACCTGCCGCTTAAATCCTAGGATCCTGGTAATATAAAGAAGGCTAATATCAGGTGTTCTGGCTCTTGTGTCCATTCACCCGTAGATTACACGATGTGATGTTGTGCAAGCACAAAACAAATAAAATAAACTAAAATAAACTAATGCGGTTCGTATTTTTTTTTTTAAGCCTTATTTTTATCATGAAAACTTTACCAGAAACTGTTGATTTAAGCCATGCCTTGAGGTCTTCTGACATTCCTCCGGAAAAGTTGCACTTAAAACACGTGTGGACATGCAGAGCTATGCTGCACTTAGACGTACACTTTAGCCTCAACCGTGGCTCAGAATCAGAATCAGAATCAGAAACAGTTTTATTGCCAGGAATGTTTACACAAACGAGGAATTTTTTTTGGTGGAAGGTGCAACATTTGGACATGACAAACAAACAACAATCAACACGACAGAAAGACAACAAATAATGTGAAAGTGTTTGGGTGTGTGCTTCAAGTGGTGTGTTTTAGTTAAAAGTGTATGTTACGCGTGGCGTGTGTTTAAGTTAAAGTGCATGCAAATAAAGTGGCATGTGTGTGGAGGAGGCCTCAAGTTAAAGTGCATGTTAAAGTGACGTGTGGAGGAGGGAAGAAGAAGGAGGAGGGAGGAGTGGGAGGAAGAGGAAGAGGAAGGAGCGGGAAGAAGGAGGAGAGGAAGGTGGAAGAAGAGGTGGTAGTCCTGGGGGTGACAGTCAGTCAGTCCCGGGTTCCATTGATGAGCCCGACTGCCGACGGGAAAAACTTTGGTGTGGCGGGTGGTCTTTGTCATGATGGACGCAGCCTCCTCCCGAGGAGGGACTCGAACAGGAGTGTCCAGGGTGGGAGGGTCAGCGACAATCTTTCTGGCCCGCTTCAGTGACCTGGAAGTGAACAGGACCTGGAGGAAGGCAGATTGCAGCCGATAACCCTCTCGGCCGTGCGGATGATGCTCTGCAGCCTGCGCTTGTCTTTGGCTGTGGCTGCAGGGTGCCAGACGGTGATGGAGGAGCAGATGATGGACTCAACGATGGCCGTGTAGAATTGTACCATCATCTTCCCTGGCAGGTTGAGTTTCCTCAGCTGCCTCAGGAAGAACATCCTCTGCTGGGCCTTCTTGGTGATGGAGCCGATGTTCAGCTCCCACTTGAGGTCCTGGGAGATGATGGAGCCCAGGAAGCGGACGGACTCCACAGCGTCGACGGGGGAGTCACACAGGATGAGAGGGGCGGGTGGGGCTGCATTCCTCCTGAAATCCACAACCATCTCCACTGTCTTTAGGCGTTGAGCTCCAGGTTGTTCTGGCTGCACCAGGTCACCAGGTGGTCAGTCTCCCACCTGTAGGCGGTCTCGTCCCCACCAGAGATGAGTCCAATGAGGGTGGTGTCATCCGCGAACTTTAGGAGCTTGACGGACTGGTGACTGGAGGTGCAGCTGTTGGTGTACAGGGAGAACAGCAGAGGGGAAAGAACACAGCCTTGGGGGGAACCTGTGCTGGTGGTCCGGGAGCCTGAGACGTGTTTCCCCAGCCTCACGTGCTGCTTCCTGTCGGTCAGGAAGTCTGTGATCCACCTGCAGGTGGAGTCGGGCACGTGCAGCTGGGAGAGCTTGTCCTGCAGCAGGGACGGGATGATTGTATTGAAAGCAGAGCTGAAGTCCACAAACAGGATCCTGGCGTAGGTTCCTGGGGAGTCCAGATGCTGGAGGGTGTAGTGAAGGGCCATGTTGACTGTGTCGTCTGCAGACCTGTTGGCTCTGTAGGCGAACTGCAGGGGGTCCAGGAGTGGGTCGGTGATGGTCTTGAGGTGTGACAGGACCAAGCGTTCAAAGGACTTCATGACCACAGAGGTCAGGGCGACGGGCCTGTAGTCATTGAGTCCTGTGATCTTGGGTTTATTGGGGACGGGATGATGGTGGAGGCCTTGAAGCAGGCTGGAACGTGGCATGTCTCCAGGGAGGTGTTGAAGATGTCGGTGAACACCGGAGACAGCTGGTCAGCACAGTGCTTCAGGGTGGAGGGGAGACGGAGTCCGGGCCCGCTGCTTTGCGGGGGTTCTGCTTTTTGAACAGCCTGTTGACGTCTCTCTCCAGGATGACGAGGGTCGTCGCTGAGTTGATGGAGGGTGCTCCAGAGGTGTGAGCCCCTGATGGGCTGGGGGAGGGTGGGCTGATGGTCTGTGGCTTGTTGATGGAGCTGTGGGGGATGGCCTCAGGACTGCTCCATTGTCTTTCAAAGCGGCAGTAGAACTCATTTAGCTCGTCTGCCAGAAGCACATTGTTCATGGAGTGGGGTGATTTGGGCTTGTAGTTGGTGATCTGCCTGAGCCTCTCCAGACAGAAGCAGAGTCGTTTGCTGAGAGCTGCTGTTGCAGTTTCTCAGAGTACAGTCGTTTAGCATCTCTCACCGCCTTGCTAAACCTGTATTTGGACTCTGTGTACAGGTCCTTGTCCCCACTCCTGAATGCCTGGTCCTTCTGCAGTCTTAGCTTCCTGAGCTCCGCTGTGAACCAGGGTTTGTCGTTGTTATAACTCACCCTGGAGCTGGATGGAATACAGCTGTCCTCACAGAAGCTGATGTAGGAAGTTACAGCCTCTGTGTACTCATCCAGGCTGTTGGTAGCAGTCCTGAAGACATCCCAGTCAGTAGTCATTCGAGCCGACAGTCTATGGGCGATAGCAGAAGATATGTACCCACCGAGGAGACTTATACGATGTTGTTAATATCATAGGCGTGGCACGCAGGCTGCTTTCAGGAACCTAAAACACTGCAGGTTCAAACCCGTATTTTGTTTGACCACGTGGATGACAACATGACGCCATCTAGTGGTTGGGCTGTAGAGCATTAAGCAGTGACACGTGAATGTTATAAAAACTTGTAGTTTATTCGTGACTCAGCTTTTGGACATTTCCCTTTCAAGCAAAGCAGTATAGACCGTGAAACAAGCTGTTACGTTATTGCTTTGATGGCATTTAATTGCGTGCATTTGGTAAAAAGATAACTTGAGAAATAGTAGATTCCAAAATATGTTGCAAAAACACAAATGTTTATTCCAAAAGGATCACAACACAACATGTAGGCAACTGTATCATGTACTTCAAATTGAGGTATTGCTTAAGATCAAATGGAAAGCTGGATTTCATGCAATCACACATCAACTGAAAAAAAATTCTTTAAGCTTAGCACAAGACTTTGCCTTAAGAAAAATTAACAAAGATGTGGACATAGAAACAGAGACATTATTTGGTTAATATGCACTGTAGGTTTTATTACAAGTGTCATTAACTACATGGTAGAAGAAAGAACGAGGATAACCCCAATTCACATGAACCTACAGCCAAAACCATTTTGTCAAGAAAAAAAGGGGAAAACAAAAATACTGGTAAAAAACACTTCGGGCGTTTAAAAGAAGAGGTTGGAACAATAATTTCAATCACATCAGAAGACAACCATGTGTAAAATATGCTGCACATTAGTAACAACTACCCTTCTGTGCAGACAGGAAGGGATAACAAAACCAGATGGTCAATTCTTAGCTGGTGTCCATCTGAAGGAGAAAAACAAGAGCAAAATAATCAATTAGGACACCTGAAAAAAACAAGTTTATTAAATTGACTACGGGTATTTTAGCAACTGCTGAACTTACACTGGCATTGTAGGCGTCTAACTGTGCGTCAAGTTCTTCTGCCGATAGCTGTTTGCTACTCCCGCCACGACCACCCCGACCTCTTCCTCCAGTACCGCCTGCCCCACGTCCTGCGCGGCCTCTCGGCATGCCTCTGAAGCCCCCCCCACGGCCTCTGTTCATGCCTCCTCCAGCCCCCCTGTTCAGACTGAAAACAGCATTCATCACACACGGTGTCCAAAATGTTATAGTCAATTTGCTTGAACAACAGACGGTTGCACTCACCCCTGCATAGGCCGCCTCTGTGTATCAATCTGTGATGTGACGAGCTGTATGTTCATAGGCCGCCCTGAAGTAACAAAGACACCATGAACCTCAATGTAGGCAGGGCAGTAATACAACAGTCAAGTCAGTAGTATGCAAAACAAATTTTGTTTAGTTGTAGTGAACGCATTTGTGCAGCCACAATATGCATATGATTTGAGGCATACTGTAAGAGCCACAAGTGTGTTTTTAGTATATTTAAGTTTCTGAATTGTTTATAATTTAATATTTAGAATTATGCTCACGGTGGAGGAATTATAAGTTAAATACATTGAAAGATCTTTATGTTAATGACTGACGCTCGGGCCAGGCTATTTAATGACGTCATGACGGCAACAGGTGTAAGAACAGAGCCGCATTAGACATTAGAGATATAGTTTTTGTACCGTAAGACCATGAGATCGTTTTGAACGTTTATTATTTTGTATACTTTGTCAGCGTTTTTTGCTGTTTAAAATAAAATCGAAAGAAAAGGAAATGAACGGTCTCCTGTCATGCGCGTGAGAGGAAACTCACTGTGTCTGCAGCTCTTTAGCAGATTAAGAAAACAACAACGACGGAACGCCGCTACACATACCATCAAGAGGGATGCCATTGTACTGTTTCATGGCCTTGTGGGCATCTGTCCTCCTTTCAAAGTGGACATCTGCTGTCCCCAGGCTTCTTCCTGATCTGTCGTAATGAACTGCAGCTTTTTTTAGAGTCCCAAATTCAGCAAAAAGTTCCTGAAAAAGAAAAGGGGATACCCTGAGTAGACATTCCTTGGTCCCATCTGTGTAGAATGTGGCAAACATGCACCACTAACAAAAATAAATGGACAACGGAAACAAATCCAAGTACCTGAATGTCAGCATCCGAGACCCCGAAATCCAGATTAGAGACAAGGAGCTTCCCTCCAGTCTCCACACCGGCTCCTCCAGCAGGGCCACTGAAGCCGCTAAAGCCGTTGTCATACATGTCATGCTGCCACTTTTCTGGAAGCTGTTTGGGCTGCAACAGATGAAAGAGAACGCACCTGCTGACTTCAGGATCCCCTTGCCTCTGTCATTCACAGTCCACACGGCTGGGTGTTGGGGCAAGCAGGGGCTCCACTTCCAACAGGGCCAGGGTGCTCAGTTCCACCCCCCCAAGAGGATCCCCAAAATGTTCCCTGCCCACCCCATCACTACAAGCAAGTGAACCAATTCAGACAGATATACAGGAAAAACTACTGAACAACAACAGGAATATGTTTTACATCACTTATATAATGTATACAAAAAAAAATAAAAAAAGCCTAGTGCCATTTCCTGAGAATTTATTAATTTACTCAATGAACCACCCAAAGTGTCTATACAACTTTCCCAACCCAGCTAGCTACCAACATTGCCCATTGTTCTCTTGCCATCTGCGCCTCCACCCAAGGCTCTCCAGATGTGTTCCTCGGGTACACAGGGGGTCGCCATCTGAAGCAGTGTTGCCTCCAGCGTTGCACCGCGTTTCCTGGCACGACCAAAAGTTCTTTACCAAGCCACGAAAAGGGCTATCATGAAGGGGGAAGTGTCCATAAGATGAGGGGGTGGTTTGCAGGAAAAAAAAGGGAAAGAAAGAACTAGATACGGGCCTAAATATGAGAGCGTGGATAATCTGTGCGTCCATTTTGAGACCACGCCATTTTGATTGGGGCTTTGTTGGGCTCGTCTAAACTCATTCACACTTAAGGAGTGACGGTTGTGCCCTACATGAACACTATCAGGGGGTAGAAGTCCACTGATCCATCCACAAGTAACCGCCACACTGGTTGAAAAGCCAACAGATCAGCCTTCGTCGTGAAACCCACCAGCCACCTCCGAACAAAAGGCTCCGGTACATGGACAAAAAAAACTATGCTCCAAAAATTGTGGTAAAAAAAAAAAAAACCATCTGAGGGTGCATTTTCTCGATGAAGTAGTTTCCTTTCACCGTCATTGTGACCGTTGGAGTGGAAAGCGGTTACAGACCGTGGACGACTAGATTAAATTAAGAAGGTGCCGGATTGGAAATGGCGCCGGCGAGGCCTTCCCGATCCAGCTTTAGCTAGCGAGCCAATATGGCGAACACGTTCGCTCTTCCAAGGGGGCCTCTCCTCTTGAAAAAAAAGAAGATGCAACACATACGGGTGGGTGGTGGGAGAAAGGACACACTATGTATAAAACTTCCATTAACGCTTAACGGCAACCCATAGAGCATCCCCGAGGGAAACTCGGCGGTTACAGCGAACATTATGCTCGTGTGACTAGCGCGCTGGCTCGAGGGTTAGCGAGCAGGCCTACTGGAGAACAGAAGGACGTTTTGCCGATGGGTTTCTCCTTTTTCTGCCAATTCCTCAAATTTTCTCATACCCTGCTGTAAGGCGTTGGTCTGCCTCTAGCGCGGCTCAGGCTCTGCCGGCCTCTCATGAGCCCGGATCCGCCGCCTCGGCCTCCGAATCCGCCGCCGCTGACTGCAAGCCGCCCGGGGCCTCCTCGTCCACCGCCGGAGACTCCGCGGCCTCGGCCTCTTCCGCCCCGTCCTCCACCTCTCTGCTGCCTGTTCTGCTTGATAATGTCGTCTAGAGACATATCCATTTTATCCGCCATTATGTTTTCCTGATAATGCTAAACTGTGAAGGAAATTTTAAAAAAAAATACACCCTAGGCTGGTTCTGCTGCTTGTCCCTTAACAACGCTCCGCTCCGACGACAATAGACAATACAACCAGTGTCGGCTGTTTATAGACAAGCTGGTTCGTTACGTCCTGCACGTAAAGGTGACGTCATCACGCAATGCGCGTTTGGCCATCCGTGCGTTTGACTGGATGATGATGATGTCTCCCGATTGGCCGAAAATTAATCTGCAACTATTTTGTTCATTAATTGTTTCATTAAGTATTTTTTAAGATTAAGTTTATTAAACATTTTCTTAGCCTTCCATAACTTTGGGCTATCAGACAAAAAAAGAACATTTAACATAATTGTTTTTCTTCAAATAGTTTATTGTCTGATAAGTTATGGATACAATTATTAATCAATGAATACAAATAATTGATAATAAAAATAACCATTGGCATCAATTCAATATCACCATGATATAGCATAACACATTCTCCTAATTATCTGTGCTTTAAGAAATACCTTCCAGTAAGTTTCACTTTTCCCTGGTCAATATTTATGTAAGATTAATACAAGCAGAAGTACTGTAAAAGTCTTTTATTCAACATTTTGTTTCAAGGCTTAGGGGGGTTAACCAAGGGCAGCATACTCGGGGAGGTCTCTACTTAGTAAAGTCCATTTGAGGGCAAGAAAATATATAATAAAAACGTTGGCCTTCTACATTGCATTTGGCTTCCAAAACTTTCCCAAAGTGTATACCCAATGTGACGATTCAATTACATCTACAATTTACTGATCATACTATCTTCAAAAAACAAAAGAAAAATAAGTCAGCCCTTTCACATTGTCCTCCTAAGTCATATAAGTAGCAGTAGTAAAGAAAAAAGTTTACATTTAAGACTGTAGTCTTTTGTGTCCTGTGGAGTGTTGACAGTTTGTACCTCAGCATCAGATGTCAGCAAATGTTGATGAACGTCTGCATCAGTCCCATCCACATAAAGAATGTATATATGAACATTTTCTGACTTGAAAAAAATATGAACCAAGAGACGAGAGGATTTGTGCACCCTGGAATCCTGGTTCCTTTCTTCGTTGTCAGTTGTAGCGGGTAAAGAAAGAGACGGGCATTGCTATGGTCCAGAGTTGAGATATGAGATTGGCATTCTGTGCTAGACTGGCCAACAGGGCTGACTTTCTGGCTGATGGAGGAAAAGTTCTCGAGGATAATGGGTGGAAAGAAGCGACTGGACCATCATGAGAAAGACTAAGACTTCTTGGAGTCCTGTGTGTTGCGTTTCTTGAGGTCGCTTAGGTCCACTGGTGTGAAAGCTGCAAGAGCAGACAGAAACACGTTGTTAACTGGCCTGTGCTTGATGAATTGTATCCTTCAGTGTGATATACTAAATAAAACCCACTTAGTAAATTACACTGTTACTTACAATGTAGGTTAGGGTTTGGGTTCTTCTCCACATACTCCTGTGGTCCACGGTCATTACGTTCACTATTTTGTGTTGATCTGATGTCTCGGAGAACACACTGCCAGGCTGAGTAAAAAGACAACAATGCATGTGTTACCTTTAGGAAATCTGATCCTGTCATGCAGACTTGTTAGTAATGACGTTACAAGACCGACTGAAGGTAAATAAAACGATAGCGCAGGTTTCGAACTGTAAAACAAATTATTTTGCACTTTACATAGTACATAAGTACTTGTACTTAGAGTAGGGAATTTACATTGTCTGATTTAGATAATGTAGCACTATTTATACTTTTAATGATGATGATTGAAGTCATCAGTAATAAATCTGAGGTCTGTAGTCATCAGCACTACAAGATCACAGCTGTCAGACCTCATTGACAAACTGTTCTCAGGACTTCAAGGTTCCCCGTGGAGTCTTTAACCTATAGTAACACCGTGATGTGTGATCCTCCAGGTCCCCTTCTTGCAAGCGTGCACAAACAGGGAACACAATATATAGTCACGCAAATGGTTTTCCATTTTTTGACTGATCCACAGGTGGCAGTAACACACCAAGATACAAATGATTTTTGGGGAAGGAAATGCATCTGACACGTCTGTTAGACCTGAAGGACACACCCAATAAGACTTGAGATCCCATTGTAATGACACAATGAGCATAGTGATGTAATTTGGTGAGTAACACTCACACTGGAGAAAACTCCACTGGGCACCTTTCACACATCTACACACTCAATAAGGCGTGGTTCCCTCTTCTTTTCAAACAATACACATAGATTAATCACTGAGTATCAGTGTTGAGAGTGAAAGAAAACATGTTGTAACGCCATTGGCATTTACAAATAGCGTCCTAACATTGAACTGGGTACACAAGCTGTTTTCTTGCTCTATACGCTGTAAAAAAAACTAACAGAAGTTGTATATATACTTCTAGATTAAAGCAATATCAACTGAACATGATTATATGACAGTTCAACCGACAACGCCCATGCAAGATAAACTAAATGGTAAGCATTGTGTTTACATGCTGCACATTAGGTGATAAGAATAAAGAGATCTGACCTGAACAATATACTGTATGCAGAAACACACTTTATTATCAATATATTACTCTTTGAAATTTTGAAACACGAAAATAGGAGTCATCCCCAATAGTAGAATTAATTACTTACTAGTAATTTAAAAGCAATTCAACACATACATGTGAGAAGGTGTACTCACTATCATGAATAAAGCGCACATTTTCCTCATGTGCTGGGGTGAAAAGCTCCCCGCTGTTTGTCGGGGATCGGGGGCTTGAAGTCCGCTTGTAACTATTCACCATCCTGGGAGCAGATGAGCTTCACAAACATAAACACAGCTAAATTAGCACCATACATAGACATTCATTTCCTGAGAGACTCAAATTTCAACATCATATTATTTAGTTTCTCAAGCCCAAAGCAGTACATACACACAATCAACGTCTATTACATATTAATAAACACTAATAACACTGGTCTAATTGTACTTGTGCATCAGCACTTCAGTGCCATAACGTGTTACAAACCTGGTCATTCTGTTTGCAGTCTGTACTCGCTCCTTGCTCCTCTATGGTGAGTGGATTTGAAGAATAAAAAGGTTCAGAAGTCCTCAGCTGAATTCTAACAATAAACAAGTGGCAAGTATAGCATTTCTACATGATCTAATAACTGTTTCTAAATCAAAGAACACATATTGACATCAAAACTAACCAAGTGAACTCGTTAAACTGCTGGTTAGCCCAGAGTCTAGACTAAAGTGAAGTCACTATATACGTTAAAACACACAATATCCTCTGGAGACTTCTCAGTCAGGGAACGTTACTTACAAGTCAAGTGTTGTTAACCCATAGCTCCTCACGGGATAATGTAAACACAGCTATGAGACGCCGTGCGGGTGGAAACAAATACAAATAGTGAGAGCAGCGAACCGATGGGCTTTTGTTTACGTTCTTGCTTCAGTAGCATCAGGAGCTATTGTTAGCATCGTGCTACAGAGACGAACCCAGTGCGATAACTACTGCTCACAGTATCATGGACAGGGCCATTTATTGTCTCTAGAACCGGTTCTGCTTGTTGGGATTCGTGCCCCCCTCCAGCGACGTCCGGGGCAGATTACTGCAGATGTGCTGACACAATCGTTTCAGCTAACTTTAGCCAGCTCGCTAGCTAGTTAGCAGGAGGCTTTAAATTTCTAACGTTAGCTTCAATGAGCTAATATGTTGCTGGGGTTACCGGTCCCCAAATATTTATTAGGAATGCACTTAACGCAGGTTGTCAACATGTACAGTAAAGGACGCCGTTTTAAGATAATCAACAAACCTTTTTTTTTTTTTTACAACCCTTCCTTTCGGTTTCTTTATTCTGAGACTGTACGCCGTTAGACCTGGCTAAAACGTTGCCAATGCCAACCAATCATTTCCGGGAAAACAAAACGGAAGTGAAAGGGTATTCCGAACGACGGGATAATAATAATCATAATAATCATAATAATCATCATAATCATCATAATAATAATCATCATCATAATAAAAATAATCATCATCATAATAATAATAACAATAGACAAAGACAGTCCATTCTGTCATGAGATATCTTTGGTTTATGTATATGTGATTATTTTTAGGATTTTAATTTATTATGTGTATCTTCTCCATGTGTCGGTTTTTACTTACTTTTGTCCACTTCTTTAATAAAAATAGTTATTGTTTCATTGTTGCTAGTGTATTACCATTCTACATTCATGTTAGGATGCCATACCTGGAATATCTTATTTACAATTATAAAGCAGCAGCTAAACCTGGCAAAAGTTGAGGGCATGTGTATCCGCTCCGTAATCTTGTACCATATTAAAGATGCTTTACACAAAGAGGATGGTCGAAAAGCTGCCTGAAGACATCGTGGTGAAGATACTGGTGTGTTTAATCCAGTTCTTATTATACTATACAACAGCAACTCAACCGTATTTATAAAAGATTTCTTTATTTATGAAAAGGTACAAAAATAATGATTGAGGAGAACATAAGACTTTCCTTGCTGACATTCGTATTTCTATTACAGAAAACCGCAGCAATACACCAGGGGGAATACTGCAGCAGTAAAATTGCTTAAACAGCATAAACGTAACGCTTTTAAATGTACTTTTAAATTATTTTGTATTTTTTTATCAATGAACATTAATGAAGAATCAATAATTAAATTGGCTGATCCTCTTTCTGCCCAGCAGTCAGGATAGATAAATCCGTCTTTAAAACACAAACATCTTAGAATTCTGTGTTGTAAATTCAAATACACATGATAATATTAGTTTGGAAAAATCTTCAGGGCACTACAAGCTACTTAAAATACCAAAATGCTCGTGAGGATATAGCTTAATCTTATTTCCTTTGGAAATCAGATGACAAATACGCAAAATAAAGTCAAAAAAACCACCAGAAAGAGAAATTCATTTTCCTAATGTATTGCCTTAAGCAATACACTGCATCTTAAAAAATACACTACATCTTAAAAAATATCATTTTAAACTTACACACAGAACCACCATCTTGGATTACAAGGGTCAGAGACACGGCCCTAACCCCGGACTATGTTCTCCCACCCTGTCACAAGTGTCTTTTGTATTGCACGTTTTAATACTGTTCAATATTTGCTTCTTTCTTTTCCAAGTGGCGGCTCGGCCTTCGGCCTCCGCCCTGGGTCCGTTTGGTGCCCGATCACACGCAGCCCGCCTCGAACAGTTTGACCAGCTCTTTGCAGTCCGGGTCGATGAGGTCAGCGGGCTTCTCTCCGCTTTCGTTCTCTGCCTCTGTAGTGGCGCCGATCGACAGCAGGTAACTGCGTGGAGAATGAAGCACAGCGTTGTTAACCATAAGTTCTCCCATATATGTATAAAAAAACATTAAATAGTGTATTGTAACAGCAGCATATTTTCTTCAATGGCTCATATTAAATGGAACTGTCCAATTTCCGTGCTATTAGTATTGAAGCTTCCTGTTCAGTTCTAAAATGTCTTAAAATTCCTTATATTTTGGCAAATTCCTTATATTCTCTTCTATCTAATGATTATCCTCTCTTTTAATTCCTGTGCTTGCTTACTGCTGAATAACAATGTTTTATATATTGTGATGAATTTTGTCGCTATTTCAAATGAGTTTTTTATTCCCTGTCGTCAATGTTCAAGCTACTACATCATATCCAGATAAACTTAGTCTCAGTAAGGTAATTACCATCAGGTCACTTCTTAATCTTTGAGAGGTATTTGAAGCATTCTTATTTCATGTGGCTTTAAATGTTGTTCTCTGTTCAATATAATAATTCAAGGCGATTCATTTTCTTTTTTTTAAGGAATCAATAGCAGATGATAAAGTCTCTTAACCCTCCTGTTACCTTTACATTTACTAACATATTTTACCCTCGGGGTCAATTTGACCCCAGCAATTAAAACCTCCAGAAAATTATTAGAATTAATATTGTTTCCCAAGTTTAAGTGTGAGGTACTTTATGTTTGTTTGTTGACGACCTAAATAGCCCTTTAAATATATACAAAAGTTGATATTTCTTACATGTTTGACACAGTGAAAAACAGCCTGGGGTCAAATTGACCTCAAAGAACACCGACGTTAAACATTGAATGGGGTCAAATTGACCCTAAAGGTAACAGGAGGGTTAATGTGTCATTCAGTGCGGTCAGTTTACCGAAAAAGTGAACTAAGATCGGTGAAGGCCAAAAGGTTAAAAGGTCACCTGGCAAGTTCCGGGTAGCCGTCGCTGCAGGCCATGTGGAGCGGCGTCCAGCCGTCTTCATCTCTCTGGTGAACATCAGCGCCATATTTCACCAGCAACTTCACCACCTCCAGGTTCCCCGTGAGCACGGCTTCATGAAGCGCTGCCATACCTGCACACAAGACCAAGTCAGTCCTCCGCTGCACTCAGTTCCTTATCGGCTGCTATTATTTCTAATGTCAAATCAAATGAGGAAGAAAAAAAATGGCTGCACAATGTCATAAGAAAGGGAAAGTAGTGGCGACAGACCTGAGTGGAAGATTGTATCCACACGGACCTTCCTCGCTCTCATGAACCGACCGATTTGCTCCAAATCTCCCCGTCTGACAATATCCTGGAAGATGATGTCATTGGGGAAGTGCACAGTTCTCTTTGCGGGCGCGACAGGTATCACAGGTATCACAGGTATCACAGGTGCCACAGGTGCCACAGGTGCAGGCTTCTCCTGCGCTGGAGTGCGAGGGGTCGAACTGTACCGCGACTCTTTGCTGTACGAAGGCACGTATGACGACACCGCCTTGTAAGTGGACGTGTATTGCGACGGGGTGTAATGGGTCGAGCTGTACTGGGCCGGGGTGTACTTTGTCGGGGTGTACTTTGTTGGAGAGGTGTATGCGGACGTGTATGCGGATGTGTAGTGCGGCGTACTCGGGGTGTAGTGTGAGGCCGTGTGATAGGTGGGCGTTTGGTATGCCGGCGTGTACTGAGAGCTGCGTGTGGACGTTGACACCGGCGCTTGGTAGTTGTACTTCATCCCTGCGGGGGTTGAGACTCTGCTCTCCCCCTGTGCTGTCGGCCCGGGAGGAGGGAAGCGAGAAACCCGAGAGAACACGCCAATCCAAATAAAGGAGCGGTATCCTTTGCTCTGTGTCCTTTTTGTCCTCTTCTTTCCTCGCTTGCTTCGTATCCCCTTTGGTTCCCGGCTGGAGTATCTCCTGCTGCTTCTGCAGAACACAAACGCTCCTCAAATCCTTTGTTTCACTGGGATCCAATCCCCTTGTTTAGCTCGTACGGTCCTCTTTTTCTCGCCCGCTGTGAGTTTCTCCCGTATGAATTCTAGTTGATCTTTTACACGGTGTGTGTGTTGGCTGTTGCACAGAACTGTCGTCTGATGGGGAAAATGGGAGGGGACCCCTTTATACCCTCTGGAGGGCTATTTTAGGGCCTAATATCCAGTGACTTCAGCTTGAGTGGACGGCGTTCGGCTCCACCCATCGTACGGTCACATGTCCACTGACACGGCACACACCCCTCATAAAACAGGTTGACAATTTCAATGTTCCCTTTGAGTCTTGCTTAAGCTATGCATATTCCCACATAAACAATCATGATGGATATCAGAGCAACATCGACAGAAGAGTGAGACGATAAGTCAAATTCCCTGGTATTCAGTCAGTTCTTATCAGCTGCTATTATTTCTAATGTAAAATCAAATAAAAGAAAATTCTGGACAATGTAATAAGAAAGGAAAAGTTGTGGCGACAGACCAGAATGGAAGAGTGTATAACTCAAATCCTCCGGTATTCACTTTTTTGGGTCATTAGAAGCAGTTATATCTGCCAATTTTCAGTGAATGTTCTTTGTTTTGGTTGTATTAATATCAAAAATGTTTTGCAGGACATACAAACAACTAAACAGCAATTGCACATGATAAAATTTGAGGCGTGTTGTTGATTTGTCTGCTTACGTCATACCCGATGGTGCAATATAGTGGACCAGAGTCATAAGAAGTTGATTTGAAAAACACATTTTCTTTAACTTCCATATTAAAGTGGAGGTCATTGTGCAATGGTTCCCCATGTTTCTTTTTGTGTTCTCCGTTGACCCGTTGGGCCATCATGTGACACTTTACGGCTGCTCTTTGCATCATAACCAGATACATCGTAAACTTGTTTTTTACTGAGGAGGTTATGGGAGTGTAGTCATGAAGCCCCTAAATGTAACCTCCCCCCTTCCGATGCCGAGGAGAAGTCACACGGTGGCCAGAAATGTAGCTATTTACAATGCTGAACTTTTGACTGCCTGAATAACATCGAGCAAAATGTTGCCTTTGAGGCGGCTCGTGACATCTCTTCAACGTATTGCTCTTCTGATTTTGTCAATTTAACATTCAAAATGTAGAATAACACAGTGTCCTGCAGCACGTGTTCACGGTGCTGCTTAACATTGTGCTGGTGGCTCCAGCTGTCCCTGAACTGGGCAGACTTCTATGACAGGCAGAGCTGGTTTAAACTGGTTCCCTAATCCGTTGGAAGAGGTCTTGGGCATTTCACAGATGCTGCCAAAGTAACAGAGGAAATAGCTCCGCTGCCATCCTCAGGTTTTTATTTCTCTCCACAACTCCAACAACTCAAGATGGGACCAGAAATGGATTTCAACTGTTGTAATTAGCAGCTTGTCTAATGCATTTGGGTATATTCCACAAAGCCTCACTTTATAATAATAATAATAACTTTATTTATAAAGCACCTTTAAAAACAGATTTTACAAAGTGCTCTACAGAGAATCAAAGCAAAACAAATAGAATGGTAAGAGACAAATATAACATTTTTTAAAAACAGACAAACTAAATGAGGGGAACCAAAGAACTGCATAAAAGGACGACATCACTTTCAAGCTGTTCTATAAAAATAAGTTTTAAGAAGTGATTTAAAAGTTTTAAACTTTAGGTTACCTGCTCACCTGTGTGACTGCAGATAACTTGGTTTCAGAACTGAGGACACAAAAAGGACGTTCACAACATCGTGCACAGTTCTATGCACACCAGAGGAGAGGGAGATCACATGACTCTTAGCGGGAAACGCTCAATACATTTCTGCGGTGGTGAGAATTGATCCCAGTTCTAAATGCCAACACCTCGTCACCTCCCTGCACTGCTGGCCTCCAAACACATTAAAGACCAATAGAAATGAGAAGAAGAGACTTTTCACAACAGCTCTTAGGTTTCAAAGTCTCTTATATGGTATTGTGGGGGTGCAGATGGGATACTCCCTCCGGCTTCCCTTCACTGCTCTCCACGGAGGAAAGAGAACCTCAGCATGTGGCTGTTTGTTTGTTATGCCCGCTCTCAGACAAATGCCAGAGAGAGGTCTCTCGCGTTACAGCTTCTTGCTATACATAGTCCCAGGCTGCCCTTATGATCTGTCAAATTACCGAGAAGTCAGAGTTGAAAACATCCAGGTGTGTGGAGCAACGCCAAAGACAATGTTAGCTCCAACAGGCATTGGCCGAACAGGGATGAAGTCACACGCCTACGTGGTGTCATCGGCTTTCTCAATGTGACTGTTAGTTAGTCAACAAGGTCCCAAGTCAGGATCTCAAGGATACTTGCTCTATTAAACGCCTTAACACAACTGCATCTCTGTGATCAGTGACTCCCACCGTATTCACAAATCCATGGGCTATTGTTATGGTGCGTCTTTGATTCAGATTTAAGTATATTGAGACCAGAAAGTGGAAGAATCAGCTCGTAAGAAATTCCACCGTGTGTTAAAAATGCAGATTCCCTGAGAATAAAGTGAAGAATAGAGAGGACATGACCGCGCCGTCGTTCATGATACCTGAAGCTCTGTGTAAGTGAAAAGAAATTGGATCCCACTTTAGACACTTGACCTCTTTGGTTTGTATATGCTGCTTTAGAGGTTTCCTTAATTTACCTCTATAACATTTTCTTAAAAAAGAAGCTTTTATCACGGTGTGATTTCTATTTCATTGCAATTGATCTCATATTTTTCTATTTTATTTTATTATTATAGTTTTATTATATTGTATTTACATTTCTATTTTTTCCTGTTCCTCCTCCTTTTTCTCTGGTCATTCACATATTATGCCCTTTATTCAGACTCAAATTAACAATACAATATTTAGATGGGACAGATGTTTTAATAAAATAAATGCCTAATGGCGTGTTGGTAATGTGGCACTTTGCTCCAGCAGGAACATAAACAGCATTAATCTTTCAATCATCTCAGATTATCTCGTTGCTGCTCCAAACACGCTCCATCAGTGACGCCTCCATTTGCTGCTATTCATCACAAAGCACTTCACTTTTGATATCTGAGATTCTAGTTGTGATATTATTAAAAAATGTCATGGCACTAGCTTCTTGGATGTTTTGGATTTGGACACCAACATTCGTTCACACACAGTTATCCTGTTGCCGCTGAAACTTTTAGAAACAATATGATGGAAACAATCTGTCGATTGGTGCCACCAGTGAACCACCGGTGCCACGACAGATTCTCGGCCCCATGCGGCCAAGTATTCAGGGACAAACAGTTCAGGACACATGGAGCTGAAGCCAAAAGAGCTGAAGCCAAAAGAAAGAACAATTTGAATGGCAGCTTGTCACGAAGGCTTATCACTGGCCGATAACACGCTACAAACAAGCCCGCCGTGCTTTCCTCAACACCCAGCGGACTCACGTGATGCAGGTAGGAGGCAGGTTGGTAACTACATCGCCTAAAAAAAGGAGCTGTAAATCATCCTGTCCGTGTCCAGCATGTCACGAATGCAGGCCGCCATCCTCGTGAACATTGCTGTCTAAAATGGTCAGTGTAATAACACAGGTCACACGTTTGAATAATCATATGCATCAACAAACTGCAGCTTTACAGCTTTGATAGGACTCTTGGCAGGAATGTTAAATAGAAGTTGGAGTCTGGGGCTTGGCATTTTGGTCGTCCCCATTTTGAATTTTGAACATCTTATTTTTTGGAGCCAGAAGTGATCGTGTTTGGAAGAGAGCGTGGAGCTGGTGAGGAGCAAGGCCTCAAAACATGAACAGCTAACTCCTGAGTATCTTTTAGGACAACCAAAATAAAGAAGACATTTCTCTCTCCTAATTGACAGGTCGCCATGGTAGCGATATGTCAATCAGAAGATTGCGTAGCCGGCTTTATGGTCTTTTTAACACAATGAATATCATGCTTTATTGAAAAATACTTGAAACCACCATTTGAGAAGTATATTAGAAAGAACGCAGGTTTTCAGCTTTGGCTTCACTTTTCAAACCAGAGGTCTCCCATTGGTCCAAACCTTTGAAACTATAGCAATAATACAATTTGTAACAGGTTTTTAATAGAAGATCTTGGATTGTGTCTGTTCAACTTCACACCTTTGTGGAAGCTGGGAGTTCTTCTTCATCATATTCTTAATAGCCTTCTGTTTATTACCAGTTATGAAGTCAGAACACTGAAGTTACGCCAGATCACTCGTATCGCGGCAACAACATGAAAATATTAAGGTTACAGTTTATAGGTTTTAAGCAAAAATCAATAATTATGTTTCGTATATAAAAAGCATTATTTTTTTAACATTATTTTTGAGGAAAACAAATAACCTAACAGACACCAGGGACTCTCAGACAATGTATTTGAGAAAAGCAAATCAATTATTCCTCTGATATTTGTGCTGTCATGTCAATTAAAGAGCAGCTAACACAGCAAAAGCATTTTTATTGAGCGTTGTGTTCTTCGTGGATCTTCGTGTCGACGACAAGATCAGTTGGCGAGAGAGGAATTCACCAAAGGATGAGTCAGGCGGAGCGCGTTAGAGAAGCCAACCAAAAATACATCGAGCCATTTGCTGTTGAAACAGTCCAACCGCCTCCTGGTCCTAAAATACGCTGCAGGGCCCTCATGGTTCCCGTGACTCCAAACTCTTAACCTGTTGAACCGAGTCATGAGCACATAGGATCCATGGGAATTTCACCATATTCACTACTAAACTGAAGGAAAGCATATTTTTGAAACGCCATGATATTAAGATTATATACATGGTCAAACCTTTTCAGGCCTTTGCCCAGAGATGTAGTCTGAGTGGTTAATACGACTTTAGATACCCCAAAAAAGCTTAAAGTCACTTTTATTCAGGACACGTGTGGATTCCGATGGATGGAAGTGGTTTGTTGTGGAGAAAGTGGCTTTACAGACTTGTTTCTGTTACAGTGGTCACATCAGCCAGTAGCTAGATATGATTGTGTTACATTATATGTACATGATCTGAAATAAAACATAAACCTCAGTTCAATTCATCTTCGTCTCAGCTCAAATCTAGGCATTACACATGATTTAACTGATGAATACCGCAGCTATCATTAGATAACAGGTGCAGACGGCTGGGGGGGGGGGGGGGGGGAATGAACTCTGTTGTCTAGCTGCCGGGTGTAAATGTGTTTTTAGAACCCCATGCGCCCCTCGACTGCACATATCACCCCCCCCCCCCCCACCCACATAAACACTTTACTCTCTAATAGTTTCCAGTGACCCACGTAACCCATAAAAAAAAGGCTTCCAGTAAAGCTTTGAATAAACTGCCCCATGAGGAGGTTCAAACCTTTTATAGAGTGTTAAGGAATGATTCTAAGCCATCCAGCGGTCACGGGGGTCACAACGGCGTCCCCATTGGGAGACGCTGCTGCTGACATGAGCCGTGCATGAAGGGCGCTGCCCTGCACAGAGGTAACGGCAGTAAACACACGCAGCAGCTGCCCGGGACTCAGACTCCGTCCAGAGGGGAGAGGGAGGAGCACCAGGGCCGCCTGTCGCAGTGAGGATTGGGTAACCTGAGCCGAAAAACCTGCAAGTCGGCCAGAGGTTAAAAGTTGCGCATACGTGTGCCGAAAGTGTTGACGGCGGATTGCACAATGAGGCCGAGGACGGGAAACCCTGGCTGTGTGCTCCGAGCAGGTTGCACAAGGTTACGGACAATTAATGTCCTGGATCTGTGAGAGCTCAAGCAATTGAAAGACCGAGGCCACGGAGCAGGTGGACTTACTAAATCTGACCTTTACTCAGCACGGGAAGGACAAAAGAGTATTTGACATAATGGCGTCGCCTGAGCTGCCGTCTGCAGCACAGCGACACGGGGCCGCTCGTCAGTAAGGAAGATCAAGAATGGTACAAAGTGTCGGGACACCCGAAGAGACGGCAGCTCCGAAGCTTTACTTTTACTTTACGTGCATGCACCGTCTTCCCACCAGAAGACTGCTGGGTCAAATGCTGCATTATGCAAACACCTGACTTACAACTCTCATGAATAATGACTGTTCTTCAGTGATATCAATGTACTATTTAATAGGTCTCTAGCACAGACTGTGGGCTACGGCAGGCACTCATCTCTAACATCCCAGCACGACTCTTTAATGAGCCTCCTACCAGTGAGTGGTATGGAGGAAGACAAATGAGCCATTAAACACCAGCCTTTTGATAAATATCTCCGTGGATTCCCAATTAATTTTATTGAGTTATTTGGAAGGCATGACACTGAATGGGGGTTGTCGTTTGCATAATGCATCAACCACATTCACATTTTAGAGCATTTCAAGATTCTCTAATAAATTGTAAAGATTAGAAACAATGATTAACAGTTTGACGTGTAACCATTCCTCAAACATACCCATTGTACGAGCACAGAATATGAATAATAATGCCTGTACTAAAGCTTTGAATTGAGCACTTCTCAACTCATTTGTCTCCATCATGTTCTTTTAGTTATTAGGGAATTCATGAATTATGCTACACAACCAGTCTTGATACAGATAGTGATTTAATGTCTTTGCTTTAGATCTATGTGGTGCAATCTCAAATGTGGGTTTTACATAATGTGGCTAATCAGCTTATGCATACAGTAATGTGAGATATGCTGCTGCTTTTACTCCTATTACAACTAGAGCTGCACGTTGATCACACAAACATATTAATACAAAAATAGTAGAACATACAGTAGGCTATGTGCAAAATATAACGCACAAAAGAAAAATTATTTCCGGAATCAAATCAACTCGTGACACATCAACTCAGGATGATTACGTCGCGCCTCAGCGCTCCTCTGTAACGTAAACGTTCCTCTGCAGGAGAGATGAGTTCTCCGCGATGACCTCATCGCTGCATCTGCAGACCACCAACAGCCGTGGCCCCATAAGGCCAAGTCAAAGGCAGGATATTCCCAGAATGCATTTCACAGGGGTCAATATGCTAATTTTAGCACGGCGGCCAATGGCAGCGCGGGAGTTGTGCTCCAGATACACGAGGAGCCGGATCAGGTTACGTGGCGGA